>NC_056744.1:1589603092-1590283092 GCF_019279795.1 Protopterus annectens
AAATTTTTTCTTGCAGAAAGGGTATTAATTTATTCAAATGGTTTCATGTTCCTAATTTTATTTTTTCTTGTCAGAAATGGTATTTAATTTATCAAATTCCACTTTGTTTCATGGTCCATTTGATAAGTTTTAAATTTAATGTAAAAGGGGTTAATTCTTTCAAATTTCCACTTTATCCTGTTCCAAAATTTATAAGTTTTAAATTTAATTTAAAAGGGGTTAATTCATGAAAATTATTTAAATTTATCCATTCCATATTGTATAAGTTTTAAATTTTAATTTTTAAAAGGTTAATTCATTTTACCAATTCCCCCTTTAGGGTTTCCAAAATTATTTTTTTCATGTCAGAAAGGGTATTAATGTTTTTCCTATCAAATTTGATCAGTTTCATATTTAAAGTTTAATTTTGTCAGAAAGGGTATTAATGTTTTTCCTATCCAAACTTATGCATTTTCCAAAATTAAATTTTTTCTTGTCAAAAGGGTAATTAATTTATAAAATGTCCCCTTTAGGGTTTCCAAAATTATAGTGTTATTCTTCAGAAAGGGTATTAATGTTTTTCCTAAAAATTATTCATGTTCCATTAATTTATAAGTGGTGTCCAGTAATGTATAAGTGTTAATTCTATGTCAGAAATGGTCACCTTCATGTTATCCTACTTCCACTTTGATGCAGTGTGTCCAGTAATGTATAAGTGTTAATTCTATTTTAGAAATTGTCACCTTCATGTTATCCTACTTCCACTTTGATGCAGTTTGTCCAGTAATGTATAAGTGTTAATTCTATGTCAGAAATGGTCACCTTCATGTTATCCTACTTCCACTTTGATGCAGTGTGTCCAGTAATGTATAAGTGTTAATTCTATGTCAGAAATGGTCACCTTCATGTTATCCTCCTACGTCCTCTTTGATGCAGTGTGCCCAGTAATGTATAAGTGTTAATTCTATGTCAGAAATGGTCACCTTCATGTTATCCTATGTCCACTTTGATGCAGTGTGTCCAGTAATGTATAAGTGTTAATTCTATGTCAGAAATGGTCAACTTCATGTTATTCTACTACGTCCACTTTGATGCAGTGTGTCCAGTAATGTACAACTGTTAATTCTATGTCAGAAATGGTCACCATCATGTTATCCTACTACGTCCACTTTGATGTAGTGTGTCCAGTAATTTATAAGTGTTAATTCTATGTCAGAAATGGTCACCTTCATTTTATCCTACTACTTCCACTTTGATGCAGTGTGTCCAGTAATGTATAAGTGTTAATTCTATGTCAGAAATGGTCACCATCATGTTATCCTACTACTTCCACTTTGATGCAGTGTGTCCAGTAATGTATAAGTGTTAATTCTATGCCAGAAATGGTCACCTTCATGTTATCCTACTACTTCCACTTTGATGTAGTGTGTCCAGTAATGTATAAGTATTAATTCCATGTCAGAAATGGTCACCTTCGTGTTATCCTACTATGTCCACTTTGATGCAGTGTGTCCAGTAATGTATAAGTGTTAATTCTATGTCAGAAATGGTCACCTTCATATTATACTACTACTTCCACTTTGATGCAATGTGTCCAGTGATGTATAAGTGTTAATTCTATGTCAGAAGTGGTCACCTTCATGTTATCCTACTTCCACTTTGATGCAGTGTGTCCAGTAATGTATAAGTGTTAATTCTATGAAAGAAATGGTCACCTTCGTGTTATCCTACTACGTCCACTTTGATGCAGTGTGTCCAGTGATGTATAAGTGTTAATTCTATGTCAGAAATGGTCACCTTCATGTTATCCTATGTCCACTTTGATGCAGTGTGTCCAGTAATGTATAAGTGTTAATTCTATGTCAGAAATGGTCACCTTCGTGTTATCCTACTGTCCACTTTGATGTAGTGTGTTCAGTAATGTATAAGTATTAATTCCATGTCAGAAATGGTCACCTTCGTGTTATCCTACTATGTCCACTTTGATGCAGTGTGTCCAGTGATGTACAACTGTTAATTCTATGTCAGGAATGGTCACCTTCATTTTATCCTACTACATCCACTTTGATGCAGTGTGTCCATTAATGTTTAAGTGTTAATTCTATGTCAGCAATGGTCACCTTCATGTTATCCTACTACTTCCACTTTGATGCAGTGTGCCCAGTAATGTATAAGTGTTAATTCTGTGTCAGAAATGGTCACCTTCATGTTATCCTATGTCCACTTTGATGTAGTGTGTCCAGTAATGTATAAGTATTAATTCTATGTCAGAAATGGTCACCTTCGTGTTATCCTACTATGTCCACTTTGATGCAGTGTGTCCAGTGATGTACAACTGTTAATTCTATGTCAGAAATGGTCACCTTCATGTTATCCTACTACGTCCTCTCTGATGCAGTGTGCCCAGTAATGTATAAGTGTTAATTCTATGTCAGAAATGGTCACCTTCATGTTATCCTGCTACTTCCACTTTGATGCAGTGAGTCCAGTAATGTATAAGTTTTAATTCTATTTCAGAAATGGTCACCTTCATGTTATCTTACTACTTCCAGTTTGATGCAGTGTGTCCAATAATGTATAAGTGTTAATTCTATGTCAGAAATGGTCACCTTCATGTTATTCTACTTCCACTTTGATGCAGTGAGTCCAGTAATGAATAAGTGTTAATTCTATGTCAGGAATGGTCACCTTCATTTTGTCCTACTACATCCACTTTGATGCAGTGTGTCCAGTAATGTATAAGTGTTAATTCTATGTCAGAAATGGTCACCTTCATGTTATCCTATGTCCACTTTGATGTAGTGTGTCCAGTAATGTATAAGTATTAATTCTATGTCAGAAATGGTCACCTTCATGTTATCCTACTATGTCCACTTTGATGCAGTGTGTCCAGTAATGTATAAGTGTTAATTCTATGAAAGAAATGGTCACCTTCATGTTATCCTACTTCCACTTTGATGCAGTGTGTCCAGTAATGTATAAGTGTTAATTCTATGAAAGAAATGGTCACCTTCATGTTATCCTACTTCCACTTTGATGCAGTGTGTCCAGTAATGTATAAGTGTTAATTCTATGTCAGAAATGGTCACCTTCATGTTATCCTACTACGTTCACTTTGATGCAGTGTGTCCAGTAATGTATAAGTGTTAATTCTATGTCAGAAATGGTCACCTCCATGTTATCCTACTATGTCCACTTTGATGCAGTGTGTCCAGTAATGTATAAGTGTTAATTCTATGTCAGAAATGGTCACCTTCATGTTATCCTACTACGTCCACTTTGATGCAGTGTGTCCAGTAATGTATAAGTGTTAATTCTATGTCAGAAATGGTCACCTTCATTTTATCCTACTACATCCACTTTGATGTAGTGTGTCCAGTAATGTATAAGTGTTAATTCTATGTCAGAAATTGTCACCTTCATGTTATCCTACATCCATTTTGATGCAATGTGTCCAGTAATGTATAAGTGTTAATTCTACGTCAGAAATGGTCACCTTCATGTTATTCTACTTTCACTTTGATGCAATTTGTCCAGTAATGTATACGTGTTAATTCTATGTCAGAAATGGTTACCGTCATGTTATTCTACTATTTCCACTTTGATGCAGTGTGTCCTGTAATGTATAAGTGTTAATTCTATGTCAGAAATGGTCACCTTCATATTATCCTACTTCCACTTTGATGCAGTGTGTCCAGTAATGTATAAGTGTTAATTCTATGTCAGAAATGGTCACCTTCATGTTATCCTACTTCCACTTTGATGCAGTGTGTCCAGTAATGTATAAGTGTTAATTCTATGTCAGAAATGGTCACCTTCATGTTATCTTCCTACATCCACTTTGATGCAGTGTGCCCAGTAATGTATAAGTGTTAATTCTATGTCAGAAATGGTCACCTTCATGTTATCCTATGTCCACTTTGATGCAGTGTGTCCAGTAATGTATAAGTATTAATTCTATGTCAGAAATGGTCACCTTCGTGTTATCCTACTATGTCCACTTTGATGCAGTGTGTCCAGTGATGTACAACTGTTAATTCTATGTCAGAAATGGTCACCTTCATGTTATCCTACTACGCCCTCTCTGATGCAGTGTGCCCAGTAATGTATAAGTGTTAATTCTATGTCAGAAATGGTCACCTTCATGTTATCCTACTACGTCCACTTTGATGCAGTGTGTCCAGTAATGTATAAGTGTTAATTCTATGTCAGCAATGGTCACCTTCATTTTATCCTACTACATCCACTTTGATGCAGTCTGTCCAGTAATGTATAAGTGTTATTTCTATGTCAGAAATGGTTACCTTCATCTTTTCCTACTACGTCCACTTTGATGCAGTGTGTCCAGTGATGTATAAGTGTTAAATCTATGTCAGGAATGGTCACCTTCATTTTATCCTACTACATCCACTTTGATGCAGTGTGTCCAGTAATGTATAAGTGTTAATTCTGTGTCAGAAATGGTCACCTTCATGTTATCCTATGTCCACTTTGATGTAGTGTGTCCAGTAATGTATAAGTATTAATTCTATGTCAGAAATGGTCACCTTCGTGTTATCCTACTATGTCCACTTTGATGCAGTCTGCGCAGTAATGTATAAGTGTTAATTCTATGTCAGAAATGGTCACCTTCATGTTATCCTACTTCGTTCACTTTTATGCAGTGTGTCCAGTAATGTATAAGTGTTAATTCTATGTCAGAAATGGTCACCTCCATGTTATACTACTGTCCACTTTTATGCAGTGTGTCCAGTAATGTATAAGTGTTAATTCTATGTCAGAAATGGTCACCTCCATGTTATACTACTACTTCCACTTTGATGCAATGTGTCCAGTGATGTATAAGTGTTAATTCTATGTCAGAAATGGTCACCGTCATGTTATCCTACTACGTCTACTTTGATGCAGTGTGTCTAGTAATGTATAAGGGCTAATTCTATGTCAGGAATGGTCACCTTCATGTTATCCTACTACGTTCACTTTTATGCAGTGTGTCCAGTAATGTATAAGTGTTAATTCTATGTCAGAAATGGTCACCTCCATGTTATACTACTACGTCTACTTTGATGCAGTGTGTCCAGTAAAGTATAAGTGTTAATTCTGTGTCAGAAATGGTCACCATCATGTTATCCTACAACTTCCACTTTGATGCAGTGTGTCCAGTAATTTATAAGTGTTAATTCTATGTCAGCAATGGTCACCTTCATGTTATCCTACTACTTCCACTTTGATGCAATGTTCCCAGTAATGTATAAGTGTTAATTCTGTGTCAGAAATGGTCACCTTCATGTTATCCTACTTCCACTTTGATGCAGTGTGTCCAGTAATCTATAAGTGTTAATTCTATGTCAGCAATGCTCACCTTCATGTTATCCTACTACGTCCACTTTGATGCGGTGTGCCCAGTAATGTATAAGTGTTAATTCTATGTCAGAAATGGTCACCATCATGTTATCTTACTACGTTCACTTTGATGCAGTCTGTCCAGTAATCTATAACTGTTAATTCTATGTCAGAAATGGTCACCATCATGTTATCTTACTACGTTCACTTTGATGTATTGCGTCCAGTAATGTATAAGTGTTAATTCTATGTCAGCAATGGTCACCTTCATTTTATCCTACTACATCCACTTTGATGCAGTCTGTCCAGTAATGTATAAGTGTTATTTCTATGTCAGAAATGGTTACCTTCATCTTTTCCTACTACGTCCACTTTGATGCAGTGTGTCCAGTGATGTATAAGTGTTAAATCTATGTCAGGAATGGTCACCTCCATGTTATACTACTACTTCCACTTTGATGCAGTGTGTCCAGTAATGTATAAGTGTTAATTCTATGTCAGAAATGGTCACCTTCATGTTATCCTACTACGCCCTCTCTGATGCAGTGTGCCCAGTAATGTATAAGTGTTAATTCTATGTCAGAAGTGGTCACCTTCATGTTATCCTACTACTTCCACTTTGATGCAGTGTGTCCAGTAATGTATAAGTGTTAATTTTATGTCAGAAATGGTCACCTTCATGTTATCCTACTACGTCCACTTTGATGCAGTGTGTCCAGTAATGTATAAGTGTTAATTCTATGTCAGAAATTGTCACCTTCATGTTATCCTACTACGTCCACTTTGATGCAGTGTGTCCAGTAATGTATAAGTGTTAATTCTATGTCAGAAATTGTCACCTTCATGTTATCCTACATCCATTTTGATGCAATGTGTCCAGTAATGTATAAGTGTTAATTCTACGTCAGAAATGGTCACCTTCGTGTTATCCTACATCCATTTTGATGCAATGTGTCCAGTAATGTATAAGTGTTAATTCTACGTCAGAAATGGTCACCTTCATGTTATTCTACTTCCACTTTGATGCAATGTGCCTAGTAATATATGTGTTAATTCTATGTCAGAAATGGTCACCTTCATGTTATTCTACTATTTCCACTTTGATGCAGTGTGTCCTGTAATGTATAAGTGTTAATTCTATGTCAGAAATGGTCACCTTCATGTTATCTTCCTACATCCACTTTGATGCAGTGTGCCCAGTAATGTATAAGTATTAATTCTATGTCAGAAATGGTCACCTTCGTGTTATCCTACTATGTCCACTTTGATGCAGTGTGTCCAGTGATGTACAACTGTTAATTCTATGTCAGAAGTGGTCACCTTCATGTTATCCTACTACTTCCACTTTGATGCAGTGTGTCCAGTAATGTATAAGTGTTAATTTTATGTCAGAAATGGTCACCTTCATGTTATCCTACTACGTCCACTTTGATGCAGTGTGTCCAGTAATGTATAAGTGTTAATTCTATGTCAGAAATGGTCACCTTCATGTTATCCTACTATGTCCACTTTGATGGAGTGTGTCCAGTAATGTATAAGTGTTAATTCTATGTCAGAAATTGTCACCTTCATGTTATCCTACATCCATTTTGATGCAATGTGTCCAGTAATGTATAAGTGTTAATTCTACGTCAGAAATGGTCACCTTCATGTTATCCTACTTCCACTTTGATGCAGTCTGTCCAGTAATGTATAAGTGTTAATTCTATGTCAGAAATGGTTACCTTCATCTTTTCCTACTACGTCCACTTTGATGCAGTGTGTCCAGTGATGTATAAGTGTTAAATCTATGTCAGGAATGGTCACCTTCATTTTATCCTACTACATCCACTTTGATGCAGTGTGTCCAGTAATGTATAAGTGTTAATTCTATGTCAGAAATGGTCACCTTCGTGTTATCCTACTATGTCCACTTTGATGCAGTGTGTCCAGTGATGTACAACTGTTAATTCTATGTCAGAAATGGTCACCTTCATGTTATCCTACTACTTCCACTTTGATGCAGTGTGTCCAGTAATGTATAAGTGTTAATTCTATGTCAGAAATGGTCACCTTCATATTATCCTATGTCCACTTTGATGCAGTGTGTCCAGTAATGTATAAGTGTTAATTCTATGTCAGAAATGGTCACCTTCATGTTATCCTACTACATCCACGTTGATGCAGTGTGTCCAGTAATGTATAAGTGTTAATTCTATGTCAGAAATGGTCACCTTCATTTTATGCTACTACGTCCACTTTGATGCAGTGTGTCCAGTAATGTATAAGTTTTAAATCTATGTCAGAAATGGTCACCTTCATGTTATCCTACTATGTCCACTTTGATGCAGTCTGCGCAGTAATGTATAAGTGTTAATTCTATGTCAGAAATGGTCACCTTCATGTTATCCTACTTCGTTCACTTTTATGCAGTGTGTCCAGTAATGTATAAGTGTTAATTCTATGTCAGAAATTGTCACCTTCATGTTATCCTACATCCATTTTGATGCAATGTGTCCAGTGATGTATAAGTGTTAATTCTATGTCAGAAATGGTCACCGTCATGTTATCCTACTACGTCTACTTTGATGCAGTGTGTCCAGTAAAGTATAAGTGTTAATTCTATGTCAGAAATGGTCACCTTCATGTTATTCTACTTTCACTTTGATGCAATTTGTCCAGTAATGTATACGTGTTAATTCTATGTCAGAAATGGTTACCGTCATGTTATCCTACTACGTCCACTTTGATGTAGTGTGTCCAGTAATTTATAAGTGTTAATTCTATGTCAGAAATGGTCACCTTCATTTTATCCTTCTACTCCCACTTTGATGCAGTGTGTCCAGTAATGTATGTGTTAATTCTATGTCAGAAATGGCCACCTTTATGTTATCCTACTTCCACTTTGATGCAGTGTGTCCAGTAATGTATGTGTTAATTCTATGCCAGAAATGGTCACCTTCATGTTATCCTACTACTTCCACTTTGATGCAGTGTGTCCAGTAATGTATAAGTGTTAATTCTATGTCAGCAATGGTCACCTTCATGTTATCCTACTACGTCCACTTTGATGCAGTGTGCCCAGTAATGTATAAGTGTTAATTCTATGTCAGAAATGGTCACCATCATGTTATCTTACTACGTTCACTTTGATGTATTGCGTCCAGTAATGTATAAGTGTTAATTCTATGTCAGAAATGGTCACCTTCATGTTATCCTGCTACTTCCACTTGGATGCAGTGAGTCCAGTAATGTATAAGTTTTAATTCTATTTCAGAAATGGTCACCTTCATGTTATCCTACTACTTCCACTTTGATGCAGTGTGTCCAGTAATGTATAAGTGTTAATTCTATGTCAGAAATGGTTACCTTTATGTTATTCTACTTTCACTTTGATGCAGTGTGTCCAGTAATTTAAAAGTGTTAATTCTATTTCAGAAATGGTCACCTTCATGTTTTCCTACTATGTCCACTTTGATGCAGTGTGTCCCGTAATGTATAAGTGTTAATTCTATGTCAGGAATGGTCACCTTCATTTTATCCTACTACATCCACTTTGATGCAGTGTGTCCAGTAATGTATAAGTGTAAATTCTATGTCAGAAAAGGTC
Source organism: Protopterus annectens (assembly GCF_019279795.1). Taxonomy (NCBI): domain Eukaryota; kingdom Metazoa; phylum Chordata; order Ceratodontiformes; family Protopteridae; genus Protopterus; species Protopterus annectens. The sequence goes on from NC_056744.1 coordinate 1,589,612,004, forward strand.
ACCTTCATGTTATCCTATGTCCACTTTGATGCAGTGTGTCCAGTAATGTATAAGTATTAATTCTATGTCAGAAATGGTCACCTTCCTGTTATCCTACTACGTCCATTTTGATGCAGTGTGTCCAGTAATGTATAAGTGTTAATTCTATGTCAGAAATGGTCACCTTCATGTTATCCTACGTCCACTTTGATGCAGTGTGTCCAGTATAGTATGTGTTAATTCTATGTCAGAAATGGTCGCTTTAATGTTATTCTACTACGTCCACTTTGATGCAGTGTGCCCAGTAATGTATAAGTGTTAATTCTATGTCAGAAATGGTCACCTTCATGTTATCCTACTATGTCCACTTTGATGCAGTGTGCGCAGTAATGTATAAGTGTTAATTCTATGTCAGAAATGGTCACCTTCATGTTATCCTACTACGTTCAGTTTGATGCAGTGTGTCCAGTAATGTATAAGTGTTAATTCTATGAAAGAAATGGTCACCTTCATGTTATCCTACTATTTCCACTTTGATGCAGTGTGTCCAGTAATGTATAAGTGTTAATACTATGTCAGAAATGGTCACCTTCATGTTACCCTACTACGTCCACTTTGATGCAGTGTGTCCAGTAATGCATAAGTGTTAATTCTATATCAGAAATGTTCACCTTCATGTTATCCTACTACGTCCACTTTGATGCAGTGTGCCCAGTAATGTATAAGTGTTAATTCTATGTCAGAAATGGTCACCTTCATGTTATCCTAAGTCCACTTTCATGGTGTGTCCAGTAATGTATAAGTGGTGATTTTATGTCAGAAATGGTCAACTTCATGTTATTCTACTACGTCCACTTTGATGTAGTGTGTCCAGTAATGTATAAGTGTTAATTCTATGTCAGAAATGGTCTCCATCATGTTATCCTACTACGTCCACTTTGATGTAGTGTGTCCAGTAATTTATAAGTATTAATTCTATGTCAGAAATGGGCACCTTCATGTTATTCTACTTCCACTTTGATGTGGTGTGCCCAGTAATGTATAAGTGTTAATTCTATGTCAGAAATAGTCACTCATGTTATCCTACTACGTACACTTTGATGTAGTGAGTCCAGTAATGTATAAGTGTTAATTCTTTGTCAGAAATAGTCACCTTCATGTTATCCTACTACGTCCACTTTGATGCTTTGTGTCCAGTAATGTATAACTGTTAATTCTATGTCAGAAATGATCACCTTCATGTTATCGTACGTCCACTTTGATGCAGTGTGTCCAGTAATGTATAAGTGTTAATTCTATGTCAGAAATGGTTGCCGTCATGTTATCCTACTATTTCCACTTTGATGCAGTGTGTCCAGTAATGTATTAATGTTAATTCTATGTCAGAAATGGTCACCTTCATGTTATCCTAGTACTTCAACTTTGATGCAGTTTGTTCAGTAATGTATAAGTGTTAATTCTATGTCAGAAATGGTCACCTTCATGTTATCCTATGTCCACTTTGATGCAGTGTGTCCAGTAATGTATAAGTGTTAATTCTATGTCGGAAATGGTCACCTTCATGTTATTCTACTACGTCCTCTTTGATGTAGTGTGTCCAGTAATGTATAAGTGTTAATTCTTTGTCAGAAATGGTCACTGTCATGTTATCCTACTATGTCCACTTTGATGTAGTGTGTCCAGTAATGTATAAGTGTTAATTCTATGTCAGAAATGGGCACCTTCATGTTATTCCACTTCCACTTTGATGTAGTGTGCCCAGTAATGTATGTGTTAATTCTATATCAGAAATGTTCACCTTCATGTTATCCTACTACGTTCCGTTTGATGCAGTGTCCAGTAATGTATAAGTGTTATTTCTATGTCAGAAATGGTCTCCTTCATGTTATCGTACATCCACTTTGATGCAGTGTGTCCAGTAATGTCTAAGTGCTAATTCTATGTCAGAAATGGTTACCGTCATGTTATCCTACTATTTCCACTTTGATGCAGTGTGTCCAGTAATGTATATGTGTTAATTCTATGTCAGAAATGGTCACCTTCATGTTATCCTACTATGTCCACTTTGATGCAGTGTGTCCAGTAATGTATAAGTGTTAATTCTATGTCAGAAATGGTCACCTTCTTGTTATACTACTACGTCCACTTTGATGTAGTGTGTCCAGTAATGTATAAGTGTTAATTCTATGTCAGAAATGGTCACTGTCATGTTATCCTACTACTTCCACTTTGATGCAGTGTGTCCAGTAATGTATAGGTTTTAATTCTGTGTCAGAAATGGTCACTATGATGTTATCCTACTACATCCACTTTGATGCAGTGTGTCCAGTAATGTATAAGTGTTAATTCTATGTCAGAAATGGTCACCGTCATGTTATCCTACTACTTCCACTTTGATGCAGTGTGTCCAGTAATGTATAAGTGTTAATTCTATGTCAGAAATGGTCACTGTCATGTTATCCTACTACTTCCCCTTTGATGCAGTGTGTCCAGTAATGTATAGGTTTTAATTCTGTGTCAGAAATGGTCACCATGATGTTATCCTACTATGTCCACTTCGATGCAGTGTGTCCAGTAATGTATAAGTGTTAATTCTATATCAGAAATGGTCAACTTCATGTTATCCTACGTCAGTGTCTCCGGTAATGTATAAGTGTTAATTCTATGTCAGAAATGGTCACTTTCTTGTTATCCTACTAAGTCCACTTTGATGCATTGTGTCCAGTAATGTATAAGTGTTAATTCTACGTCAGAAATGGTCACCTTCAGTTATCCTACTACGTCCACTTTGATGCAGCGTGTCCAGTAATGTGTAAGTGTTAATTCTATGTCAGAAATAGTCACCTTCATGTTATCCTATGTCCACTTTGATGCAGTGTGTCCAGTAATGTATAAGTGTTAATTCTATGTCAGAAATGGTCACCTTCATGTTATCCTTTTACGTCCACTTTTATGCAGTGTGCCCTGTAATGTATAAGTGTTAATTCTATGTCAGAAATGGTCTCCTTCATGTTATCCTACTGTGTCCACTTTGATGCAGTGTGTCCAGTAATGTATAAGTGTTAATTCTGTCAGAAATGGTCACCTTCATGTTATCCTACTATGTCCACTTTGATGTAGTGTGCCCAGTAATGTCTAAGTGTTAATTCTATGTCAGAAATGGTCACCTTCATGTTATCCTATTACGTCCACTTTGATGCAGTGTGTCTAGTAATGTATAAGTGTTAATTCTATGAAAGAAATGGTCATCTTCATGTTATCTTACTTCCACTTTAATGCAGTGTGTCCAGTAGTGTATACGTGTTAATTCTATGTCAGAAATGGTCACCTTCATGTTATAATACTACGTCCACTTTGATGCAGTGTGCCCAGTAATGTATAAGTGTTAATTCTATGTCAGAAATGGTCACCTTCATGTTATCCTACTACGTCCACTTTGATGTAGTGTGTCCAGTAACGTATAAGTGTTAATTTTATGTCAGAAATGGTCACCTTCATGTTATCGTATGTCCACTTTGATGCAGTGCATCTAGTAATGTATGTGTTAATTTTATGTCAGAAATTGTCACCTTCATGTTATCCTGCTATGTCCACTTTGATGCAGTGTGCCCAGTAATGTCTAAGTGTTAATTCTATGTCAGAAATGGTCACCTTCATGTTATCCTACTATGTCCACTTTGATGCAGTGTGTCCAGTAACGTATAAGTTTTAATTCTATGTCAGAAATGGTCACCTTCATGTTATCCTACTACGTCCACTTTGATGCAGTGTGTCTAGTAATGTATAAGTGTTAATTCTATGAAAGAAATGGTCATCTTCATGTTATCTTACTTCCACTTTAATGCAGTGTGTCCAGTAATGTATAAGTGTTAATTCTTTGTCAGAAATAGTCACCTTCATGTTATAATACTACATCCACTTTGATGCAGTGTGTCCAGTAACGTATAAGTTTTAATTCTATGTCAGAAATAGTCACCTTCATGTTATCGTATGTCCTCTTTGATGCAGTGCATCTAGTAATGTATGTGTTAATTCTATGTCAGAAATGGTTACAGTCATGTTATCCTACTATTTACACTTTGATGCAGTGTGTCCAGTAATGTATAAGTGTTAATTCTATGTCAGAAATGGTCACTTTCAAGTTATCCTACTACGTCCACTTTGATGCAGTGTATCCAGTAATGTATAAGTGTTAATTCTATGTCAGAAATAGTCACCTTCATGTTATCCTACTGCATCCACTTTGATGCAGTGTATCCAGTACTGTATAAGTGTTAATTCTATGTCAGAAATGGTCACCTTCATGTTATCCTACTACGTCCACTTTGATGCAGTGTGTCCAGTAATGTATAAGTTTTAATTCTATGTCAGAATTGGTCAACCTCATGTTATCCTACTACGTCCACTTTGATGTAGTGAGTCCAGTAATGTATTAGTGTTAATTGTATGTCAGAAATAGTCACCTTCATGTTATCCTACTACATCCACTTTGATGTAGTGTGCCCAGTAATGTATAATTGTTAATTCTATGTCAGAAATGGTCACCGTCATGTTATCCTACTACGTCCATTTGATGTAGTGAGTCTGGTAATGTATAAGTGTTAATTCTATGTCAGAAATAGTCACCTTCATGTTATCCTACTGCGTCCACTTTGATGCAGTGTGTCCACTAATGTATAAGTGTTAATTCTATGTCAGAAATGGTCACCTTCATGTTATCGTACGTCCACTTTGATGCAGTGCATCCAGTAATGTATAAGTTTTAATTCTATGTCAGAAATGTTCACAGTCATGTTATTCTACTACTTCCACTTTGAGACAACCAAACAGATGCACAGTAATGATAGAAGATTAGTGCTACCCGAGTGTGTTCTGGTCTGCAGTCTAAAGTTTTGGATATATTGTTTCCTTATCCTTCCAGAATGTAATTTTTGCCCCTTCTGTCTCCCATACCTCTCAACTGTCCAGATTGTCACAGAATGTCCAGATTTTTGCTTCATAATTTTCATCTGTTCCTCATAAAATTTATGCCTTCCTGGCAAGTCATTGAGGACTGAAGTTACTAAATAATGATAGACCTTTGTGTTTTAGACTTCATACCCTTCATAAAATACATACTAGTATAAAACCTATTATTCTATTGGCGTTCCAAGTCTATAAGTGTAGTAGTTAAAAAAAATCTCTTATTTATGTGCCTTTGCCCCCCCCACACATACTATTTTTGGGTATTTCCAGATTACTTGTACTATGAGGTTGAGACGTATGCTGTCTTTTATTTTTCAGTTATAGCTTCTTCTGAAAGCATGTTCCACTTTTATTTATTGCTTTTCCTTGTGCCCAATTTTTGTTTGATTTTCTCTTAATGAGACTCACTGTTAATGCCTGCTCCTTCAGTACCATTTTGGTGCACTTCGCTTTTTGTAACTGCATGGTAACATTGGAGATTTGTCAGCTGAGTGGGGTTGGGGGAGGAGGAGGAGGAGGGACGGGTCGTAGCTCAGGTGGATGTAAAAGATCCCATATCATATATTGAAAATAGTAGGGAAAGTTCCACAATGCCCTGGCCAAATTTCCCCTAGTAGTGTAAATACCACCTTGGGTATCCCCCTGAAAAGAAGCTACTAGTCTAGTGGAACTACTGTCAGCCACAGAAATGGAACTAGTGAAACCTTGTCTTCCCACAGCAATGTGAGCACCACCCTTTTGATGAGCAAATCCTTACTAACCTTTACCATCATTTCCCATTTTTGTCCTGCTTACTTCCTAGAAGTATTTTCACCTTATGACTCAGTGACCACGTAGGCTAAAAGGAACGTGAGTTGTTTGCTTTGTTTTTTATTTGTAACACTATCTCTGTGTCTTCATCCAGGTTTCATTTTTTACAGATTTCCATTTTTAACCGCGCAAAGTCCACTCTGTTATCTTTTGGAATGTTCCCACCTTTCTTGCAACTTTGTAGTAAAATGATCTCATTTTTCAGGTTTAGGGTATTTGTATTCTCTGCTAGAAATGTAGCCTTACTGCTGTCCTATAAAATCAGACAGCTTGCTGCTTCCATGTATCAGTGTGCCAATTTCCTGTAATGACTCAGCAATTGCTGTATTTCTGCATACTCATCATGAAATGTTATAACCATTTGTGGGAACAGTAACAGTATAAATAAAGGTTTACATATTAACTGAAGTTCAACGTTACACATGCTACATCTGGCTGAAAGTGGAACACAACTCTTCTGTGATTAAAATAAAACAAAAGATCTATGTTAATATGGGATTTGATGAGCAGCTATGTTTCTAGAATTGTGGATATTTTTTACATTCATATTAATTTATTTTTGTAAGACTAAATGATATGCCACTACACAGAACAAAATACAATGATTTTTATATTTCACCATATTATTAGAATTTTGTTGTACCTTAACTGTACTGTAGTGATGGATTTGCAGTTGCTCTGCCTGTTACTAATGTATCAGTTGTATCTTTCGTGGGGATTATGAAAGACTAATATGTGTTCAGACCCTGTGGGTGACAGTCAGCTAAAGTCAAATCACTTTGTTTTCTTCATTTTTGCTACAGTTGATGACAATTTATATTTTTCAGTCCTGCTTGATCCTCAAACACAGACCAAGGTGCTGTCTGTGGAGATGTTAAAGTACTTTATGTACTGCAACTCCAGTCATTTTTTTCATCATGTAAAGTTATGAAACAGATGATGTAATGGGATCCTATCTCGCCTACATTCATAACTGATGGGTTCGGAGCCGATCCATAGGCTCCGACTCGGCCACTATATAGTAGAATGAAGTCTCTAATTGGCTGGGCTACCCCTTATCCCAAAATGCACCACGCCTGCTTCCCCAGATCTCGTTTGCCGCTTTTCAAGCTAGACGTGGTCTCGACTTGGCTGGAGCTAAGTGGTTTTTTGTTACTTTTTGGTCTTTTGACCTAGGGTTTCCTTCACTAATTTAACAAACAGCTGTTTTAACAGCTTTACATGTGTGTGTGAACCTTTTTCAGTGTGATTGGTATTTTCTCTACTTACCGGGCAAGGCCCGTTTAAGTTAGAGGGCCCTTGCCCTTATTTGTGAGTCAATGTGTTGATTTTGTCTACTTTTAGGTTTGTTTTTCGCCCTACTGTACGTCCTGCTTTATCGGGCTAAGCCCGTTTTAGTTAGAGGGCTTCTGCTCGTTTTGTGTTCTGTATCTCGGGCCAGTCCCGTTTTTGAGTCAAGGGCTCGTGCCCTACTTTAAGGTTACTTTTCGTGGTGAAAAATAGTTGTGTGACAGGATGTCAAAAGAGCAGAAGTCTGGTTTTAAAAAGTGCACCAAGTGCAATTACAAAATGTCTATTACTGATAGCCATGCTGTTTGCGTATATTGTTTAGGACCGAAACATTTGCAGGAAACATGTAGTGTTTGTCATGCTTTTTCCTCTAGGGTCCTTCAAGAACGTAAAAATAAATTGATCCTTAAGGGCCTTATTAAGCCCTCCTTTGAGGAAGCTTTGGCTTCTCCTTCCTCTCCAGCTTCTAAAAAGAAAAGGTCGTTGGCACCGACCAGTCCATCGGAACCGACTTCCAAGAAGCATAGGTCGACCTCTTCTTCCTCAGCTCCAATGGCTTCGGAGCCTCGGGTGGAAGGGTCTGCCTCAATACCTCTTTCCTCGGCTCCATTGGTGTCGGAGCCGCAGGTTGGGGGATCGAGAGGCGAATCACCTGCTTCGGCTCCTTTGGTCTCGGAGCCGTTAGAGGTGTGCAGCTCAGACTCTCCCCCCCCGGCCCCGAAGTCCCCTTCGGCACCGATGCTTATCCATATGGTTCCGGATCCGGTGCCGATGGTGTTGGAGCCGTTTCGGAGCCAGTCCCCTGGTCTATCAGAGCCGAGAGAGAAGTCATCTCGGCCCCCATCTATTTCCTCTAAATCCTCCAGGTTGTCAGACTCAGATTTGGACAGAGTTATCCAGAGGCTTTTCCAGTCCCCGTTTTTTGCAAAAATGGTCTCGGCTCCAGCCCACTTGGCTCCGGAGCCAGTCCCCACTTTGACGCATCTGATTCCTCCTCCAACCTCCTCGGAGCCATTGGAGTCGGTGATGGTAGAGCGGAGCAGAGTTGTCCAGTCGGAACCGAGACTCCCACGGAGCTTCTCTGTTCCGATCATCATTCCTACCCTGTACTCAGCGTCAGGGTTCGGTACCGGGACTTCCTCGGTCGGGGCCGAGGGGAACACTTTGGAACTGGTAGCTTCGGTTCCTAGTCTTCCCCTCGGAGCATCGGCCGCAGGGATTCCCGGTACCGTCGTGGTTTCTCAGCCGGTGTCTTCCGTAGAGTCTGGAGGTCCTGCTTTTGAGGCCATGAGGAGTGTGCTGGCCATGTCCTTGCCGGCTCAGCAAGTCTCTACCTCACCGTCCCTAGACTTGGGAACTGGTGCTTCTGGTGTGCTTCATTCCCACGACAGTGGGGCCCCAGGGCCTGAGGATACCCCCTTGGGGGGTTCCCTTTTCCCGGGAGGTCCTTCTGAATCCACTGTGCAAGAGGAAGCACATTGACTCCCAGGATGAGTCTATCACATCAGATACTGACCTCGATGATGTGGAGGGGTCCCCAAAATCATCCTCGGATGACATCTCATTCTCAGATATCCTCGAGATCCTGAGACAGAGAGGCGATTGGCAGTCCAAAACCCCTTCCGCGGAGGAGTCAGTCTTCCTCAAGGCTTTTGGGGTCCAGCCCTCCACCTCCTGGGTGTCTCCACCCTTCGATGAATTACTAGATTTAGTTTCTCGAAGGGTGTGGGAACACCCTGACTCTGTGGAACCGGTGCCCGCCAGGCCTAACAAGTTCCTCTCAGCCCCTCCTCAAAAGGAATTTTTGACTAAAGGAGTTGCAGTAGATGCGATGGTGGCAGACGTGGCAGAGGCTTCAACGTCTATTCACCCTCCTAATAAGGATTCCAGGAGCATGGATAGGTACGGGAAGAGTACCCTTTCTTCAGTGGCCTTTACCCTGTAGTCACTGAATTACCTTTGTCATTTTACCAGGCTCCAAAGGGACCTCCTCAAAGAGTTAGGTGAGTCTGTTACGGGTAATCTTCCTGAGGCGTTAGCCCAGACTGTTGGTGCCCAGATGACTACCCTATCTTCGATAGTCAACTCGTCCATGAGGCTCATCTCATATGCGGCTGAAGGGGCGAGTAGAGCAGCGGGAACAGGCTTGGCTTTTAGAAGACACGCCTGGTTACGCTTGTGTCCCTTTGCGGAGGCTTTTAAGTCTTCCTTCACCGACGCCCCCTTTGATGGGTCCTCCCTGTTTGGACCCAAGGTGAAGGACACACTCACTTGGTGGGAGCAGGAGGGCAAGACATTGACTGCCGTGGGGGCCCATTTTTCCGCTCCCTCTAGACCTTACCCCAAGGCCTAGAGAGGAGGGAAAATATGATTCAGGAAATCTCAAAGGTCTTTCCCTACTCCACCGAGTGATCCCCCCTCTAGAGGCGGGGGGGGATTCAGGAAGACGCTGCCCCAGAGGTGACAGAGGCCCCCGTAACTCTGGAGACCGCGATTCCTTTCGTGATCCATCCCACGCTCCCCGTCCCTGAGACGTGGCCCGACTGCGCATCTCCGGAGCCAGTCGGGGGTCGTTTTGCGGAACACCCACAGGCTTGGGAATCTATCACCAAGGATCAGTGGGTCCTCCGAACCATAACTGGAGGCTATCTCATCCCTTTCATCAAGATCCCCCCTCTTCCTATCAGGAAAATCCTGGATGTGCCACCCAGTCAGCGGGATCAAGCAGCGGTCGAGGTTTCAAAGCTGCTAAGAAAAGGAGTCATCCAGCCTGTCACGCCGACCAGATCAGATCAGGAACTTACTCAAGACTATTTTTGATGCCAAAAAAGACAGGGGACTTAAGGCCAATTTTGGACCTCAGATCATTGAATCGCTTTGTAAAAAAAATCCAAATTCCGAATGGCCACCCTTCATTCCATTCTCCCGTTATTGGAGAAGGATGTCTGGATGTGCTCCATAGATCTCAAGGACGCTTACTATCACATTCTGATAAGTCAGGAGTCCAGGAGTCATTTACGCTTCCACCTGGGAACCAGTCATTTCCAGTTCCGAGCACTGCCCTTTGGTCTCACCACAGCTCCCAGGGTGTTCACCAAATGTCTGGCAGTAGTGACAGCTCACTTGAGAAGTCTAGGATTCCAAGTGTTTCCCTATCTAGACGACTGGCTCCTTACTGCCACCTCCAAGCATCTATTAGTTCGGGTGCTTATGACCACAGTCAGTTTGGGTCATTCACTAGGAATCACGTTCAATTGGGGAAAATCTGTGCTGCAGCCGTCTCAGCGTATTACCTTTATAGGTGCAGAGTTAGACACAAGAAGAATGCGGGCATTCTTGCCGGTAGACAGGATTCAGGTCCTACAGTCTCAGGTTCAAACCTTGTTACCCAGATCACAAGTTCAGGCCAGACTGATTCTACAGTTATTGGGCCACGATGGCCTCGACTATTCTTCTAGTCCCCTTAGCCAGGCTGCACATGCAGGTGCTGCAATGGCTACTGTCAGTTCAATGGTCCTTTCAGGAACTTCCCTTGAATCATTTGGTCCAGATTACCAAAATTTGCCATCAGGACCTAAGTTGGTGGCTGCTTCGGTCCAACCTGGACCAGGGGCGACCCTTTGCCCTTCAGCCTCCTGTCGCCATGGTGACCACGGATGCCTCCCAGATAGGGTGGGGGGGTCATTATCTGAACAGGTCTGTCCAACGCACGTGGCAGGCTCACAAAACGCACTTACATATCAATATCCTGGAAATGAGAGCGGTGCTACTGGTGTTGCAAGCACTTCATCATGCTCTTCCCCAGGGTACTATTGCGATCCTATCCGACAACATGTCGGTAGTCTGGTACATAAACAAGCAAGGCGGAACAAGATCCTACCCTCTTTGCCGAGAGGCCATGAGAGTGTGGCATTGGGCGATTTCTACCCAGCGTTTCCTAGTGGCAACGCACATTCCGGGGAAATCCAATGTGATTGCAGACAGGCTGAGCAGGACTCTCCTGTTGCCCCACGAGTGGTCCCTCAATGACAGGGTGGCTGCAAACATCTTCGCCAAGTGGGGCCTCCCTTGTTGCGACTTGTTCGCCAGCCCTCACAATGCGAAATGCAGGGAGTTCTTCACTCTGACTCCTTCTCAGGGGCAGATTCCCAGGGACGCTCAAGCTCACAGTTGGCCCCCCGGTCTACTTTACGCCTTCCCTCCAGTTTCCCTTCTCCCGAAGGTGATACAGAAGGTGATTTATCTAGGAAGCGACATGATTTTGATCGCTCCACACTGGCCTCGTCAGGTTTGGTTTCCCTTCTTTTTGAGGTATGCGGTGGAGGGCCCATGGTTTCTGGACCTGGTGCCCGACCTGTTGACTCATCAGTTGGGACATTCTCACCCATCCCTCAGGTCCTTGAGGTTGGCCGCTTGGTTACTCCACTTCCAACCTTAGTCAGAGATAACTCTTTTTCTCCAGACGTCATCCACATTTTGTCCTCTTCTCACAAACCTTCCACTATTAAACTGTATTCCAGCAAGTGGAAGAGGTTTGCTCTTTGGGCCCAGCAACGAGGTATAGATCCCCTTACCGCCCCAGTACCTCAGGTTTTAGAATTCCTGGCTTCTTTGTTTTATTTGGGCTCTTCAGTTTCCACAATTAAAGTCCAACTGGTGGCTATCTCTAATTTCCATGTCTCCTTTGAGCCTTCCTTAATGGCAAACAGGCTTTGCAAATCTTTCCTTAAAGGAGCATGGCTCCTTCAGCCCCCAATAGCCCACCCTGTGCCCTCTTGGGACCTGAATATGGTTCTAGCTTCTTTAACTGCCCGCCCCTTTGAACCAGCAGCTACTTGTGATATAAAATTTCTATCTTGGAAAACCGCCTTTTTGGTGGCAATAACCTCTGCCAAGCGGGTCTCAGAGCTTCAGGCTGTCTGTTCTAATCCTCCTTATTTGACCTTTCACAAAGACAGAGTGTCCCTCAAGTTAAATCCCTCTTTCTTGCCCAAGGTAGCATCCCCCTTATACATTCAACAATCCTTGGAGCTCCCTGTGTTTTTTCCCAAATTTTCCAATAGCGCAGAATATATTTTCCATCAGTTGGATGTTCACAGACAACTGCGTTTTTATTTAAGTAGGACCAATCAGACACAAAAGTCAGATCAGCTGTTTGTGTCCTTTGCGGAAAATAGGTTGGGTCAACCGGTGGCTAAAACCACCATAGCCAAATGGATTAAAGATTGCATCTCCTTCATTTATTCATGGTCCGGCAAAGAGCTACCTTTCCCAGTCAGGGCTCATTCTACCAGGGCAATGGCTACTTCTGTAGCATTCCACTCCAAACTATCGATAGATGATATATGTGCGGCTGCTACCTGGACTTCTCCACACACCTTCATTTCTCATTACAAGATAGATGTGGCTTCTCGGGGTAGAGCTTCCTTTGGTTCCACAGTTCTCAGGAGTGTTTTCCAATGAGCCACCCGGGATTTAGGTGCTAGGGACGCTGTCCCATCAGTTATGAATGTAGGCGAGATAGGATCCCATTACATCTTTTAGTTATGTACTTACCATAACTTTGGATGTATGGGATCCATCTCGCCTACATTCATACGTACCCGCCCTCCTTCCCCCTTCCCATTGGACTTAGAGGGAAAGTTGCTACTTACTGAGTTTTTCTCTTGAAGGACTTTAGTTTGTTACAGTTGCTGGTATGTCTCTGTGTCTGGATGTAGGTATGAAAGCGAACAAACAAGATCTTGGGAAGCAGGCGTGGTGCATTCTGGGATAAGGGGTAGCCCAGCCAATTAGAGACTTCGTTCTACTATATAGTGGCCGAGTCGGAGCCGATGGATTGGCTCAGAACCCATCAGTTATGAATGTAGGCGAGATGGATCCCATACATCCAAAGTTATGGTAAGTACATAACTAAAAGTTTTGTAAGAAGCCAGCCTTGAGGAGTGACACCAAGGCATGTATGGCTTGCAACACCCTTTGAAATCCCAGCTTAATGTCTTGGTTCATGCTATGACTATTTCCTCATCTACAAATATTGTAAACTACTATTTCCTGTTACTAAAATTGCAATGAACTGTTTCCCTGCCTTGTGGTCCAGGTCATGGTTGAAAGGTGTCCTTGGACCAGCACTTCCAGTAGGTTATTGAATAAATAAATAAAAGCTCTCTACCTGTATTATGTAGTTTCAAGACGTAGCTTCACATGCACTGTCAGAAGAATGAACAAGAATTTTCTTACTAACACTTTAAAATGTCAGTCATTTGTTTTACAGATAGTCAGCATTTCAGTTTTAATTTTTAGATGTTTTCTTTGTTTAATATTTATTTTCTGGGGTACAGCACTGATGTCCATGTACCTTTTTCAGAATCAGCCTAGGAGCTGTGTTGGGTTAAGTGACTTGCTCAGATTCTAATAGGTAAAGGAGGTTAAAGGAATCAAACGCTGCACCATTTTGCCACAGGAAACAGCTCATAACAACTCCTTACTCCTCCAAACCAACTGCCAGGCAAACTGTCTGTAGTAGTTAAGCTGACATGTAGTAACAGCCCCACAAATTGATATAAACAGGACCTTTCTCCATACTTGTTAACCTTCCTTCAGCAAAATATGTGGCTCAAGACAAGTAGAAAGTGAGAGACATATAACCAAACTGTTATTTTTTTCTTTCCACTGACCTCAGTCAGCAGGGGTTCAGTAACTTCCCACACAGCTCATTTATTCCCTCTAAGACTGAAATCTTGGGTAACGAATCTCTTGCTAACTGTCATGCTAAGGGTAATGCTGCACATCTCCCTATGACTTCCTGTCCTCAGGTGGTTAAATGCAGATACATTTCTATACAATTTCCTGCACTTAGTGTTAGAGATCAGTATGCTGGGGAGCTTGATTTGCTTCTACTTAGGGTCATCCTTTCTGCAATGGCAGTTCAAACCATCTCCTATTGATTCCATCCATTCTGTATGATCTTCTAAGCACCACTAATCAGTCCTAGATTGCAACTGATTCTAGGAACACTAATCAATCCCAGATCATCACTGGCACATAGGTATCATCTTGTGTACAACAATGGGGGTAATGGCATATATAATCAAACTTGTACATATAAGTGAAGTGCAGGGATTCATGAAGTCATATTAATTATTAATTAACTAGGTAGGTGGGCTGCTCTGGGGATGCTTTTCAGATACAACTTGAGTCTAAAGGAAAATACAACTTCCAAAAATAAATTTAACAGATGGACATGCAAACATCTTAAGATTGCAATTTCAATAATTCAGTGGTGCATCATAGCCAGGTTCTGGCCAGTAATACAGCAAAACAACATTGATAGTATGGATGAGGAGCATTCTGAAGTTTTCCAGATATTGTGGTAGTTTATATTTTTTTCATTCTTTCTCTGCTTTTTCTCTATTTTGCATTAGTTTTCTACTCTTTTTTGAATGTCAAATTGCATTATTTGTTTCTAGTCTCTTCCTCAGTGTAATCTACTGGTCAAGAGAAAGAGCAGTGCCAGTGGCCTACTTAATAAGTGGTACTTAGAATACAAGGATAACTGCTTTGAAGGGGAAGTCACAGTCACTTACTAGCAAAGGACAGGCACGAATTTGACTAATTTCAGTTAATACACATCAAGGCTCCTCAAGTTAAACTTGTTTACATTGCAAAATGACAATATTCTCAGTGAAAATGTTTGAGAGTTGGGCCTTGTGGCAGAGCTCCTGCAATATTGGAGTCAGGGGTGATGAAGTGACCACAGGCTCTAAATAGAAAGAAAAGAGAAACTCTGCTAAACTTTAATATTATATGGAGGCAATAAAGTTAATATTTGTTCCTAAATATAGACGAAGGAGCACTGTGAGAAGAGCAATAGAAAATAGAGTGTTGTAAGATTAGAGAGGGATGGTATGAACGTTTATGAATGTAAGGTGAAAACAGGTTTAGCAGGAGGTATACTGAGATAGAGAATCCACAGTAATACCATGTATAGAGTTGTACAGAGCAAATTATCAGAATATAACACTAAACTGATAAACACAGTATAACGCCATCACTAAACATTCAGTGGATCAACCAGCACATCAAAAAGTGTTATATATACTATAACACCAGTAACTGAAACTACATATATACTTCTTAAAGGGCACATGCTCAATATACATAATGCTTATCAGATTTAAATTACATTGTTACTAATACAACACGGTACCAATGTGTACTCATCTTTCCACACAGCCTTAGAACAAATAGAAATGTAATAACATGCGACACATCTCTGTGCTTTAAGAGAAAATGGTGACTGACTGGAAGGGGAGAATAACGTGAGGAAAGATTTAGCAATACATTCTACTACAGTGACCCACCCCTACCCCCAGGTCAGTTATTACAGAGAGCAATCACTTTAGAGCTGATACATGGCAATTCACCAGGCGTTTCAAAGTAGAACAGGTTTTCTTTCATTTACTGAATATAGAAACCAAATAAAAGAGTAAACAGGACACATAGCCCAAACAATTAGCCAATGATTACAAGAAAATCTTAAGTTTTCACTGTGTCATTCATTAAAACCTCTTATAAAAGAGGATAATGGGATTTATGCAAATGCCCCCTTATGGGCAGCAGGTGTTTCAGCTAGATGGCAATTCTGAATGCATTGGACTAAATTTGTCCATTAACAGACTTAAAAGAAAAAAGTCATGCGCATTCAGAATTGCTATAAAGCCGAAACACCTCATGTTCATAAGGGGTCATTTACAAATATCCCATCATCCTCTTTTGCAAGAGATTTTAAGGAATCAGACAGTGAAAACTCTAGCTTGGCTAGGATTTTATTGTATTTTTTTACTAACTGAATACAGAAATCAGGAAAATAGGGATACTAAGTGATTAGCATATGCAGTGTAATCTACTGGTCAAGAGAAAGGACAGTGTCTTTCTTAATAAGTGTTCCTTAGAATACAAGGACTGCTGCTTTGGGGATGATGTCAAAGCTATTTTTGAGCAAAGGTCAGGCACATACTTGACTAGTTACAGTTAATACACAGCAAGGCTCTTCATGTTATACTTGCATAAATTGCACAGTGAAAATATTCTCAGTGAAAATGTTGAGAGTTAGGTCTTACGGCAGAGCTCCTGCAATATCTAAGGAGTCAGGACGGATGAAGTGACCTCAGGCTCTGCACTGTTAAGAAAGATGGTGACTGAGTAGAAGTGAAGACTAAGTGTCATTGTTCTTTGTGGTTTGCAGGGTATTAATACATTACTGATGACTGCATTATTACAAATTCATATTTCAGTAATGTCACTGGGCATTAAGAAGCAGTGCCTTCTCCCAGTACTGCAGTATTTAATTTTTAAGGTCACAAATGAGGTATGTACCTCACGTTGTGTGACAGCTGAGAGGTATACCCTTCCCTGTGATGGTGCTGTGGACGTACCCAACATATATTATATACCATATGGTTTATCTTTTCACTGAAATTCACAGTCTGCTTTGCACTACAGTTCCTGACTGGTCCATGGATTATACCTCTATTCATGTTTTGATTATTCCCTGCCATTGATTATATTCATTTTTTTTTCATTCTCTGATGCCCACTTTTACTAGTAAGAGTCATAGGCAGCCAGAAGTTAGCCTGGTAAGTAATGGCCAAATGACAGAGATACCATTTATGGAGAGGATGTCACTGTATCAAACACACACACACACACACACACACACACACACACACACACACACACACACACACACACACACACACACACATGCGCGCGCGCACACACACAGACACACACACGCACACACACACACACACGCACACACACACTCACAAGCATATATGCACACTTTCATTACACTACACATGGTATTCACACCTGTGGGAAATTCAAAGAATAGATAGTCCACCTAATGGTGTCTCTTTGGGATATGGACAAAAACTGGACCACTGAGTGATATGTCCTTGGACATAGGTAGGGCATGAAGAGATAGGGATTGATTACATACATTGTTAAATCTGATGGCCCTTTAGCTTCACTTTTCTCAGGTAGGAGGCTTCTGTAAGCATTCATCCCACTGTACATGGATAAGTTGTGTCTATCATTTGTAGTATTAGCTTGAAACCCACAACACACAAATCTTGAACATGTTTTTATTCATAAAATATGTTTTTCTTTTTATATCGTGTTATGAAGCCTGAACCTCTAAATGTTTATTTCTTTATTTGGAAAGTTTGATGCCTTGTAATGTATGAACCTTTAACCTTTTGTAACACATTTACCAATCATCTTGTCAGAGGTGACATGTCTCTGACTAACATCTTAGTTGAGGCAAGGGCTTTAACTTTTACTACTTTTACAGTATAACCTAGTGCTTGTGCACTGATAGTACTATCACAGCCCAGCATGTAGGCATACATTTCACAGAGACAAGTACATTGGTTATTGTTATACATGGTGGTAAAAGGACTACTGTTTCAAGGAAATGAAGTTTATTCTGAGTGACACCCTGCCCTTTCCTCAGTGACAATGACTACTTTAGAGTTAGAATGGCAAGGCGGGTGGTTGTGACTAAGAGGAATATGGACTCACACCACGCATATCGGGTTGCATAGACTCTGTCCAAGCTTCAGTCTTTATAGTGTGTGCATGCTCTCTTTAAGAACCTGTCACACTTTCTTTGGCACTGGACCTTCTGATTCAGCTTCCATCTTCCTGCTCTTTCAGCCTTAAGATGATACCTCACCAGACTTCAGTGCAAGGCAAATATCTCCCCTTCTGCCTCCACCAGAACATGTGATCCTGTGGATCAGTGCTCTCCCCCAACATGAAGGAGAGTGGCCTGTGGGGTGCTTACTGTTACCTGCCCTGAGGAAGGAATCCAGGCTTGGTATGAACTCTGATTGTCAGTAATTCTGTTAAACACTCATTTCTGTACTCCTTGGTCACTTAGGATTTTGTATGATTTTATCAGATCTTGGCAATTAAACTCTTGAATTTTAGTATAATATTTGCAGGTTACAATTCAGATGTTCTTCATCTCACATTGCTGCAGTCCTAACACTTGGGTAGTCCGCTGTCCCTCATTCGGCCCGAATATCAGAGCATAAGGCTGACGTCGGTCAGGGCGCATTTAACTGACATCAGAACGTCAGGGTACAAATGCGCATGACCGACGTCATATCCTCAGTCTTTTTTGCCACATGGTCCGATGCAGAAGCAGTGTTGCAAGTGCCGTTCTGCGTTCTGAAATTTTTCGAATTCGGAGTTTCAGACCGAAGTCAGAGTTGGTTAAGTACCCCGTTGGGGAATATTTTGGTTTTTTCTTGCCTCAGTGGTTTACCGGATGTCAGAAAAAGTGAATAACTGTATTTCTTGTGGGAAACAGATACCGCATAGAGATTATCATAATTTGTGTATACCTTGTTTAGGACCTGAGCACGACGTTGTTGGTTGCCGCTTTTGTGCTAGGTTTAATAAACGCACTATTAAGCGGAGGTTGGATTGTGCAAGGTTGGTCTTTGGGAAGCGGTGCAATTACAAAATGCCGCCGGATGCTCCGGCCCGGCTTCCTCAAAGAAGCGCAAGGACAAGGCAGTTAAACCTAGGTTAGAGGAGTCGTCCAACCGGACGCCAGTTCTTTAGAGGTGTCAGTGGAACCGGTGGTTCCGACGGAGGCCTCTGGAGACCCAGGAAGAAACTCTGATTTTACAGGATGTGGCCTCCCAGGAGGCAGGGCAGGCTGTAGGGGCTTCTCAAGTAACTATACTCCCCTCCCTTACTAAGGGGCCTAGGTCCTCTTTTTCTGCTGCCAAGGCTTCTCCTAGAGGTAGGCCTAGTTTAGCTTCAGTGGGTGTCTCTCCCAGTTCTTCAGGTGCTGTGCCCAAGAAGCACATGCTCAAAATGGCAGAGGATTTAATTACTTTAATTAGAGGTTCTTTGCCCCCTCCTGATAAGAGGCCTAGGATGGAACCTGTGTTGGGGGATTATGAGCAGGCTTCGGATGTGTCTGAGTCTTCGGCTGAAGACTTGCAGGAGTATTCTCATTATTCTGATTCTGATATGGATGATTCTACTCCTTCTGCTTCTCCTCCTGAGGATTTTTCTTTTTCAGAGACCCTTCACTCCATGAGAGAGCATTTTAAATGGGAAGGTCAGGATTTCTCTGATTCCAGGAAAAGGCTTAGGGAATTTGTGTTTTTACCCCAGCATAGGCCTTTAGCTATTCCTCCTGTTCTGAATGTGGTGGAAGATGTGTTTGCAGAGGCTTCTCTTAATCCTGATTCTTTGCCTCCTGCTCCTGTTAAACCGGATAGGTATTACAGGGTGCCTGAAGCTCATAAGTATCTTTTAATAGTCCTAGGGCAGACCCAGAAACTGTTAGCCAGGGGCCTAAGGGTGTTAAGGCTTCTGTTGTCAAAAATCCGTTCCTGCAGATAAAGAGGCCAGGGCCTTGGATAGATGGGGAAAGAAAGTTTATACTTCTTCCACTCTAGCCATGAGAGCTTTGAATTGCCAGTTTCATATGTTGAAATATCAAAATTATCTCCTTTCTCAGTTGAAATCTAAGGTTGATGCCCTGGCGGAAGGTATTGACTGTAAAGAGTTACAAGATTTAGTGCATGTTTCTGAGCAGGTGGGTAAGCATTCTTTGCAATGTGGTTTTGATGCTGTTCAGGCCTCATCTAGGGTGGCTGCCACTGGGTCAGTTCTTCGCAGGCATGCCTGGCTGAGGGATCAAAATTTATCCAACCATGTTAAAACTAGGATTTTGGATGCCCCTTTGCAATCTGATGTCTTGTTTGGTTCTCCTGTTGAGGCAGTTTTAAAGAAAATGGAAGATAAGGCTAAGTCTATGCAGACTGTTAAAGATTTTTTACAGGTTCAGCCTCCAAAGTTTAGTAGAAATTGGCCTACTAAAGGGTGGACGTATCCTTCTTATGATTCCCAGTCTAGGGGTAGATCTAGACGTGGCAGGGGCAGAGGTCAGGGCTCCTTCAGGCCCAGAACAGGAAGTTCTCCTGCACAGTCTTCAAGTGAGGGCAGGGGTCAGTCCTTTTGTAAACAAGACCCAATGACCTACCTTTTCAGCTGCCAGAACCTTCTCGCCTGGCAGCACCTTTGGGAGGAAGGTTGGCACTTTTCAGAGAAAATTGGAGTTTGATTACCCAAGACAAATGGGTACTGGATATCATACATCACGGTTACAGGTTTTATTTCCATACCTTGCCTCCTTTCAAAGGCATGCCAGACATTCCTCCTCAACAAAGAATAGAGGCTCACAAGCAAATTTCACTGCTACTCCAAATAGGGGCCATACAGCCGGTTCCTTTGACAGAAAGGGGCCTAGGATTTTATTCTCGCCTGTTCCTAGTCCCAAAGAAGGGGAACACGTGGAGACCAATTTTGGATTTGTCTATCCTCAACACTTATCTGGACATTCCCAAGTTCAAAATGTTGACGTTGCAGCAGCTTTTACCTCTGCTGGGCAAAGATCATTGGATGGTAACTTTGGATCTCAAGGAGGCTTACCTTCATGTTCCTATCAGACTGAGTTGCAGGAAGTATCTGCGTTTTCGAGCTGGGACTTCTCATTATCAGTTCTCTGCATTGCCCTTTGGCTTATCTACTGCCCAGAGTGTTCACAAAGTTCTGGCTCCAGTGATAGCTTTCTTCAGGCTAAAAGGAATACAGATCTATCCTTATTTGGACGACTGCCTGATTCTGGCTCAAGGAAGGAAAGAGCTTCTTCATCATCTGGAATATGTGATAGCAGTGCTAAGATGCCTGGGGTATTCTGTGAACGAAATAAAGTCCAGTCTAGTACCCTCTCAAGACATGTGCTTTCTGGGTGTGAGACTGAATACAGCATCCCAGATGGCCTTTCTAACCCCGGACAAACAAAAGAGTCTATCCCTTTACTTTCATCAACTTTCTCATCAGTCCGGGCTGACTGCAAGGACAGTCCTTCAAGCCTTAGGGTTCATGGCATCTTGTATTCTGGTGCTTCCCAATGCCAAACTGCATATGAGGAAGCTACAATGGTATCTCAAAATGTATGGACACAGCACTGCCAGGATTTGGACACTGTCATTCAAATAATACCTTGCATTCAAAAGGAATTTTTGTGGTGGGCTCAGGAATGTCACCTAAACAAGGGACTCTCTGTGACCCGGCCAGAGGCGAGTCAGATTTTAACGACAGATGCCTCAGACATAGCTTGGGGAGCTCATCTAAATGGAAAGTGGATACAAGACAAGTGGCCTGCCAGACTACAACATCTACATATCAACATGAAGGAGATGTTAGCAGTTCAGTTTGCATTAATGGCTTTCAAGGAGTTGCTTCTTCCAGGGCAGGTGTTGATTCTAACAGACAACACAACTGTCATGTGGTACATCAACAAGCAAGGGGGAACACATTCTTATCCTCTATGCAGGCAAGCAATGATTTTGTGGGAGACTGCTCTCAGTTTACAACTAAGTCTTCAGGCAAGGTTTCTGCCGGGAGCACAGAACTCCTTAGCAGATGTGTTAAGCAGACAAATCATGGATCCCCACGAGTGGAAACTGGATCTTCATGTATTTCAGAAACTGACAGTGTCCTGGGGAACTCCAGACATAGATCTGTTCGCTTCTCCACTAAACAACCAGCTGCCAAAGTTTTGCACAAAGCGGTTTCATCACACAGCTTGGAAAGTGGATGCTCTTTCTTTCAGTTGGAAAAATCTTCATGTGTATGCCTTTCCACCTCTGCCTCTCCTCCCAAAGAGGTCAGACAGGACAAGCCAAGGATGATTTTGATAGCTCCAGATTGGCCTCGACAGCACTGGTATCCACTACTGAGAAGTCTAGTAAAAAAGCCTCCATGGCCTTTGCCTTTGATTCCACATCTGTTGTCCCAGGAGGACAGTCATTTGCTGAATGTCAAACTTCACTCTCTTCACCTAACAGCATGGCATATTCTGTTTTAAACCATAGAGGGTCTCTACTTCCACAACAAGTTTTGAATGTGATTTTGGAAGCTAGAAGGCCTAGTACAAGGAAAGTGTACGCAGATAAATGGAAGAGATTTTTATTTTGGAGTGCAGCTAAAGATTTGGATGTTTCTGAGCCTGATTTAAGTGTGGCTCTTCAATACCTGACTGAGTTATTGGACAAAGGTTTGTCCTTCTCTTCTATTAAGATTCATGCTGCAGCAATTTCAGCTCACTACGATTGTGACCCACCATTGTTTTCTCATCCTTTATTCAAGCAATTTCTCAGAGGGGCAAAGAATATAAGACCCCCACGAAGAGCTCCTACTCCTGCTTGGGATCTCAATTTTGTGTTGGAGAAACTCACTCTACAACCTTTTGAGCCTGCAGCTACTGCTGAGTTGAAATATTTGTCATGGAAGACTGCTTTTTTGTTGGCCATTACTTCTGCAAGAAGGGTTTCTGAATTACAGGCCCTTATGGCAGTTGAGCCTTTCTTAATTTTTCACAAGGATAGGGTATCTTTACGCACCAATCCCTCCTTCATGCCTAAAGTGGTTTCTAGTGTGGCTTTAAACCAAACTATTCATTTGCCTACTTTTTATGCAAATCCCCAAACTAAAGGGGAAAAGATTTTGCACACCTTGGATGTTCACAGGCAGTTGCGATATTATTTGGACAGAACTAAAGGGTTCAGACAATCTCAGCAATTATTAGTTTCTTTTGCTTTGTGCTCTCAGGGCAAGCCTGTGTCAAAACAAACTATTTCAAAGTGGATTGGATTTTGCATTGCTTTCTGTTATTCCCATCATGGCAAAGAGATTCCAGCCGGGATTAGACCTCATTCCACTAGGGCTACTGCCACGCAACAGCTTTTTGAGGGGTGGCTACTAAGGATATTTTGGAGGCAGCCACTTGGAGTTCAGTGCATACCTTCTCTAAGCATTACCACCTTCCCTTGTACTCTAGATCTAGGGCTGGTTTTGCCACTGCTGTGTTGCAGGGCATTTTGGCAGCTCCTGCTTCATTATAGTTTAGCCATCCTCCCTTACCTCTGCTTTGGGATTCTACCCAAGTGTTAGGACTGCAGCAATGTGAGATGAAGAACATAGTACAGTTTTGTACCTACCATAAATGTAGATGTTCGAAGATCCACATTGCTGCAGTCCAATTTACCCTCCCTCCTTCCCTCTGTTGTTGAGGTGGTTGTCTGGGTTGGGTTATCCATCTGAGGTAAACTGCATTTGGTATATGGCATTTTGTATATATTGTATATATTATACATATTTTTGGTGTTAGACTAGCTATTTGTTTAGTTGTGGTCTTTGGGTTTGGACCTTTCTTTGTAGGGTCTTCTGACATCTGGGGCAAGAAAAGACTGAGGATATGACGTCGGTCATGCGCATTTGTACCCTGACGTTCTGATGTCAGTTAAATGCGCCCTGACCGACGTCAGCCTTATGCTCTGATATTCGGGCCGAATGAGGGACAGCGGACTACCCAAGTGTTAGGACTGCAGCAATGTGGATCTTCGAACATCTACATTTATGGTAGGTACAAAACTGTACTTTTTTAGTCCCTTCTTTCCTTTCCTACTTCACCATATTTTTACAGAATGTGCCATCCATATGCAGTTGAATGTCCCATTTTCCTATTCTACTTTATTCAGTGTAAAGACAACACTGAACTCCCAGCCTGTATGGCATTCCCACATGGCACCATTCTCCTCACACAACTAGTCTTTGCACCATGCTGTTGGCTAAGAACTCAGCCAGTAGGTCAGTTTTGGGACCTGTTGCTTGTTTATGGGCTTTCTGTGCATAGCAGTACCAAAGACCTCCCTGGTGTTGATGTGTATACCTTCTATGAGCACATACTTTAAATTTACTATCGGAAAAATTATCTTCTCAAACCAGTAGAATCCTCACCCCCACCCCTGAATGAGTCCACATTGTCCTAGATTCTGATGTTCATTGGTAATAACTTGTTCTTCCTTTCTGTCCTTCCATAGCAGTTCTCATGTCTTTGAGAAGCCAAAGGTTCTTGTCTCTTCCTTGATGCAGTTCTTATGGACTGGGACAGGTTCTGCCCTCTTCATATTATGTACTTCCCCTACATCAAGACACAAATCAGAAAGAGCTGACACAGGAGCTACCCATTCTTTTTTTAGTGGAAATAACATCCAGAGGATGAATATTTTAAGAAAATAATACCAGCAGCATAAATGAAAAGCAAGTTAATAACACTAATACAAACATTCTCTTTATCTGTTTCACCCAGAGAATGTACCTGACAGACAAAACCAGTTCCACAGAAGGTGATTGCATGAGGTTTATTAGTGAAATATGAGTGATTTTGTTAGCACATGTAGAATTTAACAATCTTTTTATTCCTTCAGTGTTTGTTTTTCAGGGATGTAGGCAATCTAATATCAAACCAGTGTAGCACAGTAATCAGATTTATTTTTCAATGTAATACTCTCTCCTAAACTGGAAGTAGATATGCGTCTTACTCCGTATCGGCAGTGTCTTGACTATATCCTTCCATTTATTTTTTAAGAATGTTTAGACTTTATAGGCACAAAAAGCTGACTGATTTTACAAATGTTTTGGTTCGATGGCTATTGTTCAACGAACAGCTGTTCGATGAATGTGCTGTTCAACAAATAACCATAGAGCCATTTGTATGAACTAGAAAAGCTGTTTTAGAAAGTTCTGCCCAATAAATGTTTATTCTAGGCATGTTTTATTGGCGATATAAGCTCTACTGCCCAACAACACAGAAATGCATTATCTGAGAATGAAGATGCTTTTAGAAAATAAGTAGCCAAAGTCCGTTCTTCTTCATACCAAATGTATAAGTAGTAAAAGTCAGTCACGCTCGTGAAGTCAGTATAGGTTAAAGTCTAGCTTTCTTACTGCTAAGAAAAAGACTAAAGGACTGAATTTCTGCTAATGTGCAGGATTGTAAAACACTGATAGACCACCAGGAACAATTTGTGATGAAAGGTATGATTGATATTGTGAAGACAGGTGAAGGCTGCCAGCCTAGCCAGATAGAATTTTGTAGATAATTCTGTCATTTGTAAATATTAATGTAAGCCACGGGCTTGTTCTCTTAAATGTGAAAAGACTGCATTGGATATTGAACTGCAAAAATGTAACAACAGTGCACTCTGTTGTAAGAAAGTTAAGTCAAGCATTTCATGACTGTCTTTAATGTCAAAATTTGGAGCCGATATGTCTAGAGGGAGACATCCTGCCTATTGTTTTAAGACCAGAGTTAATGGCTAGAATTTGCATGTATAAATGTCTTTTATTGCTCTGATTTCTAACCAGGTGTAAACAATGTAAATTTAGTTTCTGTTAGCCTGGGAACACCAGAGAAGTGTGAAGAATGATGTTATGTGAAGCAGCTCTGTGTTATCAATTTAAAGAGAAAAGATCAGAGAGCTCAGAGCATTTTGTCTTGAGTTATCCAACATCACCAGCACTGCTTTGCTCTATATGTAAGTTATTTAGAATTGTGTTTTCTCTTAACTATAGCTAGGAAATAGGAAGATTAGACTAGTTTGTTTTTCTGTGATGTCAGAACTTTTGCTACTGTATTATTTTAAGTATTTCTCTGTGATCTCTGAACTCTTGACTAGCACTGTGTAGTAACAAGTATTGTTTTGTGTTTTTATTATTTATTATTAAATATTTTTAAGCCTTTCAACTGTGGCTGTTTTGTGTAGAGATAATTTAAGCTCTAATACAGTGCATGTATATAGTGATACTGTACCAAGTCACTGTAATAAGCATTGACTGTTCAGTCACACTTACCATTTGGATAATAATATTGCACAGTAATAATTGGACACCCTTTCAGAAGTGCCTTGAGTAGCTGATATTGGTGGGTGGCGGCAGCTGGTACTACCTTTTAGACTAGGCTGAAAAGGGGAACAGCTGGAAAACCTGTGCCAGCCTTCCTCAGGAGTGTCTGTGTGGTTGTTTCGTATCTCAAAGTGTGTATGTGTTTGTGTGTGTGTCAGCTACTTGGGCAGGGACACAAAGCACTGCCTGGACAGAAAGGGTGCTGGAGGTTTTAGCTTGCCCACTAGGCTGAGATGTGGACCCTATAGCTTTCCCAGTGGGGAGTCTTATTGGGGACCTGGAGAGAAAGGGCGAGACCAGCCCCAGACTGACTGTGATCTTTGTGTGCTCTTAAGGGAAATTGTACTTTACTCTGTGTGTATTTATTATCCTTTCCCTATATGGACACCCCTCACTGGTGTTAGTGTTGAGGAGTGGGGCTTCTTGATTGCTGGGCCAGTGCACAGGTGTCACATATTAATTGTTTGGCAGTGGTGGGATATCCACACCACATCTTAATTGGTTGGAAAATACAAATTGGCTTGTAGTGGTGTGGGTAGAGTGAATTCCTGTAGCTTGTGTACAGTGATCACTGAAGGTGTTTTGTACTTTATATCAGCCATGCAGTGAAGACTGACAGTTCAGATCATCATTGTTTTATTCTTTTGTTAGCTTAGATAGTCAAGGAGAGCAGGCAGCATGTCAGCAGAGGAGTACGGAAATTTGACAAGGAGCCAGCTGGCTGAGATATGCCAGGCTTGGGGGCTGGTGCATTGAAACCTGACTAAGGCAGACATGATTGTAGCTTTGGTCACAGCTGCATCAGAAAACAGCAACCATAAGGACGATCAGACTGGCAGTGAAGATGTACCACCCTCAGAGAATGGGCAGCTCAACCATTCTGCAGAGGACTTAAAAATCCATCTGGAGCTAAAGAGATTTGAGTTGGAGGCTAGATGTTTGGAAATAGAAGCAGCTGACAGACTGAGAAGTCTGCAGGCTGAGGAGAATGAGAAACTGCTATGCCTGGAAGCTGAGGTAAAGGAGAGGCAGAGGTAGCAGGAGAGGGAGATGCTGACTCTTCGCCAGAGTCATGGAGGTAATGGGGAAAGGAGTAACTGGACACCAGAAGAACAAAAGGTCATTAAATTTCTTCCACAGTTTAAAGAGGGGGATAATTTTGATAGCTTCATTCATATGTTTGAAAGGGTATGTAAACAGTATGATGTTGACCAAAATCTCTGTGTATGGTTCCTGACCCCCTTACTCTATGGTAAAGCTGTAACTGTGTTGTCTAAAATGTCTGATGTTGACTGTTTTAATTACACTGTTGTTACACATTGCTTGTTAGAATGTTTTAAACTAACACCTGAAACATATAGGAAAAAGTTTCATGAGCATAGATGCAAGGCAGATGAAAGTGTCTGTGAATATGTTGCTGAACTGAGCAATTATTTTCTTATGTGGGTAACTGGATGTCAGTTTACCACTTTTGAAGGGCTGGCAGACCTTTTGGTGAGGGAACAAGCCCTTAGCACTTTGCCTGGTTTGCTGACAGATAATGTGCTACTTCAGATGAGTTGGGGAAGAAGGGAGACCTATACCTAGCAAGCAGGGCATCCCTGCACAGGAAAATGACCCCCAGTACTGCTCATGGGTCTAAAGGAACCCATGGTGAGCAGCACAGACTGCCCCAACAGAATCTGCCAGTAGCAGGAGAAGCCACTAGTGCAGGTACATGTCCAGGACCTAGGGTTAAATGTTTTGAATGCAACCAGTGCAGCCATGTGGCATACAAATGTACACTGAGGCAAGGTGGGGAACAAAAGGTGAGAGAGCCAGTAACTGATAAAAACAAAATGCCAATAATATGTTGTCTTGAGACAACAAATGTACTGAACTACCATCCTGCAGATGTCTTGATAAGGAAGGATTTGGATGAGGCAGTACCATTTGCTTATGCAGTTACACACAGTTAGGCAAGGAGACAAGCATGTGGGTCTGGTAGCCTAGGGAAACCCCAGACAGACTGCATACTTGCAGCCAGGACTGGTGAGGTGGTTACTTCAGAGAGGGAACTACTCTGTAGCAGTGAGACTGAATGTGAGCCACAGCTGCTTGTGGGTACTGATGTTCCCTTGGACAGAGGGACTGCAAAGGTAGAGGTGAGTAGTAGTACAGTGAGGCACCACTGTCAGAGGATGCCAGACACCCTGTGAAAGGGGAGATGGGAAGGGTTACAAAGACAGAGTTGAGACAGGGTCAGCTCTCAGAGTCTACATTGCAAGGCCTGAGGCAGGTAGCTAGGGAGGCATCTGATTGTCAAGGGAAGGGGGAATCTGTATACTGGGACAAAGGGTTACTGTATAGAGAGTGGACCCCTGAGGGAGGGTTAGGAGGTGAGAGAGTACAGCAGTTGGTAGTGCCTAGAGCCTACCTTCTGGAGCTTCTAGCCATAGCCCATGATATTCCCTTTTCAGGTCATATGGGCATAAAATGTACAAAGAGATTTATTATGCAGAACTTCTATTGGCCTGGAATTTCCAGAGATGTAACAGGGTACTGCAGGACTTGTGAGCAGTGCCAAAAGGTAGGCAAGGCAGGAGACAAGGTGAGAGCTCCTTTGATGCATTTGCCTGTGACTGAGGAGCCATTTCAGAGGGTAGCTATTGATATTGTGGGGCCTCTGTATACCCCAAGTTCCACAGGGAAAAAGTATATCCTACTGGTAGTGGATTATGCTACACGATACCCTGAGGCAGTTGCTCTGTCCTCCACTGAGGCAGAAAAGTAGCAAATGCTTTGTTAGAGGTTTGCAGCAGGGTAGGTTTCCCAAAAAAAAAAAACACTTACTGACAGAGGTGCCAATTTCATGTCAGACCTGTGGGCTTGTCTGTGGAAGTACTGTGGGGTGAAGCACCTGAAGGTCACCCCCTACCATCCCCAGACTAATGGTCTGGTTGAGAGGTTAAACTCTATGATCAAGTCCATGCTATGGGCATTTGCAGACCAGTTTAAGAGGGAGTGGGACAAATATTTGCCCCATCTGTTGTTTGTATTCAAAGAGGTTCCGCAGGAATCCACAGGTTTTTAACCCATTGAGTTGTTGTATGGGCATAGGGTGAGGGGACCTCTTAATTTAATTCGAGATGAGTGGGAAGGTCAGTATGAATCTCACAAGGAGTCTTTTGTGGCATATGTCCTAAACCTTAAGACAAGGCTCAGGGAACTCATGGGCTTGGCCCAGGAGAACCTGGCAGAAGCCCAACAACAGAAAAAGGTGTGGTATGACAGAAATGCTCAAGCTAGAGTGTATGCTGTGGGGTGGCAGGTAATGGTTCTCATGCTTATCAGATGCAACAAGCTGCGAGCAGCTTCAGAGGGACCTTACAAGGTGGTGAGAAAGGTAAGTGATGTTAACTACATGGTGGAACTGCTAGGCAGGAGGCAGGGGCACAAATTGTACCATGTTAACATGATGAAACCTTACCATGATAGGCAGGCCCTTGTGCTGAGCATTTGCAGTGGATTGCAGGAGGAGTCTGAGGGAGATCTGGTGATTGATCTCCTAAGTGAGGCTTAGACTGACACCTCAGTGGAAGGGGTAGCAATGTCCCAGCAGTTATCTCCTACCCAAGTTCGAGAAATCCGAGCAGTGTTACAAGAGTTTGGGGACATGTTCACTGGGAAACCAGGGTGCACCCACCTGGTGCAGCACCAGGTGGATTTAGGACCCCAAGGACCTATTAGGCAGGCCCCTTATAGGGTGCTTGAAAGAGTCAAACAGATTTTAAGGGAGGAGATACAGGAAATGTTGGAACTAGGGGTAATTCAACAGTCCCTGTGCCTCCCTAGTGGTGCTGGTGCCAAAGAAGGATGGCAGCACCAGGTTCTTTGTAGACTACAGGAAATTAAATAGTCACACAGTCAGATGCTTACCCTATGCCTAGGACAGATGAGGCCGTAGAGCAGTTGGGTGGGGCTAAGTATCTTATAACCATTGATCTTACCAAGGGTTACTGGCAGGTGCCCTTGACTCCCAGTGATAAAGAAAAGTCAGCCTTTGTGGCTCTTTTTGGCTTGTATGAGTTCACAAAGATGCCCTTTGGGATGAAAAATGCCTAAGTGACTTTCCAGAGGTTTGTAGATCATATCGTAGCAGGAGCAGGAGGATTTGCCCTTGCTTACCTAGATGATATTGCCATCTACAGTCGTTCCTGGCAAGTGCACCTTCAGCATGTCACGGAGGTGCTGGGCAGACTACAGAGGGCAGGGTTGACCATTAAGCTAAGCAAATGTCAAGTGGGTATGGCAGAGGTCTCCTACCTGGGACATAGAGTGGGAAGTGGTAAGATCAGGCCAGAACCTGCCAAAGTAGAATCCATTCAGGCATGGCCTGCACCTGTTACCAAAATGCAGGTGAGGGCATTCTTAATGACAACAGGGTACTACAGAAAGTTCGTTCTCAGTTATAGTACTATAGGTGCTTTCCTCACAGACCTGACAAGGAAGAACAGGCCACATAAGGTAGTGTGGACCACAGCATGTGAACAGGCATTCCAGAAGTTTAAAGAAGCTTTGGGAGGACCCCCTGTGTTAGCCAGTGCAGATTACAGCAAAGAATTTGTTGTGCAGGTAGATGCTTCAAACCATGGGGTAGGGGCTATACTTAGCTAGATTTCTTCAGAGGGAGAATAGCACCCAGTAGTTTATCTCAGTCATAGGCTCTAACCCAGGGAGCAATGATATGCAGCTGTAGAAAAGGAATGTCTAGCCATAGTGTGGCACTGCAGTAACTTCAGCCTTATCTGTATGGAAGAAAATTCACTGTAGTGACAAATCACAACCCCCTAACAAGGTTGCACAGAGCCAGCCAGCAAAATGCCGAGTTGCTAAAATGGAGCCTAGGGTTGCAAGCATATGATATGTCAGTGCAGCACCGCAGTGGGATTAGCAATGCCAATGCAGATGGGCTCTCAAGACAGGGAGTGGGGTAAGGTATACTGAGATAGACCTAACCCTCCCAAGCAACGTTTCTCAAGGATCACTTGAAAAACTAGCTTGAGTTCTCTGGGGGGGGGGGTGAAGATAGGTGAAGGCTGCTAGCCTAACCAGTTAGAATTTTGTAGATAATTCTGTCATTTGTAAATATTAATGTAAGCCTCAGGCTTGTTCTCTTAAATGTGAAAAGACTGCACTGGATATTGAACTGCAAAAATGTAACAACAGTGCATTCTGCTGTAAGAAAGCTAAGTCAAGCATTTAATGACTGTCTTTGATGTCACAATTCGGATCCAATATGTCTAGAGGGAGTCATCCTGCCTATTGTTTTAAGGCCAGAGTTAATGGCTAGAATTTACATGTACAAATGTTTTTTATTGCTCTGGTTTCTAACCAGGTGTAAAGAATGTAAATGTAGTTTATGTTAGCCTGGGAACACCAGAGAAGTGTGAAGAATAATGTCATGTGAAGCAGCTCTGTGTTATTAATTTAAAGAGAGAGAATCAGAGAGCTCAGAGCATTTTGTCTTTAGACATCCAACATCACCAGCACTGCTAGTTTGGTTTTTTTTTTTTAGAACTTTTGCTACTGTATTATTTTAAGTATTTCTCTGTGATCTCTGAACTCTTGACTAGCACTGTGTGGTAAGAAGTATTGTCTTGTGATTTTATTATTTATTATTAGATATTTTAAACCTTTCAACTGTGGCTGTTTTGTGTAGAGATAATTTAAGCTCTAGAGTACATTGCATGTATATAGTGGTACCGTACCAAGTCACTCTAATAAGCCTTGACTATTCAGTCACACTTACCATTTGGATAATAATATTGCACAGTAATAATTGGACACCCTTTCAGAAGGGCCTTTGAGTATCTGATATTAGTGGGTGGAGGCAGCTGGTACTACCTTTTAGACTGGGCAGAAAAGGGGCACAGCTGGAGAGCCTGTGCCAGCCTTCGCCAGGAGTGTCTGTGTGGTTGTATATAACTCTTATCTCAAAGTGTGTATGTGTGTCAGATACTTGGGCAGGGACATGAAGCACTGGTTGAACAGTGAGGGTGCTGGAGGTTTTAGCTTGCCCACTAGGCTGAAATCTGGACCCTATAGCTGCGCCAGTGGGGAGTCTTATTGGGGACCTGGAGAGAAAGGGAGAGACCAGCCCCAGAGTTACTATGATCTCTGTGTGCTCTTAAGAGAAATTGTACTTTACTGTGTGTGTATTTATTTTCCTTTCCCTATATGGATGCCCCTCACTGGTGTTAGTGGTTTGGACTTAGGCTCGTTGATTGCTGGGCCAGTGCACGGGCATCACAGATATTATGTGATGAGTTTCATCAGCAGTCTTTTCTAAGGTAAGAAAACCAGCACAAAATAATTAACTTTTATCGCATGTTACTCTGAGCATTTGTTTCTGCTGTATGCATTATAGTTGTGCTTTTATGATCCACATTTCAATCTGAAACAGAAATCACGTCATGTTGTCATATTCCTTGCTGTTGTTTATTAGGATAAGTTGTCTCAACTTTATTTGTTTCTCTCTACTCTTGCTCTGATATTCTCCGAATGGAAAGCATCGTTTTTCCACATAATTAAATTTTTTTATCCCTGCTTGCAATGCTGAGTTCTATATGAAGTTATAGCTTTATTTTTTTCTTCTTCTTCTCCTTTTGGCTTTTCCCATTTGGGGTCACCACAGTGGAACAACAGTGTTGAGTTGCTTGCCTGGTTCCCAATATTTCACAGAAGGAACACACACACACACACACACACACACACACTCTTTCACACTCATACACACACTCTTTCACACTCACACCTACGGCCAATTGAGAGTGTCCAGTCCACCTTCAGCACATCTTTAGAATGTGGGAGGAAACCCACACATCCACATGCAAACTCCGCACAGAAGGCACCCCAGTTGAGAATCGAACCGGAGAACCTCTTTCTGTGAAACAGTAATGCTAACCCCATCAAAACAAAATTCTGCAGGTGTAGTGTGAAATTCAGAGCAGAAGTCCAACACTCTTCTTACATTCCGGGGTAACACTGGGGGTGTTATTGTGCCAGAAAGTGATAAACTTGCAGAATAGTGTAGAGGCAGAGGCAATATAATTATATACATCTTAAGATACATTTTTTTTTATTTGCTGAAAGAATTAATGGGTCCTTTGCACAGTAAGGTAGTTTCACATCTTATGAATAGTCATGCTTGTATTGAATATTCACTTTATCCATCTCTGGAAAGTGATGAAGTGCTCAGAGAAGCCATATTTGATGAGCCTCTCTCTCTCTCTCTCTCTCTCTCTCTCTCTTTATATACACACACACACACACACACATATACAGTATATACAGTAGGTATACATATAGTTCATTCGTGCTCTTTCTTTCATGTATTGCACATTGGGAGAAAGAATTAGCATCTTCCTCAGAACTGTACCCTGTTAATCCTACTTCATCTCCTTGTTCATGCTAGCTGGCTGTTGTGTATCAGGGTGATGGAAGAGGTCCTGCCTCTCTTATAAGAGCAGTCCAGTAGCTATGTTGTGTCATCAGAATTTCTGCTATAATCTAAGAATTACTAGAAACATTTAAAAGGTTCTCTACAAATTTGTGCTACTTTCTGTCATACCCCTTCCCCTCAAATACAGAGTGGGTTTAGATTTGCCAGTTAGGGTGGTCTGCTTCAGTACAAGAGTAAATTCTGCACTACATACCCAGCACCCCGAATCCCGGCCAAAGCAGATGCCATCCTCCTACTGTTGTCATTCTGAGATCAGCGTGTTCCTTTTCCTTAGTTAATGCAGTTCACTGCACAGCCATCGCTGTGGCTACTGGTGTTAGTTGTGACCTGCTGGTGTCAGTTGTGAACTGCTGGTGTGCTAGCATTAGCTTAATCCTGAAGCTGGGTCTCTAAAGCACTTTGTAGGGCCCAGATGGGTCTCCTGGTGCCTGCTATAATCTGCTGTCAAGCTACCATTCACATTTTCTTGTTACTTGAGTCACTGCAGGACTCTGTACAGCCACAGCTATGTTATAACTCCTAGTGTCAGCTATGACCTCCTAGTATGCTATCATCAGTTTATTTCCACATCTGAGTCATCACAGCAGTTTGCAGGGCCATGGCTGTTGCTCCAGCTGTCAGCTGTGACCTGCTGATGTACTAGTATCAGGTTATCCCTGAATTTGGTTTACTAAAGAAAACCCTACAGTGATTCCTAGTGCCATCTGTAACTTGCTGGTGTACTAGCAACAGCTTTTTCCTGTACCTGGGTCACTGCATACTCTGCAGGGCTTCTGACAGTTTCTAGAGAGGAGTTTGATCCTGTACTTAGTTCATCACACACACAGGCTACTACCTATGTGCATCTAGGAGATAACTCATGTACCTGGGTCACTGCACACTCTATAAGGTGATCACCTGTGTCAGACATGTATTAAATAATGTACCTGGGTAACTGCATGCTGTAAGACCACTGTCTGTGTGTGTGGACAGGGGTTAGACCCTGTACGTTGGTCACTCCACACTCTGTAGAGACGGTGTTTGTAAATAGGACCTAGATCCTGTTCTTGCATCACTGTGCACTTTTTAAGGTCACTGCCTGTGAGTAGGTAGCAATTAGACCCTGTACCTGGTTCACTACACTTTCTGTAAGGCCACTGCCTGTTGCATAAAGGGTTCAATTGGGTACCTGGGTTACAGCACATTCTGTAGGTTACTCTTGTGCAGACAGGAGTCTGAACCTATAATTTGTTACTCTATACTCTGTGGGCCACTTTTGAAGTGTAGACAGGAGTTTGAACCTGTAATTGGGTCTTGGGCCAATGCACACTTTGTAAGGCCACAGCCTATGTGCATACAGGACTTAGACCCTGGATCAGGGTATCTGCACACTGTAAGACTGCTGTCTGATATGCCAATAAATTTGGACCCTCTACAGTGGCAACTACATACTATAAGGCCAATGTCTATGTGCAGACAGACGTTAGACCTAGTACATGAGTCAGTGTATACTCTGCAGGGCCTCAATTTGCAGACAGGAGTTAAACCTTGTACCTGGGTCAGTGTGCACTTTGAGATTTTGCTGCTGTTTGCAGAAAGGAAATAAACACTCTACTGAGAGACTACATACACAATAAGGCCACTGCCCATGTGCAGACAGGAGGTAGATTCTATACCTGATTTAATGCATACTCTGCAGGGCTCCTGTTTGAACAAAGAAGCTAGACCGTATACGTGTGTCACTGAACACATGTATGGCTGCTGATTTTGCCTCCAGTGCTTGCTGTGATCTTCTGTGTTGACTTGAGTGTGTTTTTGTACTAGAGCTACTGCAGCACGTTGTAGCTCCACTACTGTTGGCTACTAGTGAAATTTGTGGCTTGGTGCTGTGGTGACATCATGACTCTATCTCTTCATGAGTGACTGCAGTACACTATGTGGTGATTGGACCCTGCTGTGATTTTTACTGCTGACTGTGATTTTCTGTACCATTATATTCTTTATTAGAAACAGTGAACTTACAAGATTTTTTACTTTTACATTTTCATGCTATTCAGGAGACATCCCAAGATATTACTTGGGCCCATAGATACACTTTACGTTGCCTTGTAGAGCACATTAAGGACTTTTTTCCTAGTTATAGCCAGATGAGTTAAGTTTGAGGGTATCTCTTGAGAGGTGCTGGGGGGATGAAATTGGGGCTAAATATATCA
Organism: Protopterus annectens; assembly: GCF_019279795.1. Lineage (NCBI taxonomy): Eukaryota > Metazoa > Chordata > Ceratodontiformes > Protopteridae > Protopterus > Protopterus annectens. The sequence goes on from NC_056744.1 coordinate 1,589,647,593, forward strand.
GTCAATAGGTTTGCTGTATCATACAGCTCCATATAGGTGGTTCAATTTGCAATTGGCTTGGCACACCGTTATGTATTACCTTTGAGGTGGCAAACATAGCTAAACAAGGCCTTGTGGTTGTCTTATCACTGTGAGGCTCACTCTACTTCAAGACTGGATTTGGTAGACTGGATAAGACTCCAGATTTGCTTATTTAGAATGATGAAGGTGTTTTTTGCCTTGTTTGGCATTGCACTAGTTTACACCATGTTTTCTTCCACTTGTTATATGGCTTGTTGATATTGGGATTCCACCAGAGTGTCTTGTTCTTTGAATTAGTCCTGTGCTTATTTTGGGTGGATACAGCTACCTCAGTACAGGTGTTTACATGATGGTATAGTGTTTCTGTGAACAATTCCATGTAGGCAGTGGAGTTCACATGGTTTGGGGGGATTTTTGGTATTCATCTCTTAGCTTTCTCAGCCCTTAAATACTGTGCTAGCAACTTAATGTCAAAATACTTCTACTTTAGTGCTGTTTTTCTGCACTGATTCAAAGTATGCAGATAATTAGTCATTTTTATTGGAGCTTGTTCCCACTTTTGTTTTTCCTGTTCAGTCATTCCCCCAGGCTACCTTTCCAGTCCTTAATTTCCTGTAGACCTTATTTATCCCTCCTAAGGTTATAGTCTCATATTTCTTTCACTTTAAGACTTACCACCTCTGCTAATTTCAGCTTCATCTTTTCCCAGCTATTTACTGACTCACTTCCCAAGATGGGCCCAGACAACAGTTCCTGATCCAGCAACTCCTGGAACCAAATTCTATGATACAATATAAACATCATATAAAGTAGAAAATGCCAGTGGTGTACAATGTTATCCTGACTACCCCTACTTAATGTCAGCTCTATAGGTGTATGATGTGATCTGATAACAATTATGGATCTGTTATATACAAACTGTCCAGTGTTGCGTAATACATGTATCTCCATTCAAAATGAGTATAGTCTCTACAGCAGGATTCTGCTTTCCATATCTCTGTAGCCAAATATCTTGAAATATTTCTGAAAAATCTTGGCAGCTTTCTCTTTTCTGACACATCCAAAATGCAGGCTAGTTAGCAACACTTTTCTTGAGCTCTAACAACCTTTATATACTAACAGGAAAATTTGAAAACCAGGACTAATTTCTTCACAGAAATTACAGGATATAATATTTAAAGGTCACTGATTTGTTTTATTGGAAAGAAATGCTGGTATTTAATAAAATTCCCGTGAAAAAATGTCATCAGGAAGACTATGGATACTGTCACAAGATGAGCAACTCAAAATACAACTTTCAAGACCAGTCTTCAAAGAAGGACCTGCAAACTTTATTAGTCAACAGGTCTGAACTAACCAAAAATTTGATAAAATGGACCTTTGAAACCCTGGATACTGCAGTTTCTTTTCTTTCTAAAAACAACTTCCTATATCAAACAGAAGAAATGGATTGTTTGGGACCTAGCCTCAAAAGTTAAGCTGAGAAGAATAACAGGCAGAGAACAGGAAAGAAAAAAAAAATGAAGGACAAATGACTCATTATTTTCTTGTTAAAATCATTTTATGTTATTAAGCACCTGCAGTTTATGGATAGGGAAACATAAATCTTCAGCACTGCACACCATCAGGAAAAGGTAACTCATATTAATTTATCTTTACTACTTTGAATTTATAACTAATGTTAATACTTAAATCAAATAGACAATGCAGTCATAAGTATAGGAACTGTTATTCTTGTTAACAATGCTGATGGGTTACCTAATATACACTAAGAAATTGAATGACAATTGGGGATAGTCGTGTTTGGGTTGGGCTGGAGATTATACTCATAGCGTAATTTGAATGTTGGTTGCATTGACTCTTTACTTGTATTTATAGTTGATAGCCTTGCTTCTCTTCTAACAAAGCTTTAATATAGATAAATAATTAGTTTTTAGAGTGCATGATTTACACATGAAACATTTTGTTTTAAGATGTACAGTAATTCATTTATACAGCATTTATGATCACTTTCTTAAAGAAAGTTTGTTTTTTTTAAAAAATAATCTGTGATAATACATTTCATAAAAATGAACAGAGTAAGCCAGGAAGCTCGAATTACACACAAAGAATCAAAAGCACCACATTTGCATTCCCTAGTTTCCCGCCACAAGCTGATTACGCTGCTCTTTGTTCTAGAACTCTTCACCTACCTTCATGAAGCAATTCTGAAGCCTGGGTATTCCCACACTCAAATAAAGGCACTAAAATTAAAGTAAAAGAAACACGGTGATGTCACTGCTTTACAGCACTCAGATATAGTTGTTTTATCATTCTAAGCTCCTAAAGTGCCACTTACACAATTTCACTCTAAGTATATTAATAATTTACCACAGATTATAATTTAAAAATTTAGTAAAGCATACAGTAAAAATTAAAAAAAAAAGTTTTGCTTTACAGATTTCATGTTAAGACTACACATTTACTGATTAAATATGTACTTTTCATTACAGACAATTATTTGATTTGAAAATTTTCTGTCACAAAAACAAATAGTCCAATAAGAGGAGGCAATTTCATTCTGTAGTCCACATATCTATTCCACACTGACATTTATCTGCAAACCATAAGAATAGAAGTCATGTATAAGGAACAGTTGCTGATTACACTTTCTGTATTTGCCACGTGGACCATTTGTCTGCCCTGTTTAAATATAAAATGTTCAAGTCAACAGATGTTAGGTAATGACTGTTCTTGCTTTATAGTGGTTCTGCCACAGAATCTCAATACGAAGCTCTTACTGATGAAGATTTGCTTAACATTAGGGAAAAAGAATATAGTTTTCTATGGTAAAGAATCCATAAGGTGCATTGTAAAACTGTATACAGTAGGTCTTACATGCATTATCAGCTAATGCAGAGTGTTTCTATCCCTTCACATATTCAGCTTTCTAAAAGTTTTCCAAGCTCTGCACACTTTGATCTCATTCTGATCATATAATATTTGCATGTTTCCTGTTTACTATCTCCCTGTGTACTGTCGTCACATGAAGCTCAGTTAATCCATTCTTGAACCATGGCCTGTGTACATGTTCCCTGCTGTTTTCACATTGCACATTATTGCAATATTTTCTAATTATTTTCAAATGTGCAACTTTCCTACTTAATCATCTCCATATTAGTTTGAAATCTCATGCCATTTTCTTGCATGGGGGTAAGAATGAGGTAGAGGAAAGGTGATTAACATAGTCTGTGCTCCTCAAGTTTCTATGAGAGGGCCAATCATACCTCTCAACAGCCAAATTTTTGGCTCATATGTTTGGTCTGTTCCTCTTAAAATTTATGGCTTTCTGGCAAATCACTAGGATGATCTGAGGACTGAAGTCACTAAATAATGACATATATTTGAGTTTCAAATTTCAAATCCTTCTGAAAATGTATGTTAAAACAAGCCCTGTTACTCTAGCATCTTTCAAGTTTATAAGAGCAATACTTAAAATATGTCCATGTTTTTTGGGTCTTTGTCCTGCCATTTTGGCAGGCTTTGTCCAGATTTCTTGCACTAAGAGGTTGAGAGGTATGGGGCCAGTATGGTGCACTGACATGGAAATGCTGGCCATCACTGGTCTATATGTCTAGTTTCTCTACCTCTAATTCCAGAATGAGATGACTAACAGATTACTTTTTCACCTTGATACAAATCAGCAACTAGCAAAGTCCCTCTCATTGAAAACAGCATTGTTTAGATGTATGGTATGCTTCTTTTTCACTCCTAAAAGGGAGGTCAGAGACTGCTGTGGCTATCTGAAGAAGAACATTGAGAAATTTGACTTCTTCCAAACTGTCTGTTAGCTGCTTGTCCATGGCTTGTAAAATTGTATACCTAAAACTGACTGTTAACAGTAAATTATCATGTTATTTTGTAGCTACATTTTTTCCCAGCTCAAAGTGCTACCATTAATCCCTCTACCCCCCCCCAAAAAAAATAAAACTGACTACAATTGTTCTATGTTTTGCATTTTTTAGTCTCTATATCTCTGCTGAAAATGGGTTTTGCCATCTAGATGCCTTGATAGATAAACAAGTTTTCCTTTTTGTTCTGTTTGCTCTTTCCATTTCAGCCCTTTCATTTTTTTTCATGTAACTGCACCTCTGAAGTTGAACTGTTCTGTACAGAGGGAAAGAGTTAGATGATTGTTTTGTACTTCTATAAAAATTCTTTTCATGTCACTTTCAGCTAAGTTTTTAGCAGTATGAAATCAGGTGGTGTATTCTACCTAAAGTTCTGTTGCACTTCCCACAAGTGTAATGACAGACCCTTAGAGTTGGATGTTACCATATACAACGCCAGTTTGTACAATTTGTAAACATATTTTAAAACATAAAAATCACAAACAGAAAAGACTAATGAAAAACAAAAAACGAAGCAGCTGTAATCTTCTCAGCAGAATTTATTGTGTTAGCGCTTTCATCTAGATTAATATCTAAACTTCTTCAGACAACTTGTTCCCAAAATGCAGTCGTTTTTATACATTTCAATTAAACAACTATTAACTCCATTACCCCAACAAGAATGCAGTCAATTAAAAAATCAATTAAGATGAATTCACTCCAACTTAAACTCAAAAACCTAATTGCTGAAGTTGTTTCACCTCAACAGTATACTAAGACACATTAAAAACTTTAAGTGGAAAATATAATTGTGAGTCCAAAGGAATTGTTTATGTAGCACTCTGTCAACAGGTCATTTATAAATATAGAAAATTAGAGTGGTCCTAGTATGGAGCCTTGAAAGACACCGAGGGTAATCGGGAGGTTAGAAGATAAGTTATTCTCCCATAATGCAGCCTGTTGCCTGCTGTTTAGGTAGGATTGGAACCATTGTATAGGCAGTGTATCTAGTGACAGGTTTTTGAGTATGTTAATGAGTAGTTGGTGGATGACCATGTCGAATGCTTTTGACAAGTCAGTAAAGAGGGCAGAGGATAGAAGCTCATTATTCCGATATTTATTAATGTAGTCAGAGAAGGATAAAAGAGCAAAGGTGGTGCTATGAAATGGTCTAAAACCATGTTGGCAGTTAGCTAATAAGTGGTTTTCTAATAGGAAGCTTAACAGCTGTTTGTGAATGCATTTCTCTATAATTTTTGCCAGTGGAGATAATATGGAGTTGGAGTTACCACCTTTATGTAGGGGGATAATATATGAAATTTTCCAGACTGATGGAACGCTTCCTTCAGTAATGGTTCTATTAATCAAGATGGATATGAGGTAGGCTATAGCTTTTGCAGCTTTTGGTAGGTATTCTGCAGGTAGTAGATCTGCCGAGAGGGTGGTAGGTTTAAGTTTTTGAATTAGGGTACAGATAAGGAATGTGGGAACAGGTTGAAAGTTAAATGATTGAGGTGTATTAGAGTTTGAGGTGGTGGAAGATGATGTGTCAGGAGATAGTTGATTAGCAAATGATTGAATGGTCTCTGTGAAGAAAGTGTTGAAGGTGTTGGCTATTTGCTTGTGACTACTGTGATCAGAACCTGAAGGGGTGGGTGTGAGTGATCAACCTGAGTGTAGAAGTTTATTAATGCCTGACCAGAATTTTTGAGGTTTGTTTTGGTGGGTTTGTTGGAGCTGAAAGTAAAAATTATTTTTGTCCAACTGTATGGCTTTTTTTGTTTCGTTTGTTAGCTGTCTAAACTTTAGTAGTGCGCCAGTTTGCCCAGATTTTGTTTCTAAGGAGGATTTTTTCTTTAGTTGCTTTAGAAAGCCATGGGGCTGCTTTAACTCTAGTTCTAATTGTATGAGTTGGTGCATGGTGGTCGAGAATAGTTAAGAATTTAGAATTTAAATATATAACTGCTTCTTAGGGGAGACCAATCACATGCTTTAAGTTATTTTTGAAAGGTATCAGGGTTGAAATCTTTGTTGGATCTTATTGTCCTATATGTGGTTGGGTTTGGAATGTCACACTTATTTCTAATTAAGAAGGTAAGAGAATGGTCACTTATGTCTTCGGGGAGGGTTCCTACTATGTAATTTTGGTGGTGACTGTTTATGAGGATACAATCAAGGGTGCTTTCCTTGTTATTAACTTTATCGGTCCTTGTGGGGGATGTAATGGTTTGTGTAAAACCGTAAAGGTTTATATGAGTAGAAGGCTGTTCTGTGGTACGCCTCTTCCAATTGATATTAAAGTCACCAAGTACTATGGTTTCCTGTGGGTAGTTTGTGGAGAGCCAACTAAGGATATTCTCTAGGGTGATGGGGGAAGATAAATACAGATGATATAGATAGATTTACATTTATTAAGCTGAATTTTGGAAATAAGGATTTCTGCATTACTGGCTGGGGGTGGATTAGATTCTATGAAGGTTACTTGTAAACCAGATTTATATAGTATAGCTACTCCACCACACTTTTTAGCTTTACGGTCTAGTCTCAAGATATTATATCCGGGTGGTATTACCTCATTGTCGGATGTTGTTGCCTTGAGCCATGTTTCAGTGAGACATAGGATGTCAAATGAATGTACATCCGTGAGAGCATGCATGTAGGCAACCTTATTGTTAATTCTCCGAATATTAAGATGGGCTATTAGGAATGAATTAGAGGGTCTAGTAAGCAGATCTGAGTTAGCAGGGGTTTTAATGTGAAGCTCTATAGCCGTAGTAGAATTTGGGCCTGGATTTGGGTGGATATCACCATCTAATAAGGAGTGAATTTGTAGTCTCAGTACAGATTTTAGAAGTTTAAATATTAGGTTCTGGAGTTTCCTATCCCTTGAGTTATGACATTTAATGTGAGTCACTCTATGATATTTAGCTGATAGATAGTTTGATGTGCTGGGTATGTTATTATGGCTATGAGAGATTACAAGTGTGGGTGTGGAGGTTTGTCTTATGGGGTACTGGAACCCTAGGCAGTTAAGGTGTTCATAGAGTGTAAAAAGATAAGGTATGGATAGAATGGTTAGAAGTGAGAATAATCGTAGGAACATAAGCAATGGTGAGGTAGATGCCATAATGGAGTGTTGTATACAGGTTATTGTGGAGGAAGAGTGCTGATTAAGTACTTTGTTAAGGAGTCTGGTTGTATACCTTTAAGAGGTCTATCATGTGGTTAGTTGTCTGGATGTGGGAGTAGTTGGTTGTATGGATGTGGGAGTGGTCAGGGTATATAAATGTAGGAGTAGCGGGGGCAGGTGGTAATTGGGGGCAGGGGAGGGGAGTGGAGTGAGCCCGCAGGGCGAACGAAGCGGGTAGAGGCAGTGAAGGACTGACTCTATGAAAAACAATCAGTGGAGTTCTACCTGCCCAGGTAAGTGTATGGGAGATACTATGCAGGGCAGTTGAGTGATATACAGTAGAAAGTAGGTTAGTTTGGAACTGGAAGAGAGATACTTTTAGGAGAAATCTGTGTGTCTGAGAGTTGAATGTTAAGATAGTTGGGTGGATGATAAAGGAGATGGGACTAGGAGGGGGGCTTCCACCTAGTGGCCAAAGGATGTATTGCAGCCGTGGCTACTTGTAGGGCTAGCTGGTCTAAAGGTAAAAAGGAGGGAAAAACAGGAGTAAAAATCAGAGGCTGTGAGAGGGGAAGGTATGGAAGTTGGGAGAAGGGAATACTTTGGCTGCTGGCTGGCCTGACTAGGGAGTATAATTTCAAAACTTGGAGATATTAAACATATAAAGTCTATACACACTATAGCTGTAGTAAACATACTTTCTTGTTTCCTTAAAGGATTGATGCTCAGGGAGAGGTTTGGCTCTATTCCTTGGCTTGGGGAAGAGACAGCAATGTTGGACAGGGCAGTTTCCCAAACCCTAGCACAAGATTAGCAGGTTGGAGAGCTAGATGCAATAAAGGGAGAAAGAAAACAGGGTGGTGAAATAAACTATAGGTTAGACACACTTCCTTAAAAAGCAACAGTTCCAGACAAATTACTTATAATTCCATTGACCAGGTAAAAACTAGTTACTTTTCTGCAAATTCCGATCAGGTAATTATAGAAAAAAGCAAGGTTGATTTAGTTACCCAGTTAAACATACTTAAGTAGGTTCAAAACAACTTTTGTTTTGACACAGTTATACAGTTATTAAAAAGATAGTATAAAAAACATAGCAATGCAGCATATATGCAGTCAGAATACAGAAATGTAATAAAGCAGTCTAAAATAGTTCAATATATAGCCACACAGCACTGGAAATTAAAGTAGCAGTCTTTGTATAAATGGACTTATGCGGTCGAAATATCAGAAGCGGAGTTATTAGGAAACAAATTCAGGTGTTATACAATACATCAATGGACTAATACTGCATATCTGATAAGTACCCCATCAAAATTCCACGCTTATGCGGTCGACATATCAGGAACGCCACTCTAGCAGAGCTATCCATTTATTAAATGGAACAGCTTTTGTAGGATGTACACCAGCAAATAACCAGTGCATATACAGGTTCAAAAGTAACAGAAATGCTACACTACCTCGGTAGTCTATAGATTATAAGAATGAGTACCTCTCTATTTAATATCCTAGCTAATAAGATTCAGTTTATGCACTATTAACTAGCAGAAACGCTACTTTGATCTGGGGGTCTTAGTTTAAAACAACAACAAATATTAACACCATCCCACCTTTCATAGAAGACATCGAAAAACTTACTGATTTTTTAGACTTTACCTCCCAGTTTGCAACTAAATCTATAAATTTTCTAGATGTACAGATATCCAAAGACAGGGCCAGTAATAGATATCAGACAGTCATTTACAGAAAGACCACCTATTCAAACACATTCCTACATTTTTCTAGCAGCCATCCCTTTCATCAGAAAAAAGCTGTAATGAAGGGGCTTCTAGGATGGTTTCTTCTAGAGACGATTTTTTAGCAGAATGCAGCCTACTTAAAGGTATGTTTATCAGGAGAGAATACCCCAAAGTTTTATTTGATCAAATCTGTGTAGAAGTGTCAACAAAAAGAAATAATGGGCATTTTAAGCCCATACTGAATAGAGGGTATATGATAATAGATAATTTCCCTGATAACACAACTATTATGAATAATAGGACAATAAGTGCTGGTCCCACATTTATAACAACATATTCAGTTAATGCAGGAATAATTTCAAATATATTGTATAAGAATTGGGCTCTTATTTCAGAAGACATTCATATTAGTAAAAAATTCGGAAAGTCACTTCATATAACATATAGACGAGGGCAAAACCTAAAAAGCATTAAGGTGGAGTAGCTAATAAAAGTGGGGGAATGTCCAAATGTGGATGATGTCATCAATGCCAATACATTAAAATGGGAAATAAAGTTACCATTAGGGATATAGTATATCGAATAAGTGGAAAATATAATTGTGAGTCCAAAGGAATTGTTTATGTAGCACTCTGTCAACAGTGCCAGTTATTTTATATAGGGAAAACAGAGAAAACATTGAGGCAAAGACTCTACGAGCATACCTATAACATTAATAAACATATCACTACAAATGCTCTGGCTAGGCATACATTAGATAACCCCACTTACAGGTTCCTATTTGCTATAGTACATCAAGAAAAGCACACTGGGGGGGGGGGTCCCTGGGAGTTAAAGCTAGAGGAAAGTGAGCTCCTATGGCAGATTCGAACATTTGCTCATATTTTTCCAGGCCTCAATGAATATGCTTCCATTAAATGCACACCTGATCACAAAAGGGTTTGCATCTAGATCGAAAGAGGTCATTGGGCCCCTCTATGCATCACTCATCAGACCTATCATAGAGTACAATGCCCCATTTGGGATGTACCTTACAAGACACCTGCAACAACTGGAAAGACCACAGAAGTTCCTCACCAAGAGGATCACTGGCCTCAAGCAGATGTCCGATGCAGCTCGACTGAAGAAACTCCAGCTGTACTCGGTTGCATACCGCCTACTCAGAGGTGATCTCTGCCTGACATACGCCATGTCCAACCCAGATTTGATGGACATGCTCCACCTAAAGAAAACCATATCCCCTCGAGCCACACGCTCCAGGGATCTAAACCTCACCACAACAATAAATAGGACATGCTGGAGGGATAGATTCCTGTCCCAGAGACTTCCCATCCTCTGGAACAAGATTCCAATCTACATTAGGCAGAGCTCCTTGCTAACCATCTTCAAGAGAAACCTTGACGAGTGGATGGGAAACAGAAAGTTTACCCCAGGGATCACTTCAATGGCTCTGCTGGACAGAGGCACAGGGAACTAATCTAAGGGGGCGGCGAAAGCCAACACATTCCCGCTAGGCTTATAAATGCCTTTGGACAGATAGCCTAGTACCTACCTATGAACCTATGTATTTTGAAGCTAAAGGCCCTGGATAGGTAAATGTTATGTATATATAACACACAGATACTATATGAGAAATATACATGATTTTTTATGGTTGTAAATATGAAAGTATGTATTCTGTTTTTCTTAAGGTTTTTTCTTATGTCCTTAATAATTTTATAAGGTACAAATACACATTTTTAATGTGTCTTACTATACTGTTGAGGTGAAACAACTTCAGCAATTAGGTTTTTGAGTTTAAGTTGGAGTGAATTCATCTTAATTGATTTTTTAATTGACTGCTTTCTTGCTGGGGTAATGGAGTTAATAGTTGTTTAATTGAAATGTATAAAAACTCCTGCATTTTGGGAACAAGTTGTCTGAAGAAGTCTAGATATTAATTTAGACGAAAGTGCTAACACAATAAATTCTGCTGAGAAGATTACAGCTGCTTCGTTTTTTGTTTTCCATATTTTAAAACATCAGACTTTAAGTTGCAATATGAGTTTACATACATTAAAAGAAAATAAATATTTATTTTATTTGTTTGTTTATTTTACATTTGTTGACCAGGATAGTCTGACTTGATACATGTCCGTTTTCAGCGGAGGCCTGGGGAGAAAAGCTCCAAACTTACAAACAGATAAAGACAAGCAAGTTACAGTATATGCACAAACATATTCTATTAACATACAAGTTAAATCCTTAATAACAGTTTCTATTATTATTGCAGTTCACTATACATGTGTTTTTTTTAACAATTTTCAATCACTCCAACTTTACATAAATTGCTTAGTTCTTGTCTTCTCTTAATGCACACTCTTCCCGCTGAGATTTATTCTGTATGTATTGTTCCCACATTCCATTTACTTCAATGAAATGTACTTTTTCCCTTTTTCTAAAGAATATTTTCACTACTGGTGGTTTAGATTTTGATTTCCATTTTCTAGTAATTGCTCCAAATAAAATTAAATCTAGTTGGGTCTTAGTGTGCTTAGCCATTTCAGATCATATATTCCCAGCTCAAAATAATCATTTTCTTAGTTATTGTAATTTGTTCCCCAGTATTTCTGTCAAAGTACTATGTAGAGCATTTTAAAATCTACCAAGTCTTTAAACCCCCCCCCAAAAAAATGTTCCCACTTTCCTCCTGTTTCCTCATCACATTTCCAGCATTTACATCTAAATGAGAATGAAAATCCTCTGAGGTTTAATTGGGATATAAACTACCTATGTAAACACTTCCATGCAAAAATTCTAAATCTTCTGAACTATGTTGCATACTTGGAATCTCTATAGATATTTTCCCATTGTTCCTTTGTAATTTATTTTTTAATTATTTTATCCAGTATGTTCTAACCTTATCTGGCTGATTCATGCAATATTTTAAACACACCTCTAATCATTCCCTTCTTTTTTGCCTTACTCTGCTATGTGTTACTGTCAGTTAAGACAGTCTATAACTAGCAGTCCATACTCCTGTTCAGTTTTGTCTCACACTACTATATTTTCTTCCTAATATAATTTGTTTCTAATACACCAATCACTTTGCTAGTTTCCTCTAGTAAGTTGTATCACCCACGTGTTTTCTATATCTTTACTTGCAGACATTCCTGTTGTTAAAATCTCCTTTCTCCATTTGCATTATGGCATAGTTCTTAGAATATATTCTGTTACTTTACAAATACAATATTTTGTATAGATATTACTGCTCTCTTGAAGGACTTAGATCCAAAATCCTAGTCTCTCTTTATCTCCTGAACTCTCCCCGTTTCATTGTCATCATTCATTCCCTCTTTAATTTATAACACTCTTATTCAGTTATGTCTATGAACTTTACCTGTCTTTGAAGTATGTAGTCAAATCAGGTAACCCTAAATCACCTTGTTCTAGAGGAATATCATTTTATCCCACTTGACTCTTAGTCTCTTCCCCATACAATTAAATTCCTTTGATTTTTTTTTATTAATTGTCATCAGCATCTTCTCTTGCAGTTAATAAATTATGCCTGAGCAATATCTAAGGCCAAAGGGACCAAAAACATTTTCACTTCTTGAATCTTAATGTCCATATCTGCAATCATTTTCTTAATTTTTGTATTATCTTCTCTGTAGTCTCTTTACACACAGCCTTATCTACAATACCATAATTATTTTCAGTACATACACTTAAATGCTTCATCTTATCATATTCCTAAAAGTATTGGTACCATTAACCTAATTCATGTGTGAATGCATAGTTTACTGCTGTAGTGGTTGTTTATTTTATATCCTGAAAAGAGTTAAAGACTTGAAACTGTCTAGAAATGTTCTACAGCACCAAACTGTCCTTTTTGGATTTATTAAGTACAAAATAATACAATTTGCAAATAAGGCTAACCTTTCTTGATTGCCATAATATTTTATATCCCAGACTTTGTGAATCTTTTATTTCCTTTGCTGATACCGCTAAGTATAATATATAGTCCTTCTGCATTGCACAGCTTATAAACAAAGGGAATGTATCTAGATCTTGGGATGTCATTGTTCCCACTTTATACAGCCCTCATTAGGTCAGTCATGGAATTGAATGCCCCTTTTGGCATGTATCTGTCCAGACACATGCATCAGTTGCAATGTCCACAGAGATACCTTACTAAAAATATAGAAGACCTAAACAACATGTCCCAAATAGACTGACTCAAGTCCCTGTCACTATACCTAGTATCCTACAGACTGTGAAATGGTGACCTATGTCTGGCATACAAGGCATCCTCAGACCTAAATAATCAGTCCAGGGAGCTAAACCTCTTCTGCAACATTAACAAACCAGTTTGGAGGGACAGATATATTTCTCAGAGGATACTGCTGCTCTGGAACAGACTCCCAATCCACATTAAACAAAGTTCATTCCTGTCCATAGTCAAGTACAACTTGGATCTGTGAATGGGAAAATAATGTACCCCAGGACTGTCCCCTATACTACTAATGGACAGAAGCAGCTCATAAATGTTTTTTCCCATGCTTGGGTTCCCTCAAATTATCTATGGTATGATTACAGTTATTCTCATTTGGGGTAATATATAACTTAAGACCATTGTATGGGTAAGACCAATTTCTAACCAACTGGGATAGGTTAGTTTGAGCACAAAAAGGGAAATTGGCTAGGCTTAAAATTGCTCACAAGGGCAGCTAGCCTACTACTTACCTATGAATCTATGACTCTATAAAACAAATAGAAAAAGAAAGATTACATCCTTGCCTGGATCCTCTGTTCAAACACAGCTTTGTCAGAGATGAGCCCTTCCACCTTAAATTTTGCCTCGACCCTTCATATATACTTCTTATTAAATTTTATTATTCTATCAAGGAATACAAATGCTACCATTGTTCTACTTATACAATCCCAGCCGATCCTATGCAATGCTTTCTCTAAATAAAGACTCACCAACAATGGCAGTATTTTCTTACACGTCTATTTCCTCGGGATCATCATCGTTTTAATTTTTTTAATTAATGCCTTCTTATCTTAACTATTAATTGTTGTGCCTCATCTTCCAACTTTGGCATATTTAAGAATTCAATAAATATTTCCATTTGTATGCTTTGTTGGTTTCTCCTTTACATTATTCGTATCTATATAAATGTTCACAAAATTTCTGAAATATCTCTAATACCTCTATAGGATCTCTGATTATTTTTCTTGACACAAGTTCTCTAGGGTTGGATATAAGTCCTTCTACTTTCTGTTGTCTAAGTCATTCTGCTAAATGTTTTTTTTTTTTTACTTTTAAACATCTTTATTAAATTATCACTTAAGACATTGGCAAACATACTTTAACAGAAAAAAAAACATTTTTCCATTTAAATAGAATATACATCACATGTATTTCTTTGCTACTATCATCAACCCAACATTACAATGAATTGATGAATTCCTGCCTTCCCTTAAACCTCACTCCTCCTCCTCCTGAGCATTATTCTGCATGTATTGCTCCAACAATTTCTATTTACTTCTACATAATTTGCTCCTTCCCTTTTCTAAAGATCCCTCTTTCAGTTTTTTTTTTATCTCTTTTATAATATTCATTACCTCAAATACAGTTGATGTATACTTTGATTTCCATTTTCTAGTAATTGCTTTTTTGGCATCCAACAAAATTATACTTAATAATGTCTTAATATATCTAGGCAATTCAGATCCTGTATCCCAGTTCAAAAAGAATAATTTCCTTACTTACTGCCATTTGCCCACCCAATCTTTCTGATAGAGTACTCTATAGAGAATTTTTAAAAATCTGCCAACTCATTACACCCCCAAAACATATGTTCCCAGTTAACTATTTCTTCTCCATCACATGTCCAACATTTGCAATCTACCTGAGGAAAAATTCTTGATGTCTGCATGAGATATAAAAATACCTATGCAATCACTTCCAAGCAAAGATCCAAAACTTTCTGGACTTGGTTGCATACTTGAGAGCCATACATGTCTCCTTATTATTTTCTTGTAAATTGCTATTCCAGTATCTCTTTCCAGTCATTATAGTTATCATGCAATATTTAATATGACCTACGAATTACCATTTCTTTTAACAATGGCTTCTGTTCTAGATACAACTAAAAGCTCTGTCAGAGCAGGTCATTCACTTAAAATTCTCCTATCCTTTTCTCTTTGCCTGTACTTTGAGGTCAAGCTCCAGTAGGAAAGGAAGTCTCTAGCCTACAATCCAAATGTTTTCTTGGTCTTATCCCACTCTGTTACCTTTCCTGCTTGAGTTATTTGCTCCTAATATCTTGGTTCCTTTGCCAGATTTCTCCAGTAAATTCCAGTCTCTTCTTGCCTATTTTTTGTACCCATACTTGCAGTCATCCCTATTGGCAAAACCTCCTTTCTCGATTCTCAGATTAGCTTAGTTCTTAGAATACATTCTGCTTGTTTATGAATATAATATATTTCCCCCTTCATCATCATCATCCATTTCTACTTTGAATTATAACCTTCTGCTTGTGTATGTATATGAGCCTTAACTGTGTGGCTCTAAAATATCCCTTCAAGCCAGGTAAATCTAAACCACCTTGTTATATTGGAAGGATCAACTTATCCCATTTAACTCTTGCCCTATTTCCCTCCCAGATAAATTCCTTCACTTTTTATTAATTATTGTCCACAACTACTCCTTGGGTTGATAAAAGCCTGATCCATATACACGACTGATGAGACTAAAACATTTTCACTGCTTGTATCTTACTATCTATATTGATAAATAAGAGTTTCCACTTTCTCACTTTTTGTATTATCTTTTCTTTAGTCTGTTCCCACATATCCTTAGTTGCCATAATAGAGAACTTTTCAATCCATATTCCTAAACACTTCATCTTATCTTGTCCTCATAAGTATGAGTACTGCTGAACCAATTTGTGTGTGGGTACATAAATTATGGCTATACTCTTTGTTTTATCTTCGTTAATTTTTTATCCTGAAAAGACTTAAAACTGTCTCAAAATGTCCCACAGCACTGACATGTCTTTTTTCTGGATTTATCAGGTACAAAATAACATCATCTGCAAATAAAGTCAACTTTTCTTGATTGTCATACCAATTACATCCTTGCATTTCTGAGTCCATTATTTTCTTTGCCAATGGCTCTAAATATAAAGCAAATAACAAAGGATAAAGGGGACACTCATGCCTGGTTCCTCTGTTCAAGAACACAGCTTATCTGAGACAAACACTTCCACTTGAATTCTTGCTTCCAATCTTTCATATATCCTTTTAATTAACCTTATTATTGTATCAGGGAATATAAATGCTTCCAGTGCCCTACTTATAAAATCCTAACTTACTCTGACAAGTGTGCTGTCTGCATCAAAACCCACCAACAGAGGTATTTTATTATATTCTACTTTCCTCTGGATCATCATTGTTCTATTAATAGTAAATGTCATAAAACAAAAGTAGAGAACGAAGCAGAATCAGTCTCCGGTAATAGCAAATTGCGTGAAAAATGCTCAGAGTTCCAGAAAACAATCCAAACCAAGAAAAACGAATCCAGAGGTGTACAAAAAATGTGGATGGTTCAATCCACACAAATATTTATTAGAGAATATCCGGACAGAGAAATGTTAGCGCTTTCGCTTAAAAAGCTTCTTCAGACATAAAATACATTCACCTAATTTCAAACACTTATATATAACATTCAAGTTTTTAAAACAACCAATGAAGCAGTGTCAGTTATGCTTTTTAAGGCACTCAGTATCCGGAGCTGCTCTCGAGATGGCAGTTAATCAATCTTGAGGTAAGCAAGCAATATTTGCAATTGTTAATTGACTTTTTTCGCCCAGAGGAAGTTGCACTAATCGAATCTATTAAATCCAAGCAACACTTTATTTTCGATACATTTCCGTATACATTGGTACAGCCTTTATTTGAGAGTCTCCTCGATGGCGTTCTGGCTTATGAACGCAAATTATTGCTTCAGAAAAAGAACAAAATTACATGGGACATTAACGACTTTAAATTAGGCCACGTTTTTATGTGGCCTAGACGAGGAGAGACTATGACTGCTGATAATAACAAAGGCCCTTCTAAGGAGAATTTTCAAGAGACTGTTAGGAATAATAATACTGGCCTTAGTGTTAGCTCTACTAAAATATGTACTAAGAGTAATAATGTGAATAATGAAGTGCTAACTATATGTGACATTGATGAAACTGTGCCTTCTCATAATAAACAAGGTGATGAGTTGCATGTAGTAGATCCACATCAGGACATAAATGGCTTGGATGTGAATCATGATGGAGACACTACTGTATCAGGGGATACTAACTTATATCCTGAGGTTCAGATAATTAAGAATCCATCTTTACAAGCTCAGAAATCAGCTGAGCCAGTAGTTATTACATAACCCCCCTGAATGTACATTAGAACTCACTGAAGGCGTTCCTTTCCCTTTACCAGTACGAACGGAAAAGGGTATCAGGCGACCACGATCCATGAGTCGTGGCCGTCACAAAAGGAAACTTTCAGAAGAATTTATACCACATCAGACCATCAAAAAGATGTGGGGCAAGGGTATCAACCGTTAGTTTGTAACATTTCTTCTTATATACTTTCACCTTATGAATTTAGCCTTTAAATAAAGGGTTGAATTTCATACCTAGTGGCTATAGCAACCTTACTGATTCTATTACAGACCTTAAGGTCTATTGTAGAAATGTTATGTTGAGACTGCTTTATGGTAAAAGATGTACCGAGGATATAGATACACAAGAAGACAGAGTGTATAGATTTAGGAACTTGAGTGAGTTTGTTCCGTTGAACCATCCATTAGTTGAAGCATATTTTAAACTCACAGAAGAAGAGCTACATAAGTATTATGAGGGTTTGGGTAAGCATAAGAAATACAAGAGGAGGGACAACCTCACTTTTAAAGAGAGACAGTGCATGAAAAACCTGCAGCTAGAGACAACAATTGTTATCAGACCTGCTGATAAAGGGGGATGGGTAGTGATCATGGACACTACAAAGTATAATATAGCCATGGATAAACTGCTGGATGATAAATTTTATAGTGTGATAAGTAAGAGTGAATTACATGCTATTATGAGCTATGTTATTAATACATTGTTTGACATACATCAAGGAGGTACTATTAACAAAGAATTGTTGGACTACCTGTTAGTTAAAACTCCATTGATTCCTGTGATACAAGGCCTCCCCAAGATTCACAAGGATCTGGGTGACCCCCCCCAATGAGACCCATAGTTGCTGGTGCGGGATGGGTCACAGAACGCTTGTCCATCTATGTGGAGAAACATTTAAGACCGATTTTGAACCATAATATGTTTGTATTGAAAAATTCTAAGCAATTCCTTGTGGACCTATATGAATGTTTAAGAGGCTTTGATAATGTTGAAGGTTTGGTCTTTGTAACCCTTGATGTTCAGTCCCTCTTTACGGTTATACCGAATGAATTGGGAGTATTGTACATATTGGAATACTTGAAAAAACATAGTGAATACTCTGAAGTGCAAAGAGACCTTATAACCTATTTTCTGGAACTTGTGTTGGAGAATAATTTGTTCATGTTCCAGGATAAGATATACAAACAGCAGGATGGAGTAGCCATGGGTACCCCTTGTGCCAATAGCTACGCTAATATGTTTTTGGCACAATGGGAGGAGTCCATTCTGTTTAACCTACCCATTTTTGAGGCACATGTTAAATTCTATCATCGTTCCGTCGACGATTTGTTTATATTATGGGATGGAAGTTTAGAACAGCTAGATGTACTATTCACTAATATGAACAGTTTAACCGATTTCCTTAGATTTACTATAGAATATTCTGCATATAGAATAGACTTTCTTGATCTCTATATTGAAAAACTGCCTTGTGGGGTGATTAATACTGGTATATATAGGAAATCCTGTTATGCCAATACATTCTTACTGAGGTCCAGTATGCACCCCTCCTATGTTTTTAAGAATATCATCAGAGGTCAGGGTGTACGGTCCTCCAGAATGAATCCCATGGATACGGGCTTTGCTGAAGAATTAGTGAAACTTAGAATGAATCTATTGGAGAGAGGTTATAAGGAGTTTGAAGTTGATGAAAAATTATGTAGCATCCCCGTTTTAAGGTCTGACATAGCTACTCCTTATTTTGGCCCTACAGCCGGAGACTTAAAAACATGTGTTAGATCTACTCACTCCTCGGTGAAGTTCCCATTTTTTATACATGTGACCATAGGGAGGTTAGAGAGATTATTAGTAGGCATTGGCCTGTTTTACAACCAGATGAGGACATAAAAATGGTTGTAGGTGAGCAACCACGTTTCCTTTATAGGAACAAAAAGAATTTGAAGAGGTTGCTTTGTTATCCTAAAGATAAGAATTTCGTATCTGGAGAGACGCATACCACACCATGTGGTAAATGCAATTTTTGCTCTTACATAGCTATGAAAGATGAGTTTTTTCATCCAGATCTGAATATAACATTTAAAACAAAAGCGTCAGCTAACTGTATGACCCCACACTTAGTTTACCTAGCTATATGCCAGATTTGTTCATCTTTCTACATTGGCAAAACCAACAGGCCATTTAAGGATAGGATACGTGAGCATATCTATCATATCAAGAAAGGCTCACTATGTAATGCATTAGCTAAACATGTGGCTCAATGTGATACCACACATAATTTCTTGTTTAGAGCACTGGCAGTAATTCATCCTAGTGCACGGGAGGGTGATATTCGGAATTATACGGAGACTATAGAGAGTGATTGGATTACCCGGTTAAGGGCAGATAAAGGGAAGGGATTGAATGAAAGGGCTTCTATTAAGCTCTTTCTTAAGAAGTGCAGGAATAATAAGTGAAAGTTTTTATGTGTTCTGTAAATAGATGTATTTTTAAGCTATTGTATATTTTATTTTCTGAGACATTCATACGATACATTTATATATGTTTATATATTTTCATACACATTTATATATATTTCTTGAATGTATTTTTAACTATATATTCATGGATTCATTTATTTAGTTATTTTACTGTTTTCATTGGCCTTTATATTAACAGCTACCTAGGGTGTTTATTTAATGTTTTAGATAGAGTTGCTATTAGTGCGAGGTCACTTTAATGCCTCAATAATTGACACTGCTTCATTGGTTGTTTTAAAAACTTGAATGTTATATATAAGTGTTTGAAATTAGGTGAATGTATTTTATGTCTGAAGGAGCTTTTTAAGCGAAAGCGCTAACATTTCTCTGTCTGGATATTCTCTAATAAATATTTGTGTGGATTGAACCATCCACATTTTTTGTACACCTCTGGATTTGTTTTGCTTGGTTTAGATTGTTTTCTGGAACTCTGAGCATTTTTCACGCAATTTGGCAATACCGGAGACTGATTCTGCTTCGTTCTCTCCTTTTGTTTTATGACATTTACTATTGCATTATTTGCTATAAGGACAGAACATTTACCAGACTTTTTGGCAGTTTTTTCTTTTGTTTTATTATTGATTGTTCTATTAATGTCAAATGTTTGCCTGTCTTCCACAAAAAACACATTGATCCATATCTATCAGTTTGGCAATACCTTTGCCATTCTTTTACCTAGTATAGACATAAACACTTTATAATCATGGTTTAAAATTGAAACAGGTCTATACGAAGCTGGGTCTGAAAGGTCTTTGCCATCGTTAAGTAACTTAGCCAGCACAGCTTTCTTCCAAGATGTTGGTTCTTCCCCTCCTTTTAAAGTACTGTTAAACAAAATCTTCCAGATCTTTATCACTTTCTTCCCTCCTAATTTTCAAACTTCCACAAGAATACCATCTGTTCCTGGATACTTTCCTGAAGATTTATTATACATCACTGTTTTTAGGTCATAACCCCCTATTTTAAAAGTTAGTTGTCGAGCCTTGTCTACCTCTAATCTTGGCATAATTAAGTCTTCTATAAATGTTTCCATTTATACTCTTTCTTGGTTTCCACATTTCTCTGCTTTATACATATTTTCATAAAATTTCTGGAATATCTCTAAAATGTCTACAGGATCCCTGGTTATTTTTCTTGTTATAGTTTTTTTAAGGTTGGTGAGAACCCTTCCAATGTTCTGTTGCCTAAGTCATTGTGCTAAATGTTTTTGTGTTCTGGAGTTCTTATCAGAAATAGTTGCTTAACTGCAGTCTTTCTAAACTCATACATATTATCCAGATACTCCCTTATTTTCTCCTTAGCATTCTGCAGATACTCTTGTTTCGTGAGATTCCCTTTATTCTGCAATACTTTAATCTTTCTCAGCCCCTCTAATTAATTTCTACTACAGCTTAACCATATCTGTGTCTCTTTTATTTTGACCCTATTTTTAAACTCTATTTTCATATCAGCCCAGTCACTAGCTATAACTTCTGAAGACATTTCTGTCTTTCCTAATAACCGTCAAAAGATTTCCTCAACCCATTCCTTAAATTCTCCACTTTTTAACAGGTATATGGGAAAAAGCCACTGTCTTATTTTTAGTTCATTACCCTGCATTTTATTGTAGTTTTTATTGTTGCATGATCAGAAATAGTTATTGAATGTATGTCAAAGTTTTCAGTTAAATACACGTTCCAGTGGAATATAATTTCTGTCTAGTCTAGCCCAGTTATTGTACCTTGGGGAATAATATGTAAATTCCGTTTGAGTTCCTATTACTGAATTTACATCTTATATACCAAATACTTTCATAAATTTCTTCAGAAGTATACCCTCTTTTGTTATATTGTCTCTTCTAGGTCCCTCAATACATCCTCACTATTGAAAATCAAATTTCAATATCCACCTATAAGTAATATTCCCTGCTGAAAGCTGATTATTTCTCCCAACATTTTCTTAAGGCCCACAAAAGCAGTTTTTGGTGGAATATAAACACCTGCCATTGTAATCATCCTCCCTTGCTAATAGCCCCTTCCTACTGCAAATCTACCATTTTTGTCTTTTTTTCCCTCATCTATCACCATTGGAGCCCCTCTAGCAATTATTATGATTTGTCTTCCTATCCTCTGTCCCTGATATTCTGCTGAATATCCATGCTGAAATCCTCTCTTTGTCAAATTCACATGCTCATTTTTTTCAAAATGTGTCTGCTGCAGCATTGCTATTTGCACTCTGCATTCCTTAATAAAATTCAATATGCTTTTCTTTTTATCTATACCTGTAAGGCCATTCACATTCTATGACAATATGGATGGCATAGCCACCATGATAAAAAGCTATTGTTCCCACTTATTATACATGACAGTTTTTTTGAACGTGCATTTCCAACTTTTGTGATACATGCGTATACTAATGTATGGCAGGCTGGTCTTTTGTACAGTTGCATCTTCTAATCTCAGTTTGAACCTATGTCAAATTTTTCAAGACATTTTATTTTAATGAAAACCCTCAGACAAAAAAATAATTACAAAACACCCCTGACCCCTGTTAACATGGAGCAAACACTCAAAAATATGTACATCTTCAAAGCATGAGGTTTAACCCTCCAGAAGGGAATAAAATGCTGCAAATGATGCCTGCACTTACAGGCATTATCTAACCTAAAATTAAGGTTAACCATGCTAAAGAACATGCTGCAGTCTGTGTTTCCACTTACACTAATTGCTGTCTGTTCTTTTTTTATCTCTCTTCCCCTCTCGGATATGAAAAACAGCTTGTATGCTTTCAGAAAAACATTAACTTTGATCCCTAAGACAAAGTGTACTGGCTATCTGTAAAGAAAACTAAATTGTACACTGTTCTATTAACTGCATTAAAGTATTAAGTCTGCTAGGGATGTTGTTACCTCTTATTCACTTTCCATAATTTCAAACTTAAATGTTTCACTAAATTGCTGAGCTTTGTACCTTTAAATTTTGCATTTCCTTCAGCAAAGAATGCTCAGAGTTCTCAAGATTAACTGCATGCACCTGCAGACAGCTTGTCTCATGTGGAAATGTACTCAGCAACGAGCCTTTGTTAATTTCACTCCGAAAAGAATGCACAGCTGTCCTCAGTTGCAAACATCTTGACTCCAGTGAACATTTGCAAGTGGAAAACAAACAAACTAATATCTTTGTAGTTGTAAGAAGCTTAGCATTTTTATGGTTTTCATCATTTTGTCTTATTTTTAAAGCCTGCATATTTACAAAAACACTTGTTTACAGATTAAGCCACATGTAGTAATCTAGACATTCACCCTTGTAAAATAAAAAGAGAAAAATATCCTAATTCTACATATAACATTATCAGCGCACTTTTGCACCCCACCAGCAGCCCAAGATCAGAGCATATGTACATTAAACTTGCTCTTGTATGCCTTTTTTCTCTTGTTATACTGTAGAACCTAAACTTCTTACAACTGAAAAAGTACTTCTTTACTTTGATATCATTAGCACACACAATAGTCACTGAAAAGATTCCTCCACATTTAAAATATCCATGATTACACAAAACGTTTTTTCTGCATATAACATGCAGTTTATATCATGAAATGTTTTATACAAATACAAATGTTGTGTTGTGTTGTGTCTTTTGGCTTATCCCGGTTAGGGGGTCGCCACAGCGGAACTCCAGTCCGCTAATGTTTGGTAGTGGATTTTTACGTACCGAGTTACCAGCCCTGACGCACAACCTTCAATGAAGGCACGCCCATTCACGCATGCCTCCACACAGAAGATGCTCTAGCTGAGAATCGAACGTGACAACGTCTTGCTGTGAGGTGACAACTCTACCGCAACACCACTACCACGGGTGTTTTATACAAATACAAATAATAAGAAAAATTGTTTTACTTACAGATAGTTCCCCCTTTTAGTGTCTTTCTAAACATTAATGATATAAAGTGGGGAATATGCTTTACAGTCTACTCACAAGTTTAACAAAGTCAACAAAAGTCTAGTGTTTTTCAGCCACTTTCTTTTGCAAAACCATATTTCACAAATGAGATAAGATGCTTTATAGTCTTGCATTTAATCACTAATTTCAGAGTTGCTGGTCTTCTTGTTCATCTCCATCTCTCAAAATCAGACTCTGATTCAGGTCCAAGGTACTGATGATTCTTCTAGTCAACTCCTGATTGTGCTGAATGTTTCTGTGCTCTAGGGTTATGATTTAACTGCAACCTTTCTAAACTCATGCATATTGCCCAAATATTTCATTATGTTTCCTTTAACACTCTGTAGTTGTTCCTCTTTATGTTTTGTGAGTCTCCCCTTCTAAAATACTGCAAACTTTTTCACTTCCCTCTAAATAATAAAAATCACATAGCTTTTGATGCACAAAGTGTAATATTTGTGTATGCTATTATTATGATAAGCATGCCCCCTGAAAGCTTTCTTGGAGCTGAAAACTGCTGCCATGAAATCATGATAGACTGAACCTACAATGTCTCACTTCCTAAATTAGTGTCTATGCTACTCTACTTCCATGCTAAATAGAGTGATAATAGAATCTTACTTCTCAAAAAGACAAGCTGTAAATTAGGTCTTGCAAGCAGAACAGTGTACAGTGAAAATTAACGTGATGATGTAGAAGTGAAACCACAATGCAAGACAGTGCCCTTCTGAAGAAGTAATTTTGCTCAAACAAAATGCCTTGCTGTCGTATGTAAATAAATACCCAGTTCATACTGCAATATTATTTTGTGGTTGTGTTCATAGATAAAAACTGAGTAAACAATAAAACTAAAATATTAAAAAATGCAATAATACAGTCTTCATTTTTTTCAGATGACATGTGACTTTGAGGTCAGGAATATAAATGGAACTGAAAGTAATTGTCAAGCAAAAACACAAGAGAAGAACGGCAATAGATGCCACTGCTGTTCCTACAGTGACACAAAAGTGTTTTCCCATATGCTGTCAATACTGCTATCTGCTTCCTCAGCATTCTGCATAAAGGAAGTTTCAGGGACTTATGTAAGTGGATCAGAAATCAAATAAGTGTGAAAGAGCTGATCATGATTTAGTTACATGTCAGCAATAAAGAAGGGCTGGCGTAATGGTTAAAGGGAGACGGGTTACCATAATGATTTAGGGGACGGGCTGGCACATACCTCTCAACCTCTTAGCTTAAAAAATCTGAACAAAGCCTGACATAAGGGGGGGGAGTCAAAGGTCCAAAATAGGAACAGATTTTAATTATTGACAAGATATGCTCCCAGGTGATATATCAAATGTTGAAACAACACAAATATAAACAGTTCAACTTGACTAGAAAAGAAAAAGAACTATTAGAAGAACTAAGAAGTAAGTCTAGTTTGAGACTTATGAAACCGGATAAAGGTGGAGGAGATGACTATTGTTAACACTGAAGATTATAACAACAAAATAATTGGTATGTTACAGGATGAGAATAAATACCAGTGTGTTTCTAGAAATGAAATAAACATCGCTTACAGGAAAATTAAATGACACTGGAAGACTCTCTACTTCAGGGAGTTATTAACGAAGAAACCTACCATGTTTTGTATAATGAACACCCAACAATTCCGGTGGCCTTCGGTATTCCGAAGACCCATAAAAATATTTATGATCCCTCATACAGACTTATAATCTCCTGCCAAAACAGTATTTCCTACTCATTAGGGGTTTTTGTTGACTGGGTGGTGAGGAAATCCTTAACCCATATTGACCATATGTTAGTAGACTCTTGGGATTTTTTGGGTCAGATAAAGGAAGAACATTATAGTGAGGAGGTTAACTATTCCGCAGTTGATGCTGTGGACTTATTCACTTCTATACCCCATGAGTTAGGCTTGGAATATTTTGATGAGGTACTAGTTGAGAAAACTAATTTGGGGAACACCATGGTCAAGTTTATTATGGTGTTAATGGAGATTATTTTGATGAACAATTTTCTTAGTTTTGGTGGGGAGTTTTTCCGCCAGACAAACGGTATAGCAATGGGTAATAGTTGTGCACCTTTGTTTGCAAACTTAGTCATGTACCTTTGGGAAAGTGAGTTAATTTTTAAAAGCCCATAAAGACTCTTGGGTGGTGTATTTAAGATTTTTGGATGATCTTTTCATTTTTTGGAAAGTAGGGGACCAACATACCAACTTCTTAGATTTTCTTAATAATCTTTGTGATTATTTTAAATTTACTGGTACCAGTGGTAGCTCTAGGATTAACTACCTTAGGATGTGTGTATTTGAAAGGACTCAAATAAAAAGTGTTTTCAGTCTAGTATTTACCAAAAACCCACTTTCTCAAATGACTATCTTGAGTTCGGGAGATGTCACTCCCACTTTGTGAAAAGGAATATAGTGAAAGGTCAGATGGTGCATATAGCCAGAATGTGCTCTGACTTTGACACAGTTAAGCTGGAAATGGACAAACTGATCAAAATGTTTGTAGCCAGGGAGTACCCATCGGATTCTGTGGTTACCATTAGCAAGCAAGATACAAGTGAATGGGTTAATATGTACAAACCTCTACTTGGGATTAGCCAGAATAAGGAACTTGAAGTCACTCACCAACAAAATAATGACTTCTCTTATTCTATGGTTCTGACTTTTGGGGACACTTCGAACCTCATTAGAGGGATTATAAAGAAAAATTGGGTTTTATTCAAAGTGAATCAAGAATTGATGGCTGTTTTAGGTGAGGTACCCATTTTCTCCTATAGGACCAACAGGAACATCCTATTGAGAGTAAGAATAAGAATATTAAGGGAACTATCAAGTGTGGGGCATGTGAGTATTGTAAATATATTATCTCATACCCTACTGTTTGCTTAGGTTCCAATGACTTTGAAGTTAGGTTGGCCACAGGAACTTGTAACACCAACGGTGTAGTCTATATTGCTGTATGCCAGAGTTGTCACAATTTCTATATAGGTAAAACAGAAAGGAGGTTTCGGGGAAGAATTTCTGAACACCTATGTAGTGTTAGGAAAAGGGACAACAATAATACACTATTCCGGCATATTAACCTCAATCCTGACCACTTTTTCCATTTTGTTATTTTGGAGGTGGTAGGTATGGACATTAGAGGGGGTGACTGGACCGACAAATTGGACAGGGCTAAAATGTGATGCCAAATTCCTTTGAATGCCACTGTAGCCCCTGGTATTAATGACCACATTTGTATCAAGCCAGAGTTGAAGCATAGGGCTACTAAGTTATAGTATTGGTGTTATTATATACCATACTTGTCAAACACTTTGTACTAGTTCAAAATTGTATTTATGTACTATGTATTGTTTTAGAATGATTTTAAGTTTTATTAGTGTGTTAATTGGGGGGGACTGCTTATTTAAGGTGTGTCAATGATGTATTACAAAGTTCTGAAGAAGTCTTGGATGATGAAAGTGCTTGACTGACTGTCTTTCTTGTTGTGGAATTAAATATTTTTATTTGATACTACAAAGTCTGGTTCTTGGCTACTTGGAGTGGTGATTCTGTTTTTTCTTTTAATTATTGCTCTTATACACTTAGAAAATTGATAGAAAAACAGGATTTGTCTTAGTATGCATTTTTCTGAAGAATATTAAGTCTGAAACTCAGATGTATGTCATTATTTAGTGGCTTTAGTCCTCAGATCATGCCAGTGATTTGCCAGAAAACCACAGATTTTATGAGAAACAGACCAAAAATATAAGGCAAAAATTTGAATATTCTGCAAGAATCTGGACAGTTTATAGGTATGGGTTGGCCTAACAGTTAAGGTTTTTACCTCACAGATGCAAGGCACATGTGTTGATTCTGACCTCTGGTTATTGACTAGGCTTGGAATAATATGTAGACCGATAGCCTAAT
Organism: Protopterus annectens; assembly: GCF_019279795.1. Classification (NCBI taxonomy): domain Eukaryota; kingdom Metazoa; phylum Chordata; order Ceratodontiformes; family Protopteridae; genus Protopterus; species Protopterus annectens. The sequence continues at coordinate 1,589,675,155 of NC_056744.1, forward strand.
ATTTACAATTAGTCCCGAATGGCCTAATATACAAGGTTGGACTTCTAAACCAGGAATTGTGGGTTTGAGTTCTATCTGCAGTGGTAAAATCTTGATACTACCAAAAAAAAAAGTAATACAGTAGTTAGGTAATGGATTAGGAATCTGAAGGTACAGGATTTGAGTACCAGATATAGAGTCTTCATGAGAAAAAATAATTTGGAGGTTGGCATAATAGTTAAGATGTTTACCTCACCGATACAAGGTACAGGGTTTGAGTATCACCTTTCAGGTAAATTAGCTAGAATTAAAATGACCTGAGGGCATCTAGCCTAGTACTTACTTTAAGATAGCACAACATAATTTTATCTGTCTTTAGTGAAAAAAACTAATCTTTAAAATTAAAAAAATCTAGTTCAGTATCTTGTATTATTCTTTTGTTGATAAATACATGTTAGTTGCTTTTGAAGAAGGGCTAATGCCAGCAGTACTTTATGAAATTTCACTAACTGCATTTATAAAACTCCTTGAGCACTTCTAAGCAAGTTGCAAAGCACAAGATTAAAACAAAAAAGAAACAGCAGTGTTTCTCAGCTAACTATGACACTTAACACTTATCTGCTGAAGTATTGCCTTAATATCCTTCCTTTGGCCATACAGATTTATAGCATATACGTTCCTCTTTGGTGCTGTCATGTTAATAGTTAACTAATAACTTTTTACAACTTGAACAGGTCCAAATGAATTTTCAGTGAAGTATTTTATGAGTAATATTGATCCCCTTCTGCATTTATTCTGTATGCATGGGGATGTCAGGCCTTGCTCTGCATTTTTAGCTTCAGATCTTCTGATACTTTCAGCTTCATTAATTGAGTAGGACAATGTGTTTTCCTATAGAGTCCAATTCTTTTATGACACTGCACTTTTAACCAGAAACCAAAGTTTTCTTACATTAGAAGGAGAAATAATGAGAGGTAAAGCATATGTGTAAAATATTATGCATTACTTAAGAGAAATTAGTTACAATTACTACAGTATAACAGGTTTATATAGAGAACTTATGTAAATGTGTTGTGGAATATCACTCAAGCAGCATGAGGCAGCATTTAACAGCAGAACTGAAAAGGATTCTGGCAGCAGTATCAAGTCAAGAGGTGAGAACCACAAACTGTAAATGTATTGATCCGCTGGAAACCATCGAAGCATTTTTTGAGGATTGAACATTTTATCATGTCAATAATCATCTTTCAGACCCAACGTTACCACCATCTCAACATTTTAGAGTAGTAAAACAACCATAATCTGGGCAGCTATTACCCCAAAACTCTATACGTTCCAGTAATTGTTGATGGAAGGAATATTCCACAAATGGTCTCCACTGGTTCAATTTTTTGATCAACAGAAAACATTTTGAGTAATAGCCTGCTGCTCTGAATAATGAAGAAACATTTCTATAGCTACCATTTCTTAAAAAATTTGAAGTTGCCTTACCCTGTGAAAAAAAGGAGTTTAGACATCTTTGGAAGTGATAGCAGAACTGATTTGGACAACACTTCTAGCCAGGGAGAGTTTTAGCATTTTGGAGGCTCCCAGCAAATGTCAAGTTGGGGGCCCACCTAAGCATTTCCACTCTATGTATCACCTTGTCACTACCACCCCTCCAAAGCAACCTTTTAGTTCATGCTATAAACTTTGAGGAGTAGTAAGCACAGACTGACCTTTAGCTACAATGCTCTTAAATTACAATAGGCCTATGTATTACTGTGTGTTGGCCCATCTCACAAATACCTTTTCCGAAAAACACACACACAACACAAGCACACCAAAAACCTTACAAACCTACACTAAACCTTACATACACAACTATCTATGCACTAACCTTAACCCAACCCCTAGCCCTAAGGTCCGTCACTATCTCACACTCACCTAACCCGCGCCCTAACCCTAACTCACTTAACCCGCCCCTAACCCTAAAGTCTGCCACTATCGCACACTTACCTTAACATGTCAGTGTTCTCAGCATCGGGCTTTTAAACTGTCGGTCATCTCAGTTGTCAATCTTCCGGTCTCGGTGTTCTTGTCATCTGTGGTTTGGCGTGTCGGTATTTTAAAGTAGACCCGTACATATACACAGCATGCCTCCTCACTCCTCAACTCAAACTCTGAAAGGTATCTACCTGTATACATGCCTGAAGTGTAATTGTAAGGAAAGTGAAAAATAATGAATGCAGTAATATATTCTACAGCAGCTTTCTGTACACACACATTTGTGCAGGGCTGGTTTTTAGAATGGCTTCATTTGAGAGCAGAGGACATTATCAGCTTTATACTAACAGGATCATATGACAGATAGTCAGAAAATTAATATATTTTTTCTTCCTTATTTTTCCCCAGCGATCCACAGCTTTTGTGGGGCCCCAACACAGTCAAGGGACCTCCATCTATCCAGTTATATAGTTTGGGGAGTGGGAAACCCAGAATCTTAGAAGATCTAAGTGTCTGAATGTTGTTTGATATATTGTATACATTACTTTTGAAATATAATTACTTGTTAGCTACATTTTTTACTGATACCCAGAAGAATAATGTATGTGCCCTGGCATTATTGGGTGTACACAGATAAAAATCACTGATATTTATTTACACACACACACACACACACACACACACACACACACACACACACACACACACACACACACACACTATAGCAACACTAGTTTTGTACTTGTTTCAGCAAATAGCAATACATTGTGCAACACTGGTTCTGGCACACTAGATCAGTGACTGCCGTTTAGCAGTCATCAAACAACAGCATTTTTATTTACCTCAGTGGGGAGTAATGCAAACCTGTCACTGTCCCTGATTTCACAAGCCTTCCCTGATTTTTCCTCATAATTTTGCTTTGTCTTTTGTAAAAGGTTTGATTTTCTTGTAAATCATTCAGGATTACAGTCAATAAATCCAGGCATCAAAATTTTATACTTATTGTCTAAAAATGCATTTGATGCAGAAAGGTATTATTTATTTATTTATTGACATTTGTTAACCAGGTTAGTCCAACTGGTATTTTGTCCCATTTTCAATGGAGACCCGAAGAGAAAAGCTCCAGATCGTACAACAAAACATTACAGTAGAAGACAAGCACAGCAAACAATAAAAATAAAACTAGCATTACAGTAGTAAACAATAGAAAACAACACTAACAACAATTAAACAACAGCAATTTTTTTTTCAAGAAAATACTATGCAACTGTACTAGTGAGGCAGAGTGCAGAGCGTAAGAAGGATCAACTGAGAGTGATTCTAATGTGGGGGGGGGGGAGAACTATGTAGGGTCATAGCAGGGGCAGATTCTGGAATTGAGTAAATGTGTCTTAAGTTTCTTTTTAAATAGTGGGGTGTGAGAGATTGAGCATATGTCAAGGGGAAGTTTGTTCCAGGCTTGGGCCACAGAGTGTTTGTAGAGTAGCTTACCTATTGACTTATTTGGGTGGTAAATATCAAGCAATTGTTGATTAGAGGTGTGGAGGCGTCGAGATGGGGTGTAGACAGAGACAAGGAGGGATAAAGATGGACAGTAGGAGGGTTTAAAGAGCATAGAGTGCAGCATGTGAAACTGGTAGAGATGTAGTAGTTGTGGGAGTTCTAGCCATTGTAGAGACTTTAAAGCAATACAGTGGTGTTTGTTGTTTGGGGAGTTAGTGATGAATCTGGCTATTTTGTGGTAGGATTGTTGGAGCTTGTTTAGGGTAGTTTTTTGGATATTTGTGAGAACTGGAGCGGCATAGAGGAGAGAGGGGAGGAGAAGTGCTTGTCCTAGGGTGAGTCTAGCCTCGGACCTGAGATATTTTTTGTTCCGGTATAAGAGACCTAGTTTCTGATGTGCTTACTTTATGCATTGCTGTATGTGTTGATTGAATTTTAGTTCATCGTCGATGATGATCCCTAAGAGTTTGGTGTAGGTGTCAGGGAGGATAGCTGTGTTATTACAAGACTTAATGACAAAGGAGGATTTATGATGAGTAAGGAAATGGGGCAGAAAGAGTAAGAGTTTGTTTTTTCTGGGATTGAGGATCAGTAAGTTATTTGAAAGCCATTGTTCAGTGGAAAGTAGAGCTTTTTGGGTTAGGGAGTGTAGGTCAGAGATGTTGTTGGCTGTAGAAATGATTGTGGAGTCGTCTGAATATTGTATGAGAGAAGACTGATAGCATGAGGTGAAAAGATCATTGGTGAAGATGTTGAATAAGAGGGGACCCAAGATGGAACCTTGTGGATTATATTATGGTATGGTATTATACTATTAACTTTTCAATTGAATTATAATAATATTTAAAACTTGATCCTGATGTTGAGCCTTTATTCAGATATTATTGGTATTGCACTGAATTCTTTTGTAAAGAAGTTGAAAGTTGTAGCATCTGATGTTCTGGCACTGTTTGTAGTGAACTCCCTGAAAGAGAAAACCATGCCAGAAGATCAGAAGCATGAACCTTTCTTAAAATTCAGGGTTTGCACTAAGATCAATCACTCTGGGCTGCTGAGCTCTGTAGTGCTTAGCTTGTGTATGTTTATTATCAGCTTTATCCTAACACGTTCATATCACAGACCTGCTCAAGTTAAAGAGCATAATCAGAAAATTAATATATTTTGTCTCCTCATTTTTCCCCAACCAGCAGCAGCTTTTGTGGGGCCCCCACACAGTCAAGGATGATTAAGGGGGCCACCCTGTATGCACAGGTATGGCAAGTACCTACAGCTGTCCATGTCGTTAGTTTTAGTGGAGTGAGTGAACACTAACAGAGTTTAACTAAGCCAGGTGTTCTATGTCAGTGGTAAAATATTTAATGGAATTATGAAGCCTGTTGCTTGATAAAACACTGTTACTATAACCAAAGATATCTTTGAATTTTAAAGGAGATATAAATAAGAGTTATTATCCAGTGGGTTTATTAAGTACACAAGATTGCTGTACTAGCTTTTGTTGGTTTGACAGACATAACAAAATATCAAGATAAGATAACTTGCTGTGGTTGGGGGCCCCCCACGATCGCAGGGTTTGCTGGTGTCTAAAGCCATCTGTGCTTCTAGCATGTATCGCCATTTCAGTGCATTTTGTAACCGCAAATCTATTTTAATATTTTCAGGATGCTCAAGAAATTTAAAGCGCTGTCTTTGACTGAAAGAACTACCCTGATGTGAGACATTGTAAGTAGAGGACTGCTGAAAATGAGTGGAAGAAATATCTGACTGGAATGAGTAGGAGAACTGTCACAATAAGACTCATGGGTCTTTGTCTCCTGTACCATCCTCTGTCATTAATGTTAGCATGAATACTCCAACAAGGTCTGAAATGAAAGGATTGACCCTGTAAGAAGAGTGCTGAGCTAAGGGCTCATTCTTGTGAAAGGATAGCCCAAAAAAGAGTCGAGGAATGTGTTGTCGTATAAAGCATTATATAGTTTATTATAATAATACATTATAAACCTTAGTTTTGCCGTTATTTTCTAAATATTAAATGGCATTTTTGAACAGGGAATTGTGAGTACCATCTTCTAATAAACTTCATCTTGTAATCCTGGGTTTAATTCCCTCATTTTCAATTTGCTTGCTAGTCACTAAGTCAAACTATGCTTGTTTGCTGGCCATGAAAAGAAGCATTTGCGACTAGTGAGGTTACCTGGATGACAAATACCTGAAATTGAAATAGAAGACTGAGTATTAGAAGAAATATCTGGAAAAGTAGGAATCTTTTTGATTTTAGTTAAAACATTACCAGGATAAGATTCACTTTTAACCAGCCCTATATCAAGGTTGACAGCGGAAACTGTAGAGCTGCAGCATGAAAAAGCTCTGTCTGTTGCACTCTTGAAAATGTGGAAACACTGGTTACAGCAAACTACAAGTAAACTGAAATAAATTAATAAGTAAATTAATTAATTAATTAATTAACAATTCTCTTCAGGTATATCAGATTTTCTCATTCAAAATGATTGACCATTAACTGCAAAAACGTTACCATATTCAGGGGGACACTCTCAACCTTGTAATACACCAAAAAATTCATTATCACTCCTTTTCAAGTCACATACAGCTAGTAAGGGTGGGGGGGGGGGGGTCAGCTTTCTTTTTACCAGTAGTCTGAGAAAGTGAAAGCAAAATGGGTGAATTTGTGAATTCGTTTAAATGAACACTTTTTTATAATCTAAGTTAAAAGATTGATCACACTTCTAGCAAAAAACACATTTTCTCTGAATCCTTTACTTATCTATCACATTCGGGTGAAAGAAAAACAGATTCAGTCATGGTATGACATGAAAGTATCAGCTCCTTTGAAATTTGTGTTTCACTGTTAGTACAGGGCCTTAAGGCTTCCATGAAGGACTCCCTAAATGTAATGTTAATGGGATTCATTGTTTCACATCTATTTGAACTTACTTGCTCATATGTGCAAAGGAATGACTCACAGAGCTTTGTCAACACAAATTACAGCATTGTCTCACAAATAAATCTTTTAAGGCAGAGAGACCCTAAATATTCATTAGATGCAGTTCCTGGCAGATGTTAAAACCTTATTTGTCAGGACACCTTTAGGAAATAAAACTCTAAAAAGCCGATACATAATTCAGGTAACCAAGCATTGCAAAACAACAATGCTAACCACTGTGTCTCCTAAAACTACTCCTCTGACATGTAACTTCAGACTTTGATAGTGCAGTTAAGATAGTTTCTACTACTCTGCCCTTCCCCAGTCAGGCACCTTTGTCCTCCTCACATTATTTCCTCACACTAATATGTGACATCTCTTCCACGACACATATATTGTATATAGTTATTTTCTGTGTGCCCTTACCTTACTTTTGCTATCCTTCCCACTTTGCACTTTCCCTTCAGTACTTCACTCCCTTTGTCCTTTTACCTCCATATTCTAACCATCCCTTTCTATTGTCCTGTGTACTGTGTACTTTATTATTTTCACTGTTATTGATTCATTGCTATCCTCACACAACATTTTGTTTGTATTCATAATACTTCTTGTGAAGTTGCTTATCCACTGTTACTTATAATTGCCCAGGCTGACACTGAAATAGGTCAATTTGGATCAGTGCTCGGTCCTGGTTACTAAACTGACTGAATGAATCAATGAATCAATGAATGAATAAATAAATAAATCTTTCCCAGCATCAGTGCCTTTTCTAGTAAATCTTCTTTGCATTATATGTCTAAAGTATTTACATTTTAGCTTTATTATCAAACCTCCCAGGAAGCACCCTGGCTTTATTTCCTAAAGAATTGATTGATGTGGTCCCCAGAATTCTCAAAAGTTTATTGCTGAGAAAACTGTAACTTTGACCATATAGCACTTTTTTTCAGTACTGCCAAACATCAATTTTTCAACTCTACCCAGTGAACCCATCTGTCCTTCTGTCTGATGGCTCAGCTTACAGATTTACAGTTCACTCTGTAGAGGCAAGGGTTGAGCATTGGGAGAGCTGTTGTCATCCACATGGTATGGACTTTTTTCATAGCCCTATATTTTCCCCACCTGCAAATGCCTAGCTTCATGCCATATGGAGCTACAGCTTGTAACTCTACCCTTGGGCCCAAAAGGACATGTGCACTTAGCTGTCTACACTGATGTCAATTTTTCTCTGAGCTCTGGTCCTGCCAAGACTCTGCAAGAGAGACATCAGCACAGATCCTCCTTTCCAAAACAGGAATATCCTGTCCTGCCATCTCCATCAGGTACCTGAGCTGGTAATCATATCTCGATTGTCTGGGGTGTAGTCAGAGATATATCCCTCTGTATCACTGGGCTGGGGACAACTATATGGGAATTTGTTGACAATGGAATAGCTTTGGTCTTCAAATTGTTTTCCAGATTTGTCATATTCATCCATGCAAAAGGCAAGTCTATTTTAATTTAATGGCAGCAGTCACCATCTGCAGAGATCTTTGAGCCTAAGAAAATAACATTTGTCCTTTCCTCCACTTCTTCCCCATCTATTTACAAAGAACAGTGATCGGCTAACGCCCTGGTGCTAGGGTATTATTATAAAACATATTTAAATATAAGCATCTCTGTGCTACACCAGGCTGCTGGCAAACATAGTAAGCAGTGCTTCACTGAATTTCCACCTAGGATTTACACTCTTCATGCAATTTCTCTGGTCTGTTTCTACTACTGGACTGCTATTTGGAGTCATGATTCTCTGTTTGATATAATTGCCAAGTTCCTCAGAAATAACAAGGTCACTTAGAGTTGTTTCATAGTCATGATTCAGTGATGTAGTGGCAAAAACAAATATAGTTCCTCCCTTGTAGGCTTTGCTGTAATTTTTTTCACCATGAATTATTTGTACAGCTACTTATCTGCAGCATTTAATGTTTAAAATGTGCACCAAGCTCTAAAAATTTAACTTTGAGGCTTTTGGATACAATTCTTAAGTTACTGTACTGTCTTTTTATTTTCTTCTTTTTTTCAGTGGGCTGGGGTATCCTGGTACCGGCATGTCATAGACATCTGGGAGAAAAAGGACCAGCATAAAATTCTTTATTTATTTTATGAAGACATAAAGGAGGTAAGTACAGGACAGATAGATTAATACTATAAACTTATGAAAGGTAAATGTAATGAGACAAACTTTCATTCTCATTAAAATAATAAAAGTGAAGAAATAAAAAGCATGGAAAGTAATTGCATCAGTAATAGAGGCCAGTGGAATTTGATTCTTAGAACTTTTAGTGCTTATTTATTACTTAACTTGTGATATTGCTTACCAGCTCTCATTTCCTCCTGGCCATTTTACTGAGTCTTTCATTCTCCACTATGAGACCTCAAAATGCGATTACTTGGAAATTACTGGAATGATCATGACAGACTGAAGTACAAAGAAACACATGTATACCATTCAAATCAATGATGCAGATTTATTTATTTATTTCACATTTGTTAACCGGGTTAATACAACTGAGTTTGCAAACAAACGCATTTTCAGTGGCGACAGGAGGGGAAAAGCCCCAGCAAACATAAGTAAAAATAAAGTGACAATATACAAATATTAAATAACAATCACAATACAAAATAATTGTAAAAAAAGAAAAGGTTATTAACTATTTGTACTGCATTGATAGTAAGCAACCCATTTTCAGTGGAAACCCGAGGGGAAAGAGCCACAGCAAACATAGCAAAGATAAACATACAGGACAAAAACTATTAAAAACAACACTGCAAATATGAAATTAATAATAAAGAAAAAAAAAAAAAACAAAAGAAAAAAAATTAAAAACAGATCAAAAACACTTTTTCTTCTTGGGTGACAAGCCCCCCCCAACCCCATTGAACATGGTCACACAACATTGAGGAAAGGAGAAACTTCCCAAAATAGTACATTATGATATTGAATAATGTTTGTTTTCACTTCAGTAAAAGCAAGCAATTTCCAAGGAATCACTGCTTAACTATTTTGCGTATAACTTGTGTGACGATGTGAGGTATTGCCAGCTATGCCAGGAGAAGTAGGGCAGTGGGTGTGTAACATATGCTAGCACAGCTAGCTGGAATTAATTTTGTAAAGAATTATATGTCATTTGTATATCAAACTAATTTGTACAGATGCTTGTGTTGAAAAATGTATTTGTAAAGCTGCTTTTGTGAAAAATGTACCAACAGTGTGCCCTGCTGGACAGATAAAGAAATATACATGCACTATTGTAACTGTTTAAATGTATATGTTTTAACAGAGGATACAGGAAAATAAGAGTTTAATCTCAAACTTTGAAAATGTTCTGAAATTAAATTACTGGGCGTATGCCATAAAGATGTTATCTTACAGTTCTCAATACAGCCAGAGACAAAAGTCAGTACTAGGAAGCTTCCTGCATTGTCATTGGGTGAACTAATTACTACTCTAGAAGGGTGGAGGTTTGAGATTGTTTTATGACTTCCAGGAACTGCAGCAGATCTTAGCAAGGCTCTGTGTGTGTCTGTATCATTGACACATATGTGCTAAATCCTGTCAGTTTCTAGCAATTGGGGGGGATTGCATAGGAACCAGAAGTCAAATGACCAGATGTATGTGATGTCATTCTGTAATCCATCACTAAAAATAATGTTTAATACTAGGTGAGATTGAAGTCTCAGAGCAGTCTGTTTCTTGGAACCTGACAAAGAAGAAGACCACTCACCTACTTTATCTTGCCTAGCTCTATTATGTGACCAGGAATAGTAATTCTTTAGATCAGTCAGGAAAATATAGCAAGATTAGTTAAATACTGTTTTTATGTATCTGTGTGAATCTATTCATCTGTGTTATTTTAATATTTCCTGTGATTGAAACACTGGAATTTATTGTAAATAGATATTTAGTATGTTCATGTTCTTTTATTATTTATTATTAAATATATTTAAACTTTTCATTGTGGCTGGTCGTTTAGAATCAGAATCAGAATCACATTTATTGGCCAAATATGCATGAATACAAGAAATTTGACTCCCATTTCAGTGACTCTCCAGGTATGAATTACATAAACGACATACATACAACTGTTAAGAACATGACAAATGACATACATGCAACTATTAAGAACAATACAAAAAGGTAAATATACATATACACACACGGTGCAAAGTGCAACTCAGTGCAAGAAATACTGAAATAAACTCTGAAAGAAACAAGTATTAACAATATGTAAACAATACTGAAAAATCCTCAGAGGCTTGAGAAAAAGAATACCCCAACCTAACAAACTGAGTTAACCGTTTATGAACTTGATAGCCTGTGGGAAAAAAACTGTTCTTATATCTTTATATATTATATATTTTTTAGAATTTATATATTTTTTACAGAATATTTTAACGTTTGAGAGTACTTATATTTACTCAGTGACACTGTGGTCACTCCTGAAAGCCTTACTGCACTGGTCAAAACACTACCATTAATATTAATATTAATGTCACTCAATATAATTGGGTAGCCTTGTAAGAGCCTTAGAGTAGCTGGCTTTGGAGTGTCGGGTGGCAGTTACTACCTTATAGTCTGGGCATAAGGGGGCATAGCTAGTAAATCTATGCCAACCTTTCCCAGGTTTGTGACCAGGCTCGTCAGGCTAATGGGGCGGTAGTTCCTGGGGTCCGTCGTGGATTCCCCTTTGTGGAGTGGGATAACCATCGTGGTGCACCATTCAGTGGGCACAAAGCCTGAGATGAGGCTATGATTGAACATGGTACTTAGATGAGGTGCCAGTTCGTTTTGTAGTTCATGTAGAACGCAGCCTGGGATATTGTCAGGTCCCATGGATGCTGTGTTCTTGGCTATGGAGAGTGTGTTTTTACCTGTGCAGCCATGATTACAGTAATTTTGCATTCTACCAGTATAGAGATGGGCCCTCTAGGGGGTGAGATGGGGGTAAAGTTAGCACTGAACCTATCTGTCAGGATGTTGGCAATATCAGTTGGTTTTGTATATTTAATGCCATTGTGCTGTAACACAGAGCATATCTGAGTGTTGCCATTGAGATTCTTGACATAGCTATAGAATGCTTTGTGGTTGTCTTTAGAGTCAGTGGCAATTTTGTTTTCGTAATTAGCTTTGGAGGATTTTATGAGGGATCTCAGCTTCTTACTGAGGCTGACCAGGGAGCTCCTCCAGTCATGGGATTTTACTCTTTTTTGCAACAGTTTCTTTCTTCTGTTGTAGAGTTTGTTTATGGCAGAGGACCACCAGATTGGCTTCCTTTTTTTGGAGGATAGCATCTTGGTTCTGTTAGGGATAGCATGATCCATGCCCTCGTGTAAGTGCTTATAAAGTGCATTTGTGTAGGATTCAGCGATTGTACCTCTATTGTCCGTCTGCATGGGTGTCATGAAGTTTGCCACTTCTGTCTTAAGAAGTGTGAAGTTGGCTTTTGAGAAGTTTTTTATGGTGTTTTCCCTAATGGGGGGTGGGGGCGGGATGTGGATGTCTAGGATGATTAGCTTGTGGTCAGATCTGACCAACGAGGAATTGACCTGTGGTGTGGAACACTGGTCGCCCATGTTGGTAATGACCAGGTCTAGGATAGTACTGCCTCTGGTGGGGGTGTGAATAAGTTGATCCAAGGCGTTGGAATTTATGAATTCCAGAAAACGTTGAGCAAAAGAGTTGGTACATGAGTAGTTTTCCCAGTTAATGGTGGGGTAGTTGAAATTGCCCATTATTAGGGTGTTGGGTTGTACCCTAATGTATCAAGGAATGAAGAAGGGAATCTGAGCGCATTGTGGTGGGTCTGTAGCAAGCTACAATTTGGATTGCGGTCTTGTCCAGAGTTAGTTGCACTTGGATAATCTCGGATGCATTATGCTGTGCAACAAGCCTGGAGGTGTGGATATCCGTAATGAATATGGACATGCCTCTGCTTTTAGTGCTTCGGTCCGGGTTAGGTGGCCAAAAGGTGTGGTATGAAGTATAGCCTGGTAATGCAGGGGTGCTCACTGGAGTTTTGAGCCAGGTCTCTGTCACTGCACAGATGTCAATGTTCTCCATTTTAAGGAGTGCCTCGAGTGAGTGCATTTTGAGGTTTAAACTTCTAGCATTGAGTAGCATTATCCTCAGATTTTGCTTGCTTGTACCTGTTATGGTGGTGAATTTGTCATTTAAACCTTGCCTAAAAGAGGCACTATAGGGGTGGCAAGAGCCTTAGCCAGCATCTGGAATCCCAAGGGCGACAGGTGCAGGCCATCTCTGGCAAAGCATCATGGTCTATCAATCATGTCATCCAAGGCAGACAAATACTGGATCCCCTTAGAATGACACCAGAAGCTAAGCCAATTGTTGAAGTCAATTATTTTGTCCTTGTATCATTCTGGGTGATTGCAGGATGCTACTGAGGGCTAGGGTCATACCTGCCTGGGCTACAAGATCGGAGAGCTCCTCCATGTCTCTTTTCATGTAGTCCAGGGAGGTACGTCTCAGGTTATTCACACCAACATGGGCAATGACAGAGTCATATTTGTACTTGTTGTGGAGTGACCTGAGTGCGTGCATTATGTGGCGGATCCTGGCACCCGACAGGCAGCTGACAGTGACTTTCTCCTTGTTTAGCCTGGTGAGTGGAACATCAGTGTGCCTGACTATAGAGTCACCTATGACTAGAGTGTTGGGTACGTTGTTATGCCTTATGGGCTGTGGTTGAGTGGCACACAATGAGATTATGGGATTTGTGTCATTTGGGTTGTGTTGGGGGGTGGAGTTTGCTTGCGTTTCTTCTTTGGAGGTCCCTGTTGCTTGGGCAGGTTTTTATTGAGAGCCTCCATGAATGTAGGTGTGTGTTTTGCGTTTCTATGTGTGTATTTTGGTGGTGTAGATTTTGAGGAACTATGTGATGAGTTTGGTGTGGTGCAAGTGTTTACCTTCTCCTCTTGACTGTCTATTCCAGTCTTGGGTCTAGAGAGCTTTGCTCCCAGTTTGGCTATATAATTGCATCTCTCACAGGTTGTAGTTTTTGGTGGTAGAAGAAGAGGGTTGTCTGTGTACATGAGGCAATTGCTGCATTGCCCCAAGATGCCCAGATTCATCAGGTAGACAGGAGAAAACACCGGGAGCTGACCCTTAGACATGCCTGGATAGGTGCTTATTTATTAAGTACTAAAAACTGCTTTCCAATAGACAAGTGAGGAAAGTTGAGTGCTGTAGTAATTTGTAGCTTATTTAGTGCTTACAAGTTCTGAACAAATGCTGAGCTCAAAGAAACATTTGAGTGCTGAAACTAAAAAACTGGCTAGTTCTAAGAAACAAAATTAAGCTAGAAGGCTTCTCTCCAACACAGAAAGGTTTGGGGGCTCAGAAGCTTACAAATAGTCGTGGATACAGCAAATCTGTATGTGGACTAGAGTACTTACAGGAAAGGCAGGAAACAAACTTGCATTTTTTTTTCCTTCCCAAATGCTGTCTTTGTATACAGTAGGAGTGCCTGAAATCAGAATATGACCTCACTGCACTCAATTGACTGAGCAAATGAGATGGGCCCAGAAGGAGTATTAGGGTTGCCACCTTTCTACTGTGCCATTTCCTGACAAACAAGCCCCACCCCATGCACAGTCAAGCCACACCCATTCCCTTTAATAGCCACACCCCTTTACTCTAGCACCCTTCAGCACAATTCTTTAATATCACATACAGTTACCAATAAGTAGAAAAATGTGCAACGAGTCAAAAGAAAATTAAAAAAAACTTTATTTAGCAATACTTCATTCAAAGGTTCACTACATACAACAGTACATCACACACAAGCATGGGAAAACTAAGCCCAAGTCTAATATCACAGGTAGTACTAAAATGGAAATACAATTACTTAGATATTAAAAACACCAGTTCATTCAAAGCAGTACATTAAGGGTTCACCACACACAATAGTAAAAGAAAAGCAATTGTTTAAAGTATCTTCACAGGTTTTGCTAGAAATCATTGTTTATACTTGAAGCTATATTTGGCATTTGATCTAGCAGCCTCAAGTAATGGCTGGTTATTTCTCACAAATGAATAAAATTGCGAACAACTCATGTTAAAGTTTAGCTTGACCTGCAACTCTGCCTTCACAAGTGACACAAGCATTCTATTTCTTGCATCAGTCCACGCATTCCCCATAAGTGAAAAAACCCTTTCCACAAAGCTATTGCTGGGGGGGATTGAAAGAGCAAACTGCACCAGCCTGTAAAGTGGCTTGCAGTCTGGAGCTTTACTAAAAAAAGTCACCCAGCGATCACTTACAGATGCCTCTGTCATCTGTAACAGGGCAGGCAATGCAGCAGTTAAAGTACAGTAGTCTGAGTAAAGTGCTTCAATGTCCACATCCAATTTGAAGAGGTCTGCAACTGTATGCAGTTCTGGCCAAGTTACAGGATGTTGGAGGCTGAGGACCTGCATAGCTTTAAAGGGACTATTATCATAGTCAAACCACTTCTGTAGGTAACAAAGTACTTTACTGTAAAAATCAGAGAAGGTCCTACAGACCTGCTGTGCGACAGCTGGAGTAAAGTGCTGTAAGGCAGATGAAACTTTAGCACCAAAGAAATGGTCATCTAGCCTTCTCTGCAACTCATCTTTTAGACTTTTCATCACGGTGTACAACTCTGGAGCAGAGAGAGTGTTACTTTCAAGTTTTGCTATAGACTTGTGGAATACCTGCAGGATGTAGTGCATGAAATGTATGTAGCACTCTGCTCCGAGACATCCCCACTGATGCCATCCTCATCGGCCTCCACAAATTTCCAGATAAGGGGGTGACAGTCCTCAGGCCCTTGACTAATAAAATAACTTTTAATAGCAGGCCAACATTCTACCAGCCTTGCCACAGCTGGGAACAAAGACAGCCACCTTGTTTCAACATGCTGCATTATTTCCTTAAAGTCCTGGTCTAGGAAAGAATAGAAGCCTTTCAACAGTGCCATTTTTTTAGCAGATGCTGAAAACTCACTATGTACTTTCAAAACCAGAGTCTCCACATCAAACTTTGCAAGGGCCTTGCTTGCATGCTTGGCACAGTTATGTATTACATAGCATAAACAGTTCGCTGCAATGATGTGAGGCACCTCAAATTTCAAACTTTTAAAAACAGACCTGTGCTTTCCATAATTGACTGAGGCATTGTCTGCAGCATAGCTAGCAATGTTTTGTACTTTGAGGCCTTTATGCACAAGGATGTCCTTTATTCTAGTAAAGATACATTCAGAACTTTCGTTATGATCCTCGTAGAAATCAAGGAGTTTCTGTTGTGTGCCATGGGTGTGAGTAAAGTACTGAATAACTAAAGGGAACATTTTTCTGTTCCCTTTATTGGATGCATCTGATCCCACTGAGAAATAGGAATTGCCAAGTTCCTGCAGAAGGAGCTCCTCTGAATGAGGTGCAAGTACATTCATGACAATACTCTCAGATTTTGTCTTCCCACAGGTGAATTTGAAGCCAAAGTAGAATCAGGGAAGACTGTCGGTGCCAGCTTACCTCCACAATCTATGGATACATATGAGTGACCATGTTTCACTCCATGATAGACTGCTGTCACTTCAGCTGCAGTGACTTTGGAAGCTTCACTGGTTACACTACGTGGCTGAATAAACTTGGTCATTACGAGGTTCTGCCTCTGGAGCTGAAGGCTTTGCTGATGATTGTCTGACTTCTGATGGCTTTTCAATGCCTTTTCCCCATCCCATTTTACAGTGAAAATTGTTCCACAGGATGTGCACTTTGCCATGGCATCTGCATTTGGAACAGGTCGCACCCATGAGTAGCTTTGCTCCCACACCTTATTATAACTGCAGAAAAAACTCTTTGGAGACGCGCTTTCAGCCTCTTCTTGATGATCCATTGACCTTTTCCTGAACATGATTCGTGCAGGATCCTTGCTCAACACTACAATAAACCAAAACAGCTATTAATAGAAAAACAAAACACTTGTGACCAACACCAGTGCCTGATGGGGCCTGTGTCAGTCAGTAGCCACTAGCCAGAGTTCACATTCACATGTGAATCTCCAGACTTTCACACCGTAGTAATACCAAGTTGGTATAGGGAAAAAAAATGAGACTCCTCATGAAAAATTAGTGAAGCTAAAGCAATGAAAGGCAGAAGCAACTCCTGTCTGAGGGACTTTCTGCAGCTGTTACACATGAACCTGGTGTGACAGCAGAATATGCACAGAAGGCATTCAACTGTGTGTAAAACACATGGGTCAGACACTACAGCAATGCACCAAATTAAGACCCTCTACTTTTATGTAGAACCCAGTGCAAAAGTTATCCAGCTGAGTCTGAACACAGCAAGAAAGTTCAGGCATACTGTGGACTGACAAGATAAAGATGAAATACATGGCAGCTCAGCAATCATACCCTCTGGCTACAACTGTAATAACTTGCATAAAGAAAAACAGGACATAGTGTGGGCCGACACAATGATAAACATGAAATATGTAACTCAGCAATCATAATACCCTCTGGCTGCAACAATAATAACTTGCATAGCGATAAGAGACCGTATGGGCAGACATGATAAATACGAATTCCGTAGCCCCACAGTATTCCAAATGCAACACCCCATATTAAGTGCAATTTCTCTTAAAAGCACAGAGACCAGTCAACTTGGGGCTGGTTTCTCCCCTCTTCCACTCCAGATCCCCACCACCACCTCCCACTGGCACAGTTAGAGTTGAGCATAGTGGCCAAGTGAAGACCTCCAGCACCCTATTTATCAAACAGTGCTTTGGGACCCTGCTCAAGCAGTTGAGACACACTTGAGGTCTGATTTATATACACAAGGGAAAGGCTGGCACAAGTTTACTAACTATGCCCCCCTTTTCCCCAGACTACAACATAATCATTGCCAGCTACTCCTTATAAGCAACTTTAAGGCCCTAACAAAGTGTGTTCAGTCTTACTGTGCAAAAGTAATAAACATTGCTAGTTTGACCAATGCCAAGGTAGAGTGACCCAGTGTGTCTCTAAATAAATATTTAAGTAGTCGCAAAACTTAAATATCTACACAACAAAACATTAGAAAATATCCAGTGTATATTCACTGTAACAAGCTCAAAACCACATGAAATACTTCACATTGACAGTCCCAAAGAAAAGCAACTACATTAAGCATTGCTATATACCCAAGACACCTAGAAAGAAAAACAGGTCAAGGTAAACATCACGGTGATGATAGACTAGAAAAGACAGTTCTACAGTCCAAGCATCCTATACAAATCATGTAGTCATATATTCACTGTAACATCAAATGAACTAAGCCTTGGTATAGATGGTATACCCTAGAAAACACAGATAAAGGTAAACAGTGCTGATGACAAGCTAGACAAAAAGCTACATTTAAGCCTCACTATAATACGAAGACTGTACACCCTAGACATAGACACCCTAGGAAGAAAAACACAGGTCAAGGTAAACATCACGGTGATGACAGACTAGAAAAGACAGTTCTACAGTCCAAGCATCCTATACAAATCATGTAGTCATATATTCACTGTAACATCAAACGAACTAAGCTTTGGTATAGACGGTATACCCTAGAAAACACAGATAAAAGGTAAACAGTTGTGATGACAAGCTAGACAAAGAGCTACATTTAAGCCTGACTATAATATGAAGACTGTACACCCTAGACATAGACACCCTAGGAAGAAACACAGGTCAAGGTAAACATCACGGTGATGACAGACTAGAAAAGACAGTTCTACAATCCAGGCATCCTATACAAATCATGTAGTCATATATTCACTGTAACATCAAACGAACTAAGCCTTGGTATAGACGGTATACCCTAGAAAACAGATAAAGGTAAACAGTGGTGATGACAAGCTAGACAAAAAGCTACATTTAAGCCTCACTATAATACGAAGACTGTACACCCTAGAAAGACACCCTAGGAAGAAACACAGGTCAAGGTAAACATCACGGTGATGACAGACTAGAAAAGACAGATCTACAGTCCAAGCATCTTATACAAATCATGTAGTCATTATATATTCACTGTAACCAAGTCCAAAACCAGATGAAATATTTAAAACATTGCAGTAAAAACAGCCTTGGCATACCCTAGAAAATGCAGATCAAGGTAAACATAGCAGTGACGACTAGAGAAATGATAGTTCTACAATCATAGCTCTACAATCATAGCAAGAACCCTATATAACTCAGTATACATTCACTATCAAAGTGCACCCACAGGAAAAATAATAAATCAAAGTGCACCCACATGAAAATAATAAATCAAAGTGCACCCACATGAAAAATAGTTACACTAACTGCAGTTAAAAACAGCCAAACAAACCCTTCCTATATATATCTGCAGACAGTATACTAGAAACTACAGATAAAGAACAAGGTAGATGTGGTGATTACAAACTAGAAATTGTTCTAGTTAATAATCACATGTTGAACATCTAGATACAGTTACACACATCTTGTCACCATCAATGAATGAGATAGTGCCAGCACAGCTAGTGAATTAATATAAATTTAATATTTAAAAAATTCACTAGTAGCTGTGCTGGCAATATTTCATTCCCGTTGTCCCACTAATCTTTGAAAATCTACCTTAATTCCAAAGAATTCATCCATTAAAAAAATTCCACTTACCTCCAGAAAAAGCAGCAGCAGGGCTCCTTAAACAAGCTCTCAGCCAGAAGAGAACAGGCAGCTAACAAAGGGCCAGCAAGCAGCAGGCAGGCAGGGCAACACAACACCACCCAGTTGGCCAGTCCACAGCACTTCTCCAGGGCAAGACTCCAGCAAGCAAGGCAAGCAGCAGGGCTAGGGCAATCCTTCCAGGCTCCAGGCAGGGCAAGACTCCAGCAAGCAAGGCAAGCAGCAGGGCTAGGGCAATCCTTCCAGGCTCCAGGCAGCAGCAGCAAATGAAACCAGCACACCACACCAGGCAATCCACCGAAGACGTCCCGAACAACTAGTAAACAGCCGAACCAGCAAGAAATTTCAGACCTTAAGTACCGACCTTTTAGAGTAGAGACAGTAAAAGGTAAAAGTATAGCTGGAGCACCGCTTTTTATCCCCTAATTTTCACGGGCTTTGCGGGGATTTGACTTGCAAATCTAAGTGTTGATTGGCTGCTTGCTGCATGAGCCTCTTCTGCAGCAAGCTGCCAATCAACCGAGAGTCCAAGACGGCAAAGTCATTTTTTTTTTGTCGTACAGACGCGCTGATGTCGTACAACTCATTATTATTATTTCCGGACTCCCAGAGCGAGAACCGGAGAACCGGAGTGCCCTGTTGATTTCCGGGCACTCCGGAAAAAAAACGGAGGGGTGGCAACGCTAAGGAGTATCCAACTACAAATTTACAAGAGGGGAGTGCAGTTTCAAAGCCACCAAGATTAACACCAAAATAAGAACAGGAAGGGGGAGTGGGAACTAACTGTAGAGACAGAGAGCCACAATTTTCAGTTCAATTAATATTCAGTAAGAAACAAAAACACAAAATGCAGTACTGTATGAAAAAAGTGCAGATAAAAGTGTACTTAAATTCACTTATACGTCCAGCTGATTGCAGGCAGATCTTAGCCGGCCAAAGCTCAAATATTTAGCAGAACAAAAACAAAATGTACCACTTATATAAGGCAGGACAGCCCGTAGGCTAAAACACAGACTATCGAAGTGAAACTACCCCCCACTGCTATGAATGGTTACACTTCTAACAAGATTTCTGTAGAAACACAAGCTCTCTCTGTATAGACAGAGAGCCACAATTTTCAGTTCAATTAATATTCAGTAAGAAACAAAAACACAAAATGCACTACTATATGAAAAAAGTGCAGATAAAAGTGTACTTAAATTGACAACCACATCATCCAGGTAGTCTGTTTTGTTCATGCAGACTCTGAGTTCTATTTTCTTTGTCAGTATCTCACCTGTGAACTCAAACTAGCTGTTGTTAATAGAAAAAAAAATCTTCACTGATGTAACTGCCCTAGGTGCAAACTGTTAGGATGAGCATTTAGCATGTGTTGATAATGCGAGAATGCAGCAGTGGGTGTGATTTATGAAGCCGCATGGATATAGTGGCTTTGTAAATGAACGCTGGTAATGTATTTACATCATGGCTGATGTGCTGAAGCACTTAGCGTGAGGTGAGTACGTGGTAGTTACTGTAGCAGCAGCTTGTTACAGTTTTAAAAAGCAGTTTGTTATTGTTACAAAATCAGAGCCTTTGAGTTGAGTGGGTCACCAGTTTGGGGATTTCTGCACAGAGTACCAGATGAGCAAGTTACATTCCAGAGAAATGACCTGTAACAGCCTAGTTACTTTTATGCAAAAGATGAACCCTTCACCAAATGTCTGTTGTCTGTGAGTCTGGTAGGCACTCTCTCCCCTCTAATACTTCATCTTTTCCAGTTCTATGTGGCAGACACTATCTTGTCTCTTGAATTCTCTCTCTCTGTCTCTCTCTCTTCTGTCTTCTGGAGGTCAAAATTTTGTTTCCCCTGTCCCTCCTTTGACCATCTCTTATTTTTCTTATATTACTGCTGCACATTTTTGTTACTTAGCAACCCTTGTCTTCATCTCCTTGCCAAAGATCTGATAGTGCTCTTCTGCCTCTGTTCACTCAAAAAGATAACACTGTCTGATGCTACGAAAATGACTCTTGCCTGTTCCAGGTTATGATACAGCTGCTGCAGATCAAGCTTCTTCTTGCTTGAGGAGTGCATCTTCTACGGTAGCATGGCTCCTCTAATCTCCTTCCCAATGTAGCTTCTGTATGGTCCCCTCAGGTGCTTAATCCCACCTGGTCCAGTTTCCAGTGCCCCCATCTCTTGTAATGACTAGTCTTCCCTATGGGGGTGGCATGCAAGCCTAGAAGCTGTCACAGCTGCCAGCAGGCAGGAGCTCTGCTTGTTTATGGCCTTAAACTGCTCCCTAGCTGATGGTATCACCTGAAGGGTAGATGTGCAATGAGAAGTGGTCTCAAGGGCAGCATTGCCACAAGATTTAGGTCAGCTATAACTCCATGAGAGCCACCATTATAACCCATTTACCAACCTATACCAGGACTACGAGCAGTCCTCCCACCACTCCACTGTCACACTGTCCCAACATCTCTCAGACTTTTCATGCCCATCTACACCTGTCTGTGCCATCAAGTGCCTGAGACAATAATCTGACTTAGGTTACTTGGGACATAGTCAGGGCTTTATCCATTTATGCCACTATCAAAGCTATACATTTTTTTTGGTTTTCACAACACATTTGGTTTTCCTGCATTACTCTTGTATTCTAATTTCTAGTTCTAAAGTCATATGCGATATTTAATTTTTGCTATGTTTCTGTTTCCAGTATGACTCCCTGTTTTGACTTTTGTAATTACTGGGGTTGCTACTAATTTTTAGCTTGGTGCAGAGGTTTTAGACTGTGATACTGCAGCAATTCTTGTTTGAGTTTGTTTTTACATGCATACCAAATTTTAAATAAGTTCTTTTTATAAGGTTTTAGCCTTTGCATGGTGTTTCTTTTTCTAAGTCATTTGACATATTGCATAGGGTTTCATTGGATCGTACATATATTTAAAGGGGATTGGACTATATGGAGCATTTTTTCCCCAGCCTCCACTGAAAATTGGCTCATTCCAAGTGAGACTTTCACGGTTAACAAATGTAAAATAAATAAATAAAAACAAAATAAAACTATATGTTTCAGATTATGAAGAAGTCCATAGGGATGAAAGCTCTGGATCCTTAATAAAAGTGATTTGTGTGAACCTTAGAGCGTTGATTTCTAGTACATTTTTTATTATTTTAGGTTTTGGTTGTTGTAGTGCTACCATTTCACTTTGGTTAATGCTTTACGTAAACTCTGAAGGATTTGTCATCAGCTATTAAAGAACACACAACCTTCTTCCAGATGACTTAATATGGTAGCTTATTTTATTAGCAGTTCACTTTGGTTTATGCTTTAAGTACACTCTGAAGAATTTGTCATCAGCTGCTGAACACACACCTTTCTTCCAGATAACCTAATATGGCAGCTTATTTCATTAGCAGTTGACTGCAGATGATAAATAACAGTGTATTATTATAATATGAAGTCTGTGTTGTGTTCTTTGATGTTTTCTTTTCATCTCCTCAACTCAGGTCATCAGTATGCCCCACCCTTGGAAGGATGCCATATGGTATATTTGCCAGGATCTTGCATACATTAGCAAAGTATTTTTTGTAAAAGATGTCAGGTTGTTCGTATGTGAATACATTCTTTTAAGTTGTGGTTTGAATACCATAGCATCTCATATTGCAAGAACTATTTGACAATATAATATTTACAAGGAGTAAACATTATATTGTTTATATAATAAGAAATAAGAAACGTTTAGCCACCTTACTGTTATGGGTGTTCAGGTGTCTGGGTATCACAGATGCATGCTGTTCTATTTTCATACTTTGTCCCTGCAATTCATGTCCAGTAGGTTGTAGCTGTAAGAATGTTGGAAGATGAAATGCTCTTAACAGCTAAATAAAACAGAAATAAATCTAACTTCATTGGAAACAATTTGCTGTGGAAAGGTTTCACATATTTTTTATCTGTGCGGAGTCTGCATGTCCTCCCTGTGGTCACATGGGTTTCCTCCGGGTGCTCCGGTTTCCTCCCACATCCCTAAGACATACTGTAGGTGGATTAGAGACTCTAAATGGGCCCTAGGTGTGAGTGCATGTGTGTGCCTTCTGTGGAAGGTTGGGTTCCGAGTTGGCAACTCGACATAGTATAACTCCACTGCCAATCATGAGCGGACAGGTGTTCTGCTGTTGCGGCCCCTAACCAGGAAAAGCCGAAAGAAGAAGAAGAAGAAGAAGTATAGAGCCCTTGGGTGTGTATTCAAATAATGAAACACTTCTTGCTTTATTGTCTTTTGCTGTATTTGTTCTTTTTATTATCTATCTGCACTCAACCCATCTCTTCTCTCAAAAAACAGAGTGCATGGTCTCAGATGTACTGTTTAATTAAGAAGTTAAACAAACAAATAAATATTCACAGATTACATTGGCATCAACACCTTTTTTTTTCTATTTTAAACATGGGGTCAGGGTGTCACATCAACAGTGACCAAAAACAATAGGATATCAACAAGTACAATATATGCACTTCTTTTTTAGGAGCTTCTTTACACATCAAGAACTTTGTCTTTCAGAATCCAGACAGAGAAATATGGAAGGTGATGACATTTTTGGAGAAGCATCTGCCAGATGATATTGTGCAAAATATTGTGCACCAAACCTCTTTTGGAGTTATGAAGCAAAACCCCATGGCCAACTACAGTACCATGCCGGGCTGTGTTTTTAACCAGAGCTGTTCCCCATTCACGAGGAAAGGTAGGTGGCCTATAGGTAAGTCATTCCTGCTAGAAATCACCTTACACATTAAAACTGTCTTGAGAACCTACTGAAGCAGATGAACCAAGACTGCCATTATCTTTATGGCCATGGCTTTTAACCTTTTACCTTCAAAATGTAGAACACTATCTCTCATTATGTGGAACAACTTTTAGGCAAAATGTAGAAAACTTAGTAAGAAGCTTAACAGCATGGTTAAAATGTGTCCTGTTATACTTACAAAAGGTTATTTCAATGAATTAATATGATCCAGTTATTTACCATGGATATCTGTTAAAACAATTCTTAACAATGGTATGTGCCGGATGCTTTCATTGTGGAACAGCATGGAACATGAAATTTTCAAGACTTGAAATTATGAATGTTCCTCATAATGCCATAAAGTTGAGATATATTTCTATCTGCAGGGAAAATATATTGTCAGCTGGGCTGCCTTTGACTGGATCTGATTGTAACAACATAAAATGTGTCAGTTTATTCTGAAACAGGGAAGGTGGATGGGATTGTTATTACACTCTGCTCTGTGTAGTACATTGAAATCTAGTGACTAGATCCATGATTTTTAATTACAGGTTTATCCAGAATGGTAACAATGATATTCTGGACTTATGCTTTTTATGTATTGTTTAGCTGAGTGAGCCTATTAGGTGCAAATGCTTCTTTGCATGGGTGACCCAGCAGTACTGCAGTACTCCCTGGTTAAGAAATTGCCCCATGTGGAGGACTTTATGTCTGCATAGGAGACAATGCTAGAAGGAGGTGCCGGTGCTATTTAATAGCAATGACAGCCTGTTGCTGGTACAGTGAATTGCTATTCATCCAACTGGCAAACTAGAAAAGGAAATGAAGCCAAGGTATTCAGTGTCAGGTAACAGCAGAACTGTGAAGGTTGAGTATCCTATTAGTCAACTTCTCTAGCCTGATGCTTCTGTATTTTAATCACATCACCACTGCAAGTGACCTTACTATTAATAATATGGCTTGAAGTGCCAAGACCACTCGTAATTGTGTGTGTAGTGTAAGTGCGTGTGTCTGGATATGCACTTATGTGTGCACATAAGTGTAGACTTGTGTGCAGGCATGTGTATGTGTGTGTGTGTGTGTGTGTGTGTGTGTGTGTGTATATGTATGTATGTGTTTTTGTGTGTGTGTGTGTGTGTGTGTGTGTGTGTGTGTGTGTGTGTGTGTGTGTGTGTGTGTGTGTGTGTGTATTTGAGTCAGAAAGATCAGGGAATGCTACCTCTACTTCTGTAAAAAGTTGCCGTTCATATCTGCTTACACTCTTTACCCAAGGTATATCAACAACACTGTGCATCCTTGCTATGTCTTGGGTGAATAATGACTGCCTAACTCGGCCTCATTAAAGCTGCATGAAAGCTAGTGTTCTACCCCATCCTCAGTATGTGAATGGTATGGATTCATGCCTCAGTGCAAATATATAAAGGCCATTTAATTCTTTTTCATCCAAAGCATATGAAAATGGGTTGATGGCATAAGAAGGCCAGGTGTTCATGTCCCATTACAGTTATATGAAGACCCTATGTCCCTCCCCTATCTCTAATGTATGAAGCTCATGTGCCCCAATCTCATACCAGGTATATGAATGTCATTTTTCCTTGCTCCATCCCAAAAATATAAAAGTCCTGTGTCTCTGTCCGATTACACATATATGAAGGTCATGTGTCCCTAGCCATCCCAAATATATAAAGGCCTCTGCCTCAGCTTCATCCCAGGTATGTAACTGTCCAATCCTAGGTATATCAATATCATTTGTGTTTGCTCCATCCCAGAACTGTTTTCCTGTTCCACAGTTCCATTCCAGCTATATGAAGATACTATGTCATAGCTCCAACCCAGGTCTATGATTGTCTTGTGCCTATGTCCCATCCCAGGTATGTGAAGTTAATGTGACCCTGTCACCCAGGTGAATGAAGGTCCTGCTTCCCTTTCTCATCCAGGGGTATTAGGGTCTTGTGACCCTGTCCCATCCTGGAAACATAAAAGTCCCTTGCTCCTACCCCATCCCAGATTCCTGCAGGTCTCGTGACCCTTTCCCTATCCCATCCCAGAAACATAAAAGTTCTGCGTTCCTGTCCCATCCGAGGAACATGAAGTTTCTGTGTCCCTGTTCCATCCCAGGTATATGAAGGCCCAATTGCCTTGCCCCATCCAAGAAAATAACAAAGTGTTGAGTTCCTGTCCCAGCTTAGGTATATAGATATTCTCTGTTCCTTCTTCATCTCAGATATATGATGGTCCCCTGTCCTTGCCCCATCCCACATGCATGAAGATTTTGTGTCCCTGTCCTGTGCAAGGTATAGGAAGTTCCTGTGTCCATCTCTCATCGCAGGTATGTGCAGGTCATGTGATCCTGTCCCTTTCCAGGTGCATTATGGTCCTGTTTCACTGTCCCATTTCAGGTACATGAAGGTTTTGTGTCCCTATCATATCTCAGTTTCATCGATTTATTGTATCCCAGTTCCTATTTGCATATTCTGGGTCCATTTTCTATCCTATGTATGTGAAGGTCTATGTTTCTGTCTCATTTCAAGTACATGAAGTTTCTGTGTCCCTGTCTCATTTAGGTACATGAAATTTCTGTGTCCCTGTCAAATCCCAGTTTTATGAATGCCCTGAATCCTTGTCTCATTAATATGCATACAGACCCTGTGATTTTGTTCCACCACAGGTATGTGTTCCTATCCTGATGCAGGTATATGAAGGCCCTCTTGAAGTCTCCCATCCAAGATATATTCCGGTCCTCTCTCCATCTCCATCACAGGTACATGACGTTTTTGCATCCTTGACCTGTTTTGGTTATATGCAGATTATTTGCCCATTTTGCATTTCAGGTATAGAAAGGCCCTATGTCTCAGTCCCATCTGAGGTATATGAAGATAGTTTTTTCCTGTCCCATCTCCATTTTTTGAAGGTTCTGTTTTGCTGTTCCATACCAGGTTTGGGAAGGTCTTATGTCTTTCTTCATCATCCATATATGCAGGTCCCATGTTCCTGTCTCACCCCTTATGCATGAAGGTCCTGTGCCAAAGTTCCATCACAGATAAATAGATGTCATATTTCCTAGTCCCATCACTATTCTGTGTCCCTATCTCAACCTAGATGTGTGTGAGAGTCCTGCATTTCTGTCTCATCACTGGTACAAAAAGGTCATACTTACCTCTCGTTTCAAGAATATAAAGGTTCTGTGTCTTTGTCCCATGTCAGGTATATATAGGTCTTGCTCACTGTCTTTTCACAGTTATATGAGCATTATTTGCCCCATCTCATCTGAATTATATAAAGGCATTGTATCCTTGTCCCCTTCCAGGTACATGAATGTTTGGTATCACTGCCTTATCCCAGGTATACATTTGTCCTGTGTCCTTGCTACATGCCAGGTATATAAAGTATTCTTTCACTCTTCCATCCCAGGTATGAAAAGGTCCTGCAAACTTGCTCTGTTCCATGTGTAGGAAGGTCTTGTATCCCTATCTCATTCAGGCTATATAAAAGTCTATTGTCCCACTCCCATCCCAGAAATATGAAGGACTTGTCTTTTTCTTACCTGTCAGGAATATGAAGGTCCAGGAGCTATTTCCTTTTTAGAAGAATATGAAGGCTGAGTGTTTCTCTACATAATCTTAGTTATTTTCAAAATTGTGTTTCCCTCCCCATCTGAGGCATTTGATATCTGTGCGTTGTTGTCCTGATGAGTTGAAGATTTCACCTTATCCATTGCCTGATGTATGAAAGGTCCTGCATCGTTAACTATTCCTGGCACATGAAGGCCCTCTGCTACAAGTCTTGTGATTTATGCCAGGGTGGGCACCTCTAATCCAGTTCTGGCCCTATACCCCACCTTAGCTGTTCAGTGCCCTATTCCTCTCCCTACTCCTGGTATGTCATAACTTTGCAGTCCACCCCATTTTTTAGTATATTAGATCCTGCTCATTTGCGCTGACCCCAGCCTTTCAAATAGGCTCCCTATACTACTGCTCCACTCCTGGGGCACAGTAATATGTACCACAACCCCGGTCTAGCATATTAGGACACTGCACCCCTGCCCAGGCCTTAATATCAATGCTGTGCATTTTTACTCTGTTTTAGGTATAGCAAGACCCTATATCCTACCCAAGTTCTAGAACATCATGGTTCTGCACCTTATGCCCATGCCTTCAATACCAGGGCCCTGTACATCTACCCTGGTCCTGCTATATCCCTGACCTATTGTTACAGTTCTGGTATATTAATACTGTGTATATTCCTGTCCCAATGCTCATAATTGAAGTTCATCAATATTACCTGGTCCTAGTGTACTAAGTCCCTGCACCTTTGCTGTAGCATTGGTATATTAGTTCTCCACAGTCTTACCACATTCCCATTATGTAAATACCCTTCATGTCTGTAT
The DNA here is from genome assembly GCF_019279795.1 of Protopterus annectens. Lineage (NCBI taxonomy): Eukaryota > Metazoa > Chordata > Ceratodontiformes > Protopteridae > Protopterus > Protopterus annectens. Next base: position 1,589,703,409 of record NC_056744.1, read on the forward strand.
TCCTAGTACTGTTCTGTATCTGAGCCCCATACTTGGCATATCAAGCCACTGTAACTCTGACTCAGTCTCGGTATACAAGGTTCAGCACCTCAGCCAACATCTTGATACATCAACACTAAACACCCATTTTAGTCTTGGCAATTCAACACCCTGTCCATTGTTCCAGTCCTGGTTTATCAATACCCTGCACCCTTGTATATTTATATCAGTCCTTGTATATCAATGTCCTCTACCCCTGCTCCAGACTGGTGGTATCATTTCCCTGTACCAATTTCCCACTGCTGGTATGTCATCTTGCTGCTATACTCCAGTCCCATTTCTGGAAAATCAACAACCTCTACTTTCATCTCAATGGTGGCATATTAATGCCCTGTACTCATGTCACAGTCCTGGTATACAATTACCTTGTAACTCTGTCCCAGTACATCAATGCCCTGTATCCTTGTCTCAGACCTTTTATACAAATGCCCTGTACTGCTGCCACAATTCTTGTTTACAATGCCCTTTACCCCTGTTCCATACTTGCTATATTATTACCCAGTATCCCTTTCCCAGTACTGGGCAGCAGACTCAGGCATTTCCATTAGGAGGCATGCCTGGATGTGCCTGTGTGATTTTGCAGAGCCCTTCAAGTCCTTATTCATCATTGCACCTTTTGACAGCTCTTTGTTGTTTGGCCCTAAAGTTTAAGACATTCTCTCCAGGTGCGAGAAAATGGAAAGACCTTCTCTGCAGTGGGTGTACATTTTTTGACTCCTCAGAGGTCCTTCTCTAGGAATCAATGAGGAGGTTGAAAAATGTGGTTCAGAAAGTCTTGGGGTCCTTTCCAAGATCCACTTGGAGATAGTTCCCCCAGGAGCAGAAGGGGAACTCCAGTGGATGATGCTGCCCATGTGGCACTGGAGGCCCACAGAACCAGGGTTCCAGAGATTCCTTCTCTGACAGACCCTATCAGTGCTTCTGAAAGGAGGCCCTGTTGCCCACTTCCGTAGGCAATTGGGGGTTGTTTAACCCTGCATCAGAGAGCCTGGCTAGATGTAAAAATAGACACCTGGGTGCAGAGTTTTATTTCCAGAGGTTATATAATTCTCTTTTCCCTACCACCTCCACCTGTTTGCAAAATTTCCAATATTCCACCCAATCAGAGGAAAGTACAGTAGTAGCACTGGAAATACAAAAACTTCTAGAAAAAACAGTCATCCAAGAGGTCCCACCAGACCAGATAGAATCTGGAACTTACTCAAGATTCTTTTTAGCGCCAAAGAAAACAGTGGACTGGAGACCGATTTTGGAACTCAGTAACCTGAACAAAGCAGTTTGACACACAAAGTTTTGGACGGCCATGGTTTAGTCCATTCTGCCTTTTTTAGGCAAGGATTACTGGATGTGCGTATCAGACCTTCAGGATGCATACTATCACATCAAAATGAACAGACAATCCAGAAGGTATTTATGCTTCTGGCCAGGAGCCAGATACTACCAGTTCAGAGCACTGCCCTTTAGCCTCACCACAGCCCCCAGGGTGTTCACCAAATGCATGGCAGTGGTGGCAGTTTACTTGAGATTGCAGAGCTTCCAAGTGTTTCCATACTTAGGCGACTGGCTCATTACTGCCCTGACCAGGCATCTACTAATAAAAGGAAGAGATCATCTCAAACTTTGGAATTCATAGGAATGATTTTCAACACAGTTTCATTGACAGCTTCACTTCCTCTCTTAAGAGTGCAGACTATCAGATTCCAGGCCAGGAAAATAATTTCCATTAGTACATTTTCAGCCTGTTTGATCCTTCACACCTTGGGGTCAATGTCAGTGGCCATAATCTTAGCTCCTGTAGCAAAATTTCATATGATAATCCTTCAGTGGATGTTAGCAACATAATGGTCAATTTTTTATCATCATACATCATTCCAAATAAGAATCATTCAGGCATGCAAAAGATACCTTTGGTGGTGGATTCAATCAAATCAAATTCTTCAACGTCACCCAAGGCTGTAGTGACCTCAGATATTTCCCAGATTGGATGGCGGGGAGGGCATTTCCTGGGGAAAACAGTACAAGACACTTGGCCCCTCAAAGAGGCCAACACGGATATTAGTGTTCTGGAAATGGGAGCAGTGCTCTTAGCATTGTAGGCATTCCAAGACTCTCTCACTTTTATGACAATTACGATTCAGAAGGACAATATGTCAGTAGTATGGTGCATCAACAAACAAAGAGGAACCAGGTCCTACCCCTTGTTTCGAGAGCCCTAAGAATGTGGCAATGGGTGATTTCATGCAAACACTTTCTGATAACAATGTACCTTCTGTGGAAGTCCAGCATGATAGCAGACAAATTCATCAGGTCCATTCTTCTACCTCACGAGTGGTCTCTCAACTTGAAAGTGACAGAAAACATTTTCTGTCAATGGGGGCCAGCCTTGCTGCAATCTTTTTGCTTCTTCCTTAAACAACAAATACAGCAGCTTCTTTGCCCTAATTCCCCCACCAGAGGAATCAACAAAGGATGCTCTACTCCACTATTGGCCCCTCAGTCTCCTTTATGCTTACCTGCCTATTCCACTAATTCCAAAATGTCTACAGAAAGCTGCCAGGTTGAGGAGCAAAGTCATCCTCATTGCACCTTACTGGCCTTGACAGATTTAGTTCCTCTTCCTTTGGCCTCATCTACTTTACCCACCTTGGATTCTGGATCCAGTTCCAGACCTCCTGTCTCACCTGACAGGCATGATTCATCTGGATCTCTCAAACCTCAAGCTAACAGCATGGTTTCTACTATTCCTTTAATAGAAAAGACAGCTGATGCTCTCTTCCTCTATCCATCCCATACTATTATCATCCCATAAGATTTCTACAAGAAAACTTTACAGAAATAAATGGAAAAGGTTTGTTTTATGGGCACAACAGAACCACATTGATCCTTTCTCAGCCCCTGTACAAAGTGTTCTTGAATTTTTTGGCAACAATTTTTAATGAGGGAGCCAGTTCATCAACAATTAGAGCTCAGTTAGCAGCAATCTCTAATTTTCATTTTGGATTTGAGGATTCTTCCTTGGCTTCATCTAAGCTTTGTAAAGCCTTTTTGAGAGGCACTGTTCTATTGAGACCTCCATACAAAGATCCTATTCCACCATGGGATTTAAATTTGGTATTGCAAGCCTTAATTAATTCTCCCTTTGAACCAGCAGCTAAATGTGAACTTAAGTTCCTGACCTGGAAAACTATTTTTCTAGCGGCCATTACTTTTGCTAGAAGAATTTCAAAAACTGTCCTCTAAACCTCCTTACTTGATTTTTCATATGGATAGAATAACATTACGTACCAATGCTTCTTTTCTCCCTAAGGTAGTGTCAAAATCCAATACTAACCTATCCATTAATTTTCCAGTCTTTCTTCCTAAGTATGCTAACAAAGCTGAATATATATTACATTCATTGTATGTCCACAGACAATTACATTTTTACCTACACGGAATGAAAGATATTAGACCAATTAATTATGTCCTTTGAAGATTCTAAATTAGGAAAATCATTTGCAAAGGTAACTTTATCCAGATGGCTGACAGATTGCATGTCATTTATCTACAGCAAATTGGGTTTATCCTTACCAAAGCCTCTAAGAGCCCATTCAACTAGGTCCAGGGCAACTTCTTCAGCGTTTATATCTAGGGCTTCTATGGATGACATATATGCAGCTGCAACTTGGGCCATTCCTCATACCCTTATTATTCATTACAAACTAGATCTAGTCTAGAAGGGAAGAGCAGCAATTAGCTCAGTTGTGCTCAGGAATATCCTCCCTTAGAATCCATCGGGGAATTTAGTTAGCTGGGAACTCTGTCTCAACAGTTGAGGATAGAATGAAAACTGACAACATCAGATAAAGATGTTATGTACTTACCATAATGTTCCATCTGTGTTACCCAATTTCATTCTTCCTCAACTCCCCACCCATCAACCACCCCCCCCTTTTTTCACTATGAATTTCTGGAAGAGTGAGAGATAAGGACACTACTTCCTTTATACTGAGCTCCGGTTATAGTTTATTCTATTAGAAATTTTATAGTAGTTCTTTCAACTTTATGTAAAACAGCAAACAAGATCTGAGATTTGTTAGGGGTTGGTACATTATGAGTACGGGAGGAGCTGGAGAGCTTTTTAGTGTCCACGAGCTATAGCAATGGCCGAGTTGGATCCGAGGATCAGATCCAAACCAACAGTTGAGAAAGAATGAAAATGGAAAACACAGATGGAACATTACAGTATGTATGTAACTTCTTTATATATATATTCCAATTTGCCATTTTACCATTATTTTTATATATATTCCATATTACCATGTTTTATCTCAGGTCTCCACTGAAAATGGGTTTGTTTGCAAACTCAGTAGGACTAACCCAGTTAACAAATGTGAAATAAATAAAATAAAAATAAATAAAATATATATGGGGAGTATGGGGAAATAAACCATTTATTAGTATTTGGGAGAATATGCTGAATTTTTTATTTTCTTACTGTTAGAGTTAATCTTCTTTGAGTTTTTCTGAAAAACACAGTTTGAATAATAACCAATTTCTAAACTCTCATTTAAGAATAAATATTCCAGTTATAATGCTACACTTTCACAAAAAAAAAAAAATGGAATTAATAATGGACACTACAACTCTTCCCAGTGGTGATTTAAATTTTTGCACGTCGTAAGGACACAGTAAAACACAGGTTATGTTGTTTTCTATACACATATCTGTAACTGGCTTCTCTGAAATAAGGGTGTAATTGGATGATTTAAGTGATAACTTGAAAAGTATATTAGGCAAATACAAAGGATAAAATTTAGTCTTCAGTTAAAATGACTTGCAGCTGAGGCTGTAGGGATATGGAAAACTGCTGCAAAAACAAACAGACAAACAAATAAGTAAAAAATTCTGTGATGGTAATATCGTAGAGTTATATTCTATACAACTGCCTTGTACACCTCTTCTAGTCCTAATATACTAATGTACCAAATTTCCAGTCTTGGTTTGTTAATATGTTGTACCCCTATCTCTGACCTGAAATATCATTATTGTATAGCCCTGACCCAGGCTTGTTCTATCAATGTCCTGCTCCCATCCTAGACCTGGTGCATCGATACCCTGTACCTGTCTCCTAGTCCTGGTATAGCACTGCTCTGTACTACTTTCCTAGACCTTGTATATCATTTTCTTCATTCCAGTCCCAGACCTGGTATACCATCACAATGTACCCCTGTCTCAGAACTGACAGTGACTGCCCTGTACATTGTGTCCCCTGTGAGTTGGTACCCTTCCCAGATGCTGAATTTGTAAAATAAGTTTGCTGCAGAGTGAAGTGTGTGAATATTCTCAAAGAGCTGTAATCAGAAGTTACTATATATTAGCTAGATAGCAAGGTCTTAATTGCCAATAAATATGTTATAAAAGGGAGTAGCCTGGAGGGCTAAAATCAGGAACTTAGTTCCTCAACTGGAAGATCATCTGAAAGAAGACCTTAGAAAATGGAGTATGAGAGCTGATTGGGGTCTAGCCTGATGAATTCACTTTACACAGTAAACATGTTTACAGGTCTGGAAGCTGAGCCTGTGAGAGGCCTACAGCCTAGAACTTCTCACAGCAGCTTATCTGCCAGAGGGTCTGCAGAAGATTGGATGAGGTGGAGAGTGAAAGCCAAGTGGCCAGTATGCGATTCTGTTTGTGGATCTGAATGCCAAGTATGCTATACTTTTATTTTTAAGCAAATATGTGGAAAAAGAAACACATGTTTTATATATGTCTTGCATCCATTGTCCCTTTGGATGTTTTGACTTACGATATCTATATTTATTTATTTATTGACATTTGATTATTTGATTACCTGGAAAGTCCAACTGGTTGGGAGCCCATTTTCAGTGGAGGCCTGGGGAGAATATATATATAAAGTGTGTGCGTGTATGTATTTTATCAATGAGGCCATCTATGACCATATATAATCAGGCAAATATATTGAAAATATAAAGCACCAAAGAAAACCAATGTAACTTAACATAAACTAACTCTGAGATTAGAAAAGCATAAAACAGGACCAATAAAAAATAAATCCAAGGTGGAAAGCCAAACCAAGACAGTCTACTGCTCAGAAAGTCTAATTCTTTAATACGAAACCATAAAAAACAATGAAAACACAAGCGCTTTCGCTCTGTCTGTGCCGAGCTTTATCAAGTGAACATCCAAAGTGCTGCAAGGCTTTATATACACTGAAGTTAATTGTTAATTAATCAATTAAAAAATTAAAGCTTAAAAATGCTGAAGTTGATAAATTGTTAAAAATGCTTCTTTGTTAAAAGTTAAACCTGGTGCATTATAATAAATATATACAGTAAATATTAAAACTGAAATGTAAAATAATCGAAGGAAACTGACAGTCTGACATGGCTCTAGCAATTCTAACCATGTGGGTTCTGTCCTTGAGCCAGTTTGCAACCCATCTAGTGACATAGGGGTTTATATTTAAGCTGGTGAGCTTATCTATAATGCCCGAGTGGGGTATTGTATTGAAGACTTTTGCGAGGTCCAGGTAGGCTGTGTGGACCACCTTCCCCTCGTCAATGGCCTTGGTAACTGTTTCAAAGAAATCAACCAGGTTTAAGAGGCAGGATCTGCCCTTAACAAAGCCGAACTGGGTAGGATCCAGTGTCTGTAGGTCCCCAATATCTTTTTTTATGAGGTCCATGATGATCCTTTACACAACTTTGCAGACCAAGCTAGTCAAGCTTATGGGGCGATAGTTTCCAGGATCCGTTGAGGCACCACCTTTGTGGAGAGGGACCACTGTTGCTGTACGCCATTCTTTGGGTACATATCCTGTGGTAAGGCTGAGATTGAACAGTAGTTTTATGTTTGGGTTTAGCTCTTCTTGGAGTTCATGTAGAACGCAGCCTGGGACACTGTCTGGTCCCATTGATGCTGTGTTTTTTTGCTTTGGAGAGGGCGGCTCTTACCTGATCATCTGAGATGTCGGGGGGGGGCAGCACTCTGCTGGGATAGATATTTGCCCTTTTGGTGGGGCGGGGGGGGGAGTTTGCACTGAACCTGTCAGCTAGGATGTTGGCAATGCCTGTGGGTTCGGTGTATTTTTTGTCATTTTGGACCAATTCTGAGCATATCTGGGAATTCCCACCCAGGTTCCTAACATAACTAAAGAAAGCCTTGTGATTATCCTTAGTGTCCTGTGCAATTTTTCTCTCAAAGCTGGCCTTAGACGATTTTATGAGTGCCCGTAGTTTTTTGCTAACACTGATCAGAGATGCTTTCCCTTTTTGGGATTTTGCTCTATCATGTAGTAGCTTCCTCCTTCTATTGTATAGTTTGTTTATGGCTGGGGTCCACCAGACAGGACGTCTGCCTTTGGAGGATTGGGTCTTGGTTTTATTTGGGATTGCATGATCCATGCATTCCTGAAGGTGTTCATAGAATGCGTTTATAAAGGATTCTGCGGTCTGGGCCGTATTTTCCACAGGCCCGGGGGCTTTGAAAGATTCCACCTCATTTTGAGGAGTGTGAAATTTGCTTTAGAGAAGTTTTTCACTGTGGTTTTCTGGGCAGGGGGTGGGGTCGGAATGTGAATATCCAGTGAGATTAGTTTATGGTCTGATTTTACCAGTGAGGGATACACTTCTGGTCTGGAGCATAGAGTCCCCATGTTGGTGATGATCAGGTCCAGTATGTTTTCCCCTCTTGTGGGAGTGGTAGCAAGTTGTTCCATAGCGTTTGAGTTTATAAATTCTAGGAACCTTTGAGCTAGGGTGTTGGAGCTAGAGTAATGCTCCCAGTCTATGTTTGGGTAGTTGAAGTCGCCCAATATAATGGTGTTTGGAGAGACCTTCATATTTTCCAGTGTTCTCAGGAAGGCCGAGTGGGGTTCCTGGGTTTGGGAGGGTGGTCTGTAGCAGGCTATAAACCAGAAGGCAGTTTTACCCACTGTTAGTTGCACATGGATAGTCTCTGATGCTTCGTGCTGTGCCACCAACCTGGAGGTGTGGGTATCTTTGACGAATATTGATACTCCCCCTCCTTTTCTGGTTCAGTCCAAGTTTTGGGGCCGAAAAGCATGGTATGAGGTATAACCTGGCAGTGCTGGGGTGCTCTCGGGAGCCTTGAATCAGGTTTCTGTTACTGCACAGATATCAATGTTCTCCATGCTAAGGAGAGTTTCGAGTGCATGCATCTTGAGGTTTAGACTTCTGGCATTGAGTAGCATTACTCTTAGTTTCTTATCCCTTGTGATACCTATGGAGGTGGGTTTGTCTTTTGAGCCTTGCCTAAAAAAGGCACTTTGGGGGTAGCAAGAGCTTTTGCCAATATCCGAAAGCCCAGGGGTGACAGGTGCAAGCCGTCCCTAGCGAAGCATCGTGGCTTGTCGAGTATGTCATCCCAGGCTGACAGGCATTGGATCCCCTTTGAATGACACCAATACTTAAGCCAATTGTTGAAATTGATCATCTTGTCCTCATATTGTGGCATCATTCTCGGTGAGGGTAAGATGCTACTCAAGGTCAGGGTCATACCGGCCTGGGCCATATGCTCAGAGAGCTCCTCTATGTCTCTTTTCATGTAGTCCAGGGACGTACGTCTCAGGTCATTCACACCAGCATGGACAATGATGGAGTCATATTTGTACTTGCCATGGAGTGACCTGAGTGCTTGTGTTATGTGGCAGATCCTAGCGCCCGACAGGCAGCTCACCGTGACCTTCTCCTTGTTCAGCCTGGTGAGCGGGACGTCAGTGTGCCTGACGATAGAGTCACCTATTACAAGTGTATCAGGTGTGTTTTTTAGCCTTAAGGGCTGTGACTGTTCAGCACACTGGCTTTGTGAGTTATGTGTTGACGTGTTTTGTTTTGGGGTAGCGGTTGCTTGGGTGTCTGCTTTGGAGGTCTCTGCTGCTTAGGCAGATTTTTATTTAGAGCCTCCGAGTATGTTTTTGTGTGTTTATGTGTTTGGTTTGCTGTCGTGGTAGGTCTATGTGAGACTGGAATTGTAGTGAGTGTGATTTCCTTCTCCTCCTGACAGGTTTCGCCAGTACTGAGTTGAGAGAGTTTAGCCTCCAGTTTGGCTATATGGTTGCATCTCTCACATGTGTTGGAATTTGTTGGGAGGAGGAGAGGGTTGTCTGTGTATATGAGGCAGTTGTAACATTGCCTCAAGATTCCCAGATTCACCAGCTGGACCGGAGTGGAGATTGACAACTGACCTTTGGACATGCTAGAATAGTATTGGGAATTCCTTTATAATTGAAAAAAAAGGGCCAATGGGGAACAAGGTACTCAAGGGGAGTTTGTGTTAGTGCTTTTAATTTTTTAGTGCTGACTTATATAATTGCTTTAGTGTGCAAGTGCCAGGTAACTTAAATGCAATGTGTTACAGGTAACTTCAATGCAAAAATGACAAACAGTAACTTTCTTTCAAGTGAAACAAGGAAATAAGTACAGTAAGCAATGCAGATGTCACTAGGGATCCACAGAACTGCTAAAAAGCCGCGTTTTAGGTGGAATTAGAGTTTCAGGGAAATAACAAGCAAACAAGCATACAAACACAGCTAGATTCAGTAGGCCTGGATCTAGTCTATGCTACAGCAAACAAGGTGTACCAATTTAGTAAGAAACAGTTCAAATATGCAGGCACTATAAGCCTTTAACCAGAAATTCCCAGCTCAGAAGGGCAGAGTCCAGCCTCTCCTCCCACAAGAGTGCAGACCACGAACCTTCTTAATGTAAAATAACTGGCCTGAAGCCCAAGTGCTTAAACCAAAACTAATACACTTTTAGAATAACAGACACTGAGACCTCAATCAGCAGTTCCCAACTTAGAAGGATGTAAGCTACCTGTTCTGCTACCACAGTGCAGGCCACAAACCTTCCTAATGTAAAACAACTGGTCTGAGCCCAAGTGCTTAATCCAAAAGACTTAGAATGATAGCTACACTTTAATCAAGTTACTACCAAGCAGTAATAAATGCAATTGAATACTTTAAAGAATGCCTGGATTAGTGCTCAAGTTATACAAACAAAGCTAGATTCAGCAGGCCTGGATCTAGTCTATGCTACAGCAAACAAGCTGTACCAATTTAGTAAGAAGCAGTTCAAATATTCAGGCACTATAAGCCTTTAACCAGAAATTCACAGCTCAGAAGGGCAGAGTCCAGCCTCTCCTCCCACAAGAGTGCAGACCACGAACCCTCTTAATGTAAAATAACTGGCCTGAAGCCCAAGTGCTTAAACCAGAATTAATACACTTTTAGAATAACAAACACTGAGCCCTCAATCAGCAATTCCCAACTTAGAAGGATGTTAGCTGCCTGTCCTGCCACCACAGTGCAGAGCACAAACCTTATCTCCCACATCTTCTCTTCCTGTAGGTAAGGATGGCTTTAGTCATTAATGTCCTAATAACCCACAACTGGATGTTCTCTTCCCCTTATCACTCTTCATTTAGAAAAAAAAATCACAAAAATTGAAAATAGCTGAAAATCAAATACTTAGCTTTGCTCTGTTTGCAGATACAAATTGCTACCACTGCACCTTTTAAGGAAAAGCATGATGATTACCTGTCACTAACAGTGCCAATTTTCTCCTTAATTCCATGACTTAACAAAATTTGACATCTTGGCTATTGCTTACCTCTTAAATGTTTACTTCTCATTAGGGAATAATGCTAATCCCTTAGAAACAGCCAAGAAAGTATACTCAGCTTGGTCAGACCAAGATACAGATCATCCATAAGAGAAAAAAAAGTCTTCATTAGATTAGGACTAGCTATATAGAAACAGCTACTTATTGGCAGAAAAAATATTGAAATTCTTCAAACATTAAAAAAAAAAATAAACAAAAAAACCATAGGCATCATTTGCAAAATGAATCGAAGTGCACCTGCCTCCATAACACTTGCTAGTTTTGGCAAGTGCTTACATGTATAAGGCTGTTTGCATATATATATATATATATATATATATAATATATATATATATATATATACATATATATTAAATATGTAAATATATATATATATATATATATATATATATATATATATATATATATGTGTGTGTGTATATGTATATATATATGGATCTACTTCATATGGCCGACATTTCAGAATGTTGAAGACCATATGGCAGAGACCATATGATCGTCAGTCGAAATGTAGACCATTGGAAAAAAAAACACAATAAAATCTTACCTTCATGCTGCAAACAGGGGGGGTATGCCCCCCTGCACCCACTTGAGGGGCTCCATCCCCCACACACAAACACATCCCAGAACTTAAAGATACCAGCTCCGAGATTGCACTATAGTGAGGAAGATGGAAATCTTTCTATTCCGCACTGTACGAAGACGCCGGTTCCGCATGGTCGACATTTTGAAGGTCAGTCATATGGTCTCAGCCATATGGTCTTTGACATTCTGAAATGTCGACCCTGTGAAGGGGACGTATATGTATATATATATATATATATATATATATATATATATATATACAGAGAGAGACAGATATACAGATATAATGTATAAAATAGTAAATGTATTTTGAAATGTCTTTCGCTCTTAATAAACTGCATGGTGAATTCTATTCTTATGTACTAATTTTATTGTAAACTGACTTTTACCGTACTCTTATAGTCAAGTTGTGGCTGAAAAGGATCAGTAGACCTGCCTACCAACTTAATTACCAAATTGTAAAATAAAATTCTTCATAATAACCTAGTCTAGCAGCCTGTTCTATGAATGTACCACCATTTCTATGAACAAAAGTCCTTCTTGGAATCATTTAAACTTGTTGCCTGATAGCATAATGGTGTTCCACCAGTGTGGCTGCCTGCAAACCTGTCCTGATATTAAAATTTTCCCTTACAAATTTCTGCCCATCTGCCCTCACTATGTTTTTTTTCACAAAATCTCCTTCATAAATCATTAGTCACGCTATCATCCAGTAACAACTCTGCCATCATCTTATTTTGTCCTCAAAAAGTCTGTACTGCCACCTTACTTCTGTTCCAGCTGCTCTTTTTTAGGTGGCTTTTGTGTTGCCAGACCACTCACTGAGACATTATCTCCAAAGCTTATGGATCCAGTGTGACAGGTTTCATCGATTACATCACTGTACAGTACAGTACATCACTGTTTTCATTTATTTAGCATCACTTCTCCACCTATAATTCAGAACCTCATCAAATGTGTGAAATACTTAATGTAATAGCTTTACCCCTCTCTCTGTCCAAGGCTTTCGGGCTTGGCCATCTATGTGACCGTTTCTTGCATAGCATTATTAAACATACACATACAACACCTGCTAACTGCAAATAAGCTGGGTTACAGACTGAAGTCTGTGTGCCCTAATTACATGTACATATATGTGTATGGCAACCCTTCTGGAACACTAGTACAACTTCAGATTCAGCGACTGATAAAAACATGTGTACAGCAGCTATAACTCAGCATGTTTCTTTTATGTAGGTAGTGTAGTGTTATGCTACACAAATACACAACAATTTGGCAAGGAGGCCAGCTCATGGATGCAAGCACCATCCCATCTCAGGTTGTGGAATTCAGTAAAAAGGGTAAAAAAGAACATGGTATAGCAGAAAGAAGAAAACATAGTGCTGCCTGTGTTGGACAGCCTGTCACTGTCACCAGCATGTGACAGGAACACTGCCACAAGTATGCGACAGATAGTAATACTGCCACCAGTATGTCACCCATAGTAACACTGCCACCAGTATGTGATAGATAGTAACACTGCCACCAGTATGTGATAGATAGTAACACTGCCACCAGTATGTAACAGATAGTAATACTGCCACCAGTATAGTAACACTGTCACTGGTATGTCACAGATAGTAACAATGCCATCAGTTGTCATTGAACAACTACCAACCAGTTTGCCACATAACTATATGGTTAGGGGCTACATTCCTTGGTTTCACTCTATTGCCCCAACCAGGACTGACAGCTCTGAGAAGAATGGTGTCTCACATGTCAAAACCACTCGTACCTCCAGGTCAAAGCAAATAAAGTGCAGACAAATCTGATTCAATAACCAATTGACTGAATGCAACTTGGCCACAAAGTTATAAACTGAATATGCACTACTGTCCTAGGTGTGGGCTTCCCACATCCACATCCAGACTAGGACTACACACTGGTCACTTACACAGCTGACTCTTTGGCCTAAAACCCCAAACCTCTTCCTCACCACTCTTTCTGTTAACTGCAGTATCTTTCTGTGCCCCCTTATCCACAATATATATTTTAAACACACACTCACACACACTCAGGGACGAATTATCCAATTCCACCAGCCTTCTTCCTGCCACTGTAGTACTATAGCCACTTTTGGTATGGCCAGAGAGCACACACACATTACCTGCCAATGTTTATTTAGACAAATATAATTTATAGAAGAATTATATGTTGCACTGCTAGAATTCTCAAGCAATCCAGTTAATTAGAAATGGAAGCCACAGCCTTATCAGCTTATAGTGCAAAATAATAATAGTCCTCTTCCCAGATAATAAATAACAATAGTATATATATATATATATATATATATATATATATATATATATATATATATATATATATATACACACATATATACATATATATTTATGGCTGTGTGTGTGTGTGTGTGTGTGTGTGTGTGTATATATATATATATATATACACACATATATAGGTTTACTATGAGAATATCGAAGTATAGAACTAAATCCATTCACATCCAGAGGTGCCGGAAGCTGTTGAAGACTAGGGGGGGGTGGAGGGTAACAGGAGCACTTAGCACTCTATAAAGGGAAATTTTTTAAAACTATTTGCTATCACAACATAGGTTCACTTGGAGGACATCTTAAACATAGCTAATTTCCATTTTGGTGCTTGAATGAACATGTCCTAATTGGGCTTACCTATCCCATGGCTAATAATTGTATATTAGCCCTAGTGATATTAAATGTGATCACACTATAGATAATTTGAGGAGACCCAAGTAAGGGATGCATCATTTAGGAACTGCCTATATCCATTAGTTGCATGACGGGCAATCCTGGATTACATTTTCTATTACCTATCCTTAGATCCAAGTTACATTTGAATATGGACAGGGATGAGCTTTATTTTACTTGAATGGATAGTCTGTTCTAGATATACATCCATCTCTCCACAACATTCATTTTAGACACCTAGACTGAGTATATCTGATGCCATTTGACTTTCTGATATTCCGTAAGTCCATCTGTATTAGGTTGAAGTATGCCTTATATTCCAGACATGTTACCTCTAAGCACTCTGTAGACTACTGAGTATAGTGATAAATCTTTGAGGTGTTCCATACAAGACTTATTGTTTTGGACTTGTATCTTTTTAGTAAGGTATCTCTGTGGGTATTCCAATTGTTGCATGGGTTTGGACAGATACATGGCAAAGTGGGCATTATACAAAATGATTGACCTAATGAGGGCTTTGTAACGTGGGACAATAACATCTCTAGATCTAGTCACAATCAATTTGTTTATAAGCTGTGCAATATAGAAAGACTTTCTTATGACACTGGTCACATGTTGGTCAAAAGTTAGGTCACTGTACACACAAGTTCTCAAATGCCAAATAACTGGGTCAGTTCTCAGGGCGCATTGTCAATTTGATAGTTCCCTGGAGTAGATGACTTCCCAAAGGATACAATAATGTATTTCTTGGAGTTTAGTTTCAATTCATGATTCTGGCATCAGTTATTGTTTGGGGCAAACCTTTCTGTATGCTGGTTAAGTCATTTGGGGATTCAGTAACTGCTCCTAGTTTGCAGTCATCTCAAATTTAGTCAGCCAAAGCCCTTTAGTATTTCCTTTTACTTTTGAGATGTATATACCAAACAGAAAAAGTCTCAGCACCAAACCCTGGGGGACACCATTGTTGACTGATTGCTTCACCTATTTCGATCTGCATCCTGTGAGCAAGCATACATTCTTTGATTCACCTTCCAGACTGTATTAAATAATATTCCTTGTATAATACAGCACCACTTGTTAGAATGTGTTTTAAATTTGTAGATTGGAACAGTCTTCTAGTAAGCAATGAAGCAAAATGTATGAACCAATAATGACAAAACTACCCATTTCAGAAAATTTCAGCCATAAAAGGTCACTCAAAACCTCTATCATTACAATCCACCAATATCAGTAAATATACAAAATCTCTGCAGATGTAAGTTATCTAAATAATTCCACATTAAAGGGATCTGTAACTAATGAAGAGATTGCACAATTTTTTATTTCATTGTTTCATCTACAAATAAAGTGCCTGTTGCCCTTGGAAGAATAAATTGCATATGCTACATTAAAAAATGATAAGCTAGTAAATCTGATGTTGTTAATCTTCTTTCCATTCATCACTGATGGATTCGGTTCTGAGTCAGCCTCTTTACCAAGCTTGTGCCAGCCAAAAAAACTCTCGAGGTTCTCCATCTGGTCCAAAGATAACATGCTAGACCCATATTCGGCTCCAGTAACTGCAGTGCTTCAATACCTGGCTAAGGATTTTGATAATGGAGCCTCTGCCTCTACTGTACGAGTACATCTAGTGCAATTTCCAATTTCCAGAATAGTATAGATGACACCCCTCTTATCTCTTTATGCCTTTGCAAGGTGTTCCTCAAGGGGACTTCTCATTTCAGGCCTCCTGTCAGACAGCCCGTGAAACCATGGAACCTCACTTTATTCCGTCAGTCCTAGTCCTAGCCCAGGCTGTGCTCTACACAAGCTCAAAGACGAACTAACTCCTCACCAAAACACACTGTTCAAACTCAGTCTCTCCACCGGCTACGTACCCATAGAGTGGCGCACAGCAACGGTTATTCCACTCCACAAAGGTGGAGCCACAACAGACCCCAGGAACTATCGCCCTATAAGCCTGACTAGTTTGGACTGCAAGGCTGTGGAGCGCATCATCATGGAACTCATTAGCAGAGACATTGGAAACCTCCAAACACTGGACCCTACCCAGTTTGGCTTTGTTAAGGGCAGATCATGCCCCCTAAACCTGGTGGACTTCTTTGAGACAGTTACCAAGGCTATAGATGAGGGAAAGGTGCACACAGCCTACCTAGACCTCACAAATGCCTTCGACACCATTCCCCATTCTGGTATTATAAACAAGCTCACTAGCCTGAACATAAACCCCTACGTCACAAGATGGGTTGCCAACTGGCTCAGGGACAGAACCCACATGGTGAGAGTTGCAGGAGCTAGGTCCGACTCTAAACCGGTTACAAATGGTGTTCCCCAGGGCTCAGTCCTAGGACCCCTCCAGTTCGGCATATACTTCTAGGTACATGCAAGCACAGGAGGACTATGGCTGACCAAGTTCGCAGATGACTGCAAACTAGGGACTAAAATTGACTCTCCAGCTGACACAGACTTCCTCTAAAAGGATCTCACAGAGATGGATACCTGGTGTCAAAATCATGGCATCAAGCTAAATGCCAAAAAGTGCATAGTCATCCCCTTTGGAAAAAACAAAGTACTCACAAACTATCACATAGGTGGTAGTCCCCTAAATACGGAAGATGTAATAAGGGATCTGGGGACCCAAGTAGATAGTAATCTCACCTTTGATAATCACATTGCCAAAGTGGTTAGAAAATCCTTCTATGTGGCACACCTAATTACAAAAGGGTTCACATCCAGATCAAAAGAGGACATTGTGCCCCTCTACTCATCACTCATCAGACCCATCTTAGAGTACAATGCCCCATTTGGGATGTACCTTACAAGACACCTGCAACAGCTGGAAAGACCAAAGAAGTACCTCACCAAGAGGATCACTGGCCTCAAACAGATGCCCTATGCAGCTCAACTGAAGAAACTCCAGCTGTACTCGGTTGCATACCGCCCACTCAGAAGTGATCTCTGCCTGACATACAAGGCCATGTCCAACCCAGAATTGATGGAACAGCTTTTCATCTCCTTTTCTGGACCCAGAATGGGAGAGGCTGTTTCCAAGGTTACATTATCAAAATGGCTAAGGGACTGCATATGATTCATCTATTCCCTCAGTAATGAACCTATGCCAAAAGTTAAAGCTCACTCCCCTAGATCTATGGCAACATCTGTAGCTTTCCATTCCAGGGCCTCCATGGATGACATCTGTGGAGTAGCTACTTGGGCTAAACCTCATACCTTTATCAATCATTACAAATTGGACCTGGTCTCCAGGGAGAGCTGCCTTTGGCTCAATGGTACTCAGGAATGTTCTTCCATAAGGGTCACCCATGGACCTCAAGATAGCTTTGGATTCTGTCCCATCTGTGATGAATGGAAAGAAGATTAACAACATCAGATAAAGAAGTTATATCTTACCATAACATTCCATCTGTGTTGTTTATCTTCTTTCATTCATCACTTCCCACCCTTCTTCCCCCTCCAAAGGCTCCTGGGGGATGCTTGGGGTCTAAGTGGTGTCCTACGGTATTTGGGCAGAAGTGGCCTCGGCTTTACTTCTCTTTCTCTAGCAAACTCGATCTGAGGTAACAGGGAGAAGGGCATTCTGGGTAGAGACTTAGCTTAAGAGTTTTTTTGGCTGGTGCGAGCTTGGTAAAGAGGCCGACTCAGTTCCCAGCCCCCATCAGTGATGAATGAAAGAAGATAAACAACACAGATGGAACATTATGGTAAGACATAACTTCTTTTTTTGTAATGGTGAATGGATGGCAAACTGAAAACGGGTTCATAATTACTAGGTAACTCCTCCAAAGGAGGACATTCATAGGACTGCAGCATCAACTCCCATTAAAGTACAACATAGTACAGTATCAACGATCCATCTGCATACTGTGGGAGTAGAACCCATAACCTTCTGCATCAAAAGCAAATATACTGCCTGTTGAGTTACTAACAATCCAGACAACTTAGCATAAGTAGCATTAAACTTCTCTTCCCCTGAAGCTCTCAGCTCCTTGTAAAATCCACTGGACGATCAACTAAATCTCTCAACTTTGCAGCACAAGAAGTATGGAAAAAGCCAAAATGTATTTGGGGGGCAAAGGCCCAAAACCAGGGACACATTTTAAATATTCATGCATAATCTTAGAAAGTTGCTAAAATAAAGTGTTTTGTGTTACCACGTGTTTCCTGAAAGATAGGAAGACTGAAACTTAAAGAGCTATCATTATTTAGTGAATTCAGCTCTCACTGTTTTGCCAGAAAAATACAAATTTTGAGAGGAACAGACCAGAAGTATGAGCCAAATAGTCTGTGAAAATCTAAACAGTAGAGAGCTATGGACTCATCTTCCTGAATCACAAGTGGTGGTATGGGTAGAGAATTCAGGCTCTTGTTTGAGCCTGAGTAACACTAACCACCAGGTATACCTAACTGGGGCATTTTACACACAGACACACACACACACACACACACACACACACACACACACACACACACACACACACACACACACACACACACACACGAGCAGCATAACTCCTGCAAATAAAAGAACAAAACTCTCCTTACTGGCATGACTCTGCCTCTGTCAGCACCAACAGAACAGCGGCAGCATGACTCATGTAACACAGAGCAATAAGTGAACAAGAATAGCTAGTTTAGTTAGTTAAGTAGCATTAAACTTCTCTTCCCCTGAAGCTCTCAGCTCCTTGTAAAATCAACTGGACGATCAACTAAATCTCTCAACTTTGCAGCACAAGAAGTATGGAAAAAGCCAAAATGTATTTGGGGGGCAAAGGCCCAAAACCAGGGACACATTTTAAATATTCATGCATAATCTTAGAAAGTTGCTAAAATAAAGTGTTTTTTGTGTTACCACGTGTTTCCTGAAAGATAGGAAGACTGAAACTTAAAGAGCTATCATTATTTAGTGAATTCAGCTCTCACTGTTTTGTCAGAAAAATACAAATTTTGAGAGGAACAGACCAGAAGTATGAGCCAAATAGTCTGTGAAAATCTAAACAGTAGAGAGCTATGGACTCATCTTCCTGAATCACAAGTGGTGGTATGGGTAGAGAATTCAGGCTCTTGTTTGAGCCTGAGTAACACTAACAACCAGGTATACCTAACTGGGGCATTTTACACACAGACACACACACACGCCCACACACACACACACACACACACACACACACACACACACACACACACACACACACACGAGCAGCATAACTCCTGCAAATAAAAGAACAAAACTCTCCTTACTGGCATGACTCTGCCTCTGGCAGCACCAACAGAACAGCGGCAGCATGACTCATGTAACACAGAGCAATAAGTGAACAAGAATAGCTAGTTTAGTTAGTTTAACTTCCGCACGCGAATCCATGTTAGCATGAAAACTCCACTTCATTAATTTTTCCCGATAGGTCTTGCAGCTGTAAAAGTGTGTGGGGGGGGGGCTCCCCCTCCCCCTAGCTCTATGGTTCCGGCACCCATGTTCATATCTTCAATTCAGATGTGCAACATGCAGCATATTAATTAAGACAGAATGTCGAAGTGCATATAGTGAAACATTAGAATTCTCACTTCCGACATTCTGTGCTGCACGTCTCTACTGCATATCATGGAATATAAAGTTTTTTAAGGGGGGCTTTGCCACCCTGCACCCTCCACACCACCTGCAAATAATATATTCTAACTCTGACATCACACTACAGTGGGAAAAAAGTAATTTCCCGATCCCCACTGTATTGTGATCTGTAGCCATAACTCCGATGACATATGTGTGAATGCACAGTGGCATTGTACACTCGCAATTGTGCAGGTCAGCGAAAACGGGGATCAACCAACTGTGGTTTGACATTCTCATTTTCCTCGAACCTGTACTCGTAATTTTCAAAGTAAACCACACACAGTTATTTATATATATATATATATATATATATATATATATATATATATATAAATAGAGATATATAATAAGTACCAACCAAAAGTCTTAGAAGTGAATAAATAAAGGTTAAGGTATGGTAATAGAATACTTAAACAAGGGAGATTAACAAACCTTTATAGATCTATGCAAAGATAAGAATGTTCTCTGGTCTCATGTCCAATAATTCGCACACACACACACACACACATATATATATATATATATATATATATATATATATATTTATATACATATAGATATACACACATACATAGATGTTTTACTGTGAGAGTATCTAAGCAACAAAAATCGTAAACATCAAAATCATGACACTATAATATATGGAGACCAAAATACTGAAGACCACAATGTTAAAAAAATTTTGAATATTGAATCTCCCTAGCATTGCAGCCCTCGAAACAAGTGTTAACCCATGGACCATCAGATTACATTATTTCCTTTCCCAAACAAAAACAAGTGCAGCTATATTATATTAGCTTACATTAGTTCTTTTCACACACAGAGATACAATGGACAAGCTAGTAGGAAATATCTGTCTGCATATTAATGACTGCTTCTTTTCAAAGTTCTGAAAAGCTGCTTCTTTGAAATACACTGTAATTGCATTTTGTCACCCTTAATGTTCTTGTCTCCAAGCTTTTGTGTGACTTAATTATATTCAAACAATTGATTTCTTCCTGAGAAATTGCAGAAATCTACAGTAACCATTTGAAACATGGGACTTGCTGGAATGAGTCCAGAAACATGGAGAATGAATGGCTGAAAAAAAGGACTTGCATATATTAAGTCTGAGATTACCATTTCCCAGAATATCCTTTTTGCTCTGAGGTATGGCAGTCTCAGAGTTGTTATACATATGTTCGGAGGGGTGCAGGGGGCTTGTCCACCACATCAGGGCATTTAGGATGTTTGCCCTCCTGCAAAAAAGAAGTTTAAAAGAGAAGGGTGATGTTTGAGATTTGCTTTTCTCCTGAGTTTTTTACTTTTTTTTTCAGTTTGCTGACACTCACCAGTACAAATGCCAGCATTTCAGTAGAGAGCCAAAAACTGTACTTTGTACTTCAAATACAAATTTAATTCATTTTTCAGCTTTTACACTCAAAAAGAGACAAGGTCACATACTCTGTGGCCATAGGAATCACATTTTGCAGTTTAAGACAAAGCTCGGTTTACAAAGGTGCCAAAAGTCTGCAATAAAAAAATGCATCATATTTTAAATCATTGCTCTCTAGCCTAGCATCCCAATGGGACCACAATCCTCCCCAAAAGAACCTTAAGCAATTCTTCTGGAGGCATCTCTCAAGAAGCAAGGCTTGAGATATGAGTGCAGTTTTATGGTACATTACCTTGTAACCTTTCCAGACAGACCATGTATTTTGGCATTTGTAGTGCTACTCTTTAGCTGTTAGTCATGCTATAGGACTTCATGGTTAAACTCCATCTGAGAAGGTTTACATTCTGTACACTTGCTCTGTGTAGCCACTTTAAAGGCTTGTGGTCTGCCATACAGGTTGGGTTGTAGTTTTTGCAGAGCCTAAACTATGCCAAGACATTTCTTCTTAGCTGAATAAGATTTATGGTTTGAAGTCCATGTTCCAAGTCTCCAATGGGGTATGCCCCTCCCCCTGAGAAAACCTGGATAAGTACAGACCCCACCTTAAGTTGGAAATATCTACCTGTAAAATTAATTATCAACCATAATCAGGCCTGGCTAGTACATGAAGTCCACTCAAAGCCTTTTTTTACTTTTGAAATACTTGCTGACAGACTGCATTCCAGACAACTTTATCTAGCATAGTCTTCTTGGTAAGATCTGTAAGGGGTGTAACTATCATACTATAGTGGGGAGCAAACCATCTATAGAACCCCACTGTTCCTAAGAATGTTTTCTTTGTAGTAGGGACAGTCTATGCTTAAATAGCTTCAATTTTATCAAGCTCTGGCCTAATCTTTTCACCAACCACTAAGCGATTCAGATAAGATACCACTGCCATACCCACCTGACATTTGTTAACCTCAATTGTCATCCCTGCCCTTTGCAGTCTACCGAACAGTTCAATATTCTGCCCATGATGAGCTGTGGATGACAATGTTATCCAGGTAAATAAGGCCATAATCTCCTGCCCCACTAGGATACAATTTACTTCCCTATATAAAGTCACTGGGGCATCCTTCATTCCAAAGGGCATTTTTATAAACTTATGAAATCTAAATGATGCTGACCTCTTCCTGGCTACAGATGTCAAGAGTACCTACCAATAAAATCAGTAGTGGTTAGATGCTTAGCCCCACCCAGCTGCTGTAAAACTTCATCTGTCCTAGTCACAGGGTAAGCATGTGCCTCTGTATGACTGTTCATTTTTTTGTGTAGTCCACACAGAATCTGCTGCTGACATTTTCCTTTGGTACTAACACCACTGGTGATGCCCATGGAATTTTGGACTCCCATTTCCAGCATGTCCAACACTTACTCTCACAAGGCTTGCTTAATTCTTTCAGGCACACCCATTAGGGTCCTTGTTTGATGGGCCACTGGGATTTACATTTGCATTGTACTCTAACATATGATAACACTATGGCTTATCAGTATATATATCCCCAAATTCCCATGATACTGCCGAAATGTCCTGATCCTGCCTTGGAATTAGCTGTTGGAAAAGGACTATTCCATCCAACAAGGTATCAGACTGGGGCTTACCAAGGAAATCTACTTCCAGATCCCCCCTCTGGATCCCACTATAACATATTGCAGATACTGAGCACCAGGACCTCTTCATCATGCTAGGGCTTTATCATGTTAACATGGTAAAGTTTGTGTTTTTGTCTTTTGCCTGGCAACTCTACCATGTAGTTAACATCATTCACCTTTCTTACAGTGGAGGAAAGGGTTCTCTCAGGCTAGCTACAGCTTGTTGTGTATAACAGGAATAAGCACCATCACCTACTGCCCATCAGAATATCCTCTGCTTGGTTGTCCTGACTGACATACTAGGCATTTTGTTGATGTTGTACATATGGCAGGTGCTCCTGGGCTATCCTCTTGAGCTACCTAAGACTAGTCCTGAGGTCTAAGACATACTCCATAACAGACTCCTTGCCTGAATCACACTCATTCTCCCAGTTACCATGAATTAAACCCATGGACCCCCTCAACCTGGGACATTGAAACAAAAAGGACAAAAAAAATATGACTTCCTGGGGCATCTCCCTATATACAAAGAAAAAATCGGGCAGATACTTGTTCTAATCTCTTTCTCTCTTGAACTTGTCTTCAAATATTCTTAACATAGTTGTCAATATAAAGTTAAAAATTTCCACCAGATCATTTATCCGTGGGTGTTAGGGAATAATTTTTAAATGCTTTACTCCACATTTCTATAGATGTGCGAGCAGGTCTGACGTAAAGTTAGCATTGCTGTCTCTAGAAAAACCCACCCTCCTGAAAAAGTCTAGCAAAGCATTTGCTACCTTCTCTGCTTACATAGAAAACAAGCATTGCTTCTGAGTATCTAATGGTATAATACATCACTACTAGTATGCATTTCTTCCCAGTGGAAGTTGGCGGACTGAGAGCTCTCACGATATCTATAGTTACCTATCTGAAATAGTCTGTCAATGATTGGAAATGCACCAAATCAGCCGTAGCTTTGCCTCCAGCCTTGCCAATGTTTTGGTACTGTTTATAGGTCCTGCAGCACCCTATTACATTCTTTGAAATATCTGACCAATAAACATTTTTCATAAGCCATTTTTTACTACACTTTACACCTATATGGTCTATAAAAGAAATATTATGGACTATGGCCAGAAGGGCCTGTTAGTAGGCCAATGGTACAAGCAACCAATGTATTACTTCTCCCTGTATCCCTCGTTCAGGGGTCAATTCCATATGCAGAAATCCTTTGTCCCAGTATACAGACTCCCTGTACTCTTGGGTATCTACATCCCCTCCAATCAAGGTATTTTTCAGAGTGCTGAATGCAATCTATAAAGGACACCTAGGAACTATGAAACTGAATCCCTTGCACAGGGTTTAACAAGGTGGTCTAGTACTGATAAGAATACTGAATGCTATGGGTAAAAATGATACTATGTGAGAAGTTGTCCAGTATGCATCACCATCACCAGGACTTTGTGTTCCTAATTCCAGTGGATGCATGCTCAGTTTTCTGAAGTAATTTATATAAACCTGCTAACATCTGAAAGGCACTGTGCCTGTTTATTTACTGTGTATTAAACCATGTAAATGAACTTGTCAGTGTGACCCTTTTTAGCCACAACTCAAACTCAAAAAGCAGTAAAAACAGACATTTTTAAAATCACAGTGATAAGGAAAAAAATCATTGTTATTTTACAATGTAACAAGTAAGCATACATTATATACTGTTTAAATATATTATTAAATATATATTGTTTATTTTCAGCACTTTTACAGTACAAAATCATCATTATTTACAATGAGAGAACATATTTACACCTCAGAAACATTGCTCTAAACACTTTTATAGGTATATACATGGTGCAAACAATGCAAATGGTTAAAGCATTTACCTCACAGAAACAAAATAAAGGGTAGAAGTCTCACCTTTGGGGGAAATTGACGAGGCTTAAAATGGCCTACAAGGGCATCTAGCTTAGTGCTTACCAATAAACCTTTGAACCTATAAACTTTTGTTCTAGCACATTGTCCTTTAGGTATATTAATTATTGCCTGTGAAGCATTTTAAGTCATTTTGTTTGAAAAGATGCCCTTCTTATTTTTTCATGAACCCTGACAATTTTTTTAAATATCTGGGTGGTTAGGATGAGTGGATCTGCTGGTCACTGGCAGCTAGTGCATTTTATTTAAAAGTTCACAATTATGAGAAAGACTATTAGCTAAAAGTGCAAAACAATGTAGTTTGTTGACTGTGGTTTGAAAGATCTGAGCATTAGTGTTGGCATGTAGTTTTATAATTGTGGGATATAGTCACGCTTTGGTAAAAGCACAGTTTTGGTTCAAGCTTGCCTAGTAAAAGTGGGGTAGTAAGCATAATAATTTAACATTTTATTTAGGAAGAAGTTTCTAAGAAATGGCTTAACAACATGCAGATTTTTAGGCATGATACTCCACAGTTAACATAAGAAGTAATTTCGACATTCATAAAGCAAAATGGTATTCAACACTTTCATCTATACCTTCAACGGACTCATGGGTTGGGGTGGCTGAAAGATCTGTACAAAGTTTAAGAAAAATGTGAAAGCTGTAATGTTCAGTGTAATATCCAGCATTACAATATGGATAATTCCACTCTCTGCAGCATAATGTCACTCTTATAACTACCAGTATTATGCCAAGAATGTTATTTTTATGACTTCCAAGATGGCTGTACACTGAGGAACAGCTTAATTTCAGTTCTCCTAGTATGAAAACAGAAACTCAAAAAAGACAGCCAGTGAATTTGTCTTTTTGTGTAAATTTCAGTTGCCAGCTAGTAAGTGCACGGCTTGGATGCCAGCAAAGAAGAAATTTAGAGAACCTGAATGACAAAAGATGAGAAAACACCGGCTGGGAAGAATCCTGCATTCAAGCTCCAACTTTGGGGCAAGATATGACTTCCAGTAATACAGAGGAAAAAATTAGTCAATTGTGCTCAGAGCTGGTTAAAATAAATGAAACACTGAAGGAGTGTATCAGCTCAAATAACAATATGCTAGGAAAATGAAGAAGCTTTAAACATATATTTAGATGGACTGATAAAACTGCAAAAATCAGAGGTCTAAATGAAGAAAAGGCTGGCTGAGTATGAGACTGCTCAGGAAGAGATGTTTCAAAAAATTGTAAAATTATAGGACAAGGCACATAGGGAAAACATGAAGTTTTCTGCTGTACTAGAGAAACTAGAAGAAACTAACTATATTAATTTTATGAAAGCACAAATAATCAACTGGACTGATATTTCTTAACTGAAAGGGCATATTGTGTGCATGCCACAAACCTGGCTACGAGAAAACAGCCAGGACCTCTAATAGTAAAGATGCAATCCTATCAGCTAAAAGAGTTGATTCTAACAAAACTGTGGCAGAAGGACAAAGTACTAAAAGTTGGAAATAGCAGAGTGTTTGAAAATGATTACTCAATGTACTCCAGGCTGAAGAGGAATACATTTATTCCAGCAACAGGGGAATGTTGAGAAGCAGATGTAAGATTCAAACTACTATAGCTATCTGTCTTCAGAATATTTTTTTCCTGGATGGTCAAAGTAATTTTTTGATGGAGAACATGCTAAGGAGGAAATGCAAGATTTTATCCAACAAAAAGTGAATCATCAATCAGAAGGGGATTCTGCTTCTTATTCTTCTGATAATAAAGCTCATAGAGACACTATGCCAGTGAAACATTTTCCAATGTTCCAAAGTAGAATGCTTGAGAGACAGAAAAAAAAAAACAGGAGTTGACTAGAAGAACCAGGAGCACATTGGAAATGAACCAGAGATGTGAGTTGGGAGATGGAGGTCAACAGGAAGAAAACCAGCAACTCAGAGATTAATTAATAAATGTGGGATTACAAAGCATCAATCACATTTGTGAAATATGGCAGAACAAGAAAACCTGGAAATATTGGACTTTTTGACTCTGTTAAACTTGTAGGAGACTCCAAAGCATATACCCTACTTCATGTCATTAATTGTTTAAAGAACATTAAGGAGAATGGGAGAGGAATGAAAAAGATAACTTTAAGTAAAACAGTTTTTGTTAACAATATATCTGATGCTGTCATATTTCATTCACTCTTCAACAATTGGGTTCATATCTGACTCAGCCATTTTTACAGGTCCTGGCCACTGGATCTCTCAAGCTCCTCCCTTACCCCATAATGCTCTATCCCCTAACATACCCCAGGACGTGTTTGCTACTTTCTCATTCAGACATGGTCCCTTTGAGCTCTTGAGAGTTGGCGAAGTTAGTCAGTTAAATGAACTTTTTAGTAGCATATCAATAGTGTCTTACTTTTTCTTTATTTATCTATACCTGTATCCTCCCTACCTAAACCAATTTAGTGTATTTCTTAATACAATTGCTGTTGTTTATTTCCCTCCCCTTTCTTTTTCATACCATCATTGGTAGCTTCTCCCCTTCCCTTATATACCATCTTTGTTAGATTCTTTAAAAAAATCTGTTTCTATATTTCTTTATCTAGTTTTACAGTGAAAATGGCAAAAAAGCTTTCAGTCTTTAAAAAATGTAAGCAGTGTGGGCATAAGCTTCTCTTGTCTGATTTGCACAATCTGTGTGTCTATTGCTTAGGCTTGGATCATTTAAAAATTGACTGTGATATCTGTAAGTCATTTAATCCTCGTGCAAGTGTAGCTCACAAAAACAAGTTAATTCTAAAAGGTCTATTCCTACGACGTTTTGAGAGGCAGTATCCAGGGCTCAACACCCTAAACAGGACAAGAAAGAGTGAGGAAAAGGCTATCAGATCTATCTAGATCTTCTACTCCATTGTGAGATTCAACAATGGAGCCAGCTCAAAAACTGTCTAAAAAGCTGGATCCAAAGTCTAAATCTTTGGATCAGTTGGCGTCAGATGTCAGAACTGCTTCCTTGGATTCAATAGCATCAGATCCGAAGCACTTACCCCAAACAAGGTATGCATCATCCTTGGATCCTGTACCTTGCAGAGTTCCATCCCTATTTTTGGACAGATGCTGACATTCCAGGTCCTCATTAATTCCCTCATTGTCTCATTCTTCCAGGAGCCTGACAGAAGCTGATATGGATAGGATGATGAGGAAGTTCCTTTCAGCAAGGATTCAGATGGGAGCTCTCCAGGCTCCTACTCCATTGGGTCCACAGACTTTAACAAATACTACACTCCCCATCTTAGCTCCTTCTCCAATAAGACCCATGGTTTCAGAGCCCTTGGATCCAAGTCTTTTGGTACCATCTGTGGTTGATCTGAAGATTGTTGTAGCTTTGGCTCGAATACTTTTTCTGAGTGAACCAGATCTGAGCATGACAGAGCAAGATGACTGTGGAAGCCAAAGCATCACTGTCAGATCCGAGGTGTTAAAGTCAACTCTAAAGGTTTTTGAGCCATCTCTACCTGTCAGAGCTTTGACACTGGACAGCTTGGCTCCAACTTCTGCCTTAGGTAGACTGCCTTTGGGTCAGAGGGAGACAATAGGCCAGAAGCATGTCTTCTAACCTCCATTGGCCTCCTTCTCCCCACAGTATTGCCTGTGAGGTGGTAGAGAAAGTGTTCTCTGCTTCTGTAGGATGGATGGTTCCACCCCCTTGGATCTCCCTTCTGGATTCCATACATCTCTGTGCCTTGAGTCTCTTCATTCTACTCCACAGAGACAGCCAGGCCAAGGTCACCAGGCTACCCAGCAGGATATTCTTATGTCTTTCAATACTTCTCTGGAACATCCCACCAAAGATGTCCCTAGGAAGAGAAAGTGCAAGAGGAAGCACTTAGACTCTTCTCAAGAGTCAGTCGCCGAAGATATCTATTTTGATAAGGGGCAAAGGTTCCCAAGGTCACCACCTGACGACATCTCCTTTGGAGATATTTTAGAGATCCTCAAACAAAGGGGTGGTTGGTTTACTGATAACCTTCCCAATAGGAATCAGTATTCCTGGAAGCCTTTGTGTCTGGCCCATCTACCTCCTGGGTGGATCCATCCACTAATGAGCTCATTGATTTGATTTCTAGGTGGGTATGGAAGGAACCTGATACTGTTGAGCTGATACCCAAGGGACCAGACAGGATTCTGGCACCAATGAAAGGAAGAGAGTTTTGGTGTAAGGGAATACAAGTCAATGCAATGGTCATGGTGGCAGCCAGAAAGAAATAACTTGTGGAACAGATTTCATCTGTCCATCCCCCTAACAGAAAGTCCAGGGCATTTGACATATTTGGGAAGTGTGTATATGCCTTAGTGAACTCTGCACTCAGGTTGCTGAATTATCTAGCACACTTCACCAGATTGCAGAGGGATTTGATTAAGGAACTCTCCAAATCCGTATCTGGAACAAGTATTTCTGAGATGCAGAACTCTGTTGCATCACAGATGGCTACCCTACAGTTGATCACAAATTCATCCATGAGGCTCATTTCACTTGCAGCTGAAGGTACCTCAAGGGAAGCGGGCTCATGAATTTCCATTAGGGGGATTGTCTGGATGCACTTGTGTGATTTTTCAGAGCCTATCAAGTCCTTGTTCGTCAATGCTTCCTTTGATGACAGTTTGTTGTTTGACCATAAGGTGAAGGAAACACTCTCTAGGTGTTAGCAAGATGGAAAGACTCTCTCTACAGTGCATTTACATTTTTTGACCCCTTAAAAAACCTTCTCTAGAAATCAACTATGTGGTCAAGGATGTGGTTCAGAAGGTCCCAGAATACTTTCCAAGATCCGCATGGAGATAGTTCCACCAGGGCCATGGGGAAACTCAAACAGAAGATGCCACCCATGTGGCAGAGGAGGCCTGCAGAATTAGGGGTCCAGAGATTCCTTTTCTGACAGACCCTATTTGCATTCATGAAGGAGGCCCAATTGTCCACTACTGGAGGCAGTTGGGAGTCATCTATCCCTGCACCAGAGAGCCTGGCTAGACATTACACAAGATTTGTGGGTGCAGAGGATTACTTCCAGAGGTTATATAATTTCCTTTGCCTTTCTCATCCCTTAACAGTCAACGAAATTCCCAATGTTCCCCCTGTCAGAGGAAAGTGGCAGTTCTAAAAATAAAAAAGCTGCTAGAAAAAAAGAGTCTTCCAAGAGGACCCCCAAACCAGATAGAATCAGGAACTTACTCAAGATTCTTTTTAGTGCCAAAGAAAACAGGGGACTGGAAACCAATTTTGGATCTCAGCAATCTGAACAAATCACTTCAGTATACAAAGTTCCAGATGGCAATGGTTCAGTCCATTTTGCCTTTCCTGCACAAGGATGACTGGATGTGCTCATTAGAGTTACAGGATGTGTACTGTCACATAAAAAATGAACATGCAATCCAGAAGATACCTACGCTTCTAACTGGGAGACAGTCTTTACCAGTTCGGAACTCTGCTCTTTGGCCTCAACACAGCCCCCACGGTGTTCACCAAATCCATGGCATTAGTAGAGCTCACCTAAGACTGCAGAGATTCTGGGTGTTTCCGTGTTTGGACAACTGGCTGATAACCACTATGACCAGGCATCTTCTGATAAAGAACCAGTTAACCAACAGAACACCACAGGGACCTCAAACTGAATCCAAAAAAGAAACTTCCACAGCTAGGTCGGATCCAACCTAGCTGTGGAAGTTTTTTTTTTTTTTTTTGGATTGATCTTCTGATAAAGGCTCAAAACTATGTATTCCAAATTTGCTCTCATCTAGGGATTACCATTAATCACAACAAATCTCAGCTACAGCTAACTCAGACACTACTCTTCATAGGGATTTTGTTCAATACAGTGTCAGTAAAAGCTTCCCTTCCTTTACCAAGAGTTTAGACTATTCAATTTCAAGTTAAAAAGATTATTCAGAATTCTTCCCTGTCAGCTGAATTGATTCTGCAAGCCTTGGGATCAATGTCAGCTGCAATAGTTCTAGTACCATTAGCAAGATATCTTATGACAATTCTTCAGTGGGCCCTAGCGACTCAGTCCTCTATTCTACACCAACTGTCAAACCGGATCAGAATAACTCAGGCATGCAAAAAATGCCTATTGTGGTGGATACATTCAAATCAGATATTACAAGGCCTGTCCCAGCCCGAAGTCATAGTGATTGTGATGAAAGGAGGTATTGTCAGCATAGCTAGCTGGAATTTTGTAAATAGTTGTATGTCATTTGTGAATATCAAACTAATTTATACAAGATGCTTATATTTCAAATGTATTAGAACTGTATGTCATGTGTATATCAAACTGCTCCGTACAGATGTTTGTCTTGGAAAAGGTATTTGTAAAGTGCTGTGTTTAAGATATATCCACATTGTGCCCTACTGGAAGAGAACAGAAATGTACATGCACTATTGTAACTGTCTAAATGTATACATTTTAACAGTGGAAACTGGAATACAGAAGGTTAACCTCAGTCTAGTAAAGTTTAGAAAAATATTTCAAATTAAATCACTTTATAGG
The DNA here is from genome assembly GCF_019279795.1 of Protopterus annectens. Classification (NCBI taxonomy): domain Eukaryota; kingdom Metazoa; phylum Chordata; order Ceratodontiformes; family Protopteridae; genus Protopterus; species Protopterus annectens. The sequence goes on from NC_056744.1 coordinate 1,589,734,466, forward strand.
CTGCGCTATAAAGAGGCTATCTCTCAAGTTTTCAATGTAGCCAGAGACACAAATTCTGTACTAGGAACTTTTCTGTATTGTCTTTAGGGTGAACTAATTACTAGTATAGAAATATGGTGGAATGCAATTGTATTATGACTTCCAGCATCTGCCAAAGATCTGAGCAAAAGCCCTTGTCTGTGTATTTTTACAGGTAGATGCTAAATACTGCCAGCTTCAGCAATGGGGGGTTGCATGAAAACTGGAAGTCAGATAACCAGAAATTATGTCATTCTGCAAGCTATATCAGCAGTAATATTTTAGATATTACTTTGAGAAGTCTCTTAGTGAGATGAGGCATTCTGCATTCTGTCTTGGACCTGGCAGCAACAAAAAAATTCACATCATCTGCCTTGCTCTAATTAAGTAAGTTGCTAGGGTACAGTAACTCTCTTAGATACAGTCAGGAATATAGTGAAGCTTAGTTTAGATTTTGTTTTTCTTTATTTGTGTGAGCTTGTACTGCAATGTTATTTTAAAAATTTCCTGTGGTTTTGAACTCTGATGTCAATCTGAATATATATACAGAGTATTTTCTTGTTCTTTATTATTTATCATTAAATATATTTAAACCTTTCATTGTGGCTGATATGTGTAGAGATATGTATTTGCATATTTATTTGATGACACTGTATGGGCCACTCCTAATAGCCTTGCTATTGGTCAAACTACCATTTGTATTAATATTAATATTACACAGCAAAATTGGACGCCCTTTGTTAAGGGCCTAAAAGTAGCTGATAAGGAGTGGCAGTTGGCAGTGGTAACTACCTTAGAGTCTGGGCAGAAGGGGGCCTAGCTAGTAAACCTATGCCAGCCTTTCCCAGATGCGTGTGTTTAAATCAAACCTCAAAGAGTGGGTATGTCAGCTACTTGGGTTGGGACACAAAGCACTGGTTGTACAGACATGGTGTTGGAGGTCTGGACTTGGTCACTCAGCTGAGATCTCAACTCTATAACTGTGCCAGTGGGGTGTCTTACTGGGGATCTGGAGAAAGAGTGAGAAATCAGCCCCAGACTGACTGTGGTCCTTGTGTGCTGTTAAGGGAAATTGCACTTGATGCAGAGGGCTCCATCTGGAAATAGTGTGTGTGTGTACCTGTTATCCTCCCAGTGAACTTCCCCCCATAGGTGCCAGTGGTGAGGATTGAGGCTCCTCTATTACTGGTCCAGTGGTGGATTGTCACATTTGGTTGACAGTGGTTGGATCATCACATCATATAATGGAATTCAGAGGTGTGGATATTGAACTCATGTAGCCTGTAAACTGTAGTCACTAAAGAAGGTGTTTGTACTCTCAATAAGCTACACAGTGAACATTTAGAGTTTCATATCACAATAGTTTTATTTATTTCTTGTTAACTTAGTTAGTCAGGGAGAGCAGGTAAGGATGTCAGCATAGGATTATGGCAAGCTGACAAGGAGCCAGTTGGCTAAGATGTGCCAAGCCAAAGGACTGGTGTATGCCAACCTGACTAAAGTGAAAATGATTGCAGCCTTAACCACAGCTGCAGTACAGACCAGCAACCAGGAAGACAATCAGACTGGCCTTAGGGGTGTACAACTCTCAGAAAATGGACAGTTCAATGTTGTCCCAGAGGACTTAATAATATACATATATATATATATATATATATATATATATATATATATATATATATATATGGGTCTACTGTATAAGTTCGAAAATACACTTCTTCGAACTCACACAGTAGACTCTGGGTTACACGAAAGTGCACTTAATCGAAAGTGCACTTTCACGAAACCCGCTTCAGTGAACGGGCTATGGACTGCCATTTAGTGCAGCAGTCACGGTCCTTAGGGTTAGGGCGCTGGTCATGGTAAGGGGATAGCTAGTAGGGCTATCCCCTTACCATGACCCACATCCTAACCCTAAGGTCCATGACTACCGCACCACAGTGGAGGATAGCCTGCCCTTCACTGTGGTGCGGTAGTCACGGACCTTAGGGTTAGGGCACGGGTCATGGTAAGGGGATAGCTAGTAGGGCTATCCCCTTACCATGACCCGTGCCCTAACCCTAAGGTCCGTGATTACCATAACACAGTGGAGGACATAGCACGTTTTCCTACTTTCCTGCACTGTGGTGCGATCCGTTCATAGAAGCTGAGTTCGCAAAAGTGCACTTTCGAATAAGTGCACTTTCGCATAACTGAGCGGTCTACTGCTCTTTTTTGAATATGTGGTATTCAATGAAAAGCAGTAGACCCATATATATATATATATATATATATATATATATATATATATATATATATATATATTCTTACTCCAAGATCGCCCAAACAGTAACACAAACAAAACTCACACACACATATCTTACAGTCCCTCAAACACACATATAACAGTCACAACACACACTTACACACACTAAACCCCTAACCAACATACTGACATACACAAACTTGCCAAAATAAAACCCAAGCGTCCACATTCCTTACCACCGGAAGCAGAAATTCGAAATATCCGTGCTTCGGTATTTTGAATTTCACGCTTCTGCCGGCTTCGGAAATGCGAGTATTCAACTTTGTAAGTTCGAAATACTGAAATTCGGGATTTCAGTATTTTGAATTTACAAAGTGGACTCATATACATATATGTATATGTATATATATATATATATATATATATATACAAAAAAATATAGCCAACAGCCAAAGGTTGCTTAGTGAAATAGTGTAAGAATCCAACAGAATAACAAAGTTTCCACCACGACTGAAAAAATAAAAACTTTATTCCAAAGGATAAGCGCTTTCACACATAGTGCTTCATCAGATCCACAAAAGACATCACAAGTGTATGAATTTATACAATCAACATCAATCAACCAATCAAATAAAAACATCAATTACTGATGTATACTTCGTTTTTTTTAAACAGGTTTTAAAGGTACAGATAAATTAATTCCTGGCAGCTTATCTGCCTGCAGTTTCACAATCCATTTGATTTCAACATTTTTCAATTTATTATTAAAATCTCTTTTTCTTTTACTAGCATACACAAGCTGCAAAACACTAAAAATGAAAGAATGGCCTAGAGCCATAGAAATGTGCTTGGCTAATGCATTAAGCAAATTCATACATTTAATGTCTCCTACATGCTGTAGGATACAGTCTTTCAACATTCTAACTGTCTTGCCTACGTAAAAGGATGTGCAAGATTTACATCTGGCCAAATAAATCAGTCCTTTAGACCTACAATCAGCATAAAAACACTGTTTAAATAAATAATCAACAGAAGGATGCTGTAATTCCTGCATGGAAGATATATAAATATAAGCTTTACAATGTCTACATGCATACGTGCCCTGACGATCAGATAGGGGCAAAGGAACACAAACTGTTTTATAGCATAGCTGTCGCTTAAGAGAAAGATTGTTTCTAAATGTATAACAGGGTTTAACACCCACTATGCTCTTAACCTTATCATCAGAGAGTAAAACAGGCTAGAACGTTTTAACCACATCACAAACTTGTTGAATGTTGTTACCATAGGTCAAAGACAGTCTAACATTATTAGACATAGCATCTCGCACATTACCCTTATGAGAAGCATACGATCGATGAAAATAAGGTTGACCTCTATCAGGGCGCATAGTAGCAACAATATTCAAACTATTCTCTAATGATTGCTCATTATAGCCTCTATCTAATAAGTCATGTTTGACGCCAAGCATGGTTTCCTTACACTGCTCATCATTAGTGTGTAAGCGTGACATCCGCAAAAATTGTCCTTTAGCAATATTTTTAAAAATATGTTGCGGATGCATGCTATTAAAATGTAAAAGTGCATTTTTCCTACATGCTTTTATATGGAGAGAACTAGATAAAGTAACTTCAACCAAAGAAATCTTAACATCTAAAAAATCAATACATGTACGTGAATGATTTAATAAAAATCTAAAACAACTGCTAGTGGATTCAAGATATTGTACAAGTCTCATAAGGTCTACCTCAGCACCATGCTACAAAATAAAAATATCATCCACGAAGCATTTCTAATACAAAAGATTGGAAGAAAATTCATGGCCAGAGAGGACTGCCATGCACTCCCAGTCAGACAATACCAAGTTTTCATAACTGTTAGCGCAAGGAGTCCCCATGGCCACTCCAATCCTCTACTTATAAACAACCTCATCAAATAAAAATACATTAAAATACATTATTACATAGTACTGTTTCCATCAGGGTAGCTATGCAGTCTATCAACCCTGGTGAGTAGTCAACATTCTCCTTTAAAAAAATTTTTAAAGACACAATCTCCATATCATGGGGTATTATAGTAAAAAGCATCTGTATATCCATACTAACAAGAATAGTATCTTCAGAGAATAAACCATACCCCCTAGTAAATTCACCCAAACTACTCAAGAAATGTTCAGTATCCTTCAAAACAGCCACAGCCTTCCCTAATGGCTTTTTAATTGTCCCTCTAGATAGATGGAAATAAATTCAGTGTCCCAACCCCTATCCGAAGCTATTGGACATAGGGGAGGGTCAATAAGAGATTTGTGTACCTTAGGTAAACCATGTATGACTGGTATCATAGGATCCAGTACTAACATAAAATCATACAGTGCCTTATCAATAGCTTGTTCTATTAACAACTCATATAAACAATTATGTATGTCATTGATAATGCAATTCAACTGATTCTCAGTAACACATTCATAGGTGGAAACATCATTAAGCATAGTTGTCATATATAAATCATATTTCACAGTATCTAGGATCACTGTGGATCCCCCTTTATCAGCCGGACATATAATCAGTTCTATATTAGTCCGTAATTCATGCAATGCTTTAAACTCAGCATGTGTCATATTATAAAAGTTATTCTTTCTCATATAGTATTGAATAACTCCTTTTCAACAGTCCTATAAAAGGTTTCTAATACAGGAGGTAGCTGTGGTACAATAGTACTGGCACGTTTATATGCAGCAGGAAAGTTATTATGTTCCCCATAGATCAAGTTAAGAGCTACATTATACATAAATAATTTAATGTCAAACAGCACATCCTCTAATAGAACAGATTGAGCTTGTACTCCAATGTTATTTTAAATATTTCTTGTGGTTTTGAACTTTGATGTCACTGTGAATATATATATACTGAGTATTTTCTTGTTCTTTATTATTTATTATTAAATATATTTAAAGTTGTCACTGTGGTTGATCTTTGTAGAGATATTTAAGTTTTGAGAGTACTTTCATATTTATTTGGTGACACTGTGTGGGCCACTCCTAACAGCCTTGCTCTTGGTCAAACTATCATTTGTATTAATATTAATATTACACAGTAAAATTGGATACCCTTCATTTAGGGTCTTAAAGTAGCTGATAAGGAGTGACTGGTGGTGGTGTTAACTACCTTATAGTCTGGGCAGTAGGGGGTGTGAAGACTGGTAGAGACGGGGTGAAGGCTGCCAGCCTAGTCAAATAGAATTTGATACATAATTCTGGCATTTGTAAATATAAATAGAAAATACAGGCTTGTTTCCTAAATGAAAGAAAACACTGTAAAATGTGAACTTCAATATTGTAGCAACATTGCCATCTGCTGTAAGGAAAACTAAGCCAAGCATTTCAAATGTTCTTTGAAATTATGTTTTGTATGTCCTTTGAATTTAGAATTTGGAGTCGATGAGTCTGGAGTAAGCATCCTGCTATTATTTTAAGGCTAAAGTTAATGACTAGAATTTACATGTGGAATGTCCTTTATTGCTCTAAGTGTAAAAGAATGTAAATACAGTTTCGGTGTGGCCTGGGAACCAGTAAAGTGTAAACAAATGATGTAATGTTTTATCAGAACTGCAGTTTCAATTTAAACAGTGAGAACCAGAGATTATTAAGCATTTTGATCTTGATATCCAACCTCAGCACTGCCTGTTGTCTTAAGTAAGTTAATTTAGAAGTATGTTTTCTTGTAGAAATAGCTAGGACTATAAAGATTAGACTTAAGTGTTTTTCTGTTATGTCAGAACTGTACTGCAGAATTATTTTAAGTTTCTGTGTGATCTCTGAACTCTTGAGTAGCATTGTATTGTAGTAGTATTGTCTTGTGTCTTTATTATTTATTATTAAATATTTTAAAACCTTTTACCTGTGGCTGGTTTGTGTAGGGATAAGTTAAGCTGCATATTTATAGAGTTTATTGTACAAGGCCACTCAAATAAGCCTTGACTTATTAGTCACATTTACCAATTGGATAATAATATTGCACAGTATTAATTGGACACCCTTTTAAGGGCTTTTGGGTAACTGACATTTATTAGCTGGTGGTGGCAGTAATTACTACTGTATAGTCTGGGTAAAGAGGCACAGCTGGAGAATCTGTGTCAGCCTTTCCCAGGAGTGTCTGTGAAATTATATAAATACTTATCTCTAAGTGTGTGTGTGTGTGTGTGTGTGTGTGTGTGTGTGTGTGTGTGTGTGTGTGTGTGTCTGTGTGTGTGTCAGCTACCTAGACAGGGACATGAAGCACTGTTGGGACAGAGAGGGTACTGGATGTTAGCTTGCCAGCTAGGCTGAGATCTGGACCCTATAGCTGTGCCAGTGGGGAGTCTTATTGGGGACCTGGGGAGCAAGGGAGCAACCAGCCCTAGACTGACTGTGATCTCTGTGTGAACTTAAGGGAAACTGTACTTTACTGTGTGTATTTGTTATCCTTTCTCTCATATGAGACACCCTCGCTGGTGTTAGTGGTGAGAATTGAGGCTCCTTGATTGTTGGGCCATGGTGCGGCCATCACAGGGGGCATAGCTAGTAAACCTGTGCCAGCCTTTCCCAGATGTGTATGTGTATGTAAATCAAACCTCAAGGAGTGTGTGTGTCAGCTACTTGGCCAGGGACATGAAGCACTGCTTGGACAGAGAGGGTGATGGAGGTCTTGGCTTAGTCACTCAACTGAGATCTCAACTCTATAGCTGTGCCAGTGGGGAGTTTTATTAGGGATCTGGAGAAAGAGTGAGAAACCAACCCTCGCCTGACTGTGCTCTCTGTGTGTTCTTAAGGGAAACTGCACTTGTTGCAGAGGACTGCATCTGGAAATACAGAAATACTGTGTATGTACCTGTTATTCTCTCAGTGAACATCCCCCAGAGGTGCCAGTGGTGAGGATTGAGGCTTCTTGATTATTGGTCCAGTGGTGGGTCATCACAGTGACCACAGACACTTCCCGTTTCAGATGGGGTGGCACGTCTTGCGAAAGACAGTCCCAGGCACATGGTCCCTTGAAGAGACCAGCACACATATCAATGTCTTGGAAATCAGGGCAGTTCTTCTAGCACTGCAGGTTTTTCAAGACTCTCAATTTGTCAGTGGTATGGTACATCAACAAACAAGGAGGGACCAGGTCTTACCACTTAAGTTGAAAAGTTCTGAGAGAATGGCAAAGGGTGATTTCATCCAGTTAATTTCTGATAGCAGTGCACATTCTGGGGAAATCCAACGTGATAGCATACAAGTTGAGCAGGTCCATTTTGTTACCTCGCGAGTGGTCTCTCAACATAAGAATTGTGGAAAAGGTATACCACCAATGGGATCAATCTTGCTGCAATCTCTTTAAATCTCCCCTGTACAACAAATCGAGCAGGTTCTTTGCACTGATCCCTCTTCTGGGGAAATTACAGAGAGATGCTCTCCTTCACAATTGGATCCCCACCCCCTTAATCCCCAAATTTCTCCAGAAAGCATCTCGATTGAAGAGCATAGTCTTCCTCATTGCTCCTTATTGGCCTTGTCAGATTTGGTTCCCCTTTCTTTGGCCTCATCTAGTTCACTCTCCATGGATTCTGGATCCAATTCCAGACCTCCTGTCTCACCCAATAGACATGCTTCACCTGGACATTTTCAGGCCTAAAGCTGACTGTATGGTTTCTCCACTTCCATTGATAGCTAGGCAACCTAGAGTCTCCTCCCCTGTTCATCATCATTTATATTCCCATAAAGCTTCCACCAGAAAGATTTACAGAAATAAATGGAAAAGATTTATTTTTTGGACACAGTAAAAAGACACTGACCCTTTTTCAGCACCGATACATAATGTTCTTGAGTTCCTGACTTCATTCTTTCATGAACAGTCTAGTTCATCATCTGTTAAAGTAAAACTATCTGCCATTTCAAATTTTCTATAGGAATTGACAATTCTACCTTAGCCTCCTCAAAACTTGTTAAAGCCTTATAAGGGGTACCCTTCTTTTGAGACCACCTATTAAAGAAACAGCTCCATCATGGAATTTAAATTTTAGTATTATAAGCTTTGACTCAATCTACCATTGTATCTGAAGTTTTCAACCTGGAAAATTATCTTCTTTGTAGCTATAACCTCTGCTCGAAGACTTTCAGAACTTCAAGCGTTGTCTTCTAAGCCTCCGTATTTAATATTCCATAGAGATACAATAACACTACAAACCAATCCCTCCTTTCTTCTGAAGGTGGTGTCAGAATCCAACATCAATCAAGCCATTAATCTTCCGGTTTTCTTTCCAAATTTCACAAGCAAAGTGAATACATGTTACATCTGTTGGATGTTCACAGACAGTTATATTTCTATTTGCATAGAACAAAGGATTTCAGAAAAAAAAAGATCAATTGTTTGTTTCTTTTGCAGAATCAAAATTAAGGAAGTCAGTTGCAAAAGTAACTTTAGCCAGATGGCTGACTGATTGCATTTCATTTTTTTATAACACATTTGGCTTATCTTTCCCAAAACCTTTGAGAGCCCATTCAACCAGGTCCATTGCAACATCATAAGTATTTTTATCCAGGTCTTCCATGGACGATATCTGTGTGACTGCAACTTGGGCTAATCCTCATACCTTTATTACTAATTACAAATTGGATCTGGTCTTGAGGGGAAGAGCAGCCTTTGGCTCAACAGTACTCATGAATATCTTCCTTAGAGTCCACCTGGGAATTCAGGTAGCTGGAGACGCTGCCTCAATTCTTGAGGAATGAATACAAATTGACAAGTCAGATAAAGAAGTTATGTATTCACCATAATATTCCATATTTGTTGTCCATTTTCATTTTTTCTCAACTCCCACCCTCCAACCCCCTGCCATTTTGACTTTTAACTTCTGGAAGAATGAGAAGGTTATAAAGGACAAATGTTCCTTTGGTTGAGCTCCAGGTATTGGTTCCTTTTGTCAAAGTGCAAAAAATGTTTTCATCTAGGAATATAACCGAGCAAACAAGATCTGGGGTATGTTAGGGGATAAAGCATTATGGTTAAAAGAAGAGCTCAAGAGTTCTAGTGGCCATGAGCTGTAAAAAATGGCCGAGTTGGATTCAAGAGTCAGTTCTGAATCCAATTGTTGAGGAAGAATGAAAATGGTCAACACAGATCGAACATTATGGTGAGTACATAACCTCTTTTTTTATTATAAAACATGGCATATACTGCGTATTATAAAGTACATTTTTTCACTTTTTTGTGTGTGTAATAGAGCTACTGAAGTAAACAAGTGCCCTTTCTCCTTCTTCTTGTTCACTTTTAAGAAATGTAGGCACTGCAGTGTAAACAGAGAAGAAAGCCTGGACAAAACAGAATTATATAAGTAAAATTGATGTGCTTTTTCTTACTTTTGCTTACAGGAATGGCTGGATTAAACTATTGGCTTGATCTAATAACAAGTTCTCAGGGGGGAATAGGTAAACAAAAGAATGTTGAATGTAATAAAAAGTTTTTTCTTTAGCAAATAAATGTCCACAGAGCAACATTTGAGTCATATAAATGAAGGCAACTCTGTATCTGGTTCTCATAGTTCTTGGGACAAGCTGACAAGGACAATAAAAACAGAGTACTTTTTTTTTCAATGGCTAGAAGATAATGTTTTCTGAAAGCATTCAAGTTGTTTTCTACATCTGGGAGAGGAATAAAGGTAAAATAAAAACAGACAGAACTTAGTGCAAGTAGAAGCACAGGCTGTACCATGTGTCTTAACATGGATAATCTGCATTATAGATCAGTTCAAGCCTGTGAGTATAGCTGTCAGTCTAGGAAATTGTTCCTATTAGGAGGGTCAAGCTTTATTATTTGAAGATGTACATAGTTTTGTGTGTTTACATTAAGCTAATAGGTTATGGGGTATTCTTGGGGTGTGTTAGTTTTTTCTGTTTGAGGGTTTTCATTAAAACAAAAAGATGTGACATAGGTTCAAATGGATATTATAAGAAACAACTGTATAAAAGATCAACCCGCTAAGCAGTAGCACATGCATGCAACACAAAAGCTGAAACTAGACTTTTAAAAAAGATGTGATACATAGCAGGTGGGAATAATATCTTCTTGTCATAATGACAACACGTTCCATGTTATCTTTAAATATGAATGTTCTCACAGGTATATACAAAAAAAAGAGTAGCAAACTATATTCAAAATGCAGAGTGGAAATAGTTATGCTACAGGAGACACACTGAGAAAGAATTAGCATATGCATTTGATAAAGAAAGGATTTCAGGATGATTATTCAGCAGAATATTTGAAACAAAGACAAACAGAAATACTTATATCAATTGCCAGAGGTGTTCCAATAGTGATAGAAGAGAAAAAGAAGATAATAATGGTAGATTTGTAGTAGTAAGGAGCTACTGGCAAGGGAGGAGGGTTACACTGGCATGTATTTATATTCCATCTAAAACTGCTACAATGGAGTTTAAGAAAATTCTGGTAGAAATAATCAGTTTTCAGCAGGGACTATTACTTATAGGTGGGGACTGGAATTTGATTTGAAGCACTGAGGATGTATCTTGGGGCCAAGAAGGAAAAAATCTAACAAAATAGGGTTGATTTTTAAAATTTATGAAAATATTTGGTATGGAAGGTTTAAAGTTGTTAGTAGAAGCTCAAAGAGAATTTACATATTATTACAAAAACTGGGCTAGGCTAGAGAGAAATTATATTTCACAGGAATACATGCATTTAATTGAAAGTTTTGATACAGATCCAGTAACTATTTAAGATCACACATCAATAATAACTAAAAGTAAATGCAAGATAATGAAATGAAAATAATATACTGGCTTTTCCCCACCTAACTAAACAGAGAGGAATTTAGGGAATGAGTAATGGAAATTATTCAGTAGTTGTTAGGGAAGATAAGAAATTTCTTCAGAAAATATAGCTAGGGAATAGAATAAAATGAATGTGGAATTTAAAAACTGGATAGAATAAAAGAAAAGGAAATATTGTTAAGAAGTAATAAGAATTACTTAGAGAGACTGAAAGAGGTTTAAGTATTGCAGAATAGGGGGATTCTCACAAAACGAGATGAGATGCAACTGCAGAGTGCTAAAGAGAAAATAAGGGCGTATCTGGGTAATATGCATGAGGTCTGTTTTTTGATAATAATTCCAGAATGCAAAAGTTTGTAGCACAATGGCTCAGCAACAGAAGCAGGAAGAATTAAATATGATAAGGTTAGTGGTAGATGAGGCTCAAGTACTAGCAGTTAGGAAAGTAAGACATGAGATAAAAATGGTGATGTATAACCAGTCTACAAGAAAGTATCCAAGAATAGATGGTACTCCTGTGGAAGTTTGGAAGTTAGGAGGGAAACAGTGATAAAGATCTGGAAGGTTTTTAACAGTATTTTAAAAGGAGGAGAAACATTAACATCCTGGAAGAAAGCTGTGGTGGCTATAACAGCTAAAGATGGTAAAGACCCATCAGATCCTACTTCATATAGGCACATTTCAATTCTAAACCATGATTATAAAGTGGTTATGTCTATAATGGCTAAAAGAATGGCACAAGTGATGCCAAAATTGATAGATATGGATCAATGTGGTTTTGTGGAGGGGAGTCATTCAGTTGACAACATTAATAGACCGATGATGACCCAGAGGGAAACAGAATGTAAGAAAATACCACTGTTGTTAGTGGATCTTAATGCAAATAAAGTATTTGACAATGTAAGCTAGGAATTTATGAGTAGGGCAATGACATCACTTGTATTCCCTGATAAAATAATACAGTTGATTATATGACAGATCAGATGCAAAAATTAAAGTGGAGGGTTTCCTCTCTGACGTTCTGTTTGAACAGTGGAACCAGACAGAGGTGTCCTCTTTCCCATTTTTTATTTGCATTATGTTTAAAACCATTGTCAAAGAAAGTTAAGGACTCAGAAATTCAAGGATCTAATTGGTATGGTACTCAATAAAAGCTGGCTTTATTTGTGGAGGATATTATTTTGTACCTGATAAAACCAGAAAAAGCATTTCAGTGCTATAGACCATTCTCTTTTCAAGTCTTTTAAGGACACAAACTTAATGAAGACAAAACAAAGGCAATAGCTGCAGACTATCTACCCACACATTAATTGGATCAGCAATACCCATATTTATGGGAACATCTTAAAATGAAGTACTTAGGAGTATAGACTGTAAGGATTATGTTATGGCAGCTAAGGATATGTGGGAAGAGATTAAACAAAATATAATACAAAAACTGAAAAATTGGAAGCTCTGTTTTATGGATATGGCTAACAAGATACAAGCTCTGAAAATGTTTTATTCCCTTCAGTTTTATAGACAGGTCAGGCATATTTTTATCAACCAGGGAAGAAGGTGTGGATCGCAATTAATAAAGGGTTGAAGGATTTTACCTAGCAGAGGAATAGGGCAAGAATCAAATGGGATAATTTAATCCTTCCAATAGAGCAAGGTGGTTTGGGATTACCAGATTTGAAGGAGTATTTCAGGGCTGCACAGTTAAGGCTCCTGTACATAGCACACACAGAAAGCTATAATTCAGACTGGAAGGGGACAATGATGAAACAAAGGGAAGCTCAAGAAATAAGGAGAAACTGGGATTTTGGATGCAGATTCTTAAGGAAAATAAAAGTAACCACACAGAATATTATATTCATTAAGAAGCAGAAAGTATTCTAAGAACTAAGCCAACACGGAAATGGAGAAAGGAGATTCTGCCAATAGAGATGACTGCAATTGGGAGTAAACAGAATAGGCAAGATGAGGCTAGAATTTACTGGAAAAAGCTGGCAAAGGAAACAAGGTATTTGGAGCAAATAATTAGAGAGGGGAAGGTAACAGAATGGCAGGATACCAACAATGCATTTGGACTACAGGCTAGAAATTGCCTTCCCTTTCAACGACTGATATCAGAGTATAGGCAAAGAGAAAGGAATAGGGGGATACTAGTGAAAGACCATCACTGGTAACATTTTTAATAGAATCAAGAATAGAAGCTGCTGTTAAAAAAGGCATACTTAGTAGGGCATATAAAATACAGCATGATAACTATAGGAATCAATCAGAGAAGGTTAGAAAGGATTGGAAAGAGAGACTAAGTATGCAATTCACAAAGACACAATTGGAGGTTATATGTATAGCTCTCAAATATGCAACGAAATCTAGAAGATTTAGGATCTTTGCTTGGAAGTGTTTGCATATGTACTGTTAAACAACAAGAAGACTCAAAGGAATTTTTCTCAGGTAGACTACAAATATTAGAGGTATGGTGTAGAAGAAAGATAACTAGGAACATATTTCTGGGAGTGTAATGAGTTGGCAGACCTTAAAAATTTCCTTGCAGACTCCTCTGTCAGAAATACTGGGCACACACATTAGTATAACTAAGGAAATTATTTTAGCTGTAATACAGAATTGGAATTGCCTAGACAAAATAAGCCCTTGCTGAGTTTAATTCTGGTGGCTGCCAAAAAAGCAAATGAAAGTCTAAACCAATTGTACTAGAAGTAGTGGATATAGTAACAGATATAAAAGAACTGGAAGTGGGATGCTTAGAAAAGGGTAGGGGCAAATTACGAAGAAAAGAATGGGAATTGTGGGAACAATACATGCAGAATAATGTTTTGGAAGAGGCATGAGGTTTAAGAGAAAGCAAGAATTGAATGAGCTATTCATGTTTGACTGACAACTGTACAGAAGATAATAAGTGATGTATAATGTTGACAATTAAAATGTCAATATGGTTTGTTTCATTTATATAAATGTATGATTGCCGATGTCATAGTGATGATTCAATAAAGTTATTTCTTTTTTAAAAAATAGAATGTTATCCTTATATGAATCCATGGAGTGGAGGGATGGAGCTCTGACTACAACCCTGGTGGTCTGGCCTTGACTGGCAGCCTTAGTGCTGGAAGACTCAAATGGTGAGGGCAGAGGAGTCTGCTCACCTCTCTTAGGCAGAGAAGGGGATCTTTCAGGTTTGCAGGGCATATGCACTGGCATGGTCATCCCTGATGGAGACTGATGAGGCCTGCTTGCAGTGCTTTATGATGGGAGACATGACTACTTATTGAAAATGCCTTTACAGAAGTAAGGGCTATCCACCACAGTCAACTAATTGCAAAGAACTATGCAGGTAGCCATACCCATGCATATACAGGACTCTATGGTAAATAACACCAACAAGCTCAACTCACTCCTGATGGCTGCCTGAATGATCTTCCCTGACCCTCACCCTAGAGATGGGGAACAAATAGACAAATTGGCTAAGAGAGGGTGAACAATTAGGTGCCTGTGAAGACAAAAAAGCAAGAAAAAAATAATGTTATTCTTAAACAGAAAGTTTCACTTCAGATTGGATGTTGTCTATATAAATGTACAGAGATGAGGGCACAACACACAGTTTCACATCGAGATTTTGAAGCCATCGACAAATTTTACCATAGGTCAGCAAGTGTTGAGACCTTTGGGTATAGAACTGGTAAATGGCTACATGACCAAATTACATTAAGGCCTGGGTTTGTTGGGGGCTTGTAGAGGAAACTGATTTATAGTGCTCCACAGTTCACAGGAGACTCATTTGCTCAAAAAGTATTTAGTAACGTGTTCCAATGATGAGGAAAAAAGAATGTAGCAGGTTCTAATAAATTGGTTGTCCAGCAGACTATACCCTATTACATCTGGGGATATTGTTAAAGATTAACCACCCCCACTGGGGTTCCCCAGTGATACATACTTGGTCTAATGCTGTTTAACATCTTTAGTAACAATTTCCACAAAGCCATACCCAATACCAAAATTGTACAATATGTAGATGATTCCACATTAATCTGCAGTGCCGCCAACGTCCCAGAGCTTCAAACACTGACCCAAACTGCTTTCTCCACCACTGAAAATTGGATGCTTCAGAATCACCTCTCACTAAAAGCCAATAAATCCAAAATACTATTATTCTCTCCCTCAAAAGCTTCCCCTCTTGATAAAAACTCATTCCAAATCATTAGCCAAAACAACTCCACTATAGAGGTTGTTCCCTCTGCCAAACTACTTGGGGTCACTATTGATGAACACCTGAAATTCGACATTCACATCCAGCAAAACATTAAGAAAACCCATATAAAACTTGGTATGCTATACAGGAACATCCAGTTTCTCCTTCCACAAGACAAATGCTTTCCACTACCTATCTACTCCCCTCACTAATGTATGGCGCTCCTCTGTTAACTAACTTATCTGCCACACTCACTTCTAAATTGGAAGTCTGTTATAATAAGATTTCTAAATTTGTCACCAAAGCCAAATACTCCTCCCATCACTGTATTGCTCTTAATTTGTTACACTGGCTTGAACTCTCCAACCATCTAGACTATCTTCAGATTACCACAGCCCACAAACTAATCTTTCAACCCTCTAAGTGCCCTGCTCCATGCAACATCCTTCTCCCCTACACCCGTCAGAGAACTCTCAGATCTACTCACCAAAACCTAATCTGTGTCCGAAAACCCAGTCGCCCTGCTGGGCAGCTCCTGGTATCCTTTTCCTTAGCAAAAACATGGAATTCTCTTCCTTCCTCTCTAAGGACCTGTGCAAACTTTGAAAACTTTAAATCTCAGTTACATTCTCTCTCCACCTCTAAACCCCTCTCCAGCAATGATTACTAGCCTCTCTAGCTATGATCCATAGGCTACCACACACATGTACATATTGTAAATATCAAATTTGTACCATGTACCTAAGAATTTACACCTGCTCTCTATCATGAAATTTAACTGTAAATTGTTCACAGTCCAAAAGGAGGCAAGCACAAAAACAAGACTCACCAAAGTTCAAGTACAAGCGGAGGAAATAAAGCCCAAATTGTTCTTTTTTCTTTTTCTTTAATTCAAATCCAACAAACGACAGGTAGCTCCAGACAAGCAAACAAATCGAATCACTAAAACACCAAGCACATAAACGCTATGTCTCCACACTTGCGTTTTCGTTTACTCCACTTCATCGGATGCAAATGAATAATCATGACAAGTAAAATCCCATATATATATATATATATATATATATATATATATATATATATATATATATATATATATTTACACACAGATCTTTTAGCTTAATTGATTACACATTAATCAATTAAATAATTATCTAGTTTAATTAAACAACAAGTTAAGAGTATATCCTCCAAATCTTCACATATATAAACTAATCTATCTAAAAACCTAATTAATTTTAAAATAACTTAAAAATTCATTTATTTATTTCATACACTAAATATTAATATCCTTATTATTAACTAATTAAATATATTATTTTATCAAATTCAATGAGGAATGCATTAAAGAGAACTTTAAACATGAGTTTAAACATGTTTTGTTCTCTTTAATGCATTTCTCATTGAATTTGATAAAATAATCTATTTAATTAGTTAATAATAAGGACATTAATATTTAGTGTATGAAATAAATAAATGAATTTTTAAAATTAATTAGGTTTTTA
This sequence comes from Protopterus annectens, assembly GCF_019279795.1. Classification (NCBI taxonomy): domain Eukaryota; kingdom Metazoa; phylum Chordata; order Ceratodontiformes; family Protopteridae; genus Protopterus; species Protopterus annectens. The sequence continues at coordinate 1,589,751,238 of NC_056744.1, forward strand.
GATAGATTAGTTTGTATATGTGAAGATTTGGAGGATATACTCTTAACTTGTTGTTTAATGAAACTAGACAAGTATTTAATTGATTAATGTGTAATCAATTAAGCTAAAAGATCTGTGTATATATATATATATATATATATATATATATATGGGATTTTACTTGTCATGATTATTCATTTGCATCCAATGAAGTGGAGTAAACGAAAACGCAAGTGTGGAGACATAGCGTTTATGTGCTTGGTGTTTTAGTGATTCGATTTGTTTGCTTGTCTGGAGCTACCTGTCGTTTGTTGGATTTGAATTAAAGAAAAGAAAAAAGAACAATTTGGGCTTTATTTCCTCCGCTTGTACTTGAACTTTGGTAACTGTAAATTGTTCATTAATAATATTGTGTTTGTATCTAAAGGTAACATGTACCTAAGAAATTACACCTGCTCTCTAGCATGAAACATAATTGTAAATTGTTCTTCTTTTCTATGTTGTATCTGTATCTAAACTTTGTAACATGGAGCTTTTCTCCCCAGGCCTCTATTGAAAACAGGCTCCCTGAGCCCAGTGGACATCCCTGGTCATCAAACTGAAAATAAATAAATAAATAAATAAATTACATTTGCTTCCTGTACACTGAAATGACAGCAGTAATAACACTATAAGTATCAGTAAAAGCAGTTATTAAAAATTCCAAAATATTCACTAGTCTCTTTTACTGAATACACAATCTAATTACTTATTTTTTTTTACTTCTATGCCAGCTACCAGGTTTTCTTTTATAATGTATTACTTGTGCACTCGAGATATGGCAGAGCTCATTTGTCTGAATTCAGAGGGGATATTGATGATTTGTAGTTATGGGAGCATAATGCTAATACAGAAGTAATCTCTAGTAATGTAAACTTTCAGTGTCGTACTTTTTATTTGAAGTAATTTATATGATCTAACAATATTGGGTAGCTTATCTGGTACTTGTTTAAAGCAAAATAAACATTACTCTGAGTGACAGAGTGAGTGCAAGAACAAATGTACAAGCAAGTAGAGTAATAAATGAAAGCACGCACAAATGCTTGTCCAAATGAATACGTTTGTTAGGATCAACATCCTGATTCAGCAGAAACTTTGAATTTGCCATTAATGATTTAAACAATTTCTAAGATACTTCAGAAAATTGAGTTTCTTATTAAAGTTAGTATGCTCAATACAAGATATGGGCATACATTTGGAAGAACTGTGAAAAAACAGTGGCACGTTTAGTACTGTTGATAATGCAAGAAACAAATTTAAATGGTTTCGTTAGTGATCTTTAATCATATGGTGACCTCACTAAAGTCCTGTTCTATGGAACGATGTGACTATGTTGCATGATCCGGTACCTTTACACTGATCCCAAATACTTCCTGCAAAGAAACTTGAGATCTAAAAATTGCCATATTAATGAGCCATTATAACAAAATATTGCATTCTTGCCACAGGTAAGTGTATAATAGATTACTGATCATTGTTAATATTGCATACACTAGACATAGAGAGGAATTTGACCAAAGTGCATGTCTTTGCAACTAAATGACAGCAAGAAAAAATGTGTTCATGGCCAATGACAGTAAAAGCGGTATCAAATGCTTTATCAAATGACCACACAGAATATTGCTTCATCTCAAAGCAAATATATATATTTTTTTGTAGAAATTAACAAATAAGAACAATAATTGTTAGGTTAGGCACATGGTACATCTTGTCACTTTAGCATTGGACATAACTACTGTTTTTTACAGTTATTCTCCCCTGCCCTGACTTGGAACAAACTTCCACTGGATATTAGAAGTAGAAAACATCCAGAACAATTCAAAACTGCTACCAAAAACTTTCTAAAAAGCACCTGGACCTGCCACTGCATATGTCCTACTTAAGCTGTCTATCCTCACCTCTTCAGTGGTTTCAATCCTACCTCCTCCCACTTTTTTCTCTCATCCTTACTCAGTAGCTGTATGGTACATTTACTTGTAAATAGCTTATAGACTATCAGCTCTTATTACTCAATGTGTTTCTTGGACTTACCTATTTTTAAATAAATAACCAGTGGTTCAAAAAATTGCACATGTTCCAACTGCACACTATGGAGCTACTACTTTGGTGACTGCACCATTAGATAAGTTTGTTTAAGATTTGTGTATAACTCTGGAGCTTTCAATTTTATTTTGTAAACCATGTATGTACTTCTCTTAATATTGTACTGTTCTATACATACGTGTTTACTGTGGAGCTTTTCTCCTTGGGCCTCTGCTGAAAAAGGGCAATAACTTAGTCGTATTACACAGTCAACAAATGTCAAATAAAATAAATACATTTTTCATATTATGTACTGAGTCATTCAAGTATTCTGAACTCATCTGTGTGGTATCCTAACTATAATGGAACCTACTTGCCCATAGCTCGCATCTTCAACTTTCAGTCTATCTGATCATATATTTCTCCAATTGGAGTATACTTTTCATTTCAAAAGCTGTAAAAAGCATGCCTGCCTTTTAACTTATCTTAGAGTATTCACAGGTTGAATGCATACTAATAGAAGGTCAGCATGATCTTTGTCACACCAGATTTCCATTTACCCACCATCTACAATACTGAATGTTCTTTAGTTTTTTCATAATGTAGGTCATTTTAACTGAGTTGAATTTTTATATATTTTTTACCATTGTATGCTGGCTTGTTCATCAACCCACTTGCCTTGGAAAAGGTGTTGTGATAGACCAGACATTCTTATCCACAGCAAAAGTCTGCAGCTCACCTGGTTGGACTCCTAAGTATTTAGAGATAAGATGTGACATTTTATCCCACCTTTTCCTGCTTACCAAATGACTGGCACTGCATCCAGTCTCAACCCTTTGACTTGTAAATGCTGAGCACACATTGTGGCTTCCTGCAGGTTTTTCCACTGAATAAAACTGGGCTAACTGGGCCAAAAGTCCACCAGGTGCTCATTCAGTGAATACCACCCCTCAGGCCTGACAGGAGAGATAAGTATCAGTATTCCTGTCTAGGTGAAGTTTTCTGATTCTTTAAGCGAACAATAATATAGATTCCATTTTGGACTTTTGTTTGTTTGGCCCATCCTAGTGTACCAGGTTGCTAAGGGTAACTCTATAAGATCACTTAGTTCCAGTCAAAATAGCTTTGAGGATCAGGGTGGTAAACCTCTCCAGCTCAACAAGGACATGATCCCTTTGGAGGTGCTATTTTCCACTGAATATAATTTTCATAGACGCTCAATTTTAACATTCATAATAAATATGAATATTTAGATTGCAAGCATGTGTAAATAACATAAGATCAATGAAGCATTTCAACATTCATGATGGGTTCTTACAGACTAACATGGCTAAACCTGTTACTTCAACTGACATAAAAGATTGTAAATAATGCCTCTGTAAATATCATAAATAAAACCATTTCTTTAAAAAGAGCTATTCCTTTAAGAAAAGAAGAATACTTTTCCTTCCTTTGCAAACACTCAGGCAGATATACACTCACATGTATACACACACACACACACACACACACACACACACACACACACACAGCACACGTGCAATCAGTCTCATTCATGCTCCTACGCACCCATGTGTCCAGCCACATACACAGACTAACACTCCACCACCACCAAACCTTTGCTGAACTTACCTGCACTGTAAGTACTCCCATAGGAGTCAATTGGCAACCACAGTGTTTTTGCAGTGGTCAATTTGCCTCCTGGAATAAAATTTTATTTGACCGAGTGATTGTTTGAATTTCTTGCCCAAGCAAAGTGGAACTCAAGAACATTTATGGGGGGAGAGCACATGGCTAATTAACATTATTTAGTCCCCCAGACTGCTGCATTAGCTTGCAGCTTCTCCCATTAGACCAACCTCCATGATAAGTCCCCTATGAGAGAAAAGCTCAGAGAATTCAAAAGGCTTATCATGATGTGGATACCTACTGAGGTAAGACTTCTGCATTGCACTGAGCCTTCCAAGTACATCCCTCGTGATTTCAATTGTGTGTGTGTGTGTGTGTGTGTGTGTGTGTGTGTGTGTGTGTGTGTGTGTGTGTGTGTGTATGAATGTGTTTTTTGTGTTTGTGTGTGTGTGTGTGTGTGTGTGTGTGTGTGTGTGTGTGTGTGTGTGTGTGTGTGTGTGTGTGTGTGTGTGTGTGTGTGTGAGTGTGTGTGTGCTGGAGGGTTCTATTCTATTTTTTTCCTTTTAAAATTTCTATTCTCTACACCCTAGTCCACAATACAGATAGAGCAAGTGCACATCTAGATGAACACATTGCAAGTTTCACTCTGCTTTATCCTGTTCTGATTTCCCTTAGGATGTGTTTCTTATTCCCAACTACGTAATAACCTGTATTACAAACTATAGATTTTGGCTTGCTGTCTTTGTAGCTAATCAGTATATTTGCTGATACCACTGTAATATATGCTGTGTCTGACACTATATTGCAATGTTAAAAAATACTGATGTGGATTGTGCTTGCCTGAATAGCATTTGTTGTGCATATCATATCACATTGTGTTAAATAATCAGACTCTTGATTTATGTAGTTAGTCTGATGTGACTTAGACTTAACTGGCCATTGCTACTGCATTCATAAATCATAGTATATGTTTTGTGGTGTCTAGTTAATTCTTCTCACACTGTTGCATCTCACAGGCTTGTAGGGGGGTGCAGACTCCAGCCTCACAACATATTTATTTATTTTTTGCTAAATAGTTATGCCATTTCTTTACAGATATACACACACACATATATATATATATATATATATATATATATATATATATATATATCAATATGGCATATCAGAAAATTTATCTGCCTTGAACAGTGCCTGAGAGTTTTAATTACAGGGCATGTTTGCTTATTAATTTGTTTCCAGTGTGCATTGTACTCTGTCAGAGTATGTGTTAACTCATACCTTAATCATTTCTGGCTGAGGTCACTACGGACCCCCTGCCACTTTACACTCTTGCCAGCTTTTTACTGCTCAAAGTCACATGTACTGCGAACTGCGTACCGGTAGTTGGGCTTTATAATCCATTTTATTTGCCTGTAGAAACCTAGGCTGCATGACTTGTCTATCATTGCCTGCAAAAGACTATGCTCTGAGCACTTACATTCATCATTAACTTCCGTAGTTACCTCTGCTCGCACCCAGCCTTTACTGCTCATACACAGACTGACTGGCACCTGATGCATACCAACAGGTGCTGAAATATTATTTCTTAATAAAACCCAATAACTCCCTTTATCAAATTTTCACAAACAACGATTGTGACCCCAACTGGTTAAGCATTTCTATCACATTTCTATCATTCATAACCAAAGGTACTCTTTGACCCTAAGTAGCCACTTACCTCCCTCCACCCTCCAGTGCCACAAAATTCAAATATTTTCTATCCAGCATCCTAGACATATGTTACTCTCACAAAAACACAGTAAATCCTAAGTGACTTTAATTAATTTACTTAATAACATTTTTTTCTGAATCTGAAAATATCCTGTCAAATCCAGGCTTTTCCAAAGCCATTAAATACACCACCTGCCTAAGCCTCTTTTCTGACAACTACTCCCTATCACATCATCACCAATGACCCATCTTCCATCCAAAACAATCTGTGACCATTGCCCCATGACCCTTAACCTAACACCACCCCTCACCAAAACCCTACCACATCTAATCCCTGTGCAACATCAGTCCCAATAAAACACTGACAGACTACACACACAGCTTTTTAACACTCCTAGAATGACATCCTAGGCTTAGATGAACATGATGCCCTGATGATATTACAAATTCTTTCACCTCTTTTCTCAGCAAACTCCATGAACATATCTTGTTTCCTGTAAGCAGGCTGTGTAAATCCTCAGCCAGATAATGGCTAACTGCAGAACTTAAAACTCTTTACAAGTCCAGAGAAGAGGCCTGGGACATCTGGAAACAGTTTTTGACTAAAGAAAACTACTGCCGCTTTAAACACACCTAAGAAATATTGCCAAAATCCACAAGGCCAACATCTTCACGTCTATGTGGCACATGGCTGTATAACCAGAAGAAATTTTGGAATCATGTTAACAATATCACACAAAGGTTCTCTTCTAAAGTTACACTGTATGCATTATTCATTGTATAATGATACTATCACCATGTTTTTTGGATATCTTACACCAGACTGCTTTCTGTTAGAGTTCATTCTTCCAAACCTCTTCTCTTCAATACACAACAGTAAACTCACTGAAAAGTACTCTATGATTAATTCACTTATATTCTACTTCAAAATAATAACCAAAAAGACATTTCCAAAATCCTGAATAGCAACCCAACAGATGGCCATCCAGGAACGAATAGCCATCACCCTTGGTTTGTGCCTCACTGTAAAGACCACATCCTTACTCCCACTCAAACACCTCTTCAAAACATGACTCATTAAAGGAATCATACTTCTTAAATGGGAAAAAGCCAAGGTCAGGTTAAATGCCCCAACCCTTCCTCAACCTGATGTTAGACCCATCTCAGCCCCCCCCCCCAGCCTTTGAAAGAACACTAGACAAATGTATCAATGACCATCTAACCATATGTCTCTGAACTTACAAAAATGTATCACTCTGTCAACAAAGACTCTGGTCTGACCAAAGTACAATGGCCACAGTCTATTCTGTAATGGACGACATCCTCCAAAACATGAAAAAGGAAACTTCACAAGGATTATTTTCATTGACAATAACAAGACCTTTGATAGAGCATACCCCTCTTAGATACCAAACTACCTTCAAAATATTAGAATCAGTGCACATGACAGCCAATGGTTTTCTGATTTTCTACATTACAGATACTTTGTTGTACAGCTAAGACCTACTACCTCCACCAATGCCACCCCCCCAAAAAAAAATGGTTCCCACAAGGATCTATACAATCTCCAGTATTTTTCTTATTATACCAACATAAGCAGACTACCTTCAGGCCTCCCCAGCCTACCCATTTATTTTATGCTGACAATATAGTAATCTACAGATTAGGCTCCATCATCTCCCATTTTTCCAACCTCCTTCAAAAATCTGTTCAATTTTAAACATTGATTACCAAAACAAACTATTTTTAAACATCAAAACAATAAAATAAAATAAAATTGTGCTGTTTAGAACACCAGAAATGCTTAAAAAAGTCTATCCTACTCAGAATATTACTGTCGACAATAAATATGTCTGTTTAAACCCCTTTCTCAACTTTTAACATCATCTTCAAATACAAAACGTGAAGTAAACACATTTATTTTTTGGGATAGAAAAATCTCACATTTCTTGCCACCACAAGGCGGGGCATCTACAGACAAAGCTGCTCTTTACCCAGAATTTGAATATGCTTCCCCAGGGCCGGCCTTAGCTGAAATGACACCCGAGGCGAAGTAGTGCTCTGGCACCCCCTTACGCCCTACCTGCAACATACTCATAAAACAACCCTATTTGAGCCACACCCACAGGTAGGTCACTCGCCAAGAAAGCCACTCCAGTAATTTCCTTAAATCATTTAAATGCATAAGAAGAAAAAAATACCTTGTAATGTAGTTAAACTGTAACTACCTTTGTGTACTTATTTCCTATTTTAAATACCAGAACTGGATCATAGTCAAATAGGGCCCTAGGCAGGGTAATAGATTGCCCTCCCCCAGAGCAACCCCTCTTGCAGCAACCCCTACCCTCCAGCAGCAGCCCCCTCCCCAGCCATCCCAGTGTTCCATTACTTGGCTATTTCTCACCAGTTACCATACACACTGTTCAAATCTATCAGTGTGCATACTGTTTTCTTATTTATTTCCACAATGTTTACAGATATTGAAATAAAATTACACAAACACAGATAGCCATTTGCTAAACAAACAATAAAGTCTTGCAATGAATACAGATTTAGCATGAGCAGAAAACATCTCTGTCCTTGAAAGTCATACTCATTGAAACGGCAAAACTCACATTCATTAAAATAGCATGAAAACCCAGATTCATAGGAAATGCATCTGGCCAGTGGAGGATTGAGTTTACCTTTGGGCTGTTTTCAAAACAGACTACTTGCACACATTTTTAGGGCCACGCATACACGTATTTGTTTTTTGATTCATCTTCCTGACTGCATTAAATTATATTCCTTGTATAATACAGCACCACTTGTTACAATGGGTTTTAAATTTGAAGTTTTAAACATTCTTTTAATAAGCAATGAAACAAAATGTATGAACCAATAACTACTCATTTCAGAAAACTTCAACCATAAAAAGCCACTCAAAACTTCTGTAATAACAATCCAGTATCATTCGATATGCACAATCTCTGCAGAAGTAAAACCATCTGAATAATTCTACATTAAAGAAATCTGTAACTAATGAAGAGGTTGCCACTGACAAACAACTTTACATTTTAATGTTTTATGTATAAATTCAGTGCCTGCTGCCCTTGAAGAATTAATTGCCTATATTACATTGGTCAGTTAGTTATATTGCAATAGGAAATAATAAACCAACAAGTTCATAGTTACTACGTATCTCATACAAAGGCGGACATACTCAGGAGTGTAGAACCCCTTTCCCCCTTATAATGCAAACAATCATATGGGTACTACAGTATCAGCACTACATTTCCATGGTGTGGGAGTAGAATCCACAGCTCTCTGCTCCAAACACAATTATGTTACCAACACTGCTTTCAAATTCTACAACACTGTGTGCCATTTGATAAACAAAAAACAGCTATTTGCACTTTGAAAACAGATAGCACGAGCAGCAGTAAACCTTCTTCATTACTTATGTTTTAATTGTTATTTATAATTGATTATTTTTATTATGGTAAAACTAATAAATTTTTTTTTTAAACAAGAAAAAAAAAAGATCTGCTTTTGGCACTACAATTATCAAGTCTATGTTCTGTTATATATTTTTTCCAATATATTTCAAATTTACACACATATATTTTTATACACATTTTTATACACATTTGCTATATAATCTCACCGTATATTATTACAAGTTTTTTAAGGTTATTACTAGTTTTTTAGGGATTATATATATACGAAAATTAGTATGATGTGTTTTGTTATGGTTTAACTACAACAAACTATTCAATTTTTTTGGGCATAAACCCTGTAAGGATGTGTATTTTGAGTGAATTTTCAATTAATCAATTCACTAATTTTTGGCGCCTAATTAGATATTTAAGAGCTCTGTTTGGGAGCTTCTTGGTTCTGATGAAATCTGCTTTTGCAGATGAAAGCGCTCAACCTTGTGTGTTTTGTATTTTGTTTTGCAGTACTTTGCATAGTACTGTGCTTGTGGAGTGGATTACGTAGTGAATAAAGCTGTTGGAAATATCGTCTTGGTACTGTGCTTTTCTTCGTGTACCAAGCCATTTCGTGGAGTTATAAGTCTGTTTTCACTATTAGTATGTTCTGTTATTGTAACACCTGATAGGAAAAGCTTGAATGCGTCCTTTGAGTTGCAGATGATGCACCCATTCCTGTCAGATATGAAAGTTATGTACTTATCATAATAGTATATTTATAGGAGCAACCATGGCATTAGTGTATATATGATAAGTAAGCATTGTGGCTGGAGCAGGGGCATGGCAATTAAGGGGTGTGGCTAGTGTGAGGGGCGTACCCTAGCGTTCAAGTCTAGTTAGGTTCAGTATATTAGTAGGCAAGTAAGTAACCAATTATTAAGTAAGCCAGCTTTTGCTGTTATTACTATTATCTGTAACTTTATGTAGTATTAGACAATGTTAGGTAAGTGAGCATTTGTGGAAGTGTTTTCGGTCAGTTGTGGTTATGTGAGGTGCTCTTTAGATAACACATCACAACGTACATATACATAAATGCATAAATTATTCATGCACACATACAAACATTATTGTACAGGACTGCATAATTTTTCCAAAAGTATTTCCTTTACAATAACATGCATGGTGGTAATTATAGAAGGGTTTAGGTATACCCCATCTGAAATCCAGAAGCACCAATATACAAAATTTTATACAAAAGCAATTAAACATGACTTTTTAGCGTGTGCCCTGCATGTAACAATTACTTCTTGGTTGAAACAAAATGCACCGAAAAAGACCTCATTTCTTTTTTTTTTTATTCCAACACTTCCTCTGAGCAAGTGGATAATCTGCAAACAGCCGTGAAATGCTGTTAATATCCTTGTGCTTTCTTTGTAACCTACAAAATAAGACGTTAAACAAGTTTTGCAGCTATAACATTTAATGGAGATTACATATATGAAAACAGATTAAAGGGAGTATTAACGTGATCCCCACTTAACTACAGGCAACTGCAACTTTTTAATTATTACAAACAGATGCACTAATACAGATTATTAGTTGTTGTGTCAGCCTGTTGATCATCATCTTCTTTTGGCTGTTCCCGCTAGTGGTTGCCACAGCGGATCATCTGTTTCCATTTCTTCCTGTCCTCTGCATCTTGCTCTGTCACAGCAACCACCTGCATGTCCTCTCTCACCGCATCCATAAACCTTATCTTACGCCTTCCTCTTTTCCTGCTATCTGATAGCTTCATCCTTAGCATCTTTTTCCTAATATACTCAGCATCCCTCCACAGCACATGTCCAAACCAATGTAATCTTGCCTCTCTGGCTTTGTCTCCAAAACTTCCAACCTGAGCTGACCCTCTAATATAATTATTCCTTCTCCTGTCCACACTCGTCACACCCAGTGCAAATCTTAACATCTTTAACTGTGCCACATCCAGCTCAAACTCCTGCCTTTTTGTCAATGCCATTGTCTCCAACCCATATAACATAGCTGTGTCATATAGCATAGTTGTGTCAGCCTGTTGATAATAAGCCAAAAAAACAGAAAACAACATCAAAATTCAAATATGCCTTTCTGGACACATCTGTGTCAAAATAGAATGAAAAAGGCTACCATTCAAGAGTAGGTCACCTAAACACTATACATCACAATGCTTCTCCCCGCCAACCCCAAAATTATAGCTATGTCAAGCATTTCCAAAGTAACGCACACAAAGACCGGAAAAGCTCGAGAGAGATTTTAAAATATCTTCTGATTTTTTTCTAGACATCGCCAAACAATAAATGGTGATGTTCACAATCCTGATGCCAGTCTCTTCCATCTCCACAGGTCTCAGGAAAGACAAAGACACAAGCACACAGTTCCCACAAAGTAACACACACATACTCTCTCACACAGGATCACACACACTTACAGTAACAGAACGACTAATTTAAATTACATACAAACACATATGCACACAGACACACTCTCTCGCATACAGAAACAAATGGCTTAACTTACACATAGACTCACACTTACACCTACACTTACCTTGTATTGAATCTGAATGGCCACATGTGCACGCATGACCTTAACTCCTCTCTTTACTGAACTAACTTAAATTCCGCGAGTGACGACAGATTTTTTTTTTTTTTTACTTTGTTGAAGCCAGCCTCCTGGCCAGCCTGAAGCCATAAAAGTGGGAGGGTGCTTCCGCCTTCACTTTGCCCTATGGTTTTGTTATTTTGCGATCTTCTCAGCGCCCTTCACTCAGAGACAGGGCGCCAAGAAGATCGCAAAATAGAAAAAGTACATTAATTAAAATAAATAAATACATAAAATTCTGCCCTTTACAAGGCCACTGTACAGTGCCCTAGGTTGTCGCCTAGTTCGCATATGCTTATGGCCAGACGTGCCCCCCCCCCCCAAAGATTCATCTTCACAAAAAAGCATTTCCGTTCTTTAGACCATTTCAAGATCTGCAAATTTATAACTCTTTCATCTAGGAGGGAATACCACTGTTACACTGCTCTTAAGGCCATGTCGATGTTCATCCCTCAAAGTCACCCTCCTTCTAGATACCATGATTCACAGACTAATAAATAAGGAATCTTTCTCTTTCTTCACCAGCAGACTTACCAAAAGGCAACCACCTTACAGCAGAGTAAAGCAAAATCTGGAAAAAGAAACTAGAAGACCTGAACATCTTTCGTGTTGAAGGAAAAAAAAAAGAAAATAAAATTACTGAGAAGTTCCAAGATAATTGCTAAGACAGAGTGTATTTCCGCTGTATGGCACTATGTGTAAAGGTCCTTTTAAACTGTTTTGCTACTCCCTGTGATTATTTCAGAAGAACATGCATTTTTGTATGCAACAGGACCACATTATTTAATACACTGGTGATTGCTGCTACATTTTACTTTCACTTTCTCAGTCTCTCTCTCTCTCTCTCTCTCTATTTTTTTTAAGTAACTGAGTTTTTAAAGAATTTTTGAAAGACGGAAAAAATAATAGACATTAGTATATAATAATGAATAGATATCATGTTAACAATAAAACTTCCATCTTCTTAAATACTAAAAGCAACTCATATTACATGAGACTGTATGCATCAAACAGCTCTGTATTCAATGCATTCAATTAATGGGCTGCTAAGGTGACCAGAATAATTAATGGGATCATACAACCTTTCTTAAAAGTAAAGTAAAGATCAAAAACAGACTTATTAAAGTTAAAAGAATGATTGTAGTGCACTGTGCAGTGTCTGTGTACCTGTCTGGCACAGGGAAACTGCAAAACATTATGAATGGTATGACACTGGAAGGAGTCCATGGCACTGGAGTAATATAAAATGGTTCCTTTGTCCTGGCTTAGTCTTTCCCAGCAAGTCAGGAAATTGCCATCCAATGGTGCCATCACCAGCTCTGATGTAAAGCTCCCACTTTTCCCTTGCAGGTATTAGAAATAAAATAAAAGTAATCTGAATTCACAGTAAGAATGTCTTTAAGGGAAATGGCTTTATAGCCTTGCTGGAGCAAGCTGCAGGTAACAAACAGCTCTTCCAACAATATAAGATTGTTTCATACTTTGACCATAAACATTAAGACAGTGAGAGAGAGTGTGTTACTGCTTGAAAGTTGAATTCAGTGTTAAAGTATCTCAGATATCTGAGGTGGTTAGGGACTTAAAACTTTTACATTATAACATAACTGCTGCACAAGCAATTGTGCAAAGAACTCTGCTACCCTGTTGTAACAAGAACTTGCTGTCCATTTTGCGAGGCACAGCTTAGGAGTTAACCTGACCCTTCTAATCATCAGTCTTCTCGTCAGAAAAAAATCATTATAGTTTGAAAGAAACTGCTTTTTCGATTATTGCAGGATTTTTCATTACTTTTTCTGGGAATAGAAAACAAACCATTCTGGTTAATGACTGTTGTATTTGTGAAGCTTCTGGCCTTTCTTTTATGCCACAAAGGCCTTTTACAGTTCTAATAAGGTCTGCAGTGCAGAAAGACATTTTGACCCTTTTGACTCTACATGGATAGTATTTGTCCTGCAGAGAAAGCAGGATATTTACTATGCTTTCTAAAGCAGTGTATGAGTCAGACTGTCATGTGACACAGGTGCAGTCCGTCAGACTATAGTTGCTAACTTCGTCAGTAGAAACAATTACTTGTATACCTTGAAAAAATTGGAAGGTTATGGTGGTACCTTTTTGGCCAAGTTCAAACACAGATATTATAGTTATAGAGGGCTTTCTGACGGTTTTTGTAACTTGCAAAAGATGGTGAATACCCTCTCCCACTGCAACTATTGTATACCACTCCCCTGGGTTTATAATGTGCATGGTGGGAATGATGTGGTAAAGAATCAGTATCTCACATATAAATGCCTGGATGACAGGTACACCACAATCAGCTCTTGATGAGTAGGGACCAAATGGGCAGAGCTGTGACTATTGGTGAGAGGGGCAGCAGAGCTGCCACTACCAAAAATAAAGTTAAAAAAGAGGGTGTTTCTGGTATTGAAATTCTTTCTGATTATCTTTAGCTTTTGGAAGAGTGAGTTACACATTAGCAACAGAGGCAAGAGGCAGAGAGCACCAACACATAAAAACTCATGTTGGCATTAATACCACAGGGAGGAAAGGAAGCCATGAAGAACACAAAGGGGTTAGGACAGAATGCAAAAAAATGCACAGCAAGGCATCTTTTTTAGAGACATACCAGGACTAGGTCTCTGTAGAGGAAGAAAAAGAAAAACATTATGCAGTACAAAGAACTTTTAAAAGGTGGGATGAAGGGTAAGTATTCAAGATCAGTAATGGATAGAGTGAATCTGGGTTGGGAGGAGTGAGGTCCAAAGCAACCTGCATAAAAAGGCATGTCATATCTCATTGTAAAAATAAACAAAAAGCCTGAAGGAAGGTATGGAGAAGTATATTCATTCAAAACTATATTTAAACGAAAATGTAAGAGTAGCTAGGGAGAGCAAAATTGCTAATGAAAGAATGCATGACAAAAATGGGAGAAAATATGAAAATAAGGAGAAATTGGTTGAAGAAAACAGGAAGTTAAAAACAAATGGAGCAGAAGACATGGAACGAAGAAAAGTCTGACTGTGGACTAAGGTGCCTGGAAAATGAGAACAGTAAACGACATACACAGACGCAGTGGATACAATGAAAATGTCAGCAAATGAATACTGATAATGGAATAGGTAGATGACAGAATGTATTAAATTACATTTGCTTGATAGGAAAAGTCCCTAATAAGCCTTGCTACTCTGCCCTATAGATAGATAGATAGATAGATAGATAGATAGATAGATAGATAGATAGAGCGATAGATTGATCAAGAGAGACAGATCGATATATCTTTCTATTTATGCAGACTTAGCATTCTACCTTCCCTTACATCCATACATTCTCCATTACCCTTCTCCACCTGTCTCATCCCCTATTCAATGCTTTTGTGGATTTTTTTCTCCACTTCGCCATCCTAGTAGACTATTCCATCAGTCGATCCCTCAGATAATACACCCACATAGTCTGTTAGCTGCTGCCACTGCCCTCTTGTTCTGTTCTGTTCTGTTCCTGGTGCTCCAGACCAGGAGTTTTGAGCATGCTCAGATCATTTTCATGCTCCACAGCCATCAGTTCTATTCCGCAGAAGCCTTTCCCAATCCTTACTTAGACACCTCTCTCCATCCTCAACTCCTGCCATTGGCAAATGGATTCTGTTTTCCATTCCCTTAGGCATGGATAAAACAAATATGCTAAAGAGTAGTGAATTTAAGATCAACCCTTGTGCTACTATTAATCTTTTTCTACATTATTGGTGTTGTTGCTGCTGTCACAACTACCCTCCGTAGCCTACCACACAACTGTGCAGCAATGCAGTTACTCCTAATACCTGAGGTTTTCTTAGTATTTACCTGTGCAGGAAAGAATCACAGGCCTTAGTGAAACTCAGGTAACCCACATATGTTGCTAATCTCTTGTTCAGTTCAATTTTAACCTAGTCATAAAACTAGATCTTGCACCACTGCACATATCTATATATTCCTTCTCAGACTCTTTACATGGCATAGTAATATTTAATTTATCCATTGTTGACTAGGTTAGTTCCATTAGTCCACTACGGTAGTAGACTCTATTCAGGAGAGACTCCAGGTGGTATTTATACTACTAGATTAAAATTTAGCAAGGGCATCAGGAACCTTCCCCTACTCTTTTCAATGGGTGCTGCGGGATCTTTTCCATCCACCTGAGCTACCACCAACTCAAGCAGATGGGACCTTGATTTAATGTTGCACCTTAAGGATGACCCACTCAAGAGTGCAGCACCCACTTCATGCTGCACTGTGGTATCAACAACCAATATACCTGGCATGAGAATAGAACCCACAGCCTTGTGCAGTAAAGGCAAATGTGCTACTTGTTGCGCCAGTGACAGTGCTCACATGTAGCCCTCTCTCTTGTCACCATGAAAATCAAAAATGAGACATTGAGTCAGACCCTGTGAAAGCAGTTTTATTGACTCAGAAGGAGTGAGAATAAACTCATTGAACCTGCTGAGCAAAATATATCAAAATCACTTTTGCAGGCAAACAAGCCTCTTGACACCCCTTTGTGGGAGACATTACCCCCACACTCCCCTTATTTTAATATACTAACTCCATGGTCACACAGCCAGAGAGATAAGAGACACACTCTGTAATGGTGAATGAAAACAGTTACTGCTCAAAGTGTGAATTTTGCAGATACTTCATTTATTGGTAAATATAGTTGTAGAATTGTAACTTCAGTGAAACTGGATTGTGGAGTAAATGGGTGACCACTTCTGAACTGGCCACTTAAGATATTCTTCAACTAGTATGTTCTGAGTCTTATTTTTATTTGCATCTACTACCTGAATATGTACCGCGTCTCTCCCTGGCTGTCAGTTTGAAGTGTGAGACCTGATACTGGGAATCCTAACACTTCAAAAATGAATGTGCGATTTTAGTACAATAACAGGGAATTATGGAACTCACAGTTACACTTTTTATGCATTTTTGGGGGGATATCCCCTCCCTAATTTCCTCGTTGTGGGCATTTAGACCTCCCACGTCCTTACTGCATATATGAGTCTGAGACTGCTGTGCCTCAGAGTGAGAGGAATACCCTACGCTACCCTCGTTTCACAATCAGTAAGCATCCTTTACCCTGCATGCAGTTGTGTTTACTCTTCCAAGGCTCACAATTGCAATCTTTGCATTTCATTGAAAATCCCCTATATATGGTGTCTAAGAAAAACGGCATGAAAAAGGATGTGAAATTATGTATTTCAGGAAAGGAATTAAATTCTAGGTACAGAGGGAGAATGAAAAGGAAGGAGGAAACAGGAAACAGATTTGGTGGTAAGTTTTGGGAGGAGGAAATGAAAATTTCTAGTGGACAGATGAAGTCTGCCAGTTACATATGCATAGCACATAATGCTAGCTTTCTAGAAGAAAATGGGAAATACTGGCCTTAAATTCTGGAAGAGAAAATGAGATTGTAAGGCTCGTGGATCAGGAAGTGTTTCAACTGCATGTCAGTGAGGTCACAAGGAATAAAAAAGTGTTGGATGTGATAAGAAGGAAGAGAGAACTGGAAACGGTAGCAATAAATACACCACTAGACAGTAGTGCCAGTGCCATACTGGGTTTCCTAGTGTAGGGCAGGTGGATAAAGATGAAGATAAGGACTATAAGGAAGGTAGCAGTGATGGTGAGCAAAGCATGGGAAGTTATAGAAATATCAGGGAAGTAAAGCAATTATGTATAAAAAGAGGTAAATAGCTGACAAAATAGCAAGCATAAGAAATGGAAACAAACTGGAGCCACTGGCAAGGGAAATTCAAAGTATTCATGAAGATAAAATCAGAAGCTGAAAGGGACAACTGTCTCAGGTAGTTCAGAGGTTGGAGTCCTGACTATGATGCAGGTGACTCATGCCTGGTTAACAGTGATGGGAATAATGTATTGCAATATGTAATATATTACTGTAATATATTACAATTTGTAGTAACTAGTAATATAACTAGTTACTTTTTCAAAATAGTAATAAAGTAATAGTAACATATTACTTTTTTAGTAACCAGTAACTTAAATGTGAGTTAGTTTTGAGTTACTTTTGCTTAAACTAGTGGTTCTCAGGGTGGGTGGTATCATCCCCTATAGAGTGATAGAAAACTTCTGGGGGCCCTGGATAGTATGGATAGCAATCGTATGTTAGGAGGTAATAGAGACTTTGAAGGGTTATTTGGATAAAAAAATTACAGCATAATTTTGGAACAACTCATAGCATGTAGCATTCATAACATACCTTTCAGCTGTACCAAATTCCTTAGCATTTCCCAGTTTTGGGCTCTAAATAATAGGGTGCCACAAATTCTCAATTGGCCCCATTAAATCCCGATTTTGGCAAGGGTGCCAGAACCATCACACTTTTAAAAGGCTTCAATTAAAAAAAAAAAAACACTCCGTGATGGTGGTGTCTTCTCCACTAAGGAGGACAGAGGCACCAGAAGCTGTTGAAGACTTGGGGGGGGGGGTCAGAGGGTGAGAGGGGCACTTAGTGATCCAAAAAGGGCAATTTTTTAAAAACTATTTACTACCACAACATAGGTTCACTCGGAGGACATTTTAAGCTTAGCCAAATTCCCTTTTGGTGCTTGAATTTACATTTCCTGATTGGTCTTACTTATCCCATGGCTGATAATTGTATATTAGCCCTAGTGAGAATAACTGTGATCATACCATAGATAATTTGAGGGGACCCATGTAAGGGATGCAGCATTTAGGAACTGCCTCTATCCATGAGTGGCATGGAGTACATTGTATATTACCCATCCTTAAATCCAAACTGCTTTTGAATACGGACAGTGATGAGCTTTGTTTTATTTGAATGGATAGTCTGTTCTGGAACAGTGGTAGCCTCTGTGATATATATCCATTTCTCCACAAAATTCAGTTTAGATACATGGACTGAGTATTTCTGATGGCATTTGACTTGCTGATGTTCAGTATGTCCATCTGTATTATGTCGAAGGATGCCTTGTATGCCAGACATGTCACCTCTAAGCACTCTGTAGGATACTGAGTAGACCTGTTGTTTAGGACTTGCATCCTTTTAGTAGGGTATCTCTCTGAGTATTCCAATTTTTGCATGGCTCTGGACAGATACATGCCAAAAGTGGACATTATACAAAATGATTGACTTAATGAGGGCTTTGTAAAGGGGGACAATAACATCTCTAGATCTAGTCAAAATCAATTTGCTTATAAGCTGTGGAATATAGAAAGACTTTCTTATGACTCTGGGCACATACTGGTCAAAAGTTAGATCACTGTACAGACAAGTTCCCAAATGTCAAACAACTGGGTCAGTTCTCAGGGGGCATTGTCAATTTGGCAGTTCCCATGGAGTAGATGACTTCGCAAAGGATACGATAATGTATTTCTTGGAGTTTAGTTTTAATTCATGATTGTGGCACCAGTTATTGTTTGGGACAAACCTTCCTGCATGATGGCTAAGTCATTTGGGATTCAATAACTGCTTCTAGCTTGCAGTCATCTCAAACTTAGTCGGCCAAAGCCCTTTGGAATTTCCTTCTACTTTCGAGATGTATATGCTAAACAGAAAAAGTCTCAGCACTGAACCCTGGGGGACTCCATTGGTGATTGGTCTCTTCCCCTATTTTGATCTCCTGCATCCAGTGAGCAAGCATACATGTATGCATTCTTTGATTCAACTTCCTGATTGTATTAACCTGATTGTATTAAATTATATTCCTTGTATAATACAGCACCACTTGTTAGAATGTGTTTTAAATTTGTAGTTTGGAACAGTTTTCTAGTCAGCAATGAAACAAACTGTATGAACCAATAATGACAAAACTACCCATTTCAGAAAATTTCGACCATAAAAGGCCACTCATACATCTGTCATTACAATCCACCAATATCAGTAAATATGCGAAATCTCTGCAGAAGTAAGTCATATAAATAATTCCACATTAAAGGGCTCTGTAACTAATGAAGAGGTTGCTGCTAGCAAGCAACTTTATATTTCATTGTTTCATCTATAAATAAAATGCCTGTTGCCCTTTAAGAATAAATTGCCTACGCTACATTAAAAAAATGATAAGCTAGTAATTTTGCAATGGGGAATGGATGGCAAACTGATAACAGAAACATAGTTACTAAGTAACTCCTCCAAAGGAGGACATTCATAGGACTGCAGCATTCACTCCCTTTAAAGTACAACATCAGCAATCCGTCTCTATACTGTGGGAGTAGAACCCACAGCCCTCTGCATCAAAAGCAAGTATACTACCTGTTGTGCTACTAAATGCAAAATGACTTAACATAAGTAGCACTAAACTTCGCTTCCCCTGAAGCTCTCAGCTCCTTATAAAATCCACTTGACACTCAACTAAATCTCTCAACTTCACAGCACAAGAAATCTAGAAAAAGCAAAAAATTATTTTGGGAGGAGCAAAGGCCCAAAACCAGGGCCACATTTTAAATATTGTTTGTATAATCTTAGAAAGTTGCTAAAATAAAGTGTTTTGTGTTACCATGTATTTCCTGAACGATAGGAAGACTGAAACTTAAAGGGCTATCATTATTTAGTGAGTTCAGTTCTCAATGATTTGCCAGAAAACCACAAATTTTAAGAGGAACAGACCAAAAATGTGAGCCAAATATTCTGTGAAAATCTGGACAGTTGACAGCTATGGATTCAACTCCCTAAATCACAAGTGGTGGTATGGACAGAGAATTTAGGCCTTGTTTGAGCCTGAGTAACACTAACCACCACGTATAACTAATTGGGGCATTTTACATACACACACACACACACACACACACACACTCCCTGCACATAAAAGAACAAGACTCCTTACTGGCGTGACTTTGACTCTGGCAGCACCAACAAAACAGCAGCAGCATAACCCCTGTAACACAGAGCAATAAGAGAACAAGAACAGCTAGTTTAGTTAGTTTAACTTCCCGGCGTGAATCCACGTTAATGTGAAAACTCCACTTCATTAATTTTTTTCCGACAGGTCTTGCAGCTGTAAAAGTGGGGGGCTGCCCCCCGGCTCTATGGTTCCGGCACCCATGAAGAGGACCATTTGCTACTCATTACTGATTACAGGAACAATTGACAATGTCATTGATTTCATGACCCACATGTAGATAAAGCCAGAGGAGGGGTATAAAGATTCAGATTCTGACATCTATTATTATAATTCACTATAATTTACAGATTTTGTGTCAGTATGCATTTTGAATAATAAGATATACAGAGCTGTTGAAATCCTCAACAATTTAACAGAAAAATCAGGCATTTGCCAGAAGCAGGGCAAAAAAAATGAAGGCAAAATCAGGAATAATTGGTAGGTACGATCAAATATTATCCTGCTGTTTGTAAGGTGGACGTCATGTTAGTGAGTTTGTGTTTCAAATGTTTCCCCAATGTGAAGAAATGCAGTTTAAGAGCCGGTAGTCTGGTGAACTCATATACCACTCAGCATCTCAGCACAAAAAATTTTAAACATAGCCATTAGCCAAACATTATTTGTGGAGGGGACTATGGTCTGAAATCAGGAACAAATTTTCAGTAGAGCGCTTTTAAACTTAGAATGGTTTTAGAATGACACGTTTTGTGTTATTGTGCATTTTCTGAAGGATGTCAAGAATGAAAACATTTTCGAGAAAGAATAAAACACTACAGTCAACTAATAATGATAGCAATTAGAGCTGTGCTTGACTGATGTAACCATAGAATTCTGCACAAGCGTGGTATTGCATTTAAATAACATAAGTGCAGCTCGTATAGGTTTTACAAACTAACAGAGCCATGTATTCTCTCCCGGTCATAATAGAGCAGCTGCAAGTTAGTAAGTCCATGAGTAGAATGGGAAAATAGTTTAACTGTCCTCTACAAGCGTACATGCCACAATTAAAGTTTGTAGATACTAGGTATCTTAAGTCGCCACATTAATAAAAAGTAAAAGCGGCCGCCATGAAATACAGCATTTAACTTCTGCTTTAGGACTGAAAGGCAGCAACTTCAACTCTAGTGCGGCTCCTAATACATGTAATGGATGTAAACTCAGTCTGCATTTACTGCGGAATTTAAACTAACCATGCCAAAGTAAGTATGAGTGTATGGGCATACGAGTATGTGTGATAGTTAAAGAGAGAGTGTGTGTGTGTGAGTGTGTGTGTGTGTTTTGTGTGTGTGTGTGTGTGTGTGTGTGTGTGTGTGTGTGTGTGTGTGTGTGTGTGTGTGTGTGTGTGTAATTTAAACTAGCCATCTGTATGACAGATAAAGTGTGTTACTGTGTCAGAAAGTACGTGTGTGTATGAGTGTGTGGTTGTGTGAGAGCAGAGAAAAGGTAGATATGTGTCTGTGTGTGTGAAAGAGAAGGGAGAAGGTGTGTGTGTGTGTGTGTGTGTGTGTGTGTGTGTGTGTGTGTGTGTGTGTGTGTGTGTGTGTGTGTGCTTGTGTGTAAAACCTCTCAACTGCCTAGATTCAACCTCATAGTGTTGGTCTCTTTCTCATAAAATTTGTGGTTTTCTGGTAAATCACAGAGCACTGAAGTCACTAAATAATAAGATATATATGAGCTTCAGTCTTCATATCCTTCATAAAATGCATACCAATACAAATCCTGTTATTCTATCTCTATTTTTGGGCCTTTGTCCTCCCATTATGCTAGTCTTTGACCAGATTTCTTGCGCTAAGAAGTTGAGAGTTATGGTACTGTAGAATTTAGAAAGTACCAAATTTATTATGTTTGAAATAAAAAAAAATGTTATTTTGTATAGTTTTGAAGTTGCATTAAACACTAAATGATGCATTTATCAAAGAGGAATGCTGCAAACAGCAAGGGCCTCCTCCACACCCATGCTACTTAATTATATTGTCTGGAATAACCATACCACAGAATAAATGTAATTTCCCAAGATACCACACTCTTGATGCTGGTATACACATCTTATCAATCAAATGTTTGCCATCACATGTTTCAGTGTTGATCACAGCTGTTTCACTACATATATGTGGTATTATTTGTGCTGCTTAATAAAACAAGACATTTAATAGTGCATCACATTACATTGTGAAACCTTTTACAATATTTTTATTATTTTGGCATTTTAAGCACACAGTTGTACTCAAAGAAAAATGCTGCTGCAGCTTCTACATATATAATGGGTATAACACTACTGCTTTACAATTTAGTTATTTTATACATTCCAGAAACATTACTTTACTGTTTTATCCAGTCATTCTCTGATATTTGATTTAACCAATTCAGTGTTGTGAGGGAGAAGGTGTCCCTCATAGCTGGCAGTTAGTGCAAGGTAGACAAACAAATCATGGGTACCATGCCAATCTATAAGAGGACACACAGACACACATGCACACACAAATACATATGTCATATTATATATACTCACAGACAATTTGGAGGATTGTCAGTTCATCAGTGTCCTGCCGTCTGGCGACAGATATAGAGTCAGTGCCCAGCATCAGCAACTACCAAATTTGTTTACAAAATCTACTAATGCACATTGGTATTTACATAACTACAAGAGCAGAACATTTCCAAATCAGATTTATTTTATCCATTGATCAGATTGACCTCATACCCACATATTGACAACAACAATGGCTTGGTTCCACCAATGATTGTTATGACAGATTTCAGTTTTATGTTAAGATTAGTAGAGTGCACAGTTCTTTTATATGTGTTACAGTACTGATGTATGTTATTTTACTGAATTTCTGTAAGGATGCAGCTAATGCGACATCAGTGTGTATATGCTAGAAGTGTGGTAGGGTGGAAAGTAGAATGCAAAGTGTTTTACATGCCTATTGTCTACTACTTCTCTTAAGATTTTTTTGTTAATGCTGAAAATGGACTTTAACTGGTGTGTCTGTGTGAATGTATATTTTGAGAGTTAATGTTAAACTGGGGAACATTTTCACAATTATTTGAATGCTGGTATCCCACAATTCATTGGGGTGGACAGAGTACCATTATTATACATGCAAATTGTATGCTGATTAGTGTCCAGATTTTTGATGTCTCCAGGTTGAGAGGTATGATTCATAATAGATCATTAGAATTAGTCTGGAGCATAATTTACTTCATTTTTTAGCACTGCAAGTTGGTGAAACCCTTACCCACTCAAACACCCCTTAACACTGGGACAGTTCTAGCCTGCTAGAGATCATATCCTTACCTTGCCTATAATAAATGGCATTGGTTCTCCATACCACGTCAATCGGAATCAAACTCACCACTCATTGGTTTAACACCCAACACCCCCAACCCATTGCACCAAGCAGGACTCTTCAGATGGATCTGAGATCAACCAACTTTGGCTTGACAATTTTTTCTTATGTTGTATTTAAAATTATTTTCAGATTTCAATTTTTAGTTGCTGAAAATAGACAAAATGTGATAGTTATTTTATAGGTCTTATGCTGCTGGCGGTGTATGGTTTGGTTTAATTATTATTTGTGACTCTGTAGCTATAAAGACTAGTCATCTTCTCCTTTCGTCTGCTCCTATTAGGGGTCACCACAGCAAATCATCAGTCTGCAGAACAAGTGGCAGTAGAGTTTTATGGTATCAAGTTGCCAGCCCAGTGCCCAACCTTCCTCAGAAGGCACATGCATGGACACACTCACATCTAGGGTCAGTTTAGAATGTCCAATCCACCTGCAGCATGTCTTGGGAATGTGGGAAGAAGCAGGAACAACTAGAGGGAACCCACACAAACACAGGGAAGACATGCAGAGTCCACGCAGAGGGCACCCCAGCCAGGGATTGAACCAGAGAAACTCTTACTGTGAGGTGATAACACTAACCGCTACACCACTGTGCTGCCCAGCTATAAAGACTAGTCTGCTGGAGTTTTTCAACTGTTAAATGCTATTCATCATCATTGTAACATTGTGTATACAACCTTAATAATACACTTATATGCATGTGCTTACTAGTATGAGTAAATCTCAATATTATAATTGATAAACTGTACTTATGTGAAAGTAACACATTAGTTAGTAACTGATACTAGTAATATATTGTTTTTTTTAGAAAAGTAATAAGTTATAGTAATATATTACTTCAACTGAAAAGTAACTAGTAATAGTAACTTATTACTTGTATAAGTAACTAGCACAACACTGCTGATTAACAGGCTCAGTGTCTGTTAGGTCAACTAGAACAGCTAGGGCAGAACAAATGGTGTTTGTCCCTCTTATTTCAGGGAAAAGAGTGAGATTTACTGTCATGGAAGTATCTCCTGTGAGATCAGGATGCTAGCTCTGGGAACAAACTTAGATGAGATTGACATGAATGATAGCAGCATGTTAAGCTGGTGCAGTCAGTGGAATGGAGACCTCATGATGTGCCATAATAGCATGCATCTTACATTCCATGTGCTGGGTAATTTCAGGATAATTAAGGTATACAAGAAAAATCTGAGCTTGTCATAGTTCAGCTTTAGATCATATATTCATAGGTTCAGAGGTTTGATAAAAAGGTCCCAGGCTTATTGGCCATCGAGGAGCATGGTGCCCCATGTACCATTATGGAACATATGGCTGTCCATGTAGGCATTCAGTTCCATCTTGAAGGCATGACTTGATGAGCGGAGTTATATCAAGAGGCAGCATTTATTCCATGGGCATAGGAGAGTTTGATGTCTGACGTTTTCCTGTTTCATGATAATGTAGATGTTGATATTTATTGAGGCTGAGTGCTCTCTTCTGTTCAAGTCGCCAGAGGGCATTCAAAGCAAGTGTTTCAAATTGTAAATAATTGTTGA
Source organism: Protopterus annectens (assembly GCF_019279795.1). Classification (NCBI taxonomy): domain Eukaryota; kingdom Metazoa; phylum Chordata; order Ceratodontiformes; family Protopteridae; genus Protopterus; species Protopterus annectens. Next base: position 1,589,776,451 of record NC_056744.1, read on the forward strand.
GTACTTTCTTTATCAGGCCTAGATGTCTTAAAGAAGGGTGATAAAATGCAGAGAAAAGAGAGAAAGTTACTGTGGTCTTTGGCTGTAAGGTGAGATTTGAAGTCATTTGATCCTTTTTGTGAGGAATTTTTGTACCGTCTCCATCTGCACTAGTTGGCATTCAGTTATATTAAACAACGGGATATAGTATTCTATAACTGGTCAGCTATGAGTTGTAAATAGAGGGATGACTCACAATACATGGAGGGTCATGTGGCCTACTCCATATGCTTTGTGGATGGTAGTGGTTGTATACATTGTGGATGGTAGTGGCTGTATAATTAGTGGATGGTAGTGGCTGTATAATTGGTGAATGGTAGTGACTGTATACTTCATGTATGGTAGTGGCTGTATAATTAGTGGATGTTAGTTGCTGTATACTTTGTAGATGATACACACACACACATATATATATATGTGTGTGTGTGTGTGTGTGTGTGTGTGTGTGTGTGTGTGTGTGTGTGTGTGTGTGTGCATGTGAGTGAGTGGTGTGTGTGTGTGTGTGTGTATCAAATGAAAAGTTAGCATATACATGGAGTGGACCTCAAAGATGTTTACTATTTTCTCAAATTTGATTGAATAGTGTATAAAGATGGTGGTGGTTGTGGTGGTGGTGGGAGTCCCTTTACAACTAAAACAAGCCAACCATTAACTTAATTTAAAAATAATCCTGACATAGGTATAAGAAGGAGATCTAAATTATTTTTAAATTAAGTTAATGGTTGCAAGGTGAAGCTTTTTTATAATCTTGATGGTTTCAGCATTGTATCTGTCCAAATGTTGTTTTGAGTTTATTTTTAGCTTCAGGTTCCTCAGTCTGGTGTTAATTCATTTTAGTGCACTTCAGGCACAGACTTTGGAGTAGTACTGGGTCACCTCTAAGTAATCTACATTAAACAAAATAAAATGAAAATGTGTGAAGTCTTTCCAAATAAATCATTTCCCATCTCTGTAGTAAATATTCCTCATATCACTTCAAGTAGCTTCGGATGGATTTCAGAATATGTTTTTTTGACTTTGTCAGCAACACACTAGGCATCATTGAAAGTGTTGTTCACTGCTGTCCCTAGAATTTTAACAAAGGTGTTTTTTATGATTTATTGTAATTCCATTTTCTAGGTTCAGATACAAATAGTAGGCTGAATACCTTGAAGGGCCATTTTAAGCCTTGACAATATTCTGAGGTCAAAGTCAAACTCTGTACCTTATGTTTATAAGATGAAAACCCTAACCATTATGCAAAACTGAAATGGCAAGCAGTAACCTTGATGAGATTTGAACTCATGAGCCCTGGTGCACTTGACCAGTGATGAAACCCCTGAACTACAAAGCCACATGATCTCTTGCATGTCAAGTTTCATGATGCTATCTTTATTGACATTAAAGACAATATATTTCATGACTACTGCAACAGGCATGTATTTTTGTATACCATCTTGGAGAACTTTGTTATCTTTTACTGAAATTAGGTTACCCAAGTTGTAATTTATACTTTGTAATTTATTTCTAGATATATTCTTGAACTGCACTATACTTTGCAATTTATTTCTAAATATACTCTGTTCTTGAACTGCATTATTAATGCGTTGTACATTGTCTTTAATAACTTATTTTCTAGTATAAGGCTGTCTTCTATAACACATAAACTTTGACTCTATTCTTAATTTGACCTGACTAAAATATTCCATTTTGTCTGCATTTCTGTCTGTTTTTTTCTGGGTTGAAAGTGAATTGGTCACATGATCAGTACTCTAATCCTGTCAATACGTTCAAATAACTAACTAAATAAATAATTGTCAGTATATTCCATATATATATATATATATATATATATATATATATATATATGAAAAGAGTAATCCATAACAAAGTGTCTGTAGTACACAGGCCTTTATTACATTAGACTGGACAGGTAAATACCCACATCCACAAAGACATTTTTCATCCTGTTGCTTTTACTAATGTTTTGTTCATTGAAATATATATGAATGGGCATTTACTGCACTTAATTTGTCAATTATTTCCTTATGTAGAATAACATTGAATACCTTAGCAAGTTCAAAATAACCAGTATACACTATCCATCCTTCAAGTGCTGCTGTTACCTGTTCATAAAACATGCTGTGAGACTCTTCTCTTATCAAATCATACAGTTCCATATTTGACATAAGTAGATCTTCTATGTTCTGTTATGGCTGTCTCTATGATTTTTCCTAGAATTCTGTTCTGGCTGATGTCTAAAATTATTTGGGTTTTATCTAGCCCCTGTCCCCAATGAGTTGTCATTGCTTCAGCCCTTTGGCATACATTAGGGACAGGTCTTGATACTAACTTTTTTAATGGTTTTGATACAGGTTAAGTTTTGCTTAATCCTGTAGACACGACATACCTCTCAACCTCTTTTAGGGCAAAAAATCTGGACAAAGTCATAAATAATGGGAGAACAATGGCCAAAAATAGGGACAATTTTTAAATATTGATCTTACAAAGTTAGAAAGTAGATAGACTAACACGTTTTGCATTAGTAGGAATTTCTGAAGGGTATGAAGTCTAAAACTCAAATGTCATTATTTTTGGACTTAAATCTTTAATGATTTGTCAAATATTTGCTAGAAAACCACAATTTTATGAAAAATGAACCAAAAATATGAGGCAAAAATCTGGACATTCTGCAAAAATCTAAAGAGTTGAGAGGTATGAAGCAACCAAGCATATTGATTAGTCCTGTGGCACCTGATATTTTGATAATGTTTGTAGTAACAGTTCTCATATTTGTAGTTATCAAAGGGACTACAGAATCTGACAAACATCTTTATTTATTGTGAAGTCAGGACAAGCTTTTTTTAAAGGATCATCATGATATTACTTTGTTTGTTAATGGCAATGCATTCACATTTTTTTCTTTTTAGTTTTCTCTTGTAATTAAATAATATATAACTGATTTCATCCTCTGAGATAAGAAGATTTAATTTATAAGATAAGTAAGTAACTATTGCTCTTTATTTACTTCAGATCTATTTTTACCCATAAGGTAATTTCTTAAAAAACTTTTTTAACGTTCTATATCTTATTGATTTTGTGATTTCAACAAAGTGTTTTTGTGGTTGAATTTATCAGTATATTTATATCTTGTCAGTATGAGTTTATGAACTGGGAAGTTAATAATATAGTAGAATACACTGATAATACATTCAGCAGACTTGTCGGGGTTATTGAGGATAGCATACCAGTCTGTCTTCATAAATATGCCATTTCTTGCATCAGAGTTTCCAATGGTAAAGCCGAGTATAACTGACTATGATATTGTGAGAGATATAGTTAAATTATATAGGTTGTAAGCATGCATGGGGAGCAGAAAATCCTAGTTTGGCATTATGGGGTCTAAAATATAGTTACTCATTGATTTCACACTTTTTGTTTCAATATATTTATCAACATAGCCAGATAATATTTGGGCATAACTTTTTTTGTGAAGAGTAGTTATCTTATCAGTGATGGAGTAGTTAATATCTCAAATAAGGATTACAGTTGCATTAATTTATGCATCCTGTAGTTCAGTCAGAAAACCTTCATGGTCTGCACAGGACATATATAGCATGTGGTAGAATACTACAATATTATATTAAAAAATAAAAATTAATGTCCTCTCCATCTTGATAATACAAGCTTTGAAGTCACTTCTCATAGCAAATTATTAAGGATGATAGTGGATGAAAATCTTAAATTCAACCTGCATATACAAATTTGCATAAGAAAAACTCAAGGCTTCCAATATGGTTGTACATTGAGTAACAGCTTAATTTCAGCTCTCCCAGCATGAAAACAGAAACAAAGAAGAGAGAGCCAGTTATCGCTTTTTTGGAGGTAAATTTTGGGAACTGGTTAGTAAGTGCACTGCCTGGATAGCAGCAAAAAAGAAATTCAGAGGACCTGAAAGAAAATCAACCATAAAATGTGAAGAAAAAACACTCACTAGGAAGAATTCTGTAGCTATTCAACAAAAAGCAGTGCACATTCCAGCTTTGGTGCAAAATATGACTTCCAGTAACCTAAAGGAAAAATAAGTCAAAAGTACTCAGAGCTGATTAAAATAAACAAAACACTAATGCAGTACAGCAACTCAACTAACAAAAGGCTGGATAAAATGGAAAAAGCTTTACACAGATAATCAGATGATGTAATAAGACTGCAAAAATCAGAGGTCAAAATGAAGAAAAGGCTGGCTGAATATGAAACTACTCAAGAAGAGAGATTTAAAAAATAATAAAATTAGAGGACAGACCATGCAGGGGAAACCTGAGATTTTCTGCTGTACCAGAGAAGCTGGAAGGAACCAACTGTATTAATTTTATGATAGCAAAAATAAGCAACTGGATTGGTATTCAACAGCAGGAGTTGTTAATTAAAAGGGCACATTGTGAGTATGTTCCACACCTGGCCATGAGAAAGCAATCTAGACTTTTAATAGTAAGGATGCAATCCTACCAGCAGAAGGAATTGATTCTGGCAAAATTGTGGCAGAAGGATAAAGTACTACAAGTGGGACACAGTAGAGTGTCTGTGGAAAATGATTACTCACTGTACACCAGGCATTAGAGGATTAAATTTATTCTACTAATCAGGGAATGTCAAAAAGCAGGCATATGATTCAAACTGCTGTAGCCAGCTATCTTCAGAATATTCTTCCTTGGAGAGACAAAATAATGTTTTGATGCAGAACATGCTAAGGAGGAAATACAAAAGTTCATCCAACAAAAAGTGAGCTGGGAAACAAAAGAAAATTCTGCTCCTTCTTTTATCATTTATTTGATGTAGAACATGCTAAGGAGGAAATACAAAGGTTTGTCCAACAAAAAGTGAGCTGGGAAACAAAAGAAAATTCTGCTTCTTGTTCTTCTGGTAATAAAGACCACAGAGAGACTGTGCCAGGGAAATGTTTTTCCAGTGTTTCAATAGAAAATGCTTGAGAGACAGAAAAAAGCACAAGAGTTGACTAGAAGAACCAGGATTATGTTGGAAAAAAGCAGAGACTGGATTTGTGCGATGGAGATAAACTGGAATAAAACCAGCAACTTGGAAATTGACAAATAAATGTGGGATTATAAAGCATTAGTTATATTTGTGAAACATGACAGAACCAGAAACCATGGAAATATTGGATGTTTTTGACTTTGTTAAACTTGTAGGGGACTATAAAGCATATGCCCTACTTTATATCATTAATGTGGGGAAGACTTAGGAGAGAAGAAGAGGAAGGAAAGAGTTAACTGTAAGTAAAACAAACTTGTGTTCTCCACAGCAATATTTGTATAGTGCATGACATCTGCAGGCTATAAACTAAAGTTTTCTCAGTTATATTCAAGTGTAATGGGGATACTAAAATAAACAGTTTAAGAAATGTAAGCATTGTAATGTAAAAAAGAAGAAGAAAAGTCTGCTCAAAAGAGTATGATACAAGAATAATTGTCTGCTTTTTCTCATTCTTGCATAGGGGAATGAGTGGATTAAGACTCTTGGCTTTATCTAGAAACAAGTTTTAAGAGAAAGTAAATGAATAAAAAAGAACATTGAATATAATAAAGCTCTCCTCTAGCAAATAAATAAATAAATGCATACATCCATACATACTTGAGAAGCAACTCTATAATCTGCTCCTCGTGTCTCCATAGGTACAATTTGATAAAGAGTAACAAAAACAGAATACTTCTTTCTTTTAATGACTTTCTTTCAATGGCTATGAGATAATGTTTTCTGAAAGCATTCAAATGTTTTCTCATTCTGGGAGAGCAATAGAGATAAGACAAAACCAGACATTACTTAGTAGAAACACAGACAGTACCATGCATCTTAGCATTGATAACCTTCTTTTTAGATTAACTTATGTCTGTGATTGTGGCTGTCAGTTTGCGACAATTGTTTCTATTTGAAAGGTAAACCTTCAATATTTGAAGATGTACATAGTTTTGTGTGTTAATACCAAGTTAATAGGTTTTTAGGATGTACTGGGCATGTACCTTTTATTGAAGGATTTCAATAAAGCAAAACATTTTGTACAATGTGACATAGGCTCAAATGGATATGACAGAAACAACCATAAAAGGTCAACCTGCCAAACATTGGTGTGTGCATGTAACACAAAATATAGAACTAGATACTTAAGAAAAAACTGTTACAAATAAAAGGTGGGAATAATAACTTTTAACAAAATGAACCTTTCAATATTATCTTTAAATGTTAATGGTCTCACAGATATATACAAAAAAGAAAGAGCAGTGAACTATATTAAAAATGTAGCATTCAAATAGCTAGGAGACACATTTTCAAAGAAATGAACATGTGAATTTGATAAATAAAGGTTTTCAGGATAGTTATTCAGTGGAAACCCTGGGAAAAAGGAAAACAGGCGTACTTATATTAATTGCAAGAGGAGCTCCAATAGTGATAGAAGAAGATAAGAAAGATAATAATGGTAGATTTGTAGTACTAAGGGGCTACTGACAAGAGAGGAAGATTGCGCTGGCATATATTTATATTCCACCTAAAACTGCTATAATGGAGCTTAAGAAAATTCTGGCAGAACTAATCAGTTTTTGGCAGGGAATATTACTTATTGGTGGTAATTAGAATTTGATTTTCAGCAAGCAAGATGTGTTGGGGGGTTGGGGTCCATAATGGAAAATATAACAAAAGAGGGTAGATATTTGAAGGTATTTATGAAAATATTTGGCATGGAAGATGTAGTAGTAGTTCATAGTGAATTTACATACTATTCCCCAAGATACAAAACTGGGCTAGGCTGGACAGAAGTTACATTTCACATGAACATGTACATTTAATTGAATGTTTGGATATGCATCTGATAACTATTTCAGATTTTATGCCAATAATAACTAAAATAAAACTGCAGGGTAATGAAATAAAAATGAGACACTGGTGATTTCCCACCTATCTGTTGAAAAGAGAAGAATCTAAGGAATGGGTAGTGGGTAGTGGAAATTATTTGGGAGTTATTAGAGAAGACAGAAATTTCTTCTGAAAACATAGGGAGTGGGATACAAATTAAAGTGGAGTTTAAAAATAGGGTAGCAATAAAAGAAAGAAAGATATGGTTAAGAAGCAACAAGAATTATTCAGAGGGACTGATAAATGTTAAACTATTGTGGAATGGGGTAATCTCACAGAACAAGAACAGGTGCAATTGCAAAGTACTAAGCAGAAAATAAAGGATTACCTCAATAATATGCATGAGTTTAGAAAGATTGCTGTTACCCAACTCTTTTTTGATAATAACTGTGATGTCCCACCGAAGGACCAGTAATCAAAGAGCCTCAATCCTCAGCACTGGTACCAGTGGGGGTGTACATTGGGAGGATGACAAGTACACACATGGTAAAGTGCAACTTCTCTTAAGAGCACACAGACACCACAGTCAGTCTGGGGCTGGTTTCTCCCTCTTTCTCCAGAACCCAATAAGACTCCCCACTAGCACAACTATAGAATTGAGATCTTAGCCAGGGTTCAAAGCCAAGTCCTCTAACACTCTCTCTCTCTGTTCAACCAGTGCTTTGTTCCCCTGCCCAAGTAGCTGATGCACATACTCTTGGAGAACTGTTTTACACACACATCTGGGAAAGGCTGGTACAAATTTACTAGCTATGCCCCCTTCTGCCCAGACCATAAGGTATTTATCACTGCCACCAGAACCCCCTTATCAGTTACTTTAAGGCCCTCAACAATGGGTGTCCAATCTTACTGTGTAATGTCACTATTAATACAAAGGGTAGTTTGACCAAGAGCAAGGCTATTAGGAGTGGGCCACAGTGTCACCAAATAAATATGCAAGTACTCTCAGGACTTAAATATCTCTAGGCAGATCAGCCACAATGAAAGGTTTAAACATATTTAATAATAAATAATAAAAGAACAAGACAATGCTAAATATAAATATACACAGTGACTTCAGAGTTCAAAACCACAGGAAATATTTACATCAACATTGCAGGACAGTGTCAAATAAATAAAGAAAACATCTAAACTATGCTTTAGTATATTCCTGACTGAATCTAAGAGAATTACTATATCATGGTTAACTTACTTCAGAGCAAGGCAGATGTGTGGTGGTTCTTGTCAGGTCCAATACAGAATATAGAATGCCGTCTCTTTAAGAGACCTCTTAAATTAATATATCAAATATTACTGCTGGGATAGCTTGCAGAATGACCTCATTTCTTGCCATCTGACTCTATCCCAGGTGAAACCCCCAACTGCTGGAAGCTAGAAGTATTTAACATCTGTCTGTGAAAATACCCACACAAGGACTTTTACTCAGATCTGTGTAGCTGATGGAAGTCATAAAACAGTAAAACACTTCCACATCTCAAGCTTAGTAATTATTTCTCCTTCAAGACAACACAGAGAGCTCCTTAGTATAGATATCCTGTCTCTTGCTGTCATAAAGTAATTTAATTTCAACTACTTTTCTGAAGTTAACCTTCTGTATTCCAGTTTCCCCTGTTAAAATATATACATTTAAACAATTACAATAGTGTATGTACAATTCTATTCTATTCCAGTAGGGTACACTGTGGATGCATTTCAAACAGAACTTTGTAAAATACCTCTTCAGCAAACGTCTGTACAAACCATCTTGTATGACATACAGCTCTAATACATTTGCAACACAACCATCTTACATGAAGCATGTTGACATTCACAAATGACACATAACCATTTACAAAATTCCAGACAGTTGTGCTGACAGTATCTCTCTTTGTCACATTTGTATATAAATCATGTTGATATTCTCAAATGACATATAATTATTTACAAAATTCCAGCTAGCTGTGCTGGCAGTATCTCCTTTCATGACAATAATGCCAGAGTGCAAATACTTTTTGTGCAACAACTTAGGCAACAGAAAGTAGAGAGGGTTGTTACCAAGCTTAGGGAGCCTATAACAAAGAAAATAACAACAGATCCTTTAGAGGTACTAAAACTACTTCAGAAAGTTTATGAAAGTTTGTATAAGGCGGACAAATATGGAGATTAAGAAAAGGTACAAATGGAAACGTTTACGGCATAATTAAATATGCCAAGGTTAGAAGTAGATAAGGCTCAATTACTAACAGTTAGGATAGGAGGAGATGAAATAAAAATGCTGATGTGTAACCAATCAGTAGGAAAGTCCCCAGAAATAGATGGTATTCCCGTGGAAGTTTGGAAGTTATGATGGAAAAAAATTATAAAGATCTGGAAGATTTTGTTTTACAGTATTTTAAGAAAGGAGAAAGACCAGCTTTCTAGAAGAAAGCAGTGGTGGCTGTAATACCTAAAGAAGGTAAAGATCCATCAGATCCAGCTTCATACAAGCCTGTTTCAATCCTTAACCATGATTATAGAGTGTTTACATCTATAATGGCTAAAAGAATGGCAAAGGAGCTGCCAAAATTGATAGACATGGATTAATGTGGTTTTGTGGAGGGGAGACAAACATTTGACAGTATTAACATAATATTGGTGATATAGAGGGAAGCTGAATTTAAGAAAATACCACTGTTGTTAGTGGGTCTTGATGCAGTGAAAGAATTTGACAGGTGGGAGTTTATGAGTTTATGAGCAGGGCAATGAAAGAATTTGCATTTCTGGATAAAATTATAAGGTTGATTAGGAGGATATATGAGGGATCAGAGGCAAACATTAAAGTGAGTAGGTTCCTCTCTGATAATTTCTGTTTGAGTGTCCTCTTTCCCCTTTGTTATTTGCACTATATTTAGAATCATTGGCAAAGAAAATAAGAGACTTAGACATTCAAGGATATAATTGGTATGATAATCAAAAAAGCTGGCTCTATTTGCAGATTACAATATTATTATTTTATATCTAATAAAACCAGAAAAAGAATTACAGTACTCTGGAGCATTTTCAGGCAGTTTTAGATCTTTTCAGGATACAAAATTAATGAAGTTAAAACAAAGGCAATAGCTGTAAATATGTGCCTACACACAAACTGGGTCAGCAATATCCATATTTATGGGCATATGATAAAATGAAGTACATACTTGTATGGATTAAAAAAAGATTCTGGTGTGGCGGCTAAGGATATGTGGGAAGAAACTAAACAAAAGATAACACAAAAACTGACAAATTAGAAGCTCTGTTATATGGATTTGGATAGCAAGATGCAAGCAGTTAAATATTTTTAGTTCTTTTAGTTTTATACAGAGGTCAGGCATATTTTTATCAACTACAGGAAAAGCAATAAATAAAGAGCCAAAGGATTTTATCTGGGAGGGGAAGAATCCATCTGTTTGTCCAGCAATAAATTGAGAAATGCCGATTCTTCCAGTTGAACAAGGTGGTTTGGGTTTATCCAATTTGAAGGGGTATTTCAGAGCTACACATTTAAGGCTCTTATACATAACACTAGCAGAAACTTATAATTCAAAGTTGAAAAGGATGATGATGAAACAGTGGGAAAGGTCAAGAAACAAGGAGAGACTGGGATTTTGGATGCTGATCCTTAAAGAGAATAACTATAATCATACAGAATATTATATTCATAAAGTAGAAGAAAGTATTCTGAGAACTAGGCCAACATGGGAATGGAGAAAGGAGAATCTGACAACAGGGATTACTGCAATTAGGGATACAGACAATAGGCAAGAGGGGCTTGGCATTTATTGGAGAAAACTGTTAAAAGAACCATGGGAAGAGGCCAATAATTTATTTGGACTGCAGGAGAGAGATTGCCTTCCCTATCAAGGACTGATATCAGAGTATAGGCAAAGATAAAGAAATAAGGAGATCCTAAGCAAAAGACCAGCACTGGTAGAGTTTTTAGTAGAATATAGAACAGAAGCTGCCATTAAAAAGGCATAATTAGTACAGCATGCAAAATATTGCATGACAACTATAAGAATCAGTCAGAGGAGGTTTGAAAGGATTGGGAAGAGAGACTGGCTAAGCAATTCACAGAGAAACAATGGGGGGGGGTGTTATATGCATGTTTCCCAAATATGCAACAAAGTCTAGAAGATTTAGGATCTTTGCTCGGAAGTGTTTACAGAGGCATTTTTTATCCCAGTAGACTCAAGAGAATTTTTTCTTCAGGTAGACAGCAAATGTTGGAGGTGTAACGGGGAAGAAAGTGGTAACTGGGAACATATTTTCTGGGAGTATAGTGAGTTGGTAAACTTTAAAGATTCCCTGCAGACTGCTCTGTCAGAGATACTAGGTGAGCAAATTGGTGCAACTAAGGAAATCATTTGTTTGATGTATGATACTGAATCGGAATTGCCTAGACATAGTAAGGCCTGGCTGAGTCTAATTATGGTGGCTGCCAAAAAGCAATTACTAGAAAATGGAAATCAAAGTTTAAACCAACTTTACTAGAAGTAGTGAATATAGTAATAGAGATAAAACAAGTGGAATTGAGACCTTTAGAAAAGTGTAGGAGGAAATTACATAGAAAAAATGCAAATTGCGGAAACAATATATGCAGAGGAAGAATGAGGTTTAAAAGAAGGCAGGATTGGAATGAGCTATACAATATCTGACTGACAATGACTGGATAGATTGTAAAATGAAGTATAATGTTTGCAACTATTATAATGTCATCATGGTATGTGATGTATAATGTTTGCAACTAAAATTATGTCAATATGGTTTGTTTTCATTTATATACTGTAAATGTATGATTGCCTATGTCATAAGTGATAATTTAATGCACGTTTCTTGTTTAAAATAAAGACAAACTCATCATAAACTAGAGATGCTTTATAGAGCCAAATACCTTCTCATCGACCCAACTAAAACTACACTTGCCACTAGTTATCTCCTTCCTACACTTCTTTGTGGTGCTCCCATCCTGGCATCATAAAAATCAAAACTTGAACAATGCTATAAAAAGTTGCTAAATTTATAACAGATACCACTTTTAGAACTTACCACTGTACAGCACTAAAAAAACTTAAATTGGTTGTAACTACTCCATCAACTTACATATACACAGCTTCTTACCACCTATAAAATTATCCAGAATTAATCTGCTTGTCCGGCACTCACTAACATTCTACACAACTATGTTCCTAGTCAGTCATTATGATGCAATGATCAAAATGTCCAGTCTGGCCACAAACCTATCAAATCTGCTGGGTGTTGTCTATGCTCGTACCATGTTGCTAAGGCGGGGAACGCCTTATCTCTATCCATCAGATCAGTACCCTCCCTCCTGTCCTTCAAAACTATTCTGAAAGACTTCCTAACCAAAAGCTAGCTCAGCTCTTGCTCAACATCAGGATAAACTGTATTCCTAAATGTGAACAAATACCTGTTCATACCTTACATCTCCGTATTCTCCCTTCTTCACTCGCTTCCTTACTTCTGTCAATTTCTTTCCCCTGGCTTTCTCTCTAAGTATTCCAGAAGCCTGCTTTTCTCTCACTTTGTATTACAATTCCTGTTTGTATTATACTAACTTACCTTTAATTTCTCTATAAACTGGCTAAAATTTCTCTAACTATTAAGTCATTTTCATATAACATATCTATTATTAACCAATGTTTTCATATTATGTCTAATTTAGTATACATAATTATTTAAACTGTATTTGTTTTTTGTATTATTTTTAAAGACTGTAAAATTATTGTTCTTAAAATGTTTTGTAATATGCTGGAGTTTTTCTCCTTAGGCCTGCATTGAAAATGGGCTCCTACCAAGGGCGCCCGCAGGCAGGTGCAAGGGGGTGCACTTGCACCCCCCTGGAATCGGCTGACTAGCTTAAAAAAAGTTTTTTTTTTTTTTTTTTTTGGGCGCGTTCTTCTTTAAGAAGTCAGTCCAGTCGCGGGCGTGCTGACATCATCACTCATCGCGCAGTGCATTTCAAGTTTGCGAGGGAACTAACACGGACGTTTTCGGGTTCGCAAGTGGGAACTGAGACGGACTTCACTGAAGATGGAGGCGGGACACGGATGGTTTCGGGTTCACAAGCGCGATGGATGGATACTTAGGAGCGTGCGGAAACTGAAATGGATGGAAGATGGGACATTTTCAGAGTGAGTAGTTGGATGGAAGATGGGACAGTGTGTGTGTGTGTGTGTGTGTATATGTATAGCTTTTGTTTTCACGGGCACATTTATCACTGTTTGGGCAGACCAGGTGCTTCATGTCTGGTTGAGTTTAGTGGTTTGGGGCTGTTTTTCAGAACGGGATTGACATCAGGTTGATTGTATACAGATATTGGTAACTAATTGGGTTCTATAGGCAGGCCTTTGCATGCTACACTGGAAGATTTACCTTTCCAAATATAATCCAGACACATACTTTGAGTTTAGGATGGTAGGTAACAAGGCATAACTACAGAATATGCCTAACCAATTGAAATTTAGTAAGGTAGCAAATTCTTATAGCATTAATGTTAGTCATTTATTTATTTACTTATTTACTTATTCAGTTATCTATCAACATTTGTTTAGCCCTTTTCAGCAGGGATCTCCAGAGATTCCACAAATATAACAGAAATACTATGGTAATTTATATATGTACAAAACTACAGTAAATAGAAACAAGCTATTGAATATGTATAAATAAACACAAAAATAATTGTTGAAGAATCATAGTGATAGATATGTCAAGAACTGTTGAGGTGGAGAGAGATTAAAAATGAAAGTTGAATTGATTAGATGGCAGTATTACATGTGGTTAGGTAGGTTTGTGAGTGTATAGTAGAGTAAGCACAGAGGAAGTAGTATATTTAGCTGTGATTACATGCTGTACTTACAAAAATAATGGTAGAGGAACAGATATTATTATATTTGTGTTATTTCCTGCTAGTGCTATAGATGAACTGAGAAGGAGCTAAGTGTCAAAGATAGAGAAGTAATTAAGGGTAGAAAAATGTGGAATACAAGAGACAGGTTAAGGAAAAGGTTTGTAAGGTCAGCTTCGAAGGTGAGGGAGTAATTAGTTAACCTCAATCAGAGTGGGATTGAGTTCCATGTTTTATTGATGTAATTTGAGTAAAGGTCATCTCCTACTGAGTTATTGGGCTTGTGAACATTACGAAGTTTGGCAAGTGAACATAATCGTCTTGATTGCTCATAATGTTGTTTGATTCCTGTCAGGTTAGACACTTTTGTGTATTGTGTAGTATTTAGTGGGACATGATTATCTTACTGAAGGTGAGGTAATATGGCTTTTCAATCCAGTTTAGTTGTTTTAGGTTAATCCAGTGGTGTGACCTATAAGGCAGACCTCTTGCAAACCTAACACTTCATTGTAGGATTGTTCCAGTTTAGATGTATGTGTGGTCTATAGATTTGTCAAGATTGGAGAGAGAAAAAGGAGGGATCGTAAGCAAACAGTAGATGCTGGGTTTTTTTTGTTTTTTTTTTTTTTAGTTGTCTGTGATGGACCGTTTTTGAGTATTCTGAATGTTTGGTGGGACTTTTTGATGGACTTATATTTATGCAGGTTAAATTTCAAACTGCACTCTATAATGACCCAAATAGTTCTATGTCCAAGAACATTTTTATTTTCATGTTATTTAGGACTGTAACAGCCCTATTCAGGTTTTGTGTTCTGGGGAGGAATAGGAGTAGCTTTGTTGTTTTTTTGGATTTAGTAGGAACTCACAGCTATTAACGTAGGATTAAATGGAGGTCAAATATTCCCGGGTTATATGTTGAAGATGGCACAAGGTTTTGGTAGAACATATGAGGGCATGTGCATGGAGAAGGAAGTGTGATTGTGATCAGCTCATGCAGAGGGGGATTTTGTATCATCAGAAATGCACTAAGCAGCAACACTGAGTCCATCAACTATATTGCTTTGATCCTATGAGCACCCACTTCTACACAGCCTGATTAAATTTGTGGCTGGTCCCTAGTTTAGGCTTCTGTTGTAACCTGTGTTCTGAGTGGCATCTCTGTATAGGGAAGACTTACTCCCCAGTATGGCATCTGAACCATCCAATAGTACAATTGAACTGAGTGCCTTGAGGGGCTCAACTGAAGCACTTTCCAAACTTATTGAGGGAGAGGTGGCAACATCTATCAAATTCAGACTGTCACAACAATCCATGAATCACAGCTCTCCACAATACAAGAGGTGCTTCACCAGCAGTGTGAGGAGATATCAGAGCAGTGTGTACTGACATCAAAGCATTGCCAATATGTACAGGTCCTGCATTCCCAAGCAATGATGGAGTTGAAAGTGGAAGACCTAGAGACCTGTACCTGCTGCAATTATATGCAGTTTATTGGACTATCAGAAAACACAGAACAGGATCTGGTTCATTTCATCAAAGAATACTTGCCATATTGTTGAACAGATGCAGTCCCTTTGTAATGAAGTGGAGTCATGAGACTGTCTTCCAGTTCAAAGGAAATAACAAACCTAATACAATTCTTAGACTTCTCAGAGAGTTTTGAAAGAATCTCATGACTAAGGGTTACCTGATTTGTGTTGCTCTGGACTATAGCACTTAAATGTACCCGAAATGCAAAGAACTGTTACCCTTTTTATGCCATGGGCAACAAACTGGTTTTTGAAGTGCAACTTAAGTATCCAGCCACCTTTTTTAATAAAGACAAAACCCAAATTACTTTCCACACCCTAGGGAAATATAACAATTTTTCACAAAGCAAAAGCTAAGCTCCAGTCACTCTTATGCTGGAGCAGTTATACAGGCATCTTCAGTCTTTTTTTTTTTTAGCTGAGGAAGCATTGAACTCAAACTGATCTCTTGTGAAATCACCTGTACGAAAGAGAGACAAGGATAAGATGAGATGAGAATGAGGGTAATGCAGGACAGAACAGAGAATCAGTGAAATCAGTCGTCTTCATAATCCAGTTCCAAGTTCAAACAAATATGACCTGCTAATATAAAATATGAAGTAATCTAGGGTGACACAGTAGAACAGTTCTCTTTCTTTCATACAGAAATCTAGCTGGAGGAAATAGGTTCCATTAAGGGGCCATGAAAGTACATTCCAAAAGATACCTAGTCTACAATCGACCTAGCTGACTTAGCTGTGACTTGGATGGATTGCATCAGCTGACAGCCCTATTTATTTGCATGAAGATCTCAACACAGGAACTAGATGCCATAGGTATTCATGCTGGAATCATTTATAAAGTATCCAGAAGGGATAGGTAATTTATAGGTTTATTTTAAATGAACAATGATTTGTTTTTCTTTTTCTTTGTTTTCGTGTGTGTTATTTATTAAGAGTTGATTGACTTGCACATGAACAACCCTCCCAGATCACCCGTCCCAGGTAATGGTCTGTGCAAAACAAAGCTTATTCTCCTTTTTCTTTGTGCATTCAGCTGCATTATACGTTTAGTGGTTGTTATGTATCTTTTGAAAAGTGCTGATCTCTACTGGTACCTTGCCCTTTGCTTTCTTGTTTAGTGTGTAATAGGTCTGAACTTTCTAACCAGAGTATTCCCCCATCCAAGGTAGATCACAAATACAACCGTGGCTTTTCATCTGTCCTTGATTTTGCAGAATGTTCTGGTTTTCTATCAGATTTTTATACTGTTGATTTATGCTTCTTATTATTCAGGAACTGCATGCTGTCACAGTGCCCTGTTGCTCTGTTTAAGTAGCCATGGTTTAATGAACATCAGGTAAGCTTGTCAGAGATTGTAAGATGCAAGTAAGCTTTAGTAAGCATACTGTTAAAGAATTACCAGCATTGAAAGCCTTTTCGTTGTTGCCATGCAGAGAATATTTACATAACTAGATAATGTATAAGCCTTGGGTATTGAAATGCATATGATAGTATTTGTAATAAAAGGACAGGATTACAGTATTTTCAGAAGCTCATTACATTTTATTGAAGACCAGTGTCTTATAGCAGTGTCTGTGTGTTAGTACACTTGTAGTTGGGTGACTTTAATGGTATATGGTAAATAAGCATTGCTACCTTACTTAAAAGCCAAGCCCTGCAACAACTAGGTAAGCTCCACACTGAAGTCAAAACACAATAGCTCTGGTGGGTAAATGTACTTTGTAGTAATCAAAAAAGACAAATGTTTGAAATAACTACAGGTTATGTGCAAACACAATAGGTAGTGATGAAACAATGCTCTGCAAAAAATGCATTAATGCTCCACATTGCTGAGCTGCAGATCAGTTATTATCACTGGCTACCGGGATTTCACCCACTTTAGATCAAGCATGGTGCCGTTCAGTGCAACCTTCCCAGAACTAATTCAAGCCTGACCAGAATTATTTGGTGTGTGTGTGTGTGTGTGTGTGTGTGTGTGTGTGTGTGTGTGTGTGTGTGTGTGTGTGTGTGTGTAACAGGGAGGTAGCATACCCCTCAGCTGTCCAGGTTTTTGCAGAATGTCCAGATTTTTGCCCCATATTCCTCCTAAAAAGGATTGAAGTTGCTAAATAATGAGACATTTCAGTTTTAGACGTCATATCATTTAGAAAAATGCATACTAACACAAATCCTGTTACTCTTGCAATTTTCTAAGTTTGACAGCCATATTTATAATCTGTCCCTATTTATTTTAGACTTTGTCCAGATTTCTTGCACTAAGGTTGAGGCCTTGAGGGGTGTGGTATGTTTGTGCGACTGAGAGAAAGAGAGAGAGAGAGACAGTGAAATGCCCAAGTTAGAGTTAGCAGGTGGAATTTATTTTCAAATGCATTTTCAAGGAACTGTGAGTTTTAAGGGAAGCAAAGTTTACTGCTGCTCATGCCAAGTCTATTTACAATGTGCAGCTGTTTTGTTTAGCAAATGGTATCTCTATTGTGGTATAAAGTTTTAAAGCTATAGTAGTTAGTAGCACCACAAGTAGAATACTTGCATCTTAATGTAGAGGCTTGAGGTTTTATTCCTACAGCATGTACATTTGTATGCTGCAGTCCTGAGGATGTCCTCCTTTGGATGAGATGCCTAATAACTATGAATCTGTTTTTCGCTTGCCATCCATTTTCTATTGCAATATACCAGCTTACCATTTTTTTAATTTAACATAGGCAATTTATTCTTTGACGGCAGCAGGCACTGAATTTGTAGATGAAACACTGAAATATACAGTTGTTTTCTAGAAACAACCTCTTCATTAGTTTCAGATATCTTTAATGTGGAATTATTCAGATTACTTTTACTCGCAGAGATTGTGTGTATTGACTGATATTGGTGGATTGTAATGAGTAGCTTTTATGGTTGAAATGTTCTGAATTGGGCAGTTTGTCATTAATGGTTTGTATGTTTTGTTTCATTGCTTACTGGAAAAAATGTTCAAAACTATAAATTTAAAACACACTCAAACAAGTGTTGCTGTATAATACAAGGGATATAATTCAGTTATATAGTATATATTATAATTAATACAATCAGGTAAATCTAATAACTTTTGCATGGCCCTAACAGTGTGCAAGGAGCCTATTGCTTGAAAACAGTTCAAAGGTAAATAACCTGCCACTGGCCAGATGCATTTTCTTTGAATGTGGGTTTCAATGCTGTTTCATTAAATGTGAGTTTTAAAAGTAGAGAAGCTTTAATGCCAAGTCTGTTTTCGTTGTAAGACTATTGCTTTGTTTAGGTTTAGTAAATGTCTATCAGTATTTGGGCTATAATGTTTGAAATAAAAGTTGTAAATTAAATCCAACTGCCTGTAATCATTGTAGAACTAAAGCTTAAAGCAGTATGTACACAGAGATTTGAACAGTGTCTATGGCAAATGGGGAGAAATAGCCAAGTAATGGGACACTTGAATGGATGTGTGGGCGGGGCTTGAGGTGGGTGGACTTGGGCGGGGCTGTGTTGGCAGGGGGCGGGGAGAGCTATGTGGGTGGGGCTCTGGGTTTGCACCCCCCTGCAAAAAATCCTGCGGGCTCCCTTGGCTCCTACCCAGTTGGACTTTCCCAGTAATCAATTGTCAATCAATTAATCATGAGGTTGGGAGGGTGGCCTAATGGTTAAGGTGTTTGCCTTACAAACACAAGGTGCAGGGTTTAAGTCTCACAAGGGATAATTAGCTAGGCTTAAAAATAGCTTGCAAGGGCAGTTAGCTTAGTACTAATCTATGAACCTAATCTATTAACTAAATAAATTAATAAAATAAATGTATTCAGTAACAATGGCATTTACCATTGTGGTAGCAACTTCATTCCTGAGTTGTTTACTTGGCTTTGAATATATAGGCATTGTTTTACAAATAGTGAGATATTGCAATGCATCCTGTTTGTTCTGTAGCAATAACAGGAAGTATACCATGAGATCTGTTCGTGATATGCGTGATCAGTGATTGTTAAAATTTTTTTAGCTTTGTGTTTTTCTTCTCATTTCCTGCTGCCCAGCATCAGCTCTTATCTCAGAAAGACATCATGGTTATACTTAGCCTAAACCTATTATCTCAGTGGTTCCTGCTGTCTGTGGACTCCCTCACAGCTGCTCAAGTGACTCTTTAATTTCTGTGAAAGAGTCAATTTCTATTTATTGTGATGGTACATAGGTTGGTACATGCCTGGCTGCCCCATTCTGCTGCACTTGTCCCTATTGGGACAAGTCATGCACTGGGTCATGCTGCCTTTTCCTCTTCAGGATAGCTGAGCTGACATTACTTTCCATTCATCTCCTTCCCTATGTAGGTCAAACCCCAGACATCTGGGTCCAAATCAAGACTTTGTCTCCCTGTACCACAGAGACAACAAAATGTGGTTTTGGTAACAGTATATAAATGTCAACATCCTTCAAACAGTGAAAGAAAAGCTCCTGCATAACATGTTTTATTGATAACACCGCTGGCAATTAGAAAAGCAGCTTTCATTTCTTATTTTTTATCTTGTATATTTTTCAAGTCTTTTTTGTTTTGGTATTTGAAGACATCTAGAAAAGGTGCTGTGTAGAAGGGAAATTTCCTGTACAGTATCTGCATACTCCAAGGAGAGAAGTGAAACACCTTGAGCTCAAATTACTTTAACTGGCTGTGCTGCAACTTTAGGCTGATAGGCCCTGAATCAGCTTAATCACCTGCATATGAGAGGACATCCTTAGTCATATACTGAATGCCAGTGAAAGCACTGTATGAGTTGATGGCATGATATGGCAAGGCAGGTATTTTCTCTTGTGCTAGCCAAGATGCTCAGGAATCCCGCTGCATCCTAAATGATATCCAAGAAGATCAACCCCTTAAATTGTCTGCCACACTGTGAATAATGATCATGTCATAAACCTAGCTGAGATGTCTCGGATATTAGTCCAAGCAGGGTTGACACTGACATGAATTCCTTCCAACGTCCAGTAAGGTATGTCTTTGTTATTTACAGTGGAGTCAGCAGTGGGTCACAGTTAAGACAAAAATATTTTGCGAGTTGCCAGGTCACAGTGTCAGCCCTTATGATCATTTGGCTTGCTTCAGTTTTAACACCATAGACTCTGTAAGTATAGGCTGCCTGTCTGTCTACTACTGCTATTCTCTTTCTCCCCCTCACAGTCTCTTTGCTGCCATTTTATGTTGACTGTGTATTTGTGAGTTACTGTGGTCAGTGAGAGAGGTGCAATATGTTCCATGTATGAAGTTCTGATTTTGTTGTGTCTATGGCTTCTAGAGGTACAAGTGAGGTATTTGCAGGTGTATTCTTTTAACTTTAGCATTGTGAAAGGTATGTTCTCTGGGTGGGGTTGCTTTTGAGATATCCTGGATATATGTACGTAGTCAGAGCTATTAAATGTATGTCATTAAAGAGTGTACTTCTCTAAGTATGAGGTAGTTCTTACTCTTATCTGACCATCATTATAAAAATCTTTGAAATTTAGCTCAAGCTGGGCCACCATATTTAATCTAAAGTAAGACCCTTCCATTTCAAAACTAAGAATCTGTTAAATGTATACCGCTACTCATCGCTGTAATTGTATCAAACAGGGAATAAATCGTGTTAACTTTTGCAACAATTGTTCTTTTTAAAGAAATTGTCTGTGTTCTATATTAGTTATTTACATTTACGGTGTAGGACAATATTAGGTATTGGCACTAGATGAAGAGTTTAATAATAAGATGGAAAAGGGATGGATAATTTTGTGAGTACTGGAGTGTACAAGTAGTGGATATGAAAATATAAAGCCTATGGGATGGGCCATCACAATATAATTGTGTAATGTTCATTCATCCATTCATGTTCATATTTATTATTATTTATTATTTTATTTTACATTAGATTAACGGGACAGTCCGACTAGACAACATATCAATTTTCAGTTGAAACCCAAGGAGAAAAGCTCCACACAGAGAAATCAAATTAATAATTGCCCAGAATGATAGCGAAGTACAAGGACAAAATGATTGACTTCAACAATTGGCTAAGCTTCTGGTGTCATTCTAAGGGGATCCAGTATCTGTCTGCTTGGGATGACATGGTCGACAGACCACGATGCTTTGCCACAGATGGCCTGCACCTGTCGCCCCTGGGATTCCAGATATTGGCTAAGACTCTTGCTGCCCCTATAGTGCCTTTTTTAGGCAAGGTTCAAATAACAAATTCACCACCATAACAGGAACAGGCAAGCAAAAACTGAGGGTAATGCTACTGAATGCTAGAAGTCTAAATCTCAAAATGCACTCACTCGAGGCACTCCTTAAAATGGAAAGCATCGATATATGTACAGTGACTGAGACCTGGTTCAAGGCTCCAGAGAGCATCCCTGCACTACCAGGCTATAACTCATACCACACTTTTCGGCCATGTAACCTGGACCGAAACACCAAAGGCGGAGGTGTGTCCATATTCATTAAGGATATCCACACCTCCAGGCAAGTTGCTCAGCATAATGCCTCCGAGGTTATCCAAGTGCAACTAACTCTGGGCAAAACTGCAGTCCAAATTGTAGCTTGCAACAGATCCCCCACCATGCCCCAGGATTCTCACTCCTCTTTTCTTGATGTACTGGAAAATATTAGGGTTCAACCAAACACCCTAATAATGGGCGACTTCAACTACCCCACCATTAACTGAGAAAACTACTCGTGTACCAACTCCTTAGCTCAATGCTTTCTGGAATTCATAAACTCCAATGCCATGGATCAACTTATCCACATCCCCACCAGGGGCAACAATATCCTAGACCTAGTCATTACCAACATGAGTGACCGGTGTTCCACACCTGAAGTCAACTCCTTGTTGGTCTTATCCGACTGTAAGCTAATCACCCTTGATATCCACATCCACGGTAAAAAATTTCTCCAAAGCCAACTTCATGCTTCTTAAGACAGAAGTGGTGAACTTCATGACACCCATGCAGATGGACAATACAGTTACAACTGCTGAATCCTACACAAATGCACTCTATAAGCACTTACAAGAGTGCATGGATCGTGCTATCCCAAACAGAACCAAGACACTATCCTCTAAAAAAAGGAAGCCAGTCTGGTGGTCCCCTGCCATAAACAAACCATACAATAGAATGAAGAAACTGTTGCAAAAGAGAGTAAAATCCCATGAGTGGAGGAGCTCCCTGGTCAGCCTCAGTAAGAAGCTGAGATCCCTTATAAGATCCTCCAAAGCTAGCTACGAAAACAAAATCACCACTAATTGTAAGGACAATCACAAGGCATTCTATAGCTATGTCAAGAATCTCAATGGCAACACCCAGATCTGCTCTGAGTTACAGAACAATGGCACGAAAATTACAGAACCAACTGATATTGCCAACATCCTGGCAGATAGGTTCAGTGCTAACTTTACACCTCCCCCCACTCCCTAAATGGCCCATATCTATACAGGAAGAATGCAGAGTTCCTGTAATCACAACTACGCAGGTAAAAGCTGCACTCTCTAAAGCCAAAAACACAGCATCCATGGGACTGGACAACATCCCAGGCTGTGTTTTATACAAACTTCAGAATGAACTGGCTCCCCACTTAAGCACCATGTTCAATAATAGCCTCGCATCAGGCTTTGTGCCCACTGAATGGTGCACAGCAACAGTAATCCCACTCCACAAAGGGGGAGCCACCACTAATTCCGGGAACTATCAACCTATTAGCCTGACGAGCCTGGTCTGCAAGGCCATGGAACGTATCATCATGGAACTCATAAACAAAGACATTGATAACCTCCAAACTCTGGATCCCACCCAGTTCGGGTTTGTGAAAGGCAGATCATGCCTCCTGAACATGATTGACTTCTTTGAGGCAGTCACCGGAGTCGTAGATGAGGGTAAGGTGGTTCACACAACCTATCTTGACCTTGCCAAGGCTTTCAACACCATCCCCCATTCTGGAATTATAGCTAAACTCACTAAACTAG
The DNA here is from genome assembly GCF_019279795.1 of Protopterus annectens. NCBI lineage: Eukaryota > Metazoa > Chordata > Ceratodontiformes > Protopteridae > Protopterus > Protopterus annectens. Next base: position 1,589,799,759 of record NC_056744.1, read on the forward strand.
GTATAAATCTCTACATCACAAGATGGGTTGCCAACTGGCTCACTGACAGAACCCACACTGTAAAAGTTGCCGACTCCAAATCTGACCTCAAAGAAGTGGCAAGTGGAGTACCACAAGGTTCTGTCCTGGGACCTCTCCTATTTGGTATCTACTTCTCTGAAGTACAGGCTGACACAGAAGTCCTCTGGCTAATGAAGTTCACAGATGACTGCAAGTTAGGAGCCATAGTCAAGTCCCCAAATGATGTGGACATCCTACAGAAGGGCCTCACTGAGACAGATGCCTGGTGTCAGAGCCATGGCTTCAAGCTCAATGCCAAAAAGTGCAGTGTCATCCCCTTTGGTAAAAACTCTGTACCCATGAACTATCACATAGGCAGCAATCTACTTAACACTGAATACGTGATGAGACCTTGGGACCCAGGTGGACAGTAGTCTCTCCTTTGATAATCACATCGCCACAGTAGTCAGGAAGTCCTACTACATGGCACACCTCATCATAAAAGGGTTCTCATCCAGGAAAAAAGAGGTCATTGTTCCCCTCTACTCGACACTCATTAGACCCATTATAGAGTACAACACCCCTTTTGGAATGTACCTCACAAGACAACTGCAGCAGCTGAAAAGGCCAGAGAAGTACCTCACAAAGAGGATTACTGGTCTCAAACAAATGCCCTACACTGACCGCCTCAAAAAACTCCAGCTTTACTCTGTAGCATATTGCCTACTCCGAGGTGATCTCTGCCTAACATATAAAGCTATGTCATACCCAGAGCTGTTGGACATGCTATACCTAAAGAAATCCCAATCCCTCTGAGCTACATGCTCTAGGGACCTAAACCTTGTCACCACAATAAACAGGACATGCTGGAGGGATAGATTCCTGTCCCAGAGACTTCTCATACTCTGGAACAGGCTATCCATCTATGTCAAGCAAAGTTCTTCATTAGCACTCTTCAAGAAAAATCTTGATGAGTGGATAGGAAATAGGAAATACACCCCGTGGATCACTTCTGTGTCTCTGCTCAACAGTGGCACAGGAAAATAAATTTTCTTGGGTGGCATAAGCCAGGGAACCTTGTTGGATAGGCTTATGTAGGCCCTTGGGCCGATAGCCTGGTACCTACCTATGAACCTACCTATGAACCTATGAACAAGTATTTTAAAGAAAAAAATAACATAAAAGATGTTTTTACAAATACTGTCCTAAATGATGCAGTTAGGTAAAAGACAATCAACTGTACATAGAGTATACGTTTATGCAGCTTAATAGCAACAAATATGTACAAATAAGGATACAACAGAGATAAAAATTCTTAGCATAAAAGGAGATGTAAAATAACATTGAGTTATATTTACAAAAAATATTTAATACATAAATCCACAGTGAAATCCAGGGATAGTAGTGCTAGTATGAAGAAAGATTATGTAGGAGGAGGGTAGAGGTGCCAGAAGCTGTTGAAGACTGGTGGGGTGGAGGGTGAGGGGGGCACTTAGTGATCTAACAAGGGCAATTTTTTAAAACTATTTACTACCACAACATAGGTTCGCTTGGAGGACATTTTAAGCTTAGCCAATTTCCGTTTTAGTGCTTGAATTTACATTATTATTATTGTATATTAGCCCTAGTGAGAATAACTGTGATCATACTATAGATAATTTGATAGGACCCATGTAAGGGATGCAGCATTTAGGAACTGCCTCTATCATATAGTAGCATGAGGGGCAATTTTTCTATTACCCATCCTTAGATCGAAGTTGCATTTGAATATGGACAGGGATGAGCTTTGTTTTACTTAAATGGATAGTCTGTTCTGGAACAGTGGTAGCCCCTGTGATATATATCCATCTCTCCACAACATTCAGTTTAGATACCTGGACTGAGTATTTCTGATTCCATTTGATTTGCTGATGTTCAGTAGGTTCATCTGCATTAGGCCAGAGGATGCCTTGTATGCCGGACACATCACCTCTAAGCACTTTGTAAAATACTGAGTATAGTGATAAATCTTTGAGGTGGTCCATGCAAGACCTATTGTTTAGAACTTGTATCCTTTTAGTAAGGTATCACTGTGGGTATTCTAATTGTTGCATGGGTCTGCACAGATACATGCCAAAGTGGGCATTATACAAATGATTGACCTAATGACGGCTTTGTAAAGGGGGACAATAACATCGCTAGATCTAGTCACAATCAATTTGTTTATAAGCTGTGCAATATAGAAATACTTTCTTATGACTCTGGGCACATGTTGGTCAAAAGTTAGGTCACTGTACACACAAGTTCCCAAATGCCAAACAACTGGGTCACTTCTCAGGAGGCATTGTCAGTTTGGCAGTTCCCTGTAGTAGATGACTTCCCAAAGGATACAATAATGTATTTCTTGGAGTTTAGCTTCAATTCATGATTCTGGCACCAGTTGTTGTTTGGGACAAACCTTCCCACATGATGGTTAAGTCATTTGGGGATTCAATAGCTGCTTCTAACTTGCAGTCATCTCAAACTTAGATGGCCAAAGCCCTTTCATATTTTCTTTTACTTTTGAGATGTATATACCAAACAGAAAAAGTCTCGGCACCGAACCCTGGGGGACTCCACTGGTGACTGGTCTGTTCCCCTATTTTGATCTCCTGCATCCAGTGAGCAACCATACGTGTGTGCATTCTTTGACTCACCTTCCTGATTGTATTAACCTGATTGTATTAAATTATATTCCTTGTATAATACATCATCATTTGGTAGAATGTATTCTAAATTTGTAGTTTTGAACAGTCATCTAGTAAACAATGAAACAAAATGTATGAACAAATAATGACAAAACTACCAATTTCAGAAAATTTCAACCATAAAAGGCCACTCAAACTTCTGTCATTACAATCCACCAGCCTTTGTGTAGATGGCATATTTTCATTGTGACTCTGTTTTTGTTAGGTGATACATTCCTTCACATAAAACCATGCAAAGTGGTTGACTAGTTCAAACCTTTCATACATTTTGCATTTATCCTCATTCTTGAGATTTGTGCCATGGCTAAAAATGGTGCTAGGGTATCTTTGTCTCAAATCAGAAATTATGGAAATCACTGTTCTGAAACCATTTGCATGAAGGATCTTGCAAGTTTGTTTGTTAGATGGCATATTTTCATTGTGACTCTGTTTTTGTTAGGTGATACATTCCCTCACATAAAACCATGCAAAGTAATTAACTACTTCGAACTTTTCAAACATGTTGCATTTATCCTTATCTTTGAAACTTGTGCCATGGCTAAAAATGGTGGGTATCATTGCAACAAAATCTGAAATTATGGAAATCCTGTTCTGAAACCATATGTATGAAGGGTCTTGAACATAGTTTTGTTGACAGCTGCTTTGCTTGGAGCCCCCCCCCCCCCCCCAGCCATGCAGAAGGCTTTTCCTACTGTACCTTTTATCCCTGAGTTGTTGCAGCTAGGGCTTAAAAAATAATTACTCCACCTTCACAGCAGTGGTCTTGAAAATGTAACTTTCACAATTCTAACATTGATATGACCATGTTTCCATTGCAAAATCCCACCAAAATTGTTTGCTTACTAAGAAATCAAGAAAACAAGCAACTAAATGTATACAGGTTTCTAACAGGTGGAGAAGATTGCAGGATCAGGGGACCCACATTCATGGCTGATTAAATGATAGGGCATACCTATTTAAATTTCCTGGGGAGGGATAGAGACTGCTTAATGATATTATGGCTTAACAAGACAGATTCCAGGTTTCCCACTGCTGCTCTAGTTCCACTGTGTGAATGCCACAGCTGTCAGTACTACCCCATATCTGCCATTCCAGAATGGAGTGACTCGCACTGTCATCTCACTGTGGGCCAGTAGTCCAACAGACATTCAGTTCTATCATACTGGCAAGCATTTCTGGCTCCCTACCTTATATGTTGAAACCATGTCACCATCATCATAGTCAGGGTTGGAATGTCTAAGGCAGAAGGCTGCCTAGAACATGTGTGATATAGAAACATCTCACTGCTGTAGTGCAAATGAGAGGCACAGAGATGAACTGGAAGGGTAGAAGCAGAAGAAAGGGGTCATGAGTGTGAGTGTGTGTGTGTGTGTGTGTGTGTGTGTGTGTGTGTGTGTAGGGGGAGAAGAATTCATTTCGGAATAAGAAGACAGTTTTTTTCCACAGCGAAGGTGGCAGGTTGATGACTATGCTGCCAGAGGCAGTGATAGCATATAAGTGAATAGAAAGATTCAAGTATCAACAGAGTTGATAGAATATAGGATAAAGAAGCAGAAGGGATGGGAACTTGATTAGCTGCCTGCTAGAACACTCTTGTCGGGCTCTGCACTCCATAGATTTACTTCCATTGGTAGCTTTGTGCTCACTGATTCATTCATTCTATGATAATGCACTTTACCTAGTTTGTGGTTGTGAAGCAGACATAGTGTATTCCAGCACTCAGTTGGCTCAATGCAGAGAAGCTTTGATGAGACATTGTTCTCATTGGAGAAATGCTTATTGACAAGTTTCAAAAATGTTGGCCTAGCCAAATACACCATTAGATAAGCAAGTGACTGGAAGTAAACAGGGAATGAAAGGAGATGGTAATGTATTATATGAGTGAGTAAATTATTATCAGGATTATAAAACTAACTATTCAGAGAAAGACTACCAACCCTACTGCCAACACTGAACTAAGCACACAGGTAGTGAGGAATGAAGTTCCAGCACTACACATGTAAAAATAGTATAGTAATTGACTGGTAATGTTTCATGAGAGGAAATGCAAAAAGTAAACATCTTTGCAGCAGTTAACTAAAAAAAGTTAATGGCTTAAATTAAGCCTGTTTTAGTGGACTGGATTCTTGGAGGCGTTGTCACTGTTTTAACTGGGTTCAATAAAATGTTAGGATATGGGCAGTATGTCAATAAAATCACTGTAAATAGAAAATGCAAAAAGTACTGGCATAACATTGAAAATGAAAGCATACTTAATAACAGCCCCCCCCCCCCCTCAAAAAAAAAATCTTAAATGAATATTGGGATTCATAACATAGAAACTAATGCCCTTACACTATTCAAAACTTATAATTCCAAGATCTGTGAAACTTCTGTGAATAGTTACTTATCAAATCTCAAATATACATTTCTTAAACAATGATTTCAACATTATCCACTCACAGTTTCCATAAATCAAGATTACATGATTAAACTGTCTAACTTATCCTAACTCTATAAATATGTAATAACTTCCAAGTTTGAATACAACTTGAAGCTTTGAAGACTCTCAAAAGAAAAGGTAACAAGAAAGAACAATTTAGTAATGAGCAAATGGAATTATACAGTACTTGCCTTAGTATTAGATCAACTTCAAAATGCATCAGGTGGCTGGGCAACTCTCAAAGGCCAAGCAATGATCAGCACTTGGGGAGCAGCATAACTCCCGCAAATAAAAGAACAAAACTCTCCTGACCGGCTTGCCTCTGGCTCTGGCAGCACCAACAAAACAGTGGCAGCATAACTCCTGTAACACATGGCAGTGGCAGCATAACTCCTGTAACAGATGGCAGTGGCAGCATAACTCCTGTAACACATGGCAGTGGCAGCATAACTCCTATAACACATGGCAGTGGCAGCATAACTCCTGTAACACATGGCAGTGGCAGCATAACTCCTGTAACACATGGCAGTGGCAGCATAACTCCTGTAACACATGGCAGTGGCAGCATAACTCCTGTAACACATGGCAGTGGCAGCATAACTCCTGTAACACATGGCAGTGGCAGCATAACTCCTGTAACACATGGCAGTGGCAGCATAACTCCTGTAACACATGGCAGTGGCAGCATAACTCCTGTAACACATGGCAGTGGCAGCATAACTCCTATAACAGATGGCAGCAGCAATAACTCGTGTAACACATGGCAGTGGCAGCATAACTCCTGTAACACATGGCAGTGGCAGCATAACTCCTATAACACATGGCAGTGGCAGCATAACTCCTGTAACACATGGCAGTGGCAGCATAACTCCTGTAACACATGGCAGTGGCAGCATAACTCCTGTAACACATGGCAGTGGCAGCATAACTCCTATAACAGATGGCAGCAGCAATAACTCGTGTAACACATGGCAGTGGCAGCATAACTCCTGTAACACATGGCAGTGGCAGCATAACTCCTATAACAGATGGCAGCAGCAATAACTCGTGTAACACATGGCAGTGGCAGCATAACTCCTGTAACACATGGCAGTGGCAGCATAACTCCTGTAACACATGGCAGTGGCAGCATAACTCCTGTAACACATGGCAGTGGCAGCATAACTCCTATAACAGATGGCAGCAGCAATAACTCGTGTAACACATGGCAGTGGCAGCATAACTCCTGTAACACATGGCAGTGGCAGCATAACTCCTGTAACACATGGCAGTGGCAGCATAACTCCTGTAACACATGGCAGTGGCAGCATAACTCCTATAACAGATGGCAGCAGCAATAACTCGTGTAACACATGGCAGTGGCAGCATAACTCCTGTAACACATGGCAGTGGCAGCATAACTCCTATAACAGATGGCAGCAGCAATAACTCGTGTAACACATGGCAGTGGCAGCATAACTCCTGTAACACATGGCAGTGGCAGCATAACTCCTGTAACACATGGCAGCAGCAATAACTCGTGTAACACATGGCAGTGGCAGCATAACTCCTGTAACACATGGCAGTGGCAGCATAACTCCTATAACAGATGGCAGCAGCAATAACTCGTGTAACACATGGCAGTGGCAGCATAACTCCTGTAACACATGGCAGTGGCAGCATAACTCCTGTAACACATGGCAGTGGCAGCATAACTCCTGTAACACATGGCAGTGGCAGCATAACTCCTGTAACACATGGCAGCAGCAATAACTCGTGTAACACAGAGCAGTAAGAGAACAAGAACAGCTAGCACACGAATCCACATTAGCCTGCGATGCATGGGTCCTCCCTTAACTTCCGTGCGTGAATCCACATTAGCATGAAAACTCCACTTACAGCTGTAAAAGTTGGGGGGCACCCCCTCCCCCTCGCTATATGGTTCTGGCATCCATGGAGGAGTATGAAATTTTTAATCTGGGTTACAGCAAGAGTAGAGCCATTTAATGGTAAGGTGGGTTTTTAGTGTTTGTTTAAATTTGGTTAAAGTAGTGCTAGATGTGATGTTACTAGGTAGAGAATTGCAAATCTTAGCGATATAATGAGAGTAGGTGGATTCTCCAGCACGACTGTGCACTGCTGAGATCAGTAAAAGGGGCTGATTGTTAGATCGCACCATTCTGCCACAGAAATAGGGCTCTAGTAAGCCTTGTAATGATGGAGTTTTTGTAGAATGATAGAAGAATTTGTAAGCTATGTTAAGCTGGGATAAATGTAGGAGTTGGGGAAGTTCCAACCAGTTTAGTTTCCTTAGGACAGAGCAATGGTGAGATCTCAATGAAGTGTTTGCTGCATACCTAGCTATTTTATTGTAACAGGATTCTAGTTTTGCCAGATCTGTTTTTCTAAGGTTTATAAGTATAGGTGATGCATATAAAAATGTGCCTAGTTTTTTGTGTATTTTCTTAATTGATTGAGAGATATGGATGTCAAATCTCATATTTGTGTCCATTTCCACACCCAATAGTTTGGTGTGTGGAGATGGAATGATAGTAGTGTTATTTATGGAGCCAATGTAAAAAGATCCTGTGGGTATAGTAGCTTTATTAGGATGGAATAGTATGAGTTTTGTCTTAATGGAGCTTAATATTAACCAGTAGTTTGTTAGCCGGGACTATATTTTGAGAAAGGGTGATTGAGTGAGTGCTTGTAGTTTTTGAAGGGTACTGGCAGCACATATTACTGTGGAATCATCGGTATATTGGATAATCATGGCAGAAGAGACTTCACTACACAGACTGTTTGTAAATATGGAGAAGAGTAGGGGGCCAAGAATAGATCCTTGGGGACTCCTAGGCACATGGTATGGTATGCACATGGTATAGGAGTGAGAGGGGCTACTGAAGTTAAAACAGCACAAAGACAGGCAACTCAAGTGCCAATGGGCTTAAGTGACCTGATATTGGTAAGGTCTATCAGGGCACTAACGTATAGGAAGGAGGTATGGGCTCAAGACATGACTAAGTAATTTTCTCACTGAGCAGCACATTGATATGATTACATCCATGCTTCTCAAGTGTACCCCATTTCAAAGAACATTCTTCATTATATAGGTTCATAGGTCATTGCAGGCCACTTTAAGCTTAGCCAATTTCCCTTTTTCCGTTCAAATTAACCTAACCTTTTCCATGGTTGATAATTATATATTACCCCTAATGAAAGTAACTGGGATAATACCATAGATAATTTGGAGGGGGGGGGGGGGCATGCATGGGATAAAGTATTTAGGAGCTGCCTCTATCCATTAGTAGTACAGGGGCAGCCCTGGGGTAAATTTTCTGTTTTCTATCCGTAGATACAAATCTGTGCCAGAGTAGAGGTAGCCTTTGCGAGATATATTTGTCCCTTGAAACCATTCTGCTGATGTGGCAGATAAGGTTTGAATCCCTAGACTGAGTATTTCTGGTTGAAAAATTCTAATTGACTATAAAGATTTTTGAGTCTTAAAACATTTGTGTTCCTCAGTGTTGCACATTGAAAGGGCCTGTCACACATCCAGAGTTAAGAATGTTTAATATAATGTCCATAGTACACAACACTGGATCATATTAATGCAACAAAATAGCTATTTATAATTAGAAAGTAACACATTTAACCATTCTGTGCGCTTCCTAGTTGAAGGTGTTAGTAACCTGTTAGTAAGCATTCCACATTTTGCCCATTTGTTCCACATTATGAGAGGTAGTGTTCCACATTTTGTCCATTTGTTCCACATTATGAGAGGTAGTGTTCCACATTTTGTCCATTTGTTCCACATTATGAGAGGTAGTGTTACACATTTTGTCCATTTGTTCCACATTATGAGAGGTAGTGTTCCACATTTTGTCCATTTGTTCCACATTATGAGAGGTAGTGTTACACATTTTGTCCATTTGTTCCACATTATGAGAGGTAGTGTTCCACATTTTGGAGATGGAAAGCTGGAGCTGTAGTTACATCAAGTATATTATGTGAAGTTTTGAAGGGCAAACAGGGAATAAGGCTTCAGTGAGAGAAAAAATGTTGCATAATGGAATCTTTTAATATTTTTTGCTTTGACCATCATGAAGTGTAGAAAAGAAAGCCTATGGAAATTAAGGATATTCAATTCAGAAGAAGGGAAAGAGACAGGAAAGTTATGACAGAAACACATAGGTTAGTAAATTAATCCCTTTCAACTTTCTGGTTTAAAAACCCACGTTTGTGCAGGTTTAGACTTGTTTAAGCTCCGTGGATCCAGTTTTGGTGTCCTGCAGACTGCAAGAGCATCAGGAAGGTGAAAGAGATACTCTAAGTGCCTCCATTTTGATTTTTTCCTAATTTACTGCTTTCTGCACTTGCTTTTAGTCGTTTTTTAATTTAATTGCATTTATTTAAACTGTATTTGTTTTAATATTTTCTACACACTCAAGTGTGCTAGCTTGCACTGCATTTGAATTGTTTTTACTGCTGTTTTAGCTGCTTTTCTGTAAAAAAGAAAAAAAAGTTCTAAGCTTGTTTCCCACCTTTCCTGTAACTAGTCTAGTCCAGATACAGATTTGCTGTATCCAGGACTGTTTGTACGCTTCTGAGCCCCACAAGCCTTTTTGTGTTGGAGGGAAGATGTCTAGCATATCAGTGAGAGTGGTAAGCACTATGTAGCCTATCTACCACAAGAGGAGTGGTTTCTGGCCCAGAAATTGTAGTTTATTGGCCGTTTGGGCAGTTTTTTCATCCCTTTCAACTTTCTGGTATAAAAACCCATGTTTGTGTGGGTTTGTGCTTGTTTAAGCTCTGCGGATCCAGTTTTGGCATCCTGCAGACTGAAAGAGCATCAGGAAGGAGAAGGAGATACTCTGAGTGCCTCCATTTTGATTTTTTTCTTAATTTATCACTTTCTGCACTTGCTTTTAGTTGTTTTTTAATTTAATTGCATTTATTTAAACTGTATTTGCTTTAATATTGCTACACACTCAAGTATGCTAGCTTGCACTGCATTTGAATTGTTTTTCTTGCTGTTTTAGCTGCTTTTCTGTAAAAAAAAAAAAAAAATGAACAAAAAAAAGTTCTAAGCTTTTACCCACCTTTCCTGTAACTAGTCTAGTCCAGATACGGATTTGCTATATCCAGGACTGTTTGTAAGCTTCTGAGTCCCCCAAGCCTTTCTGTGTTGGAGGGAAGCCTTCTAGCTTATCAGTGGGAGTAGTAAGCACTAGGTAGCCTATCTACCACAAGAGGAATGGTTTCTGGCCCAGAAGTTGTAGTTTATTGGCCGTTTGGGCAGTTTTCCATCCCTTTCAACTTTCTGGTTTAAAAGCCCGTGCTTGCATGGGTTTGCTCTTGTTTAAGCTCTGCACAGCGGCACCGAGCTGAGGTAAAATATTACTGGTGCCAGATGGTATGCTCTTCAGTTTTTCCCTTAGATCTTGCTAGTTCTCTCTCTCTTGCACTTCAAATAGCTTAATTGCTTTGCACTTCAACAGGGTTTTGTAGCAATTATTGTAGGACACCTAAGTGCCATCAGCACTAATCGTCCTTCATGGAAATAGCTCCAGTGCTCCAGTATTTAGTAGTTACAACCACCCCTCCTGGCATGATTAAAGGGTAGTTCCCTGTACTTTCTCCTATTGACCTGGTGTGCTTGGGCATTCTGAGGCAGTGTAACAATTGCCTCATGTACACAGACAACCCTCTCCGCTTACCTCCCAACACTCAGACTTGTGAGAGATGTACTTATATCACCAAACTGGAAGCTATGCACTCTCCAGCCAAGACTGGACTAGCTAGTCAAGAGGAGAAGATTAACACCTGAACCACACTAAATTGAACATATAGCTCTCCAGAACACCCATCATCACAGCTTTCACATAAAAACACAAACCACACACCTGCCTTCACAGAGGCTCTGAATAGAAATGTACCCAAACAGCAGAGACCTCCAAGACAGAAATGCACTTGACCACCAAAACACAGCACAAACCACAGGACACATAGCTCACCTCCACAGTATGCCCCTCAACCTACGCCCCTAAAGCTAAACATCTTGCCCAATCATAGGTGCTCCTATGTAAAGACTCGTGGGATTTTTTAGCTAAATTGAACAATGTGGAATTTTCCATGAATGACCTTTTGGTCATGATAGATGTACGAGACTTGTATATGGTGATACCCCATAAAATAGCATTGTATTCGACACAGGATTACCTAGCTAGGAGAGGGATTATACAGGATGATATCAACACATGCTTAGAAATGTTAGAAATTATTTTATATAACAAATGTATTACTTTTGAGGGCAGAATTTTTAAACAAAAGGAAGGGGTAGCCATGGGTTCGCCAGTGGGATCTCTCATAGCTAACATAGTTATGCTACAATGGGAAAATCAATATGTCCTAGGACAATAGTACAGAGATAGTATCAAGCTGTACTTATGCTATCTGGATGATTTATTTATCATCTGGAAGGATGATGAAATTCTATTACAACAATGTTTACATTATATTAATAACAGCACTGACTTTTTGGATTTTATTCACACTTATAATAGGGAGAGAATGGCCTATCTGGATGTGATGATAGAGAAGGACCCTGCTAGGGACAGTTATGTGGCCAGTGTTTATCGTAAACCTATGTACTCAAATACTTTACTGCACTTTTCTAGTTCCCACCCACATAAGCAAAAGAAAGCTGTAGTAAAGGGACAAATGGTCAGGGCGGCCCGCATGAATACTAGGGAAACAGATTTCAAAAGGGAATGTGAACTACTAATCAACATGTTCACTAGGAGAGGATATTCCATGGACTTATTACATGAAATGTGGGTAGAAGTATCAACTAAAAGAATAAAAGGGATATATAAACCAATCCTGACTAAGGACAACTATGGGGGATATATTCCAAAAACAGGGAAACATAAACAGAATGATTATATAGGAGCTATGATAACTACGTTCAATACTGAAAGCAACAAAATTAACTGGATCTTATAGAATTGGAATGTTTTTAGAGAAAACTATAACATTTTACAGGCCCTAGGTCAGGTTCCAACTATAATTTACAGAAGGGGGTGCAATTTTAAGGATATGATGGAGAGGAAAACCATTAAAATTGTACCTCAGACTAGGATGACCAAATGTGGGAGAAGCAGTACATGTAAATACATCCTGGAGGGTGACAGGATAAATATGAGAAATAAAGATTTTCCCATAAAAGAGAAATAACAACTATGACACTATGGAGGTCATTTACAGGGTTTGCTGTCAATCATTTGAAGCCTTTTACATACGTAAAATGGAGCAGAACTTCACAATCGTATATATGAGCATATGCATGAAATTAAGGTGAAGAGAACTGTACGGCATGTGTTCATAGGTTCATAGGTTCATACTAGGCTATCTGCCCTAGGGCATTTATAAGCCTAGCCAGAATGTGTTTGGCTTTCGCCACCCATTTTAAATTTATTTTGCTATGCCCTTTTTCGAGGTTAGTATACTGTGCCTCTATCTAACAGTGACACAGAAGTGATACCCGGGGTAAACCTACGATCTCCCATCCACTCATCAAGATTCCTCTTGAAGAGAGTCAATGAGGGACTCTGCCTAACCTGGACTGGGATTTTATTCCAGAGTGAAGGGAGCCTCTGGGTTATGAATCTGTCCCTCCAGCATGTCCTATTTATTTCAGTGCTGAGGTTCAAGTCTCGAGCGTAGCTCGATGGGATTTGGATTTTCTGAGGTGCAGCATGTCCATTAATTCCGGGTTGGACATGGCTTTATACGTCAGGCACAGATCGCCTCTGAACAGGCGGTATGCCACTGAGTAGAGCTGGAGTTTCTTTAACCGGGCAGCATATGGCATCTGTTTGAGCCCTTTGATCCTCTTGGTGAGGTACTTTTGGGGTCTTTCCAGTTGCTGCAGGTGTCTGGTAAGGTACATCCCAAAAGGGCATTGTACTCAATTATGGGCCTGATGAGGGATGAGTAAAGAGGCACGATGACCTCCCCTGATCTAGATGTGAACCCCTTCATGATTAGGTGGGCTATATAAAATGTTTTTCTAACCACTTTGGCCACGTGGTTGTCAAATGAGAGATTGCTATCAACTTGGGTCCCCAGGTCCCTAATTACTTCTTCTGTACTTAATGGATTTCCACCTATGTGGTAATTTGTGGGCACTTTGTTTTTGCCAAAGGGGAGGACTATACACTTTTTGGCATTTAGCTTGAGGCCATGGCACTGGCACCAGTTGTCTGTTTCTATGAGGCCCTTTTGGAGGATGCTTGTGTTGGCTGGAGTGTCGATTATGGCACCCAGTTTGCAGTCATCTGCGAACTTGGTCAGCCACAGTCCTTCTGTGTTGGCCTGTACCTCCGAGAAATATATACCGAACAAGAGAGGTCCCAGGACTGAGCCTTGTGGGACACCACTTGTAACTGGTTTGGAGTCTGACATGGCTCCAGCAATTCTAACCATGTGGGTTCTGTCCTTGAGCCAGTTTGCAATCCATCTAGTGACATAGGGGTTTATATTTAAGCTGGTGAGCTTATCTATAATGCCCGAGTGGGGTATTGTATCAAGGCTTTGCGAAGTCCAGGTAGGCTGTGTGGACCACCTTCCCTCGCCAATGGCCTTGGTGACTGTTTCAAAGAAATCAACCAGGTTTAAGAGGCAGGATCTGCCCTTAACAAAGCCGAACTGGGTAGGATCCAGTGTTTGTAGGTCCCCAATATCTTTATTTATGAGGTCCATGATGATCCTTTCCATAGCTTTGCAGACCAAGCTAGTCAGGCTTATGGGGCGATAGTTTCCAGGATCCGTTGAGGCACCACCTTTATGGAGAGGGACCACTGTTGCTGCACGCCACTCTTTGGGCACATATCCTGTAGTAAGGCTGAGATTGAACAGTAGTTTTATGTTTGGGTTTAGCTCTTCTTTGAGTTCATGTAGGACGAGCCCGGGACACCATCTGGTCCCATTGATGCTGTGTTTTTGCTTTGGAGAGGGCAGCTCTTACCTGAGCATCTGAGATGTCAGGGGCAGCACTCTGCTGGGATAGATATTTGCCCTTTGGTGAGGAGGGGAGTTTGCGCTGAACCTGTCAGCTAGGATGTTGGCAATGTCTGTGGGTTCGGTGTATTTTTTGTCATTTTGGACTAATTCTGAGCATATCTGGTAATTACCACCCAGGTTCCTAACATAACTAAAGAAAGCCTTGTGATTATCCTTAGTGTCCTGTGCAATTTTTCTCTCGAAGCTGGCCTTAGACAATTTTATGTGTGCCCGTAGTTTTTTGCTAATACTGATCAGTGATGCCTTCCATTTTTGGGATTTTGCTTTATCATTTAGTAGCTTCCTCCTTCTATTGTATAGTTTGTTTATGGCTGGGGTCCACCAGACAGGACGCCTGCCTTTGGAGGATTGGGTCTTGGTTTTATTTGGGATCGATGATCCATGCATTCCTGAAGGTGTTCATAGAATGCGTTTATAAAGGATTCTGCGGTCTGGGCAGATTTTCCACAGGCCCGGGCTTTGAAGGATTCCACCTCAGTTTTGAGGAGTGTAAAATTTGCTTTAGAGAAGTTTTTCACTGTGGTTTTCTGGGCAGGGGGTGGGGTCGGGATGTGAATATCCAGTGAGATTAGTTTATGGTCTGATCTTACCAGTGAGGGATACACTTCTGGTCTGGAGCATAGAGTCCCCATGTTGGTGATGATCAGGTCCAGTATGTTTTCCCCTCTTGTGGGAGTGGTAACAAGTTGTTCCATAGCATTTGAGTTTATAAATTCTAGGAACCTTTGGACTAGGGTGTTGGAGCTAGAGTAATGCTCCCAGTTGTCACAGGAAGGATATGAGTTTAAATTTGGCATAGTGGAAAAGGTTAAAAAAAATCCATGGGGGGGGGGGGGGTCCATGGGCTACCTTTTTGGAAAAACAGGAATTAATTTAGCAGATGAAGTTAGAGGTTTACAGGTTTCTAGGCCTAAATGACATGGTCAGCCTAGGAACAATATTAAAGTTAAGGTCACTTGAACAATAAAACTAACCAGTATGAATAAACTAAAGATTTTCTATGCATTTGGTAAAACTGTATAAATGCAGGTATTATCACAGTGTTTTGTTTTTAATTTTATATACATTTACACAAATGCTTTATAAGTTTTGTATTAGAAAAGTTTTTTTTAGGAGATGTAACACTGTACTAGGTGTTTTGGATAACTGTGACCAAGTTAATTTATATATATATATATATATATATATATATATATATATATATATATATATAGTTTTATACAGTTTTATACAGTTTCTGGTTGCAAACTTCAAGATTTTTTCAAGTAGGAATATTTTTACACCAGTTTTACTATAATTCTTTCTGTTTGGTTTATAGAGGGACATGTCTTTTTAAATCAAAATGACTTAACAGGGGTGGGGTGTCCTCTCAGTGCAACAGAAGGATATTTAAACACAGGCTTGAGTCTCTTTTATTTGTATCTGATGAAGTTTTACGGTTTAAAACAAAAGCGCTTATATACTTTTTTTGCCAAGGATTAAAGGACATTTTTAAGCATTCGTGAAGGCTCCTTCTTCCTGTGGTGTGGATTACAACTTCTTAGTTTCATTACCACAATCAACAGAACATGCTGGAGGGACAGGTTCCTCACCCAGAGACTGACCATGCTCTGGAATAGGCTTCCCATACATGTCAAGCAGAGCACCTCGCTGCCCCTCTTCAAGAGAAATCTTGAGTGGATGGGAAATAGAAAGTTCACCCTGGGGAATCACTCCAGTGGCTCTACTTGATAGAAGCACTGGGAAATAACATCAGGCGGCACAATGCCAGGGCACTTCTATGGGTTAGGCTTGTAAAAGCTCCAGGGCCATTAGTATAGTACACACCTCTGAACATATGAACACAGTGAGAGATTTAAGGAAGGAAAGATGGAGTATGGGCCATAACTGATAGATGGAACACAAGTTTAAATATGAAATGGGAAGGTACTTTTTCAGAGAGGTTAGTCGGCAAGTGGAATGAGCTTGCTGAAGTTGTGCTAAGACAGAACCAATGGGGAGATGGAAGAAGACATGTGAGGGAGCAGCTGAATGGTATGAGCTGCAGCAAACAGACAAAGTAATCCTGATGACTTTTCTGTGTCTGCCTGAAATAAGGAAAGTAGAAATAATGGAAAAAAACCCTAATTATACTAATTTAAATGCTTTTTTCATACTAACATAAAGAGATCAAATAAGAAAACAATTATATTATACTTTTCTTTTGGTTTAGAATGAAGATTGTTAACATTGATTGAAAACTGTTAATGAGTGTTTATTTAGTTTTGTCCACACATTTCACATACATGTACTTTTATAAATAAAATTAGATAACTCGGCAGGAAAAAGTATAGATATGCATTAAATCATTAAGTAAAAATTGTAGAGTTTGATAATATTTTGCCTCATTCTCTCGAAAAGCAGCACAGCAAAAGCAAATAACTGTCAGAAAAAGGAATAAAAAAAATAAATTCAGTCTAAACTAAGAAACCTAGTCACATGATTAAATAGGCTATATGCAAAATAAAATAAATGTAAAATAAATTACATGTAAAATAAATAAAATAAATTATATGTAAAATAAATACAACATCTAAAAAAATCGGTGTTTTAGCCCTTTCTTTTTAAGTACTTAACAAATTCCTCTCTATTATTAAGGCCAGGGAAAAAACATGCATTTAATTTTACTTGCCAGCAGTACTCGAGCCATCCTAACTCTTCCTCTATATTAACAATATTATTAGTGTGCCCTTTCGATTCTCAGTTAGAGCGTCTTCTGTGTGGCGACATGCGTGAATGGGCGTTCCTTCATTGAAGGTTGTGCGTTAGGCCCGGCAAGCCAGCACGTAAAACTGTACTGCCAATCATTAGCGGACCGGAGTTCCGCTGTGGCGACCCCTAACCGGGAAAAGCCAAAAGACACAAACAATTAGTGTTTTTTCAATGCTTCTAACACTAAAAAAAAATAAATAAAAGTAAAATTAAATGCATGTTTTTTTTTCCCTAGCCTTAATAATAGAGAGGAATTTATGTACTTAAAAAGTAAAGGGCTAAAACACTGATTTTTTAGATGTTTTATTTATTTTACATATAGCCTATTTTATCATGTGACTAGGTTTCTTAGTTTAGATTGGATGTTGTTGGGTGATGTTTCCCAAGTATGGGTATTTAAGGTATGTAATGAATAATGAATTTTAGTCTGAAGAAGTCTCTGTGAGTTAAAGGAGATGAAAGCACTAACCGAAGTCATTGTTTTGTCAATAAAGTGTCGGTGTACATACAGATACTGCAGTTTATTTATTTTTTAATATTTTGCCTCATATCATCAGAGGCAGGTGGTTAGCTACAGCTAGCTTTGCCACTGTGACTGGACTTAACAAAGAGCTTATGACCTCACTAGCTCAATGCAGGTGACATCTTCCAAGTCAGGTTGCCACTTTTTCAAATGCCCAAAGTGGGACATTTTTGGTACAAACGTCAGATTTTTGCAGGGCAAAAAATACCCACGGCCAGTACAAAGGACAGAACTTGACTTTTTTGCCTAAATAAAAGTTTATTCTTGTAGCATTTTAGTTGCTTATTCTATTTCTTATAGCATTCAGGTGTTTAAGATACAGAATAACTGTTTTATGCAACTATTATATAAAATATAGGAAATATGTTTATCCTAAAATCTCAGGACATTTGCCATTTTTTTTATTTCTTTGCAGGACACAACTGCCCAAAGAGGGACTGTCCCTCACAAAGTGGGCAGGTGGTAACCCTACTTAAAAATGTTATCACTTACTGACTTCCACTGCTGTTGCCAGGAGATGAAGAGACGCATGTAAACCAAAGAGCACTTTAAAGAAGAAACACTGTGCCCAGCCCAAACAATACTTTCTTTGTTTCCTTTTACCTTAACCTTCATATCTGTCTGCCTTTTCCCTAATGCATGTTTAGAAGTTATTTCACAACTTTATTTGCAGCAAGTAAAATGATGCGTGCTTATATGTGAATGAATAACTATTTCAATTTTTTTTTTCTTTCTGTGACTGTTGTGGTGTGTTGCAATAACACTTTTCCTGTCTACAACTTCTGGTGCCTCTCCCTCCCCCACTGCTTGTTCTTCCCTGACTCAGCAAGGCCAGGGGGTGGAGTTTAGAATCCCAAGAGTTAGTGAAGAAATGTTAGGAAGTGACAGAATAGTTTGGTTTTCTTTCTTTTCCTTTCGTGGATGAGTGTTGGGTAAGAGAAACCATTATCCAGAAATCCAGACTGGAACGTTCCTTAAGAAACAACAGTATTACAGGGGAAGTCACACTTTTAAAATATTCAATGCTGCCTTGTTTTCATGTTATTACCAGACATGAATTTTATTTGTAGAATCTGAATGGTTTCTGTGAGGGTCAGAAGTACATTGCAGATGCATTGTTTTACTTTTATGCAATATATGAAAAAAATATTTATTTTTGTAAACACAAGATATTTACATATCTGACTCACTAGAATACACAGTCACTCAATTTATGACTACCTTGTGTAAATTAGAACAGGTGGTAAGCCCAGAATGTGATGAATAACAGTGGAGGTGAGCTGGGGACAGCTTGAGGCATGCTGCCTAGTGCTGTATAATGACACAGCAATGAATGCAGCCTCCTTCTTAAAACCTTACAGAAATTACTTGTATTTTGGATGGTGCATACACAGTGCATGCAAGGAATTTTCTTTTCCACGGTCCTTTCCTCTGGTTTGACAGCTCTTATTACTGTGCTGAATATTTAGGAAGTTCATGACCTTTTTGCATTTGCAGCTTCATGATGAAAAAAAAAAGTTCAGTTAATAAGCCCAGCCTCGGGTACATCTCATTTGTTCGGTAAGAGAAAAGAAATCAACCCAATTCATTACTCTTTTTCAGTGACTAGTTACAAAACAACAGTGCGCGTACTCGAGGAACATAGCTCTTCTGGTCACATTCTCAGCAGAGAAGTAAAGCAAGGGGCCCAAAACGCAGTCAAAGGATTGGTTGAATCTTGCAGAGTTCTATTCGATTACACTGTGTAAGACACTGCACGTCACTGTCTAGACTTTAGAAGGGTAAGTGTTTTGTATTTTTTCATTCCTGCGATGATCAGTCTCACCATACATCTCTCATGCTTATACTTTAACATTAATGACAGGATGCAGTGCTAATTTACTTAGTGGAACATCTGTCACACAAGGAGTGTGATACAAATCTGCTCAGCTGGGCAGCTCAGAAACTTTCTTAGACTATACTTTATCTAGAAAGCTCCCATGATGCATGCTAGAAAATTTCTCTCTGCACTGAAACCTCGGAGCCTAACTGGTAACTACTGTGTGACTTTTTTGCATTAACTAAAATGTTCGCACTTTATGTGATTCCAAGAAAACTGGAAGTTTCACAAATAAGAGCAGTTCAACAAATGTGTGTGTGTGTGTGTGTGTGCGTGTCTGTCTGTTTTGGGGGTCCTACACAGATGAAGTTGAACCCCTAGTTACCCTGCACGAGTGAAATATTTCTGCACTTCTGCATAACATAAACTTTAGTTTACACTTTACATTTTGCTTCTGGCCACCCTGTGTAGAGTAAGTACTGAGAATGACTTTCATCCTAGATGTTTTTTGAAACGTAGGGATTCTAGTTTGGTATCTTGACTACCAACACTCTGTTTAGCTCTTCCTGGTCCATAAAGGTAAGCATGCTTTGCAAAATTTTCCTGTCTCTGCATCCTCTTTGTATGACAGACTGCAAAATAACACCTCATGTGACTATACTGCATTTCGTAGCTGAAAATATATACATGCTATGAAGACAATGAGCAAGTGTAAAAAACACTTCAAAATGCATTATTGGAAGGAGAACATTTCTTTCCCAAAGGTACACTGAACTTGGAGTTCATTATTTTCGGTAAGGAAGTACAAGAGGCTTTACCTCCTGCATGGGGGGGGGGGGGTCTTTATTCTGTCACAGAGAAGCAATGAATTTGATTGCCGTTTGCATGTTTTTATGTCAAGCAGAATTAAAAAATAAGGTTCTTTAAAGCAGCACCATAGAATTGCTAACTGGAAATAATGTTTATTGCAAAAGAGCCCAGAGTATGACAACACAATCCAGAGAGAATTACTGCAAGTAGATATTTTTTTTTATTTTTGTTTTGTTTTTTTTTTTGGTTTGAGTTATTGTTTTTGATGGTCTGTGGTCTCCCCAGCTCCGTCTCAGTCTGTACTGTGTTATTTTAGTACCTGCCGGACACAACCGGTCAAGCTCAGGTTGAATGTCTCTACCTCTAACAGCTGCGTGCCTGGTTCCCATGGAATGAACAAGCTTGAGAGCTGTCACTGCTGCTAAAAGAGGTAAGGGCTGTACTGAAGTGGTAGCTTAGGTCCTGCCTCCCTCTGTATTCTGGCATATAACCATAAGCCACTTTTTACAGCAAGGCGTAGTCTCAGACTGCCACCAACCTGCCCCTAACTGGATCTGCCTCATGAATCTGCCTGCCGCACCTCTCCATCCTTCCCCAAAGGGAGATGAGGAGGCAAAGCCTTTTCTTTTGTCTCTCTCTCTCTCGCTCGCTCTCTCCCTGCCAGCACCAACTCCAGTAGTTGTCTAAGCTGTTAAGCAAACTTTTTTTGCCTGGGTTGTAGTCAGGACTTTATCTTTCTGTGCCGCAGAACTGTTCACTGTAAGTATAAAATTCCCTTTTCTCTGAGGTGCAACAACCTCAGAATGGGAGGCAACATCTTCAGAATGGGAGCAGAGGTGTGGAGGGATTTGCCCCAATTAAAAAACAATAATATTCAGCTCCATTCATATCTGTTCTTCCATGTTTGGGTGGAATTTCAAATAATTCCTATCACTACAGTAATGCACACTGATTCCTCCTTTCCCTGACTGTTCATCAGGTGTCTCAATTTATAGATCAGGTATAAAGCGGTAGAACAGAATGTGACACGTACATTATGTTCTGATTTTTTTCTTTTGAGGATTTTGCCAGTGGCTAGTGGCTGTTCTTGTACTTTTTTCACACATAATATAATGATTTTATTTAAAAATAGAACTTCAGAAAACTCACAGCTGATGCTGTCACCCTACCCCTCAACCTCTTAGAGCAAGAAATCTGGACAAAGCCATAAATAAAATTGGGACAAAGGCTCAAAAGGGACAATTTTTAAATATTGCTCTTATAAGCTTAGAAAATTGACAAGATGAGAAGATTTGCATTAGCATAATTTTTCTAAAGGATATGAAGTCTGAAACTCAAATGTCTGTCATTATTTTCTAACTTCAGTATTTAATGATTTGCCACTAATTTAATAGAAAACTGCAATTTTATGAAAAACAGACCAAAAATATGTGGCAAAAATCTGGACATTCTGCGAAAATCTGTACATTTGAGAGGTATGGCCCTGTCACCCTTCCTGGTGTGTGCCTGGGATGGACTTTACATATTGATGCATATTTGGGGATGGAAGCGTTCCTGTTAAAGGCTTACACAAATTCTAACTCTGTACCAATTAATATTGCTATATCTGTGCCAGATGCTCCCATGGATGCACCAATTTCCCCATTTAACTATATGCATACTTTGTTAGTGGAAAATATGTATGTCATGGCTTTATTTATTTATTTATTTATCAGACTTGTACCAGTCATTGTAATGGGGCTCCAGCAGCAAACATGTTAAACCTAAAAATCACAAGGTCAAAGAAAAGATACATGGACAAGTCAATACTATTTAATGAATTCAGTTGTTTTCATTAAATATTAATGTTGTCTGTGTGTCACCTCTTTGAGTTTGTTTTTTTCATATTTAGCATATACATGGACTTCATGGCAAACGTCAGTGTGTCAGTAGTAAACACCGTGTCTCAGCCTGCTATCATCACAATGTTAGGGGTGATGTCATGAGGCAAAGCAGGCAGATGAGCAGCATTGGTCAAGTGGAATGAAACAATTAATTTTTTGTAATTGACTGGTATAACTTATTATATATGGCATTTTTTTGTATCAGCATCTACAATTTCTGTATGTGGATCAATGGCCCTGTGAGGGATGCACCTAGCTGCGAATTTGGTAAGGTAGTAGTTTCTTTTGAAAGAAGAAGAAGTTTCTTTTGAAATGATCTTTAATTCCTTGTCTTTTTCAGAGATCTACCCCCTCCTCCTATTCTCCCTGTCTAATGTTCCTGTGTATTGTTTAACCTGGTTTACTGACACCCAACAATGATTTCTGGAATGCTATACTGTACTGATTTTGAAAATAGAAAGGCCTATGTCTTACTTTGCAAAATCCTAAGTCTACTGATGTACCTACACCATTCATGCTAGTATTCTTTCCACCACTGTCTGTGTCTGCCAAAAGATTGCTTCTCAGTTATTTTAGACTGCTACATTCCTGCAGTATATTCTCGGTCAGCATCTTTTCTGTAGTGTTTGTATGAAAAGTGTCTTGTATTCATGACTATTGTGTGAGGTTTTCCTGCATTTCCTTAACTCACCCTCACCCCTTTAATTTTATACTTTTCATTGAAACCGTTTATATATTATTGTTTAGGATATCAATTCTTTCCATAGAGAAATGCAGGTCATTTTACCAGTATGAAGTTCTATTTTTTATTTGGAACTTTGTTTCATTTTTTCAACCAGAAATCAAACCATACTGTGAGCAGTTATCTTTCCCATGTTTCTTCCGAGTGGCCCTTCAAGCAAGGCAACTGCATGAGTGTGTAGAAGAGAAAATAAAATTAGTTCAATTAGTGCACCCCTGCAAAGAAACTGCAGTTATAATCATGTGGTAAGTTAATACAGTGTCATCAGGCCACTGGAAAGTCTGTACTAGAAATCTAAAAATCCAGATAACTGAAACTGAATTGACTACCAATGGATTTTGCTGCTGCTTTCAATGACTTTGTGTGTGTGTGTGTGTGTGTGTGTGTGTGTGTGTGTGTGTGTGTGTGTGTGTGTGTGTGTGTGTAGAGAAATAGATAGCTAGTGTCCAAGCCCTCACGTGTGTGAGAACAGTCAATATAACAGTTTTTTGAGATACCAAAAGAGGTAAAACGTATGGTGAAACACTGTCATCAGAACATGTGTGTTGGTATATTGTATCTGAATTGTATCATCTCCCCACAGCAAAAAAATGGAAGGAATGTCAGTGGATATACCAGAGGGTGCTGTCTGTAGGTCTGAACTCAAAACTGTGGAGGGAGTAGCACTGGTGGATACTACTGCAGACAATTATGACGCAATTTCTAAATTCCAAGCCAGACCAGATGATCTGCTAATAGCGACATATCCTAAAGCAGGTAAGAGAAACATTTCTTTGCAAATTCCTCTCAGTGAAAATGACTAGACAAGTATACATGAAAGAGCATAAAATCTGATAAAAACTCTTTTTTTTTTTTTTTTTTGCCCTCACCTTAGGACATCATTACATCAGCCCAGCCCCCATATCTTTGCCAGGTCTATAAGCTTCTCTCCTACCCTAGGCTTACTCTGATAATTTCTGAGGCCAGTTGTGGATCCTAAGGGTGTCCTGGGGGCTTGGCCCTCTATGCTTCCATCCTTGGCGAGGTTGTTATATGCCTTACCTATCCCTGCCCCACCTCCATCCATCTTATTTGAAGGCATCTCCTCTCATTGAACCATGCTTCCCCTAAGGAGGCATCATTGACGAATGCCCTCCCATCCAGGAAGGGTACACCCATTCCTCCCTGCTGCTCTGTTTGTCACTCGAACCACTAATCGAATTGGTGTTGAGTCAGCTGTAGTCAGGACTTTTATCCCTTTATTCTACTGGCATGAAAAACACATATTCTTACTCACTGAAAAAAATGAAGGTGAGACTGCACTTACCTCAGTAGGTAACATAAAGTGAAAATGTAAAATATCCATGCGATGTTTGGTTTGATATTTTCAAAAAAGGCACAATAAAGCACAGTGAATTTCAATAAAACATGTAAGCTTATGTTCCTCCAACAGAGACAGTCAGACAGACACATACATACGCGCGCGCACACACACACACACACACACACACACATAGGTGTATATGTACTTTGACGGGTGCATGTACATCATACCTCTCATCTTATTCACTTAAGAATCAGGGACAAAGCCAAACATAATAGGGGGATGAAGGCCCAAAATCAGGGGCAGTTTAAAAAATATAGTTCACAAAAAAAGTTAATAACATGAAAGATTTTGTATCAGTATGCATTTTCTTAAAAACAATAAGTATGAAACTCTATAGTCTGGCATTTTTCACTGACTATAATCCTCAGTGACTTACCAAAAATCAAACATTTTATGAGGGACTGGGCAAAAAATATGAGGCAAAATCAGTGACATTCTACAATATCAGAGTTGAAAAGTGTGATGCATGCTCCATGGTCAAGGCATTTATCAGCAGTACAGAGTGAATGTGTGTGATCCTACTATGAACTGTGTGATCATTATGTTGTACGACTGCACATATCGAAACGTTCACGCACTGAAGCAACCTAATCCTGAACTCAACTTGTCTGGAGAATTCATTTATTTATTTATACAATTTATCTTTGGCTGGGGTGCCTTCTGTGCGGAGACTGCATGTTCTCCCTGTGGTCGCGTGGGTTTCCTCCGGGTACTCCGGTTTCCTCCCACATCCCAAAGACAAGCTGTAGGTGGATTGGATACTCTAAATTGGCCCTAGGTGTGAGTGTGTGCCTTCTGTGGAAGGTTGGGCGCCAGGCTGGCAACTCGACACTGTAAAACTCCACTGCCAATCATGAGCAGACAGGTGTTCCGCTGTGGCGACCCCTAACCGGGAAAAAAAGCCGAAAGAAGAAGATTAATTGGGGTAGAACATTGATCCTACTGGACCAGTTTCAGTGTCAGTCCAGAATGTGAACACACACATCAAGTGGAAAACAAACAAAAATAATTTATGCAATGAAAGATCACACTAAAAACAAAGGATAGTTAATATGCAATAGAGAAAAATTATTTTAGAAGTTAGTCAGCAGAAACCACTGTGTACAATATTTACATCAGTTAAAGTAGCGGCATGTTAGGAGTTGGAGAGGAGACGTTATACTAAAAATGATAGGCAGTATGTGTTGGAGACTAGGTCATGTGACCTGAAGCAGAGCATTTACAAGCAGCTTGTGCTGTGAGATGAGATCCATTCCTGGTTTGTTTTATTATTTATTTGCTGGACTTGATCTGAACTATGAATGTTACTCACTTTTTACTTGGTAATTATTTTTTAAATTTACTTTGGTTATCTCATTACTCATTTGGTATAAGAGAATAAGTGCTGTATTATTTCTGTCTCTTGTCTCCACTGTGTTTTTTTTCTCAGGGTAGTTCAAACTAGTTTCAGGGAGGGGGTTGTTGAGCCAGCCCACATCCTAGCTGTTAGTCATTGCCTGAGGTGTATCTTGCTGTAATTACAATACAGACTGCATTTCTGTGAAGTGCTGGAAAGCTGATAGATTTGCTGATAAGTACACTTTTTGCAACTTAGGTTGTGCATCAGGGCTGGCAACTCGGCACATAAAAATCTACTGCCAATCATTAGCGGACCAGAGTTCCGCTGAGGCGACCCGTAACCGAGAAAAGCCAAAAGACACAACAACAACACTTTTTGCAACTTAATTTGCACTGTGCTGTATTTATACACTTGCCTATTATTTATAGTGGTGCTGTATTATTTCTGTCTCTTGTTGTCTCCACTGTGTTTTTCCCATCCACCCTCCCTGTTCTTGTCTTGTTGTTAATCTTGGTGGCTTTCAAACTGCCCGCCCCTCTTGTAAGTTTGTATTCGGATACTCCTTCTGGGCCTATCTCATTTCCTCACTCAATTGAGTGCAGTGAGATCATATTCTGATTTCAGGCACTCCTTCTGTGTACAAAGAGAGCATTTGAGAAGGACAACCCCTGTAGCCTCTTAATCCTGCTGTATTCCCTCCCTCTAAAAAAAAAAAAAAAAAAAAAATATATATATATACATATATAAATATATATATATATTTTTTTTTTTTTCAGCTGCTCTTATTGTAACTGTCTTAGTTGCTGTTCTGCGTACTGTTACTTACTGTGCACTTATTACTGCTTGTTCGTAGCCTTCTAATTTAATGCCTTCTGCACTTGTTTTTTTGTCATTTGTTAATTTAATTGCATTTAATTAAGCTATATTTTCCGTAATATTAATACAAGTGTGCTAGCCTGCACTGCATTTGAATTGTATTTACTGCTGTTTTAGCTGCTTTTCTGTTAAAAAAAAAAAATGAAAAATTCCTAGCTTGTTTCATGCCTTTCCTGTAACTTGTCTAGTCCAGATACAGACTTATAGGTTCATAAGTTCATAGGTAGGTACTAGGTTATCTGCCCTAGGGCATTTATAAGCCCAGCCAGAATGTGTTGGCTTTCGCCTCCCTTTTAGACTAGATTCCTGAGCCTCTGTCCAGCAGGGCCATAGAACTGATCCCAGGAGCAAATTTACGATTTCCCATCCACTCATCAAGATTTCTCTTGAAGAGGGTCAGCGAGGGGCTCTGCCTAACATGGACTGGGATTCTATTCCAAAGCGCGGGAAGCCTTTGGGATATGAATCTTTCCCTCCAGCATGTCCTATTTATTGTTGTGCTAAGGTTTAAGTCCCTGGAGCATGTAGCTCTACTGGATCTGGTTTTCTTGAGATGGAGCATGTCCAACAATTCCGGGTTAGACATGGCCTTGTATGTCAGGCAGAGACCACCTCTGATTAGGCAACTGAGTAGAGCAGGAGTTTCTTTAGTTGAGCTGCATATGGCATCTGTTTGAGGCTCACAATCCTCTTGGTGAGGTATTTTTCAGGTCTCTCCAGCTGTTGCAGGTGTCGGGTATGGTACATCCCAAATGGGGCATTGTACTCAATTATGGGCCTGATGAGCAGTGAGTAGAGGGGCACAATGACCTCTCTAGATCTAGATGTGAATCCTTTCGTGATTAGGTGGGCTATATAGAAGGTTTTTCTAACCACTTTGGAAATATGATTGTCAAAGGAGAGGTTACTATCTACTTGGGTCCCCAGATCCCTGATTACTTCTTCCGTAATTAGTGGATTACCTCCTATATGGTAGTTTGTGGGCACTTTGTTTTTCCCAAAGGGGATGACTATGCATTTTGTTTGCATTTAGCTTGAGGCCATGGTTCTGACACCAGGTATCAGTCTCCGTAAAGCCCTTCTGGAGGATGCTTGTGTCAGCCAGAGAGTCGATTATGGCTCCCAGTTTGCAATCATCTGTGAACTTGGTCAGCCACAGTCCTCCCATGTTTGCCTGTACCTCAGAGAAGTATATACCGAACAAGAGGGGTCCCAGGACTGATCCCTGTGGGACGCCACTTGTAACTGGTTTAGAGTCAGACATGGCACCCGCAACTCTGACCATGTGAGTTCTATCCCTGAGTCAGTTTGCAACCCATCTTGTGACATATGGGTTGATATTTAAGCTGGTAAGCTTATTTATGATACCAGAGTGGGGTATTGTGTCGAAGGCCTTTGCGAGGTCTAGGTAGGCTGTGTGGACTACCTTTTCTTCATCTAAGGCTTTGGTAACTGTTTCGAAGAAGTCAACTAGGTTTAAGAGGCAAGATCTGCCCTTAACAAAGCCGAATTGGGTGGGGTCCAGTGTTTGGAGGTTCCCAATGTCTTTGTTTATGAGCTCCATGATGATGCGCTCCATAGCCTTGCAGACCAGGCTAGTCAGGCTTATAGGGTGATAGTTCCCTGGATCCGTTATGGTGCCACCTTTGTGGAGCGGGATCACTGTTGCTGTACGCCATTCTTTGGATACATAGCCTGTGGTAAGGCTGAGTTGGAACAGTGAATTCATGTGAGGGTTTAGTTCATTTTGGAGCTTGTGTAAGACGCAGCCCGGGATACCATCTGGTCCCATTGATGCTGTGTTTTTTGACTTTGGAGAGGGCTGCTTTCACCTGTGATGTCTGGGGTACTTCATTCCTCTGGGATAGACACAGGCCCTTTTGGGGGGGATGGGAGGGTGAAGTTTGCACTGAACTTGTCTGCCAGGATGTTGGCAATGTCTGTGGGTTCAGTGTATTTTGTGCCATTTTGCACCAGCTCAGAACAGATCTGAGAGCTGCCACCCAGATTTTTGACGTAGCTAAAGAACACCTTGTGATTATCTTTAGAGTCTTTGGCAGTATCCAGGACTGTTTGTAAGCTCCTGAGCCCCCCAAGCCTTTCTGTGTTGGAGGGAAGCCTTCTAGCTTATCAGCGGGAGTGCTAAGCACTAGGTAGCCTATCTACCACAGGAGGAGAGGTTTCTGGCCCAGAAATTATAGTTCATTGGCCGTTTGGGAAGCTCTTCCATTTCTTTCAACCTTCTGATTCAAATGCCTGTGTTTGTGCTTGTTTCCTGCCTTTCCTGTTACTAGTCTAGTCCAGGTACAGATTTGCTGTATCCAGGACTCTTTGTAAGTTTCTGAGCCCACCCAAGCCTTTCTGTGTTTGAGGGAAGCCTTCTAGCTTATCAGTGAGAGTGGTAAGCATCAGGTAGCCTATCTACCACGGGAAGAGTGGGTTTTGGCCCATAAATTGTAGTTTATTGGCAGTTTAGGCAGTTTTCCATCTCTTTCAACTTGCTGGCTTAAAAGCCTGCGTTTGCACTTGTTCCCCACCTTTCTTGTAACTAGTCTAGTTCAGGTACAGATTTGCTGTATCCAGGACTCTTTGTAAGCTTCTGAGCCCCCCAAGCCTTTCTGTGTTGGAGGGAAGCCTTCTAGCTTATCAGTGGGAGTGGTAAGCATTAGGTAGCCTATCTACCACAAGAGGAGTAGTTCCTGGCCCAGAAATTGTAGTACTGGCCTTTTGGACAGTTTTTCCCCGTCTCTTTCAACTTTCTGGTTTAAAAGCCGCACTTGCGCTGTTTCCCACCTTTCCTGTTACTAGCCTAGTCCAGATACAGAGTTGCTGTATCCAGGACTGCTGGTAAGCTTCTGAGCCCTGCAAGCCTTTCTGTGTTGGAGGGAAGCCTTCTAGCTTATCAGTGGGAGTGGTAAGCACTAGGTAGCCTATCTACCACAAGAGAAGTGGTTCTGGCCCAGAAATTGTAGTTTATTGGCCGTTTGGGCAGTTCTTTCCATCTCTCTCAACTTTCTGGTTTTAAAACCCATGTTTGCGCTTGATCCCCACCTTTCCCGTAACTAGTCTAGTCCAGGTACAGATTTCCTGTATCCAGAACTGTTTGTAAGATTTTGAGCCCCCCCAAGCCTTTGTGTTGGAGTGCAGCCTTCTAGCTTATCAGTGGGAGTGGTAAGTACTAGGTAGCCTGTCTACCACAAGAGGAGTGGTTCTTGGCCCAGGAATTGTAGTTCATTGATCATTCGGGAAGGTGTCCATCTCTTTCAATTTTCTGGTTTAAAAGACCACATCTGCGCTTGTTTCCCATCTTTCCTGTAACTAACCTACTGGAAAGCACTAGAAAGCCTGAAACTGATACAAGCCTTCTAGCTTAAAAGAGAGACTTTGGAGTGATTATCAGTTTTCTGTATTTTCTTACTGTATTTAACTGTTTTCCGCCTAAACGCTGATTTTTCCAGCACTTATTGTGATTTAAAAGCTTGTTTTTTTTCACATGTTGTACTTATTTGACTGCCTGCACTTTTAAAAAGTTTTTTGTTTAAATAAATTGTTAACTGTTGTAGGCTACATACTAAAGTGTGATAGCTTTTCTGATTGTTTGTAGTCGAGCTGAGTGCTCCTCCAGGCGTCTTCTGCAGTTAACCCCTACTGCTCCTCTAGGCATCAAATATGGATTGTTCATATTTGCATTAATAATTCCAAAACCATGTTACTTACAAGGTACCAGGATATTTTGTCTTGTGCCATATGTGATGGCAAACACAACTCTATTGATATTTGACCTCTTTCAATGAGAGTTTTCTAGAACTCTAAGGTGATAACTTAGTTTTTAAAGGCTTAAGCCACGCCCACTAGGGGTTAAAGGTGCACACTCAAAAGAGCTGCTCCAGAGTGAATGAGCTGTTTTAAGTGTACTTTTTACTGTTTTTGCCTTATCTTTTCAAAAAAAATAAATACATTTCTTGTTTCCCGCCTTTCTGAGCTAGTATAGTCCAGTTTTCAGGCTAGTGCTGAATTCAGGGCTGTGTTACAAGTTTCTGAGTTGCCCATACCTTACTTGGATAGAGGGAAGTTTCTCTGTTCACCTGTGAGAGAGGGGAACTTTGAGCAGCTATCTGTCCCTGGAGGAGTGGTTCCATTCCAGAAGTTAGTAGTTTAAAAACCGCGTTTGCACGGTTTTGTGCGCCGGGCAGCACTGGTTAGCTAGGGTTACATTTTTCCTGGCTCCACTAAGTCTCCTCTTCAGTTTTTCACTTGAAACTAGTCTAACTCTCAACCTAAGCACTCAAAAGCATCCTACAGTCCAGCACTTGCTCAGACTTAATAGCAAGCACTAATATACCCCCAACACTTGACTGCCCAGCAGGGCAAGGCTCTTTATCCACCCTTCACCAACCAAGCGATTAAGCAGCTCACCCTACTATTCAGGCATGACCAAAGGGCAACTTCAGGTGTACTCTCCAGTCCGGCTTGTGAATCTGGGTATCCTGAGGCAATGTTACAACTGCCTCATGTATACAGACAGCCCTCTCCTCCTACCACTAAACACTAACATATGCGAGAGATGCAATTATACAGCCAAACTGGAGGCTAAGGTCTCTCCACCCAAGACTGGAACAGACAGTCATGAGGAGAAGGTTAACACTTGCACCACACCTCCAGCCTCACATAGACCTATTCAACCATCACTGGCAAAAAATACACATAAATACACAAAATCATACTCGAAGGCTCTAAATAAAAACCTGCAAAAGCATCAGAGAGCTCCAAAGCAGACACCCACAAAACCTGCACCTCCCGTCACAAACCAGACAAGACAACACACAAAACACAAAATCAATGTGTCGCACAATCACAGCCCTTAAGGCAAAATAACATACCTGACACGCTAGTAATAGATGACTCAATAGTCAGGCACACTGACGCCCCACTCACTAGGCTGGACAAGGTGAAGGTTACTGTTAGCTGCCTATCGGGAGCCAGAATCCGCCACATAACACAAGCACTCAGGTCACTCCAGAACAAGTACAAATATGGGTCTGTCATTGTTCATGTTGGTGTGAATGACCTGAGATGTACCTCCCTGGACTACATGAAAAGAGACATGGAAGAGCTCTCTGATCTTGTAGCCCAGGCGGGTATGACCCTGACCCTGAGTTGCATCCTGCCCTCACCAAGAATGATACCTCAGTATAAAGAAAAAATTATCAATTTCAACAATTGGCTAAGCTTCTGGTGTCATTCAAAGGGGATCCAGTGTCTGTCAGCCTGGGATGACATGCTCGACAAGCCGCGTTAGCCGCAAGAGATGGCTTGCACCTGTCACCCCTTGGCTTTCAAATACTGGCCAAGGCTCTTGCTGCCCCCATAGTGCCTTTTTTAGGCAAGGCTCAAAATTCAAACCCACCACCATAAACAGCACAAGTAAAAAAATGAGGGTTATGCTACTCAAAGCTAGGAGTTTAAATCTCAAAAATGCATGCGCTTGAAGCACTCCTAAGTATGGAGAACGTCGACATCTGTGCAGTAACTGAAACCTGGTTCAAGGCTCCAGAGAGCACTCCAGCACTACTGGGCTACAACTCATACCACACATTTCGGCCACAGAACATGGACCGAAACACAAAAGGAGGGGGTGTATCCATATTCATTAAGGATACTCACACCTCCAGGTCAGTCGCGCAGCACGATACCTCTGTGATCATCCATGTGCAACTGACATTGGGCAAATCTGCAATGCAAATTGTGGCCTGCTCCAGATCACCCTCCATGACACAGAACCACCACTCCGCCTTTCTGGAGACACTGGAAAACATGAAGGTCCTACCGAACACCCTGATATTGGGCGATTTCAATTACCCTACCATTAACTGGGAAAACTACTTGAGTACAAACTCCTAGACTCAGCGCTTCCTGGAATTTATCAACTCAAATGCCCTGGATTAGCTGGTAAACTCCCCTACCAGAGGCCACAACATATTGGACCTGGTCATCACCAACATGGGCGACAGGTGTTCTGTACCGGAGGTCAACCCGTCACTAGTTAGATCAGACCATAAACTAATCACCCTGGATGTCCACACCCCACCACCACCCCCAATCAAGGAAACCACAGTGAAAAACTTTTCTAAAGCAAACTTCACCTTACTTAAGGCAGAGGTGGTAAGGTTCACAGCCCCCACGCTAAAGGACAACACTGCCCATGATGCAGAATCATTTACAGTTGCACTCTGTAAGCACCTACAAGGATGCATGGATCGTGCCATCCCTAGCAAGACCAAGACTCACTCCCCTAAGAGAAGGAAACCAGTCTGGGGGACCCCTGCCATAAACAGGTTGTACAATCCCAAGAAGGAAAGACATCCCTGATCAGTATCAGTAAGAAACTAAGGTCCCTCATAAATCATCCAAGGCTAACTTCGAAAGAAAAATAGCCAAGGATTTGAAAGATAACCACAAAGCCTTCTTTAGCTATGTCAAGAATCTAAGTGGCAACTCGCAGATATGCTCTGAGTTAGTGTAAAATAGCACAAAATATACTGAACCTACTGATATTGCCAACATCCTGGCAGATAGATTCAGTGCAAACTTCACCTCCCTCTCACCTTCAAAAGGTCCCACAACAATACTGGAAAATTGTAGTGTCCCGGAAATCACAGAAGCACAGGTGAAAACAGCCCTTTCAAAAGCCAAAAACACAGCATCAATGGGGCCAGATGGTGTCCCAGGCTGCGTCTTGCATGAACTACAGAACAAACTAATCCCCCACCTAAACACGCTGTTCAACCTCAGCCTCTCCACAGACTACATGCCCATAGAATGGCACACAGCAAAGGTTATTCCGCTCCACAAAGGAGGGGCCACAACTGACCCTGGTAACTATCGCCCCATAAGCCTGACTAGCCTGGTCTGCAAAGCTATGGAGTGCATCATCATGGAACTCATTAACAAGGACATTGGGAACCTCCAAACCCTTGACCTGACCCAGTTCGGCTTTGTTAAGGGCAGATCGTGCCTACTAAACCTGGGTGACTTCTTCGAGACAGTCACCAAGGCCATAGACGAGGGGAAAGTTGGTTCATGCAGCCTACCTTGATCTTGCCAAGGCGTTCGACACCATTCCTCACTCGGGTATTATAGAAAAACTCACCAGCCTGAACATAAACCCCTATGTCACAAGATGGGTTGCCAACTGGCTTACAGACAGAACTCACACGGTAAGAATAGCTGGCTCCAGGTCCGACTCTAAACCAGTCACAAGTGGTGTCCCGCAAGGCTCGGTTCTTGGACCCCTACTGTTTGGCATATATTTCTCAGAAGTACAGGCAAACACAGGAGGACTATGGCTAACCAAGTTCACTGATGACTGCAAACTGGGAGCCATAACTAACTCTCCGGCTGACACGGACATCCTTCAAAAAGGCCTTACTGAGACAGACACCTGGTGTCAAAGTCATGGCCTCAAGCTAAATGCCAAAAAATGCATAGTCATCCCGTTTGGGAAAAACAAAACACCCACGAATTACCACATTGGTGGCAGCCCCCTTAATACAGAAGAGGTAATAAGAGATCTGGGGACCCAGTTAGATAGTAATCTCTCTTTTGACAATCATATTGCTAAAGTAGTTAGGAAATCCTTCTATGTGGCCCATCTAATTACTAAGGGGTTCGCATCTAGAAATAAAGAGGTTATAGTGCCCCTCTACTCGTCACTCATCAGACCCATCATAGAGTACAATGCCCCATTTGGGATGTACCTCACAAGACACTTCCAACAGCTGAAAAGACCACAAAAGCACCTCACCAAGAGGATTACTGGCCTCAAACATATGTCCTATGCAGCCCGACTGAAAAAACTCCAGCTGTACTCAGTGGCATATCGCTTACTCAGAGGTGATCTCTGCCTGACTTACAAAGCCATGTCCAACTCAGAATTGATGGACATGCGCCACCTAAAGAAATCCAAATCACTGCGAGCCATGCGCTCTAGTGAACTAAACCTCGCCACAACAATAAATAGAACATGCTGGAGGAATAGATTCCTGTCACAGAGACTCCCCATGCTTTGGAACAAAATTCCTAACCACATTAGGCAGAGCCTCTCACTAACACTCTTCAAGAGAAGCCTTGACAAGTGGATGGGTAACAGAAAATACACCCCTGGGATCACTTCATTGGCTCTGCTTGACAGAGGCTCAGTTAATTAATCAATGGGGCGGCAAAAGCCGACACACTCTGGCTAGGCTTAAAAATGCCCTTGGGCTGATAGCCTAGTACCTACATATGAACCTAATACACGTACTGTGTGCGTTTTACTTACGGGAGTCATTTTCCAGAGATACACATGAGGAATGCATACGTATGTGTGTATATTTGCTTTTTGTTTAATGAATTAGTGTCATATCCTATCTAGGACTGGTGCTGTTTTGCAACCGTTGTTTACTGGGATAGGCACTGACTTCCCCATGATCTCATTATGATAAAGTGGGTAATAGGAAAAAAAAAGATTGAATGTTATTTACTTGTTATTACTGGAACTTATGGATATTTCATATGGTACATTCAGTTTTTTGTTTGTGCTGGATTATTGCTATAAGGGGTTTTAAGACCTAGTTTATTTACCTGAGTGTCAAAAGAATGCTCAGTGTTTAATGTATTTGTTTATACAAACTCAAAGCCCCATGGGGCTATTTAGGTGTCTGTACACTAAAATCAGGATCATATCTCATCCAAAACTATCCAAACTTGAGCGAGTATACACACACACACACACACACACACACACACACACACACACACACACACACACACACACACGCACACACACGCACACACACACACACACACGCACACACACACACGCACACGTGCACACACGCACACACACTAGATTGCAATCCAGTTTTCCATTTCTTTACTGTTTGATGGGGAGTTGCAAATCTACTCTAGTACACAAACAGGTAAGGCCACTCCAATTTATCATTTTTTAAAGCAGGCCTGATCAGTGGGCCAGGTTATATTTTTTGTTGCCATCTGTCCTTATCAAAATGCTTTTCAGGACAGCCTTTTTTATACCTAGATTTTTAAAATATAATTGTTTGAAATGGAAACAAGTGATGATAGCTTTAGTCATTAAAATATCTACATCTTTCGAATTGCTTATTATTTTAAAACAATTTTCAAAATCCACATATAGAAAACTATAAAGTTATAATGTCTGTCATTCTTACTTTCTAATTTAAGCATGTAAGCAAATAATTTTGTGCCATGTCAGTTAATGAAACAGGTCTTTTTGCAGACCATTTTATTAGTGTTGCATAATTCCTCATCTGTAATTTCCACAGCCATTGCCTCAACTTATCTTGCATTGCACTCCATTTGCAATGCATCTTAAAGGGTGCAGAACATAACACACTGCACATTTTTGATTGTTAAGTACTAATTTTAGTGTAAGATATACATACATGCAGATAGACACACACACAAACACACTCTCTTTGTCTCTCTTACACACTCACATACACACACACACACACACACACACTCTCTCTCTCGCACGCACACATATACACACACATACAGTCTCTCACACACACACACACACACACACACACACACACACACACACACACACACACACACACACACACACACACACACACACACACACACAGCGTGTGTGTGTGTGGGGGGGGGCAGAGTACAGATGGGACACCCTATGCATAAACACTTACCTGCTTTTTCAGCAAATGTTGAGATTCTCTGCAGTTTTGTGCCATTTGTATTTTATTTCTTTGTTGAGGGACTTGAATTTACAGACCTTACACTTCCAATAGACAGCATAATAGTACCTAAATACATTAATACATACCTCTCATGTGTATGTTATTATGAGGAATGCTATTCTTTTCACATTATAAAAAGTTCATATTCCTCAACTTTCCACACTGAAAGGGTTTGTTGCGTGTTTAGATTTAGGATTTTTTTTAACCGGTATTCATGGCAGATAGAACTAAATTATATTAGTTCATCAAAAGAACTTTTTGTAAGTGAAAAATAACACATTCTAACCATCATTCGATCTTCCTAGTTGAAGCTGTTAGTGAGTGCTCCACATTTTACCCATTTGATCCACATTTTGAGATGTGGTGTTCCCCATTTTGGAGGTGGAGGGCTGAGAGCTCTGCTCACATACTGTGGACACAGCATAAGTGTGGAAACATTGAATATGATACCTGAATTCAGGTATACAGAAGGGGAGAGAAGGAGAAAATGGGGTTAGGTGCAGCATTATATGCTACAATGAACATACGTGTACTTCTCAAGTCACTAATCAGGATAAGGGAAAGCAGGGGGAGATGGCACTGTTGTCCTTGACGGGGAGAAGGCACTGTTGTCCTTGAGGGGGAGAAGGCACTGTTGTCCTTGAGGGGGAGAAGGCACTGTTGTCCTTGAGGGGGAGATGGCACTGTTGTCCTTGAGGGGGGGACGGCACTGTTGTCCTTGAGGGGAAGAAGGCACTGTTGTCCTTGAGGGGGAGAAGGCACTATTGTCCTTGAGGGGGAGATGGCAGTGTTGTCCTTGAGGGAGGAAGGGAAGCCAATAATCTCTGGTTGTTATCTATGGTATAGCAAACAGTGGCTGCAGGACAAAAGCATGATAACAAGCTAACAA
This sequence comes from Protopterus annectens, assembly GCF_019279795.1. NCBI lineage: Eukaryota > Metazoa > Chordata > Ceratodontiformes > Protopteridae > Protopterus > Protopterus annectens. Next base: position 1,589,836,756 of record NC_056744.1, read on the forward strand.
ACTGGGCAAACAGAACCAGAACCTTGGTTATAGTAGATGATTTTCTAGCAGTAATTTGGAAGAGTCACACATCTAGATTAGAAAAGAAAGGGAGACAAGGTAGTTAACTGTCTAAAGACTCCTTGTTGGTTGTATAGTAGTGACGACTGCAGAAAATCCAGGGGATACTGGGATCAAGCCCCATACAAATATCAGTGTTTCCTTTCCTTTACAATTGCTAATACAATACTAGGTTAATACTTTGTGCTGCATTGCATGTTTGTATGTTCAAAATCACCATCATGATGGTTTCCTATATGAAAGGAGAAATAACTGCTCCTGAGCAAGATCAGGAACTAAAATGTCAAGAGGCTCTTTGTTGGTCTTTTGACACTGACAACCCCACAGAATGCAGAGGGTCCTGGATTCAATCCTCAGACAAGGGTCAGTGTTTTCTTTCCTTGTTCCATTGTTAACATGTTTTAGTAGTTATTTACTTCTGTGAGAGAAGACTAATAGAAAGTCACTCTGTGCATCTTTTACAAACTGTTTTACCTTGAAGAAAAGTCTGATAGAAAATCAGAAAGTCAGTAAATGGGATGGGAACCTTTTTTATTTCCATGCATCGAGGGGCCTACCTTAGGTAAAATCTTTACTTCATTCTTACAACAGCAAAGTAAAGGCAATCTTTTTACTGTATTGTTTTATTTATCTAATTACACTATTTTATTTTGACAACTTTAAAATTTATTATACTATCTCTTTATTTATCTGTGTTAAAGAAGCTTATCTAATTGGTTCTTACTGGTTCCACTGTTATTTTTCTACACTTATCCTTATATTGGGAAACATTTGGTGCCATGTGCTACGCAGTTCTGTGTGATGAACAGCCATGCATAGGGGGTGTGTAATTCATAGATGCACTGAGCATGAATGGGGAGGCTGAGCTTCAGCCCTTCCTTCCATACCTGTCTTTGCCTCTTCCCCTCTTCTACTCCCACCTCTCCTCCGGGTCTATATTAGAACACCGAACATTCAAAATTTCGAGTGTTGTAATACCGACCCATTTTCAGCAAACGCTGAAAATATCGAAGAAACAGAAAACCGATTTTTTTCCTAGGGAAAGAATTTGGTTGTCCATTTCTGTTGCTTCGGTATTTTCAGTGCTGTGGTGGAAAGTTACGGGTCAGGTACAGGTAAGTGTGCGATTGTGTGGACGTGAGGGTTAGGGTGGGGTAGGTGAGTTAGGGTTAGGGTGCGGGTGAGGTAACTGTGCGATAGTGACGGACCTTAATGTTAGGGTTTAGGTTAAGGTAAGTGGATAGTTAGTGGTGTGTGTATAGTTTAGTGTAGGGTTAGGTGTAAGAGTTTAGGTGTATGTGTGTGGATTGCTGTTTGTTTGGTGTGCCTGTGTTGTGTGTATGTGTTTTGGAACAGCAAATTTTTTCCCTAGGAAAAAATTTGCTGTTCTGAATGTTCGATGTTTTAAATTTTCAATTCGTAGGGTTCAGTATTAGAACACTCGACATTTTGAATGTTCTGTGTTCTAATATAGACCCTCTCCTCCCCCCATCCTCTACAACCTCCTAAACCATCACCATTACTCCTTGATAGATAATCCACTTCTGTACCCTTGTGTAAATGTATTGTCAACTGATATTCTGCACACAGCACCACTGCCTCTTTCTGTATCAGTAATTATGTTGTACTGTCAGTAGTCACATTTATTCACAAGTATATTACCTTTTTCATTTGTCAAAAACTCTGTTCACTGTTTTTATTGTTGTAAGTGCTGTTTGTGTTTTTATCAAAATGTATGTATTGTATATATCACTGTGGAGCTTTTCTCCACAGGCCTCCACTGAAAATGGGCACTTTTTGGCAGAGTGGACCTTCCTGGTAAACAAATGCAATAAATAAATAATTGTAGATGCTTGCAGTGTATGCCTTTGGCAGTATAATGACATGCTAATGAGCAGCAGTACTAAATGAGTGCCTCTCTCTATGCAGTTTTGAAAAAACAAGATAGCAGAGGAATTTCAGAAATGTATAAAGAGTGGAATTTGGTGAGTAATCATCAATGTTAATGACCACAGAGAAATCCCAGTGTGTATGCTGAGGAGTAGTGGAAATATGTTAGGGGATGCTGCAGTTTCAGTGAATGTATAAATGCAACAGGCAATTATTGGCATTGGTTGCCATAGTGGTGAGCATTGTCACCCTTGGAGGTGCTGTCTCATCTGACCACACTTAACATTTTATGGCCTTCTCAACACCAATATTGTAGACCAGGACTGTGTGAGCAGGGATACTATATAAGAGCTAGCAGACAGGTGTTTGCCTTATCTGTATTCCTGTGGAAGGCATGGATAACCTGTCCGTTCGGATTCCAAGGTATGTGTGGCTCTACATATATCATCTATAAGGGGCCTTTTAGCAACCAACAGGGGACAGTGGGGTATCCCATGTATCAGCCTCAAGAGTACTCCATCATATGCTATTGCATGTGGGGGAACACATGGTTTTCATGTATCACAGGGAAGAGAGCAAACATAATGCACGATTTCTATAATGTAGTCCTTTTCCTGCAGATACGGGGGCCATAGACGGCACTTATATTGAAATAAATGCCTGCACGGTGACTTGGGACGAAGGCATGTGAACTATAAAGTTTATCACTCCATCAACTGAGAGGTGGTCTGTAATGCACAGGATATTATGTACAATTTGTCCAGAACCTATCTAGGCAAATGCCATGACTCCTACATATGACACAAGTATGAACTTCTTTAACAGTTTGCGAGGACTGACTTTGCCCAGAGACATCTATTGGCAATGTCAGATATGTCTTGAAAGCCTGGTTGATGACATGTATATGAAATCCACAGACTGTGACAAGCAAAGGATACAAATGTGGCCTATCACAAACATGGGTCATAGTAGAGCATGTGTTTGGGCTGTTGAAGGCATGTCTTCATTTTCTGGATTTATCTGGTGATGCCCTGCAATGTGAACATGGCTCAGTATGTGCAATGTTGCACAACATTATAATGAGTGAGCAGTTGTAGCACTGAGGTCATATGTAGGAAGAACATATCCAAGCCACTGGCCAATTGAGGGGAAACAGATGAGGAGTTTGTGGAGGACACGGCAGCAGGGGATGAGCATGCTAGATGGAGGCTGGCACAGTATGCTGTGGCACTGGCAAAGAGGCAGTGTCTGGCACATAACTTTGGCCCATAGTAAAGCATAAACATTTCAGTAATATAAGAAGCATGGAAATCCATAATCAGACTGTGCTTACCTTGCATAGATCACTCTTTGCCTCAGACATAGACAACCCAAGTAATAAACTACAAAATTCAAGGCATAGTTATTATCATTTGCACAGATGCAGGGTGGAATACAAACGTCCAATGCCTTCCACAGGGAAATGTGTAAGTGCTGTACAGACTGAAAATATTGGAGTCCACTGTTTCCGAGCACCAAAGGGGAATACTGCAAAATGCTTTGAGAGGAGCCACTGCCAGTGGTTGTATGTGGATTTCACTGGGAACTTTAGTGGTATGTGTGTGGGCATGTTGAGATACAGTCCTTAGCAGTTGTTGTAGCACTGTGGCTTGTCCTAACAGGTCCAGGGCATACATGAAATCTGTGTAGACATTATGTGTGTGCCCTCATCCATAAGATTGGCCTCTTTCAGGAGTATCATGGGTAGTAACATGTTCTTGGCCAGATGTAGGTGTGCTGTATCACCATTAACAATCTTCTATAGCAGGTGTGGCACTAGAATGAGTACTTTGACCTTAGGGATGCCCTCTCCTGCCCTTAAGCATTACCACATTTGGTGTAACTATGGAAGTGTTGGTGATATTGCATGACTATGATCATGGTGTTCCATGTCCACAGTGGACATTTTTAGTATAGGAAGAGGTGGGACAGCTACAAGATGTATGCCTGACATACAAAACAGGAGAACATAAGGAACTGTCATTTGCCAGGTGATGGCTGATGTGGACAAATATGTCACATGTATGAGGCATGCACTGCTGTAGGTCATCACACATGCAAACACTCTGTAACACCTGTATCACTTCTGCAAAGGCTGAGGTGTTGTCAGACTATACCTCCACAATGGCCTTGCACATTTGCTAGATTGCACATTGACACAGCTATTTCTTGGGGAGGGTATGCCATCTATGGGCAACACTACACTCATCTATGTAGTCATCCACATACCCTATGGGGGTGACTACATGGGTAAGTATAGACATTGTCATGCCCAATGGAGCTTGCTTGTGGAAGACATTAATGGTTGGCTCACAAGGGGGTGACAAAGTGCCATGACTGCATGTGTCTTCACTAGCCTGTCCTTGTTGTGTTGTGGTGTGTGTGCATGCATGTGCGTGTGTGTATGTGTGCACACACATGTGCAACCTGGGTGGTGTCTTTGACCTTGATAAAGTATCTGGTCTGTGCACTCCCTGTGTCCAACATTGCTACTGTACTCTTGGGCTGCGCCAGCTGTTCACTGTCGTCATAGTCAGGGTTGGATCTCTCTCCAGCATCAGGCAGAGTAAGTTCCATGATAGTGGATCCAGAAAGCTCATCATTCATGAAGACAGCAAAGCAGAAGACTCAGTACATGTGCAACCCATCACCACTACTTTACTACTTGCAGAATTAATAGCTACATGAATAGTGGCAAAATGGATAAAATAACCTTACCTTGTGCAGTTGCCCTTCCAGATTGCATACTTAATTCTCCTAAAGTGTAGGAAGCACACAATTTCAGTGTCATGAACATTAATAAGAGGTTCAAACAAAATGATTACTATCTTCATAGCAGGAGAGCAAAACACGCCAGATGCATCGCCAGTTCATACTCTATGGATATGCTGCATCTCACTTCCGTGCGAATGTGAGGATTCTGGTCCTGATGTAGACATTCCAGAAACTCCTGTTACTCTTTCAATGGATGTTTGACTAATGACCCATCTCCTGTTGCCCTACCTTCCTGACCAAGGTGGACAGTAAAATGTTCTGCATCTTGAATCGTGTCAGTGGTACCGGATTCTGACAGCATTAATATTCTTAAAGGCATAGTTATGATTAAGCCAATCAGCAGTCTCCTCCCTGAGTAGCCATCAGCCATGGAGAAGGATGGCCTGGTCCAAGACTTCATTCTCCATGTGGGATATCTTGTTCTTCCATACTTTACCTTTGCCAGGTATGGTGTTATGTGGAGAAAGAATAGACATTGTGAATATGCCAGTATGAACTGCTTGTTGAAAAAGACCATCTGTAGTGTACCATCCATCCTGTAGAATGTTTCAGGAATGCTATTATGTTCACATAAAACAAAATAATATATGGTAAGGCAAAATCCCTACATCACAAAACAAATCTATTTGGACACTTTCCTGCCTACCAAAACATGCAAATTATACAGAACTATACACTATGTGATATGAGCACTCCCACAGGTAGCATCAGTTGAAGCTGTAGCAGTATATTATCTGTCAGTGGACAACTCGACCTTAAATGTAGTCTGTGCTAATCTATGCAAGTTCGACTGATGTACTTTGCCAGCCTCCACAACTGTGAGCTCATAATAGAGCCAAATAGCATACCAGAAAGATTAGAACACACTGTTATAACAGTTATAAGTCTATACAGTTCTTGTAGCTCTAATGTCTTGCAGAAAGTAAATAGATTGATACTGTAAGAAGGGAAAACGTACTGAAGTTTGAAGTTTAGTGTTATTAAATTTCAGTAAAGAAATGTTTGCAAGGAGTTCAGGATATGTAATGATGTAAATTATAAAATTATGTAGGAAGGGAGATTTTAGCATTGTACAGGTTTAAAAAGAATTCAAGAGCTATACTGAAACAAGTTATAAAATGATGTAGGCGAGATAGTAGTAGTACGTAGGAGGATAGTGGTAATAGTATATGACAGAAGGAGGAGGGTGTAGGATTGGTTCTGTTTAGGCTGCCTGTTCAAAATTTTGTATCTAGTAAGTTTATAACTTAGGCATACAAGAGATGAATGAGAGGGGTAGAACAGTGGATGGGGCAGTTAGAAAAAGAGCAAGATGAAAGTGGAAGTGTTGTTTAATGGTGAGTGAAGAGGGGTGTCTTGATTAAAGTGCAGGAGGGAAACTAAGAGGTGATAGCTGATACATTGTATTCATATTCTATGTGCTTAGAGCCTAATTGATACAGACACTTTATGTGTCTATTGTCACTAGCTGTGCAAATCCATTAGTACATCAACTCATCAGTAATGCAGTAAGCTGGTGTCATTTGCCATATTAAAAATGGGCAATCAGTACTTACAAATTCAAGACAATCAATCAAGTTATAACTGTTCAGTGCTGTGGTGTTTTAATTATAACTGCAACTAGTCAAGACCATAGTATGAACTGTATAGTTGTCCCAGTGACTGGATGCATCTACCTTGCATCCTTTATGTCAGGAAATGTGACACCCTTTCCATAGGTTCATAGGTAGGTAGTAGGCTATTGGCCCAAGGGCCTAAGTAAGCCTAGCCAACAAGGTTCCCTGGCTTACGCCACCCAAGAAAGTTATTTTCCTGTGCCACTGTCGAGCAGAGCCACAGAAGTGATCCCCGGGGTGTATTTCCTATTTCCCATCCACTCATCAAGATTTTTCTTGAAGAATGCTAATGAGGAACTTTGCTTGACATAGATGGGTAGCTTGTTCCAGAGTATGGGAAGTCTCTGGGACAGGAATCTATCCCTCCAGCATGTCCTGTTTATTGTGGTGACAAGGTTTAGGTCCCTAGAGAGTGTAGCTCAGAGGGATTGAGATTTCTTTAGGTGTAGCATGTCCAACAGCTCTTGGTTTGACATAGCTTTTTATGTTAGGCAGAGATCACCTTGGAGTAGGCGATATGCTACAGAGTAAAGCTGGAGATTTTTGAGACGGTCAGTGTAGGGCATCTGTTTGAGGCCAGTAATCCTCTTTCTGAGGTACTCCTGTGGCCTTTCCAGCTGCTGTCTGCTGCAGATGTCTTGTGAGGTACATTCCAAAAGGGGTGTTGTACTCTATAATGGGTCTAATGAGTGTTGAGTATAGGGGAACAATGACCTCTTTTTTTCCTGGATAAGAACCCTATTGTGATGAGGTGTGCCGCGTAGAAGGACTTCCTGACTACTGTGGTGATGTGATTATGAAAGGAGAGACTACTATCCACCTGGGTCCCAAGGTCTCTTATCACACATTCAGTGTTAAGTAGACTGCTGCCTATGTGGTAGTTCATGGGTACATTTTTACCAAAGGGGATGACAATGCACTTTTTGGCATTGAGCTTGAGGCCATGGCTCTGACACCAAGCATCTGTCTCAGTGAGGCCCTTCTGTAGGATGTCCACATCATTTGGGGACTCAACTATGGCTCCTAGTTTGCAGTCATCTGTGAACTTTGTTAGCCAGAGACCTTCTGTGTTAGCCTGTACTTCAGAGAAGTAGATACCAAATAGGAGAGGTCCAAGGACTGAACCCTGTGGTACTCCACTTGTCACTGGTTTGAAGTCAGATTTGGAGTCTGCAGCTTTTACAGTGTGGGTTCTGTCAGTGAGCTAGTTGGCAACCCCTTTTGTGACATAGGGATTTATGCCTAGTTTATTTGGTTTAGCTATAATTCCAGAATGGGGGATGGTGTAGAAAGCATTGGCAAGGTCAAGATAGGCTGTGTGAACCACCTTACCCTCATCTCTTTGGTGACTGCCTCAAAGAAGTCGATTAGGTTCAGGAGGCATGATCTGCCTTTCACAAAAACAAAGTGGGTGGGGTCCAGAGTTTGTAGGTTACCAATGTCTTTGTTTATGAGTTCCATGATGATACCTTCCATGGTCTTGCAGACCAGGCTCATCAGGCTAATAGGGCGATAGTTCCTGGGATCAGTGTTGGCTCCCCCTTTGTGGAGTGGGATAACTGTTGCTGTGCGCCATTCAGTGGGCACAAAGCCTGATGTGAGGCTATGATTGAACATGGTGCTTAGGTGGAGAGCCAGTTTATTCTGAAGTTCGTGTAAAACGCAGACTGGGATGTTGTCCACTCCCATGGATGCTGTGTTTTTGGCTTTGGAGAGTGCAGCTTTTACCTGCATAGTTGTGATTATAGGGACTCTGCATTCTTCCTGTATAGATATGGGCCCTTTAGGGGGTGGGGGTGGGGGGGGGTAAAGTTAGCACTGAACCTATCTGCCAGGGTGTTGGCAATATCAGTTGGTTCTATAATTTTCATGCCGTTGTGCTGTAACTCAGAGCAGATCTGGGTGTTGCCATTGAGATTCTTGACATAGCTATAGAATGCTTTGTGGTTGTCCTTAGAATCAGTGGTGATTTTGTTTTCATAGCTAGCTTTGGAGGATCTAATAAGGGATCTCTGCTTCTTACTGAGGCTAACCAGGGAGCTCCTCCACTCATGGGATTTTACTCTCTTTTGCAACAGCTTCTTCCTTCTGTTGTACAGTTTGTTTATGGCAGGGGACCACCAGATTGGCTTCCTTTTTTGGAGGATAGCATTATGGTTATGTTTGAGATAGCATGATCCATGCACTCGTGTAAGTGCTTATAGAGTGCATTTGTGTGTGATTCAGCAGTCATAACTATATTGTCCATCTGCATGGGTGTCATGTAGTTCACCACTTCTGTCTTAAGAAGCATGAAGTTGGCTTTAGAGAATTTATTTACTGTGGTTTCCATAATTGGGGGTGGGGGCGGGATGTGGATATCTAGGGTGATTAGCTTATGGTTAGATCGGACCAACGAGGAGTTGGCTTCAGGTGTGGAACACCGGTTTCTCATGATGATAATGACTAGGTCTAGGATACTGTTGCCTCTAGTGATGGTGTGGATAAGTTGATCCAGGGCATTGGAATTTATGAATTCCAGAAAGCGTTGAGTGAAGGAGTTGGTACATGAGTAGTTTTCCCAGTTAATGGTGGGGTAGTTGAAATCACCCATTATTAGGGTGTTTGGTTGAACCCTAATATTTTCCAGTATGTCAAGAAAAGACGAGTGGGATTCCTGGGGCATGGTGAGGGATCTGTAGCAAGCTACAATTTGGATTGCAGTTTTCCACAGAGTTAGTTGCACTTGGATAACCTCAGATGCGTTATGCTGAGCAACTAGCCTGGAGGTGTGGATATCCTTAATGAATATGGACACACCTCCGCCTTTGGTGTTCCGGTCCAGGTTACATGGCCAAAAAGTGTGGTATGAGTTATAACCTGGTAGTGCAGGGGTGCTCTCTGGAGCCCTGAACCAGGTCTCAGTCACTGCACAGATATCGATGTTCTCTATTTTAAGGAGTGCCTCGAGTGAGTGCATTTTGAGATTTAGACTTCTAGCACTGAGTAGCATTACCCTCAGTTTTTGCTTGCCTGTTCCTGGTGAATTTGTCATTTGAACCTTGCCTAAAAAAGGCACTATAGGGGTGGCAAGAGCCTTAACCAGTATCTGGAATCCCAGGGGTGACAGGTGCAGGCCATCTCTGGCTAAGCATCATGATCTGTTGACCATGTCATCCCAGGCAGACAGATACTAGATCCCCTTAGAATGACACCAGAAGCTTAGTCAATTGTTGAAGTCAATCATTTTGTCCTTGTACTGCAGTATCATTCTGGGCAATGCAGAATGCTACTCAGGGCTAGGGTCATACCTGCCTGGGCTACAAGATCAGAGAGCTCTTCCATGTCTCTTTTCATGTAGTCCAGGGAGGTACGTCTCAGGTCATTCACACCAACATGGACAATGACAGAGCTGTTGTGGAGTGATGTGAGTATGGGGGTTATGTCGCGGATCTTGTCACCCGACAGGCAGCTGACAGTAACCTTCTCCTTGTTTAGCCTGGTGAGTGGGACATCAGTGTGCCTGACTGTAGAGTCACCTATAACTAGTGTGTTGGGTACGTTGTTTTGCCTTATGGGCTGTGGTTTAGTGGCACACTGAGTTTGTGGGCTATATTGTGTTGAGGGGGTGGAGGTTGCTTCCATTTCTGCTTTGGAGGTCTTTTGTTGCTTGAGCAGATTTTTATTGAGAGCCTCTGCAAATGTTTTTGTGTTTCTATGTGTGGATTTTGGTGGTGAAGATTTAGTGGGACTGTGTGATGAGTGTGGTGTGGTGCAAGTGTTTACCTTCTCCTCTTGACTGTAAAGTTCAGTCTTGGTTAGAGAGAGCATTGCCTCCAATTTGACTACATAAGTGCTTCTCTCGCAGGTTGTAGTGTTGGGTGATAGGAGGAGAGGATTGTCTGTGTACATGAGGCAATTGCTACATTGCCCCAAGATGCAGAGATTCAACAAATATACAGGAGGCATCACTTGGAGCTGACCCTTGGACATGCCTGAATAAAAATCTATTTTCCTCTAGATAAGTGAGGAAAGTGAGTACAGGAGCTGTTTTTCTCTAGGCAAGTGAGGAAAGTAAGTACAAAAACTGTTTTCCTCTAGGTAATGAGGAAGGTTGAGTGCTGTAGTAATTTGTAGCTTATTTAGTGCTTACAAGTTCTGAACAAGTGCCAATCACGAATAAGCAAATTCAAATGCTAAAACTAAGAATCTGTATCTGGACTAAACTAGTTACAGGAAAGAAACAAGTGCAAATGTGGGCTTTTAAATCAGAAAGTTGAGAGAGATGGAAAAATTACCCAAACGGCCAATAACTACAATTTCTGGGCCAGAAACCGCTCCTTATGTGGTAGATAGGTTACCTAGTGCTTACCACTCCCACTATTAAGCTAGCAGGCTTCCCTCCAACACAGAAAGGCTTTGGGGCTCAGGAGCTTACATACAGTCCTGGATATAGCAAACCTGTCTCTGGACTAGACTAGTTACAGGAAAGGGGGGAAACAAGTGCAAATGCGGGCTTTTAAATCAGAAAGTTGAGAGAAATGGAAAAACTGCCCAAATGGCCAATAACTACAGTTTCTGGGCCAGAACCACTCCTTATGTGGTAGATAGGTTACATAGTGCTTACCATTCCCACTGATAAGCTAGAAGGCTTCCCTCCAACACAGAAAGGCATGAGGGGCTCAGGAGCTTACAAACAGTCGTGGATATAACAAATCTGTATCTGGACTACACTAGTTGCAGGAAAGGTAGGAACAGGCTTAGAGTTTTTTTTTTTTTTTTTTTTTTATACAGAAAATCAACTAAAACAGCACTAAAAACAATTCAAGTGCAGTACAAGCTAGCACACCAGTGTGTAGCAGTATTAAAGCAAATACAGTTTAAATAAATGCAGTTTATTCAAAATGTATTCTGAACTGAATTGAATAATTGTTTTACTCAACTCTGAACAGTTAAAAAGTGCCAAAAATATACTTATCAGCTGAGAAGCACACTCAGTCAGAACACAGGGAGATTCTAGCAAAGTTTTTTTTTTTTTTAGTAAAGTGGAAAGGGAGAAAGGAGGAATGCATCTAGTGATAGAAAGAAGGAATGTATCCAGTGATATACAAGTAAAGTGTGTCAAGAGCCAGTCAAGGTCTGTGCATGTGCTAGTCTAAGATAACTTACAGCATTCTATGACAGTGGACTGAACAGGGTTAAGTATGACTGAATCCCATTCCATAGGTTCTGTATAATGACAAAGTATGTAATCTGCCTGTAACTGATTCAAGTATAAATTAATTCATGCATTGTCAAGTACTAGGAATAAATAGGTATCATATGAAGATGGGTCAGAAGAATTAAGTATCATGTGAAGATGTGAAGGTCCCCTGCCATTATTCAAAAATATTTTATTCCTGTGCTATAAAGATGATGAAATGAACTAATTTGACTGAGAGGGAATATTCTCCCATGTCTTACCCCATGCACCAAATAAGGACCATGGACATAATACTAAAGCCATAAACCTAGCAGTGAACATGAACCATATTAACTGAATACTATGCAGGCAGACCTAATTTCAACAGATGACAGGCCATCAACAGTGATAAAAGGTTGCCAATAATCTGCATAGGTAGTCTCCCTAATACATCTGCATTACTATGAGGGTAACGCATCTGAAAAATAATACGAGGAAGTAATGACTATACCTCTAAGTCTATGATAAGAGACTGGTGCACTCACTCGTGCACCTGGAGAGCTAGGACAATCTCCCCTGATACTGGAGAACATTCTCAGCAACACATTCCTCAGCTACAGAAAAAATAAAGGAGGAGAGAGATATAATTACAATACAGTCCACATTAGAAGGATAGGGAAAAAATATTTGCATGATAGTCACAGTACATCTCAAGTGCCCTCACTCTGATCTCTTCACTTCTTCTTATCATTAACTAAGAAGTTCTAGATGACACCTCCAGATTTCGCTACAGTGATACTTGCACTGCTTGCCAATTTGGACAATAAGTATGACGTCAGTAACTGCTCTGGTGAGACAATGCTAGGCATCCACCTTATGATGTGGATCCTCATAGGATTTACCAAGCAAATGGTACCTGTGGTCTCTATACAAGAAGAACAGGAAGAGTTTGGGTCTCCTCTGAGCATCACCATGAACCACTACCATTTGGAGCCATGGCCATATTCTAATTCTCATACCAGAGAGTTGTGACTGGTCTCTCATGGTCATGCCCATTTCCTGGTCTGTGAACTGCCACTCAGTATACAGCAACGTACTAGTGCAACAAGTGTCATGGAGTGAAATGAATCATGCCATTATGAATATAGTGAATAAGGAAATGGAGGGAATGAAATATGGCAGGCATGGGTATTCATTAAACCATGTAATTCAACTAGTACAGAGGCTGTGCTCTTTATTACCTCTATCCCTAGCAAGTTTAATCTGTGAAATGTATGGAATCTCTTTTTTTACATTAAAATATCACACATGCTTAGTGCATCTCAGAGAGGGTCAGGTGTGTTTGCACATGCTCAGTGCATCTCACAGAGGTTCAGGTGTGTGTGCTCATACTCAGTGCATCTCACGGAGGGTCAGGTGTGTGCACCCATGTTCAGTGCATCTCATAGAGGGTCAGGTGTGTGCACCCATGTTCCGTGCATCTCACAGAGGGTCAGGTGTGTGCACCCATATTAGTGCATCTCACACATGCTCAGTACGTCTCACAGAGGGTCAGATCGATGCACACATGTTCAATGCATCTCACAGAGGGTCAGGTGTGTGCACCCATGTTCAGTGCATCTCACAGAGGGTCAGGTGTGTGCACCCATGTTCCGTGCATCTCACAGAGGGTCAGGTGTGTGCACCCATATTCAGTGCATCTCACAGAGGGTCGGGTGTGTTCACCCATATTCAGTGCATCTCACAGAGGGTCGGGTGTATACACACATGCTCAGTGCATCTCACAGAGGGTCAGGTGGGTGCACACATGCTCAGTGCATCTCATAGAGGGTCAGGTGGGTGCACAATGCTGTGTAAGGCTATGCATGAAAATCTTTCTGCAGATTTGATGCACAGAATGTGTGATTCAGAAACATTCAAGGGCTAAGCCCTCATTTATGTTATTCCTAGGCTTTATGCTCTGAATCTGTATGATATAAACTCCAGTGGTTGCTTGGAGACTCATCACAATACAGAATAGGATGTAGAGAATTGATTAGAAATGCATCTATACATGTGGAAGTTGACTGACATTGAGAAAAGCAGGAATATTAACGGCTTAAGGTAAGTGCAGGATTTTCCATACAATTCTTTGCTTAAGGTAAGTGTGGGATTTTCCTTACAACTCTTTTGCTAAAGTAGTTAACTGAAGTACTTCTTGTGGTATAAGTGTATGTAGGAATATCTGGAGTAAATGTTACATTTTTAACAAGAATAAAGTATCAGGGGGGGAAGCACTGGGTTTCTATACAAGCAGTCGGAAAGTTAATGGAAGGTACACCCCAAAGCAATGTTGTAATGCACTATTTAAAGGTGCCAGGCCAACAAAGCTTGGAATATGGTTGGGTAGACAGAACTGCCTGTAGCAGTAACTTGCCAATATATTGGGGTGGGGACTGCTGCTGCTGTATTCTTACTGATGGCCGATTTACAGACCACTGGTAAACAGTCAGATGAGAAAGGCTTAGCAACTGTAGCCATCAGTTGTATTGCAGTAAGACTTTTTAAGGTTTATGTTGAAGTAAATACTTAACTGTATATACCTGTTTTGTAATTATGGTAGCATTTTTCTGAGAACTGCCTGAAATTCACTTGTTGATGTAAATGTACTATGCAGAGCATTTCTCTGTGGGCCTCTGCTGAAAATGGTCTCTGCCCAGTTGAACTTTCCCAGTCAACAAAGTCAGGTAGATATGTAGATAGATAGATAAATAGGAGTAGATATACAAACCAGTGATGAAAGTTGAGAACTGTCCTACTTTAGCTTGACCAACAGCCATCTGTATACACGTAGTATAGCATTAAAACTGCTACATAATGATCATGCAATGCCCAATATTTGTCTGTTTAAACGTAGAAGTTTGTTTGTACCCCACCTGCCACCCAATTTAGAAGTATTTCTTAAGGCAGTTGAAAATGCTCTATACAATCAATCTGAATTTTTGAATTCAACTTTTGTAAATAATTTATCGAAGAATGAAATGTCAACTCTTCACAATCTTAAAACTAATAGTAGTATAATGATACGATCAGCTGACAAAAGGGGTCCTATTGTTGTAATGGACTCAGAATACTATGCTAAGACCTTGTTGGACATGTTACAAGGTGAAGCATATGAAAGTATATCATTGAATTCAATACAAGATATTCATAGAGCTATTTATAATATGTTAGATGAATGTAGAGCTTATTGGGACTGTTAACAGAAGAACTGTTTGACTTTTTTTACGTTGAATTTCCTATTATACCATGTTTGCATGGTTTGCCGAAGATTCACAAAAATCCTACATTACCAATGTTCAGACCCATAGTATTGGGTGCTGGGTGGCTTACAGAACCTATTTCTGTTTATCTTGATCATGAGTTGAAATGTATTTTATCTAATTATCCTTATGTCCTTAGGGACACTGCACATTTTGTAGAAGATTTATATAGTTTTACGTCAGGTTTACAGAGTGTTGAAGGTTTATTGTTGGCAACGATGGATGTGGAGTCACTCTTCACCTGTATACATATGGTGAGAGAACTTTTATTGGAAGAACATTCTGTGGAAGTAGCAAAAGTAGATTTTATTTGTATGTTACTTGAATCTGTGTTAGACAACAATGTTTTCCTTTTTGGTAACGACTGTTATAAACAAAAGAAGGGAGTAGCTATGGGCACTAGCTGCGCTAACACCTATGCGAATTTAGTAATGGTAGCTTGGGAAAAGTGTACTCTACTTAAAGAACCGATGGTGTTTTTTTATAGACGATTTGTTGACGACCTCTTTCTTATTTGGAAGGGTGTCCCTGAAACACTTCAGGTTTATTTTGACCACCTAAATACCACCAATAATTTTCTCAAATTTACTCTATCATATTCTGGCAATACTATCAATTATTTAGATGTAACAATCCATCAAGAGAGTAATATTTTGAAAACCAGGGTTTACAGGAAAGAATGGTATAGAGCTACGTACTTACATAGGAATAGTATGTATAATCCTATGGTATTTGGTAATATTGTGAAAGGACAGACCATGAGGATATCAAGGCTATGCTGTGATGAAACCTCATTTAATATGGAATTGAGTAAGTTCAAAGTGGCACTTTTGTCCAGAGGGTATGATGAATAAGAAATAGATAACACCTATAATGAGGTATATAACTTGAGGACCACTAGAGCCAAGCCTTACTATTCCTCTGGTGGTGAGAAACCCAGCATCAAACTTAATAAAGGTATAGATGGTCCTGGAAGGAAGGAATATGTGATACTTCCATACTGTAATAATATTGAAACAATAAAAAATGCCAAAGCTGGCAACTGGAACATCCTTATGGCAGATGAGAGAATTAAAGATTTAGTAGGAAGCTTTCCCACTTTTACTTACAAAAATATGAAAAGTTTAAAACAGCGTTTGTGCTACCGTAACTTTAATAGAATGGTAGCATTAGATGCTATTAATATTCATTTGGGAACCAAAAAATGTGGTAATTGCATGTATTGTAAATTTATTGATGAATCACATTTCTATAGACACCCTGATACGGGTCGCCTTTGGGAACTTAGAAACAACAGCACATGCAATACCAAGAATGTCGTATATTTCACCCACTGCTCCCTTTGTTATAAATTTTATGTAGGTAAAACAAACCGGTCCCTTAAGGAAAGGATAAGAGACCATATGTACTGCCTCATGAGTAAACAAGATTACAGTGCTATAGCTAGACATACCCTTCTATTAGGTGAGGAACATATTTTTTATTTTCAAGTATTGCATGTACAACCTACTAATATCAGATTAGGAGATATTGCGAATGAAACCGAACAGGCAGAAATTAGATGGATTTTAAGACTGGCAGCACACAGGGGCAGAGGGCTCAATTAAAGTGTCCCTTTGAAACCAATACCTAAAGCTAGAACCCTTAGATAACTGGAATCTTTTTAGATGAGGTTTATTAGTTTAAGTATATGGTTAGATTTTGGTGCTTCAGTCTCATTTTAGTTTTAATAAGTAAATTTATTTTTAAGTATTGTAGTTATTATTACGCCCTATCAGATGTTTAGTGATTAGCTTATGTTATATTCCGATATGCGTTTTAAATAGTGCTGTTACTTTAAATATTAATTATTCTTTAATTAATTGAATGCTAATTTGTTAGAACAGCCTTAAATTTTACTATAAAATGGCTCATTTTGAATGTTAGAACTATGTCTGAAGAAGCGGATCTGTAGTCCGCAAAAGCGCTCACATTTTTTATTTGAATAAATACTTGGATTTTTATTTGAACTTTTCTGTGACTTGGTGTACCTTCCATACTGTCGATTTGTTTTTTTTTGTGTATATATTTTGGACTACTACTGGGTAACAGCGTTTGTTTATATATATATATATATATATATATATATATATATATATATATATATATATATATATATATATAGATATGTGTATATATATATATATACTGTATGACACGTAAGCTGGTGTTAGATCTGATGAAGCTCTGTTAAGGGTGAAAGTGCTCATCCATTTCATATTTTTTATTTTGCAGTAACGTATCGACTTCTAAACAAGTTATAAGTGCCTGATTACTTTGAAGTCTCAGATGGGACTGGCTACAGATCATGGTTCTTTTTTTCTTGATTTTCAGGAGGATCAGCCAACAACTTTGATGCTCAGGAAGTAGCAGTTTTCCCTGTGGTTTGTTTTCTCTTAAATTCTTTTGCATTTCTGTACAGCAGCTGACAGGGCCACCAGCGCCCACAGGCAAACACTTTCAGGGAGACTTGCAGCTGTACCTGCCGAGGTCGCTGTCCTAGTACCATCCTGGCTAGTAGGCCCTTCAGCTCTGCTTATTGTCGGGCTTCCCCATACTGGTTCCTTGTTTGTTTTTTTTCTGTTATACTGTACTCTGTTTTGTCTAGAAATTGGTGCTATATCAACTTTTTGGCTGCTTATCGTTAGCCTTACCTGCATACATCGTGTGCTTGCTTTTATTGTTTTTTAGTTGAGTCTGGTAATACCTCTTAACTGTTCAGATTTTTGCAGAATGTCTAGATTTCTGCCTCATGTTTTCGGTTTGTTCTTCATAAAATTTGTGGTCTTCTGGAAAATTGCTGAGGATTGAAGTCACCAAATAATGATATACATTTGAATTTCACACTTCATATCTTTCAGAAAGTGCATGTTAACACAAATCATGCTATTCTAGCATATTTCTAAGTTTATAACAGCACTTTTTAAAATCTGTACCAATTTTTAGGCCTTTATCCCCCAATTATTTTAGGCTTTGTCCAGATTTTTAGTGCTAAGAGGGTGAGATGTATGCTGGTAACCCATAGCTGGTATACTTTTTGGCTGCTTCTAGTTACCCTTATATGGTGTACTTGTTCTGCTACATTTTAGCTACTTGTGTTGACCCTTAGCTGAAATACTTTTTGTATTTTGATTTTCCTTGCCCTACTGATATACCTTTCAGTACTTTACATAAAATGCTGTACTGTTTTATCTTTTTGGCTGCTTCTTGTTACACTTAAATGGTACACTTATTCTGTTGTATTTCAACTATTTGTGCCGTCCCTTAGCTGATATACTTTTTACATTTTGATTTTCCCGACTTTGCACTTAGTCTGTTATCCTGCACTACATTAAAATTTAAGTGGCTACTATTGCCATTATACCTTTATAGATAAATACTGTCAATAAAGCTAGAGAGAACGGCAAACAAGTCTCCTTCTTACTTCTACACTTGTCTAAAGCCTGCAACACTTTGTCACAGCAAATTTCTACTTCAAATGCCCTCACTAAGTCTGTCTCAGCCTACCATTATAGGGTTCAAAAGCTACCTTTCCAATAGGTATCAATCAGTAAAATGTCACTTCACGAACTCTCCATACCTCGCGTCACCACTGGTGTACCGCAAGGCTCTGTCCTTAGTTCCCTTCTCTTTAACATTCTCACTAACATCTTGTACACATCTACACAACAGTCCTCCTCAGTACAATACACAGATGACTCTACACTCTCATGCACATCTGACAATCTGGCACATCTCAAAAAAAAAATATGTTGGAAGCTTTAACAGCCCCTGAAACCTGGTTGTGTAACTCATGACTCAATATCACCCCCAACAAAAACGAAATACTTGTTTTCCCCAAATCCTTCTTTCATTGACAAACAAATTTTAAAATCCTGTTTCTTAATCATACAGATATTGAAGTCATGTCTCATAACAAGTTATTAGGGATGATAATGGATGATATTCCTTAATTTCTCCTATATATACAGAATTGCATTAAAAAAAATCACAAAAAACTAGGAATATTTTACAGAGCCAAAAACTTTCGCTCTAATGCAACTGAAACTATACTTGCCAGCACTTACCTCCTGCCTTCACTACTTTATGGTTCTTCCATCCTTACTAACCTCCAAGCATCACAAAAAAACAAAACTTGAGCAATGCTAAAATTAAGTGGCAAAATTTTCAGCAAATATCCTTTTCAGAACCCATCACTGTGTAGCACTAAAAAGCCTAAACTGGCTAGAACTATCCCATCAGCTAACATATACACACAGCTTTTTACCACCTGTAAAAGTGTCTAGCATACATCTACTTGTCCTGCACAAAATACCATTCTACACAACTATGTTCCAAATCAGTCATTATGATCCAGTGACCAAAAACTCCTGTCTGCCTACAAGCCTATCAAATCTGCTGGGCACTGTCTGCACTCGTACAATATTGCTAAGGCCTGGAACACCTTACCTGTATCTATCAGGTCAGTACCCTTCCTCCCATCCTTCAAAACCATTCAAAAAGGCTTCCTAACCAAAATTTGGCTCTGTTCTTGCCCAACTCCAGGGTAAACTATATCCCTAAATGTGAACAAGTACCTATTCATGCCTTACATTTCCTCACTTTCCCTTCTTCACTCACTTCTTTACTTCTATCGACTTCTCTCTTCAACTCTATTTCTAAATTTGCCATTATGGTGTTTTTTTCTCTCACTTCATATTGCAGTTTCTGTTTGTATTATAACTTACCTTTACATTCTCTGTAAATTAGCTAAAATTTCTCTAAGTATTAAATCATTGTCGTAAAAGTTTTATCTTTTTTAACCAATGTTTTCACATTATGTCTAATTTTGTATAATTAAACTGTAGATGTGTTTGTATTATTTCTGAAGATTGTAAAATTATTGTCCTTAAAATGTTTTTGTAATACTTCAGAGCTTTTCTCCAAAGGCCTCCAGTGAAAGTAGGCACCTACCCAGTCAGACTTTTCCCAGTAACCAAATGTTAGTAAATAAGTAAATTATCTGATTTACAGTACTTGTTACAGTTTTGTACTATTTTTGTTGTGATATTCAGTTTTATCATTCCTTTTTACATTTTTGACATTTGTCTGTGCTACATTTTTTCTCTCTTATTAGTACATTGCACTCTACTGTCTATTTTTAAGCCTACTTTAGCTGTGGCATTTGTAAGTTGCATTGTAATGTTTTAAGCCGAGTTGTGACACCCATGCCTGCAGTGTGATCCTTATCTATGTTGCAGTTTCATACTGTGAATTTGCAATAGTATATACTTTTGTGTATTCTAAACTGGTTTATCTGTGGTATGTGTACCTGCATTGTCGATCACCCTGGTTTACTGTATTGTGTGCTCTAAGCGGAGGAATGAGTAGGAGGCAGCTGCCCTGGGTGCAAGGTCTTGGGGGGGTGCTGAAGGTGTGGAAATGTGGCAGCTATGTACAGAAATGAATGCTGACACTTTGTGTGTTTGCTGTCATGGTTGAAGGACTGAATTGCTTTCTTACTGCTGTATGTCTTTGATGTCCTTCAAGGATGCATCTGCAGTCATAACATATGGGTTGTCCTGCCTCAGGCAGCCCTTCGGTCGGCCGGATTCCAAAGTCTGGGTCTGGCCTCGGCTGATGTCGCACTTCACCCGACGTCATAGCTCCTGGGGTATAAAGGCATCAGCCGACGCCATTTTCCTCAGTCTTTCTTGCCGTGCGGTGCCCGAAGCAGAAGCTGTTCGCAAGTGCCGGTCGGTCAGATCCAGAGATTTCAGCTACCGAAGACTTCCAAAAAAGCTAAGTACCCCGTTGGGGACTCTTTCTTGCCTCAGCCGATGTCAGACAAAGTAAATAATTGTTTATCTTGTGGGAAACAAATACCTCATAAGGATTTCCACTCTTACTGCCTTCCTTGCTTAGGCCCAGACCACGACGTATCAGCTTGTTTAGCCTGTGCTTCCTTCAACCGACGGACACTTAGATGTCGGTCGGAGTTTGCAGAAGAGTTTTTTGGTTCCGCTTTTGCATATAAAATGCTGTCGGAGACTCCGGCTACACATTTAGCCAAAAAACGCAAGGAAAAGGACCGACACTCGCGGCCCGCGGTTTCGGCTGAAACCACGGTTAGGCCTACCGTGAGTGTCTCGGTTTCGGCTGAAACCGAGTCCTTGGTTCTTCCTTCTGCCAATAGCATGCCTCCGACAACCGAGGCCACAGAGGCCCCGGCTGAGTCGGCTACAGAAATTCCTACCGAAGAAGCAGGCGCACAAGAATTGTCCGACACCATTCCGTTGGACATCTCTACTCCTGCACGTGGGGCAGCTAGACCCCCTGCTTCTATGTCTATTAAGGCCTTCTCCAGGGCTAAAGCAGCTAAACTTTCCAAGGCCTTACCAACAAAAGCTTCCTCTCACAGACCTTCCTCAAGTTCTCAGATTCTCAGCCTTGCTGAGGACCTTATATCTCTGATTAGGGGATCCCAACCTCACCCAGACAGGGCCTCACAACCTCCTCCTGAAAAAAGGCCTAGGACTGATCCCCCTGAACCTCTCTCCTCTGACTATTCCTCGAATGGATCAGATTTATCAGACCATCAGGAAGGACCATACTCACCTTATGAGGATTCGGATGCAGAAGACTCAATTCCTTCTGCCTCCCCCCCAGAAGAATTTTCCTTTGGGGAGACTCTACACTCAATGAGGGAACACTTTCAATGGCAGGGTCAGGAATTTTCTGATTCTAGGAAAAGGCTAAGGACTTTTTTACACTTGCCACAGCATTGGCCTTTAGCCATACCACCTGTACTATCAGTTGTTGATGATGCATACAATGATGCCAGTTCAGCCCCTGATTCTCTTCCCCGGCCCCTGCCAAACCTGACAGATATTACAGGGTCCCGGATTCTCACTTCCACTTGTATAAGGCCCATGCTGCAGACCCAGAAACTATTTCTCAGGGCCCAAAGGGTGTTGCAGCTGCCACTGCCAAAAACCCCCTACCCTCTGAAAGAGAGTCAAGAGCATTAGAGGCGGGGTAAAAGGTTTATACATCTGCTACTCTTTCTGCCAGGGCTTTAAACTGTCAATTTCACATGATACAGTACCAGGAATTTTTGTTAGATCAGCTGAATAAAAAGCTTTCCTCTCCTGAACCTTTAGACCGTAAGTCCCTTCAGGATTTGGTACACAACTCTCAGCAGGTCAGTAATCATTTCTTAAAATGTGGCTATGATGCACTGGAGGCTTCATTTAGATCAGCTATGACTGGAGCAGTGATTCAAGGCATGCCTGGCTAAAGAGCAATCCTTGTCAGACCATGTCAAGTCTAAACTCCTAGATGCCCCTATGGAGAAACAAAGTTTATTTGGCTCCCCTGCACAGGAGGTTCTAAAGAAAGTGGAAGAAAAAGCAAAATCTGTGCAAACAGTCAAGGATTTTCTGCAGGTCCAACCTCCGAGGTTCAGCAGAAACTGGCCTTCAAAGAATTGGTCCTTTCCAGACACCTCCAGAGCACAGAGAGGCAGAAATAGACGCCCAAGAGGCAGAGGTCAATCAAGGGGTGCCTACAGGGGTCGTCAGTGGCAACCTGCCAACCAGAGGAGTACCGCCACAGCTGCGACTACAACCACTTCCACAGGACAGACACAATGACTTGGCTCTGATCCCGCCTACCAGGGAACAACTGGAAGTATCCTTGGGCGGAAAATTAGCTTTATTTTCAAAAAACTGGCATTGCATTACAGGAGACAAATGAACATTGCAAACAATAGACAAAGGCTACAGGTTTCACTTCCACACTTTACCAAAAAAGAGAGGAATGCCAAACCTTCCACCAAGCCAGAAGTCAGAGGCTCTAAAACAAATCATCAACTTACTAAGGATGAGAGCAATAGAAAGGGTACCATCTATGGAACAAGGCCAAGGATTTTACTCCAGACTATTCCTTGTACCAAGAAAAGAAACTCAATGGAGGCCTATTCTCGACTTGTCCGCACTGAACACATATCTCATTGTACCAAAATTCAAGATGCTGACCCTACAGCAACTTCTTCCCATGTTGGGCAAGGAGTCTTGGCTGGTGACTCTAGATCTCAAGGAGGCATACCTGCACGTCCCTATACGACCAGATTGCAGAAGACACCTCAGATTTCTTGCAGGATCAGAGCATTATTAATTCTCAGCATTGCCCTTTGGCTTATCTACTGCACCCAGAGTATTCACGAAATGCCTGGCATCAGTAATTGCACATTGCAGGCTTCAGGGAATTCAAATCTACCCATACCTGGACGACTGCCTAATACAAGCGGACAACAAGACAAAAATAATAAAGGATTTGGCCTATGTCATACAACTGTTACAAGCCTTGGGATACACAGTCAACATACAGAAGTCAAGACTAGTGCCATCCCAAAGGATAACATTTTTGGGTGCAGAGCTGGACACAATAACTCAGATGGCTTTTCTCACAGAAGAAAAACAAAAGCAACTCCCAGTCTACTTCATGGCATTGACAAGACAAACTCAGCTTACTGCAAGGAAAGTCCTGCAGGCCCTGGGTTACATGGCATCTTGCATAATCTTGATCCCACATGCCAGGCTGCATATGAGAAAATTACAATGGTACCTAAGGAATGTATGGTCTCAACACAGACAAAGTCTAGAAACCATGATATCAATCATTCCATGCCTGAAAAAAAAAATTCCTGTGGTGGGCTCAGGCCTGCCAGACCAACAGAGGGTTGCCTTTCCACAAACCACAACCAAGGCAGACCATCACCACGGACGCCTCAGACCTAGGCTGGGGGGCACACATGGAAGACAAGTGTATCCAAGGCCTATGGTCTCAAGACCAGCTGAATCTACACATAAATCTAAAAGAGATGCTGGCAGTGAAGCATGCAGTCGAGGCATTCAAATCATTCCTCCAGCAAGGACACCTGCTGATAAGGACAGACAATACCACAGTCATGTGGTACATCAACAAACAGGGAGGCACACATTCATACCCTCTATGCCAGATGGCAATGGACCTGTGGAACTTGGCCCTGAATCTCAACATTCAACTGCGGGTCAGATTCGTACCAAGAAAAGAGAATTCACTAGCAGACAGCTTAAGCAGAACTACCACGGATGCTCACGAATGGATGCTGCATCCAGACATCTTCAAAAACGTAACAAAGAAATGGGGAATGCCAGAGATAGACCTGTTCGCCTCCCCACTCAACCACCAACTGAAGAAATTCTGCTCAAGAGAATACCACCCACAAGCCTGGGGGGGTGGACTCCCTTTCTTTCAGCTGGAAGGCCCTGACAGTTTATGCCTTTCCACCTCTCCCACTGATGTACAAAGTTCTACTGAAGATCAGGGAGGAACAGCCAAACGTGATTCTGATAGCTGACTGGCCAAGGCAGCATTGGTACCCGCTTCTGAGAAGCATGTCTCGGACGAACTCATGGCCTCTACCTCTATGGCCTTTACTCCTAACGCAGAACAACTACAAGACCCTGCATCCAAACTTGAAAACGCTGCAGCTAACTGCCTGGAAAATTGCATAGAACAAAACCAATCTGTTTTATCTCAGAGGGTCAAGGACATTATCCTGGAGGCTCGCAGACCCTCCACAAGAAAAACATACTCAGCCAAATGGAAGAGATTCCTTATTTGGAGTGCATCAAAGGGAACAAATGTCACACTGGCAAACCTAGCACACATCCTAGAATACTTAGCAGAACTGTTCCACAATGGCCTGTCCTATTCTTCCATTAAGATTCATGCTTCAGCCATTTCAGCAGAGTACAACATGGATCCTCCTATCTTCTCTCACCCTCTCCTCAGACAATTTTTAAGAGGGATCAAAAATGTAAAACCTCCAAGGAAACCACCTCTGCCTACATGGGATCTCAATTTTGTGCTGGAAAAATTAACACTTCCCCTTTTGAACCAGCAGCATCAGCAGACTTACAGTTCTTATCTTGGAAAACTGCTTTCCTTCTAGCAATCACTTCAGCAAGAAGGGTATCCGAGTTACAGGCATTAATGGCAGTGCAGCCTTTCCTTATCTTTCACCAGGATAGAGTGTCTCTGAGAACCAATCCTACTTTCATGCCAAAGGTGGTATCCAGGGTATCCTTGAACCAAGCTATTCATTTACCTACGTTCTTCCCTAACCCACAGAACAGGGGGGTAAAACTATTGCACACCTTGGATGTACACAGACAACTGCGCTACTATCTGGACAGAACTAAAACCAGCAGAAAAACCGACCAGCTTCTGGTAGCATATGCAACAGGAGTGCAAGGAAAAGCAATTTCCAAACAGACAATTTCAAAATGGATAGGAAATTGCATTCGATTCTGCTACTCTTTTCATGGAAAGACAACTCCTGAAAATATCAGGCCTCACTCCACAAGAGCCACAGCCACCACTACAGCTTTCCTACGAGGAGTGGCTACCAAAGACATTTTAGAAGCTGCTACTTGGAGCTCCGTGCATACATTTGCCAGGCATTACAATCTTCCTTTATACTCCAGATCCCGAGCAGGTTTTGCAACTGCAGTTTTACAGGAGATCTTAACTACACCATCATTATCTTAGTGCCTCCTCCCCCAGTTTGGCTATGGTATTCTACCCATATGTTATGACTGCAGATGCATCCTTGAAGGACATAGTACAGTTTTGTACCTACCATAAATGTAGATGTCCGATAGGTATGCATCTGCAGTCAGGATTACCCACCCTCCTTCCCCTCTGTGGTATTCCTAGGGTACTTACCCCTCTTTTAGCTAGCTGGGGGAATCTATTATGGTGTATTTGTTTGTATGTATATATGTATATATATATATATATATATATATATATATATATATATATTGCTTTCTACTGTTTGGAATTTTCTACATTTATCCAAATTTAGCCTTCCTAGAGGGCACCTGGCATCTGGGGCAAGAAACACTGAGGAAAATGGGGTCGGCTGATGCCTTTATACCCCAGGAGCTATGACGTCGGGTGAAGTGCGACATCAGCCGAGGCCAGACCCAGACTTTGGAATCCGGCCGACCGAAGGGCTGCCTGAGGCAGGACAACCCATATGTTATGACTGCAGATGCATACCTATCGGACATCTACATTTATGGTAGGTACAAAACTGTACTTTTGTGATCACAGTTAAAGTGCTTTGTAGTGGGGCACTTTAACTGTAGCAAACAGTTTCTACAGTATGTAAGCAAGAAAACAACATTCTGCTATTGCTTCGTCTTTAGGCAGTCTGCCAGCACAAGAAACTCAGAGGCAGTAATGCTAAAATTAAGTGGCAACATTTTCAGCAAATATCCTTTTCAGAACCCATCACTGTGTAGCACTAAAAAGCCTAAACTGGCTAGAACTATCCCATCAGCTAACATATACACACAGCTTTTTACCACCTGTAAAAGTGTCTAGCATACTTGTCCTGCACAAAATACCATTCTACACAACTATGTTCCAAATCAGTCATTATGATCCAGTGACCAAAAACTCCTGTCTGCCTACAAGCCTATCAAATCTGCTGGGCACTGTCTGCACTCGTACAATATTGCTAAGGCCTGGAACTCCTTACCTGTATCTATCAGGTCAGTACCCTTCCCTCCCATCCTTCAAAACCATTCAAAAAGGCTTCCTAACCAAAATTTGGCTCTGTTCTTGCCCAACTCCAGGGTAAACTATATCCCTAAATGTGAACAAGTACCTATTCATGCCTTACATTTCCTCACTTTCCCTTCTTCACTCACTTCTTTACTTCTATCGACTTCTCTCTTCAACTCTATTTCTAAATTTGCCATTATGGTGTTTTTTTCTCTCACTTCATATTGCAGTTTCTGTTTGTATTATAACTTGCCTTTAAATTCTCTGTAAATTAGCTAAAATTTCTCTAAGTATTAAATCATTGTCGTAAAAGTTTTATCTTTTTTAACCAATGTTTTCACATTGTCTAATTTTGTATAATTAAACTGTAGATGTGTTTGTATTATTTCTGAAGATTGTAAAATTATTGTCCTTAAAATGTTTTTGTAATACTTCAGAGCTTTTCTCCAAAGGCCTCCAGTGAAAGTAGGCACCTACCCAGTCAGACTTTTCCCAGTAACCAAATGTTAGTAAATAAGTAAATTATCTGATTTACAGTACTTGTTACAGTTTTGTACTATTTTTGTTGTGATATTCAGTTTTATCATTCCTTTTTACATTTTTGACATTTGTCTGTGCTACATTTTTTCTCTCTTATTAGTACATTGCACTCTACTGTCTATTTTTAAGCCTACTTTAGCTGTGATATTTGTAAGTTGCATTGTAATGTTTTAAGCCGAGTTGTGACACCCATGCCTGCAGTGTGATCCTTATCTATGTTGCAGTTTCATACTGTGAATTTGCAGTAGTATATACTTTTGTGTATTCTAAACTGGTTTATCTGTGGTATGTGTACCTGCATTGTCGATCACCCTGGTTTACTGTATTGTGTGCTCTAAGTGGAGGAATGAGTAGGGGGCAGCTGCCCTGGGTGCAAGGTCTTGGGGGGTGCTGAAGGTGTGGAAATGTGGCAGCTATGTACAGAAATGAATGCTGACACTTTGTGTGTTTGCTGTCATGGTTGAAGGACTGAATTGCTTTCTTACTGCTGTATGTCTTTGTTTGTGATCACAGTTAAAGTGCTTTGTAGTGGGGCACTTTAACTGTAGCAAACAGTTTCTACAGTATGTAAGCAAGAAAACAACATTCTGCTATTGCTTCATCTGTAGGCAGTCTGCCAGCATGAGAAACTCAGAGGCAGTAAAAGAACTGCATTAAGCTGACTGCAACCCCTAACTACTGCCTGACACTGACCCAAAGCTCAGACACATACCCGCACCTTTCCCATTATACATATGCCTGCATTCACTATTACATCCTGAAACACAGGTTGCCAAAGCTGCATTTTTAGGCCCTTAAGTTACCATCCATCTAGGTATCCTAGACATACTGATATTCCACTAACCAGACTGAACAAGGATTCAGTGATTGCTAGTGGATAAAACATAAGTAGAGTGGGCAAAGGAGCAGCTGCCTTGGGCATAAGCTGCCTGGGGGTGCAAAGTGCAGGTACTGATGGTGCAGGAGTGAAATACTAGTATTAATTTATGAAGCCACAAGAATATTGCATTTGCAGTCACAGCTGAAGAGCTGATGCACTCAGTGTGTATGGTGATTTAACTGTAGCTAGCTGCTTGTTATATTTGTAGCATGCAGTTCACTACAATTTAAAAGCTTTTTTTGCTCTTCAACTTTGAGTTGAGGGGGTACCAGCTTTGAAAACGGCACTGCAATGGTTTTGGTTACTAGTTACCTGACTCACAGGTTCTAGATTTGTGATGTCACTAGCCTTCTTGGATCCCTTAATACAAAGTTTGCAAATTACCTTGTTATTGCCCTTGTGAAGTGAATACCCTTAGCTGTTCTGCCTCAAGGGAGGTGAAGAGACATGGATGAGCTCTCAGTGTATATGACAAAGCTAGCCCTGAGCAGCATTTCACTTTCATTAAGAATGATTCCATAACTCAAACTAAAAAATACCTGACATTAAAAATGGACTCAGTCACTGGGATCCAAACTGTTAGCGTGGGAAGGTGGTGATCAACAGTCCTACCTGCTTTGCCAGCAATGACCTACACCTCTCCCGTCACGGTTCTGTATATTGAGGAAGACATTTTCTTGCCGCTAGTCCATTTTTTAGGTATTCAGTCTTCTAGACTTTCCAATGTAACAAATTCTAATCTGGTCTTGAGGCCTTCCCGACTCTCAAACAAGTGTACAGTTTGATAATTACTCCCTGTTTACCTGAGTTTGGCTCTGGCAATGGTGGTGCTGTATCCATGCTCATTTATGATCCTACTAGAAGAAATTCCATATGATAATAACCTCATACTCCCAAGATATCTTACTATCAGTAAATGAGTCCAAATATCATACTATTCCAGCTATAGAACCCCTCCTGTGTCTCTGTCTGGCTATGACACCCATTTCATCCAGCTGGAGTCCCTAACTACAGAACTGTATACAATCATCCTGGGTAACTAACTACCCATCCATTAACTACAACTTATAACTAACACTATTATGCAGGGCAGTGCTTGTTCCTTCTTTGACTAGAAGTTCCAATTAGAAGTTCAACTCATTTTTACATGCATGGCTCTTGTCTGTTCCTCAGTTGAAGTTTTCACTCCAGGATTACATCAGAGCAACAGGCATTTTCTTTAAGAACACAGGCAATGTATCCAGCCCTAGTGTATTCAGAAACTTTTCTAAGGACAACCTTCTAATACTCTTGGAAGGCCTAATGAAATGTAAGAAAAACTCCCTCTCCCTGGACCCACTAACAAAAGCAGCTGCTTATACCATTTACTATTACTTTCACCTTATTCATAATCTGAAGTATCTATCCTTGCGGGCCGTAATGGTTAAGGGGTTTACCTTATAGACAGAAGGTGCAAGGTTTGATCCTCAAATGGTGTAATTGGCTAGGCTTAAAGTAGCCCTCAATGGTAGTTAGCCTAATACTAATCAATGAACCTTTTATCATGATAAAGTGACAATTTTAAGAATAAGCCCCTATCATGGGTCCTATTACCAACAAAGTACACGCACAAAAAAAAAAACTTCTTGCACTAAGGAATAAGTTAAAATCTCCCCATAGCTGGAATATGTTTATATGCATGCTTAATAAAAGTGACCGTAAACTCGTCTGCAGGGAGCTCAGATATAAGATCAAAATTTGCAAAGCCAGTTATGAACTGAAACTCACAACTTCTCCCAAAGATAACCATTAGGCTTTCTTTACATGTATTAGTAATCTCAGAAATACTATCCAATGCTGCACATAACTGATCTCAAATGGCACAACTGACGTTACTGGGAAGGATAGAATGGGAGTTAGTAGATAGTATGGGCTCATCCATCCTGGGGGTGAGGAAGGCTGCTTGGGTTCCCTGCAATAGCAGCATTAAGAGCCTGACAAGCTCCATATTTCAAGCAGTGTACCACTTGTGTGGGAGGCTGTACAGGTGCAAAAGCATGCCTACACCTCCAAAAGACGGTTATAGTGGACTTCACAAGGCTGATGTGGGGTGATGGATTTAATCCAGCTTTAGCCATTGTCCCTGACAGCTGTATGATACTACTTCAACATTCTTGATCTATTGTTAGCTGCAGGGAGTTAAAAAAAATGAAAAAAGGTGCAACCAACTCCAACCCAGCCTATGTATATTGCTAATAAACTCATAAAAAATGTTGTTCTAGTTTCTTTTTACTATCCCCACCCCCCACTGGTCATTCCCCATCTCCCTGTAATTACTTCTGAGCACATCCTAGATGTTATCTCTTAAACCAAAAACACTATGTGGGATCTGACATTATGTCGGGCTGCCTCTTAATCTACACTAACCATAGCCTCACTGATTCCTTTCTAAGCCTGTATTCATCCTTAACCTCTAAATTGTGTACATGCCCCAGACATGGTGAATAGCTACTGTGGTGTCCCTTCACAAGGGTGGCCCTAACACACCACTGGAACTAGAGAATAATTCAGTTTATCAGTGTTATTTGTAAAGTCATGGAGTGTATTACAATGGAACCCATAAATTATGAGGTCAATAGTCTGTAATCATGCAATCCAAATCACTTTAGCTTTGTAAAGGGTAGGGCTTATTTGCTGAATATTGTGGGTGTTTTGGTGTGGGGTGACTGAAGCAAGGGATAATAGCTAGTCGCTGCACACTACCTCCTGGATTTAGCTAAGGGCTTTGACACTGTCCTGCACTCTAGTTATACTGAATATTATAACAAGTCTATAACCTAGTGTGTAGCAAATAGGCTCACTGACTGAACATGTGTGTGTATACACACACACACACACACACACACACACACACACACACACTATCCTCCTGTACTAATTATTATTATAAAAATTGATTTTTCTGATGGATCTTACTTGATCGTTATCAGTATTGTGATCTGTAAATTGTCACGATACCTTTAGCTTAATAACATTTTTTTCCTTAAGAAAAAAAGGCATTAATTGTCAAAGACAAAGGAATCTGCAAATTTTGAACCCTGTTAAGGAATATCACAGACTCTAAGATGATGAAACTAGATATGAACTTTGTTTTTGGGGGGGCACTATGAGGTTGAAAAATATGCTGTTCTAAATAGTCTTCTAACTTTTCTGCCACAGGTACAACGTGGATACAGGAGATTGTTGACATGATCTATAATGAAGGAGATGAAGAAAAGTGCAAACGGGCACCTGTTTTCATTCGATTCCCCTTCATTGATCTATGGCCATCAGTGTTAATTCCACCAGGTAAATGGCAGATTCAACACAAATATTCCCTAGAATTTCTACTGTATTATAAACTGTCATTTAAATTTACATATTTTACATTTGCAGAGTATATTCCAATGTTTTAAAGTGCATAACAGGACATTCCGTTATGCCACTGTTCAATACAAGAAAATTCAATAGAATTTCATATCAGTACTATCTGTGTTCATAGTTTTTTTGCAAAACTTTTTTATGGAGTGAATGTAGGCTGCACCTGTACCTATATGTATATGTATATGTGTGTGTGAATGAGTGTGTGTGTGTGTGTGTGTGTGTGTGTGTGTGTGTGTGTGTGTGTGTGTGTGTGTGTATGCATGCATACCTTTTTACATGCATTGCACTGCAGAAATAAGAGTTACACATTGATAATTCTGTGACTTTAGCAGAGAATAAAATAAGACAGAGTAGCATAAATCACTGCAGAGCACAGTGTGGCCTGGTATGCCAGTTTTCTAACATACTATGTTCTGGAATGTTTTATAAAGCCATTACATCATACTGATTAAAAAAGGAATGGTATATAAATTGGGAATTGTATAGGAAAAGAGCACCTCTGCAAGAAACATTTTTTCAAAGTACACCACAGACCAGTGTGCTTACAAGTTAGAGGTATAGTTTCTGTGGGTCTATATCAGATCATCGAATACTTACTTAATTGAATAGCTATTCATTGAACCCACATTGCATTGTCGAAACCTGTCTTCCTCAAATGGCTGTTTCATTGAGCATTTTCACAGGGAAAAGCAACAGCCGGCCAACCTAGCACCGGCCACTGCTAAAAAATTAAAACCCACCTAAGTGTGTGTGGGGGGGGGGCTTCACCCCATCTAAATATGCCAACTCCTAGATTGTACTGCAGTAGGGAAAAGGGCAAATTCCCAATGATGGCCAACTGTTGCTTTTCCCTGTGAAAATGTTTGATGAAATGGCTGTTCGATGAAGAGAGGTTTTGATAATGTGGGTTTGACGAATAGCGATTCAACAAAGTAAGTATTCGCTTAAATTATATAGACCTGGTTTCTGCATAATAAAGGACAGAATAAGAGTCATTCAGAACATTCCATAGATGTTCTTCCTCTGTGTGCTTTGCAATGTAGTATTAAAAAGTAAATGGAAACTGTAATGTCAT
Organism: Protopterus annectens; assembly: GCF_019279795.1. Lineage (NCBI taxonomy): Eukaryota > Metazoa > Chordata > Ceratodontiformes > Protopteridae > Protopterus > Protopterus annectens. The sequence continues at coordinate 1,589,869,139 of NC_056744.1, forward strand.
TTGTTTTTAGCACTTTCTTAATGGGTAAATTTAGTTTTTGCTTATTTTTCCAGGTATAGTGCATGCAGAAAGAACACCTTCTCCGCGGATAATTAAAACACACTTCCCTTTTCAACTTGTGCCTAAGTCCTTCTGGGAACAGAACTGTAAGGTAGGATTGTAAGATGAGTGAGCAGTCTTTGAGATGTAAAAATAAAATCATATGTTTAGTGTACTGCTATATGATGACTGACTGGAATGTGTTAAGGACATATGGATCATAGCTGATGCCCACCAGCCTGCTGTATACATCTGAAGGCCATTTGCTGTTTACATGTACAGAGTCATCATGTTTAGTGTTTTAGCCAAGTAGGTGATACAGTGCCACAAAGATTAGTGGTGCTGCCTTACAGCTCTTGGATTTCCAGTTTATTTCTCAGCTTGGATACCTTTTATGTGACTTACTGGGTGCTGTGATTCCTTCTCATGTCCCAAAGACACACTAATATGCAAATTGGTAATCACCTAACTCTCCCATAAGTGTGCATGTGATGTGTGAGTGAGTATTTGTTCACCTTTTGATGGGTAGGACCATAACCAGAATTAGACCTGTCTTTTACTCACTGAGTGCTAGGATAAGTTTTGGCTTCCTCAGTACCCTGTATATGTTAGAATGGGTTTTGGAAAATGAGTAAATGTATGGTGAATGAATGAATGAATGAATGAATGAATGAATGAATGAATGGAATGGAGAGGAGTGGTCCGAGCCAGTCACTGGGCCTTTTTGCCTCATACACGTAACAGTGATTTCTGAAAAACAGGCTCAGTCTTACCCTGCCTGGAACGCCCATTAATTACAGAAAGTCTTTCACATGGCTAACACATTGCTAATGCTTTTCATAGTAAATATGTTTATGCTTAGATTGTTGTACAATATTTATAAATATTATAATTTATTGTGTTATGTTGTTTGAAAGATTCACTCTTCATCTGAGTTTTTATATCCTGAAAATGTGCTTACCATTATTTATAAGCCATGTTTGTAGTGATATAATATACCAACACGTCACACACTGTAGCTTTATAAGGAATGACTTATAGGAGAAATAGCAAATGAGTTATTTCTCTGAGGCCTAGTTGTAGATTGTGCATGGCATGTTACTTCATTGATTGTGCCTTGTTCAGGTCTTCCGTTTGTCTCATTTGTTTCCCTGTGATGTCTGCAGATGGTATTTATTATCACCCAAAGGGGCATCTTAATTTTGATGGTGGATACCTTCTGGAAACCTCATATTATACTCGGACACTGTGAACAATAATGAGGCTCTGGAAGATTTCCATCTATGGCTTGGCTTGGATTTTTAATTATGCATTTAAATCCTGCCCCCTTTTGTTGAAGAGGGATGATGCACTACCTGCTACACTGAGCCCGGTACAAGTGCATATTTCAGGAAACCTGCAGTGCCCAGTAAGAGTGAAGCCCACTCCTTGGTTAAGATCATGACCATCAAGTGCCACCTTCTACACAGAGAACACACCTGAAGGCTTGCCATCAGGTGGCATTCTTCCAGCATGTTCTTTTCTGAGCCATCTTTCTACAAGGGCAAGGCAGTATCAGCCATTTACTCCATTCCCTCCCTGTTTGGCTTCTCGTGTGGGAGATGCTAATTGAACCTGAGCTGTCTGAGCCACAGTGAGGAAGTCAGTGGGAGGTGAAACTAGAACATACCCTGAGGCTTTTTTATTTGAGTCTGGTGAATGCAAGATAGCGGTTTGCACTGAGCATATTGCAGAATTACTTGCATTTAGTAAAATATCTGAGTGACTTGCAGTGGGGGAAAGGTGCAGATTAGAAAGACGTGAAATCAGTTTGCAATAGCTCCTTGACAGTAAATGAAGTTGGCAAATGAGCAGAGACATTGCTATGCTGGAATTGATGAGGTTTTACATTTCTAAACCAGTTTATGGCTTCCTGTGAAATACTAGAGGCTGATATGAAAGGTATAAAAATATGATATTAACTTGTAAAAAACTGATGTATTATATTTTATCATCTCTGTACCATAATAAGTACATCTGTATACAACATGGATCAGATTAATTATGGAAATTCTGATCTCCCCCCACAACATTTACAAGAAACCAAATCTAACACTTACTTCCAATGCAGGGGTATGCAGAAAGAGGCCGTTACAAAGCTTGATCAAAATGGACAATAAAGCTGACCACTGAACTACTGCAGAAGGGACATAGCTACAGAAGTACAGAAAACAGTGACCATTATATAGTTAAGTCCAAGTCTGGAATATACTTTTCTTTGTACTGGCAGACAGACTAGGTTGTATTTCTCTTTTGATACTGCATTTACTGGAGGTGATAACTGGTGCCATTTGTCAACCTAAGGTGTGTTTTTCAACTCATTCTAATGCCTAATGGAATGTACATCTATATTTTAATATTGCAGTCTCTTGTCAATATGGGGTGCATGTCTGAACTTTAATACCGTGATGGCTGACACTGATATGGAGTCCATATCTGTATGTTAATACTCTGATGGCTGACACTAATATGGAGTCCATATCTGTATGTTAATACTGTGATGGCTGTTACTGATATGGAGTGCATGTCTGTGTTTTACTACTGTGACAGTTGCAATATGTACACAGTGGCTTTAATAATGTGACTGTTATTACTGATATAGAGTATTCATCTGTAGTTTAATACTGTGACAGTTATTACTGATATAGAGTACTCATCTATATTTTAAGACTGCCACAGTTATTACTGATGTGGAGTTGTTGTTGTTGTGTCTTTCGGCTTTTCCCGGTTAGGGGTCGCCACAGTGGAACTCCGGTCCGCTAATGATTGGCATTAGATTTTTACGTGCCGAGTTGCCGGCCCTGATGCACAACCTTCAATGAAGGTATGCCCATTCACGCATGTCTCCACACAGAAGACGCTCTAGCTGAGAATCGAACAGGACAATGTCTTTACTGTGAGGCAACAATGCTACCGCAGCACCACCACCGCAGGTGCATTACTGATGTGGAGTTGTATTTCATAGGTTCACAGGTACTTACTAGGCTATTGATCCATGAGGTTCTCTAGATGCCTAGTCATACATTGCCTAGAAGTTTTAGCCTTATATTTTAAGTATGAATAACCAAGGGATGATAGCTGTTACAAATATGGAGTGCTTGTCTACATTTTCGTACTGCAATGGTTGTGACTGATATGGCGAGTACATCTGTATTTTAGTACAGTGATGCCCATTCCTGATATGTTGTGCACGTCTCTATTTTGGTACTGCAATGGCTGTTACTGATACAGAGTGCAGGTATGTATTTTAGTACTTTGATGGCAATTAGCTGTTATGGAATACATGTCGGTATTTTAGAACTATGATAGCTGTTACTGATATAGTGTGGTCATCTCTATTTTAGGACTGTGACATCTGTTACTGATGTGGAGTGAACATTTGTATTTTGGTACTATGATGGCTGTAATGATATGATATGCCTGTATTTTGGTACTACGATGCTGTACTGATTGGAGTACATGTCTACATTTTGGTACTATGATGGCTGTACTGATATGGAGTACATGCCTGTATTTTGGTACTATGACGGCTGTACTGATATGGAGTACATGCCCGTATTTTGGTACTATGATGGCTGTACTGATATGGAGTAAATGCCTGTATTTTGGTACTATGATGGCTGTAATGATATGACATGCCTGTATTTTGGTACTATGATGGCTGTACTGATTGGAGTACATGTCTGCATTTTGGTACTGTGATGGCTGTACTGATATGGAGTACATGCCTATATTTTGGTACTGTGATGGCTGTCCTGATATGGAGTACATGCCTGTGTTTTGGTACTATGACAGCTGTACTGATATGGAGTATATGTCTATATTTTGGTACTATGATGGCTGTAATGATATGACATGCCTGTATTTTGGCTGTGATGGCTGTACTAATATGGAGTACATGCCTGTATTTTGGTACTATGATGGCTGTACTGATATGGAGTACATGCCTGTATTTTGGTACTATGATGGCTGTAATGATATGACATGCCTGTATTTTAGTACTATGATGGCTATACTGATATGGAGTACATTCCTGTATTTTGGTACTGTGATGGCTGTACTGATATGGAACACATGCCTGTATTTTGGTACTATGACGGCTGTACTGATATGGAGTACGTGCCTGTATTTTGGTACTATGATGGCTGTACTGATATGGAGTACATGCCTGTATTTTGGTACTATGACGGCTGTACTGATATGGAGTAAACACCTGTATTTTGGTACTATGATGGCTGTAATGATATGACATGCCTGTATTTTGATACTATGATGGTTGTACTGATATGGAGTACATGTCTGCATTTTGGTACTGTGATGGCTATATTGATATGGAGTACATGCCTGTATTTTTGGTACTATGATGGATGTACTGATATGGAGTACATGCCTGTATTTTGGTGCTATGATGGCTGTACTGATATGGAGTACATGCCTGTGTTTTGGTACTATGACAGCTGTACTAATATGGAGTACACGTCTATATTTTGGTACTATGATGGCTGTAATGATATGACATGCCTGTATTTTGGTACTATGATGGCTGCACTGATATGGAGTACATGTCTGTATTTTGGTACTGTGATGGCTGTACTGATATGGAGTACACGCCTGTATTTTGGTACTATGATGGCTGTACTGATATGGAGTACATGCCTGTATTTTGGTACTATGATGACTGTGCTGATATGGTGTACACGCCTGTATTTTGGTACAATGATGGCTGTAATGATATGATATGCCTGAATTTTGGTACTATGATGGCTGTACTGATATGGAGTACATGTCTGTATTTTAGTTCTGTGATGGCTGTTGCTGTGCTAACTGCAGTGATAAGAAGTACATGTAGAGATATGGAATAGATGCTTGTATCTTGGTACTGTGATGGCTGTTACCTTGATGGTTGCTCTGATATGGAGAACATGTCTGTATTTTAGTACTGTGATCGCTGTTGCTGTGATGGCTATACTGATATGGAGTACATGCATGTATTTTAGTACGGTAATGGCTATTACCTTGATGGCTATACCGGCATTGAGTACATGCCTTTATTTTAGTACTGTGATGGCTGTACTGATATGGAGTGCATGCCTGTATTTTAGTATTATAATGACTGTACTGATATGGAGTACTTGCCTGTATTTTAGTTCTGTGATGGCTGTTGATGTGGTAGTTGCTCTGATATGGAGTACATGTATTTTAGAACTGTGTTTGCTGTTTTTGTGATGGCTGTACTGTTATGGAGTGCATGCCTGGATTGTGGTACTGTAATGGCTTTTGCTGTGATGGCTGTACTGATATGGAGGGGTTTCCTGAATTTTAGTACTGTGGTGTCTGTACTGATATAGGAGTGCATGCCTGTATTTTAGTACTATGACAGCTGTATTGATATGGAGTCCTTGCCTGTATTTTAGTATGATGGCTATACTGATATGGAGTACATGCCTATATTTTAGTACCGTGATGGCTGTTGCTGTAATGACTGCACTGATGGGGAGAGCACATGCCTCCATTTTAGTGCTGTGATGGTTGTTGCTGTGATTAATGTACTTATATGGAGTACATGCCTGTATTTTAGTACTGTGATGGATTTTGATGTGATTGCTGCCCTGATATGGAATACATGCCTGTATTTTAGTACTGTGATGGCTGTTACCTTTATGGGTGTACTGATATGGAGTACATGCCTGTATTTTAGTACTGTGGTGGCTGTACTGATATGGAGTACATGCTTGTATTTTAGTACTGTGCTGGCTGTTACCTTCATGACTTTATTGATAGATGTTTATTTAGCACTGTGATGGATGTTACTGATATAAGATGAATCCGTATGTTAGTACCATTATGATTGCTCCTAATATGATGGCTGTCTGTCATAGTGTCAGTGGTTTAGCAGATAGCACGCTCATCTTTAGTGCTGGAATAACAGGATGGTGTGGATTCTGTTCCTACTCCAAGAGATTGGCTTGCTGACACTGCAGTGTAGCATTAGGTTGGTGGTGCACTTCTGAGTGTGTCATCCTTCAGATGCGACACTAAATCTAGGTCCCATCTGCCTGAGCTAGTGGTAGCACAGGTAGAGATGCAAAATATCCCATGGTGCCTATTGAAAAGACTCAGATAAGTTCCTCAATGCCCTTGCCAAATTTCCCATAGTAGTATAAAGACCACCTTCCCTCTCCCCTGAAAAGAGGCCACTAGAATAGTTGGATTAAACTTGTCAACAAAGAAAAAAATATGTATATACATTTTCTTATTGTTTGATAGTTTGACAAATTATAAGGTGATCTTGTAGGCAAAGAACAGGGAAATTATGCTTTTTGCATGTTATACATGGTGCATTTTTAAATGCATTCCAAGACAGGTTAGTGGATTAACTGTATGGTTAGAGAATGACATCTGAATAAATTGGTCATTGGCAGTAAAGATTTGTGAAGATGGTATAGGTAGGAAGTCAGTGCAGACAGGATAGCAATGCAGTGATATTATGTAGAGAAAAGATGCTAACAGTTATTTTAAAAGGACTGTGATTCTGGCAGAAGTCTTAAAACTGTAGAATGACACTGGGGTGAAATGAGAAGTCTGGAAAGGTAGGGGCAGATGGTTGTAGGGGGGGTGTGAAGATGGGTAAAGGCTGCCAGCCTAGCCAGATATAATTTTGTAGATAATTCTGTCATTTGTAAATATTAATTTAAGCCACAGGCTTGTTCTTTTAAATGTGAAAAGACTGCATTGGATATTGAACTGCAAAAATGCAACAACAGTGCACTCTGCTGTAAGAAAGCTAAGTCAAGCATTTTATGACTGTCTTTGATCTTTAAAGTCGGCGCCAATATGCCTGGATGAAGGAATTCTGCCTGTTGTTTTGAAGCTAGACTTAATGGCTAGAATTTGCATGTATAAATGAGTTTTATTGCTCTGGTTTCTGCCCAGGTGTAAAGAATGTAAATGTAGTTTCTGTTAGCCTGGGAACACCAGAGAAGTGTGAAGAATGATGTCATGTGAAGCAGCTCTGTATTATCAATTTAAAGAGAGAGAATCAGAGAGCTCAGAGCATTTTGTCTTTCTCTTAGATATAGCTAGGAAATAGGAAGATTAGACTAGTTTGTTTTTCTGTGATGTTAGAACTTTTCTACTGTATTATTTTAAGTATTTCTCTGTGATCTCTGAATTCTTGACTAGCATTGTGTAATAAAAATTATTGTCTTGTGTTTCTATTATTTATTATTACATATTTTTAAAACTTTCAACTGTGGTTGTTTTGTGTAGAGATATTTAAGCTCTTAAGAGTACTTGCATGTCTTTGGTAAAACTGTACAAAGCCACTCCAATAGCTTTAGCCCTGGGATACACTACCTATTTGGATAATAATATTGCACAGTATAATTGAATACCCTTTCATAAGGGCCTTTGAGTGGCTGATAAATATTAGCTGGGTGGTGGCAGTGATTTCTATTGTATAGTCTGGGTAAAAGGGGCACAGCTGGAGAACCTGTGCCAGCCTTCCCCAGGAGTGTCTGTGTGGTTGTATATAACTTTTATCTCAAAGTGTGTATGTGTGTGTGTCAGCTACTTGGGCAGGAACATGAAGCACTGGTTGGACAGAGAGGGTGCTGGAGGTTTTAGCTTGCCCACTAGGCTGAGATCTGGACCCTATAGCTGTGCCAGGGGGGGTCTTATTGGGGACCTGGAGAGAAACCAGCCCCAGACTGACTGTGATCTCTGTGTGCCCTTAAAAGAAATTGTACTTTACTGTGTGTGTATTTATTATTCTTTCCCTATATGGATGCCCCTCACTGGTGTTAGTGGTGAGGATTGAAGCTGCTTGATTGCTGGGCCAGTACACGGGCGTCACAGGGGATAATGTAGAATGACAGCTGCAGAGATTGTCTTAGTTTGTATCTGCTGCTACTAAAGACTTAAATCTGTTTAGGTGCTGTGAGGATGAACAAAATGAGCTCTTGTCAAAGGCCAAAATGAATGAAGAGAAAGATGGGGGGTGATCACTGAAAACTTTCAGTGTTTCTGGTGCCACCAAAACAAAGTTCATGAGAATTAGAATACAGTAAAGCTCATTTCAGCTGCTACTATAGACAAAGGAAATGAGTTTAAAAAATCAATTTAAAAAGTTAGAGCCACCACCAAAGATGAAGGATGTGCCTTGTAAGTAAGTACAAACCACATATAAGTAGCAGAGTGACATTCGACAGATTGATCTTTTTCCACCAAAAATGAAAGGTGTACAGGGGTGTGGGAATGAATGAAAATAGTAATAATGCATCAGGCTCTACAATAAGCAGTGAGCGTGACAATAAGATCAGCTTAAAAAGTTTAAAAAGGTAGACGTTACCAGGCAGTGTGAATCGTAATCCTTCATAATAATTTACAATTATTATGTATTAGTAGTATTTTTTAGTTAATTTTGATGGCATCGATCAGTTATGTACTTAAGTGAGTTGGTCAGCTTGGATTGATTTTTATTTCTTAAGGTAGCCTTTAGTTAGTGCTTGTTGATGGTCTACGAGTTAGGAGGTTTTATATATATATATATATATATATATTTTTTTTTTTTTTTTTTTTTTTTAGAATATATTTTTTTGAGTATTTCTTTTGGTATCATTGTGGTTGGATGAGCATATATTCGCACTGTGTCAGCTGTGTACAATGTTTAAAATGCTTGTTTAAAATGTTTTTTGAGACAAATGCAGGTTAGTTAACGTTTTGTTTTAATCAAAATATCATTATTTTTATAATTTTAAGACATTTTAGTGAAAGTATAATAGGGGCAATGTTTAAAGTTAATTTATAAGGTGATTTTAAATGTTCATGGTATGCAAAGTTTTAATGTTGACGTCATATTTATGTATTTAAATCACTCTAGGAAGTGGACGTTATTTTAAATTCTAACTTCTGATGAAGTTGGCGAAGTGTCGCTGACGAGATTGTTCTGTTGCTTAAAATAAATTTTTCAGTGGTTGATCGTATTTACGTGTTGTGAAGTGGATTTCTAATTATTTCAGCATTCTGGTGGATTGTTCATCTGGCTCACGTTTTTTTCCACAATAAGATCAGCTGCCACCAGTAACAAAGGGAGTGAATAGTAGTAAGCAGAATAAGCTTCACTTATCAGCACCAAAGATAAAATGTTTTGTTTGCAAGGAGAAATGCTAAGGAGTTAAAGTCCAGTGAAATCACTGACGAGCTACAAGCAGAAACATGAAATGTGGAGTATATTAACATAATAAGTGAAGTACACTTGTCGTAGCTGCCATCAAAAACAAACTGTGAGCATATTGCAGTTATAAAGGAATGTTTAGGAGATAGTTGGGCTTAACCTTTTGGGGCACCCAGCAACGAGGAGAATTGTAAGCAGAGGTGAACCAGGAGGTAGTTGTCTTTGCTTCTACAAAAGTAAGGAGAAAGAGTGATTAGGAAGAGAAAATGCAGAGGAAGGGTGGTTTTACTTAAAGGTTTTATATGAAATTACATATAGGGTCATAGGGTCATAGGTAGGTACTAGACTAGCTTCTGTTTTGGGCAATGATAAGCCTAGCCAATTTCCCTTTTGTTGCTTGAATTAACCTATCCAGTTTGGTGTTAGATTGGCCTTACCCATCCCATTGTTGATAATTATATATTACTGCTAGTGAAAATAACTGAGATCACACCATAGATAATTTGAAGGGGACCTATGTGTGCGACAAAACATTTAGGAGCTACTTCTGTCCATTAGTAGTACAAGGAGCAGTCCTGGGCTAATCCATTGATCCAAGTTTTGGTTGAATATGAGCAAGGATGAGCTTTGTTTTACATGGATGGGGAGTTAGTTCCCAAGAAGTGGTATTCCTTGTAAGATATACCGCTCCCTCCAGACCATTCTGTTGATGTTGCAGAAGAGGTTTAGATCCCTAGACTGAGTATTTTTGATGCTATTTGACTTGCTGATGTGCAGTGGATCCATCAGTATTGGGTTGCAGTATGCCTTGTATGCCAGACACGTCACCTCTTAGCAGTCTGTAGGATACCAGATATAGTGACAGAGCTTTGAGTTGGCCCATGTACAACATACTGTTTAGGCCTTTTATCCTTTTAGTAAAGTATCTCTCTGGACTTTCCAGTTGTTGCATGTGTCTGGACATAGTAAAGGGGTCAATGACATCTGGAGATCTAAACACAATCCCTTTGTTTATAAGCTGCACAGTATAGAAGGACTTTCTTATGACAGTGGAATATGTTGGTCTTGTGACTGCTATTGGCATGGGATTGGATGGATTTTATCAAGTTCCTGAGTTGTTTATTTCACTGATAAGGGCTCTCATTCCGGGAATTACTGTTCTTACTTTTGGTCAAAATTCTCTATTACGATTCCACAAAGTGGGTTTGTTTCTGAGTTACACCTTTCCTGCTTGTTGCTACAGAGTACAGCTGCAGATATGCAGCAGTTTACATGCTGGTAGAGTGTAGTAGTGTATGTTTCTGCATTTTCAGTGGAGTTAACTGGGCTTGGTGGGGATTTGAAGCTTGCCATTGTCACTTAGGAGCACGTAGTTTGTCTTAGGGAAATTTCTAAAGGTACCTTGGTTGGTAAAGGGTTATGGTTTCAGTGTTATTTTGAAGGAGACTGCATTGTGCTCAGATGTAACAAGTGATGAAGATTTGCAAGAGACTGCAACATGTTTCCATATCAATAATGACAGGATCCAAGATGTTTACCCCAGTGGGTACTCTGATTAATTGTTTCATAGGATTTGTATTGACAAAGTCCAAGAATCTCTGTTTATACACCAGCATTGGTGTAGGTTTCCCAGTCTACAGTTGGATAGTTTAGATCACCTAGGAAAATGGTACTGGATTTAATACTGAGTGATTCTAGTTAGGCACTGTAGCTTTCTTGTGTCACAGGAGGAGTTTTATAGCCAGCTAATATATGGATTGTGACCTTTCTGATGGTTATTTGGGCACAAAGAAGATCTAGTGCGTCATGTTGCTTCATAAGCCGTGATGTGAATATTTTCTGGATGAAGACTGAGATATCTTCATCTCACTGTTTTTCTCCTCCCAATGCAGTGACTGGTCTAAATATGTGAAAGACACTGTAGCCCTGCACAGCTGGAGTGCTCTCCGAGATTTTGAACCCTGTCTCAGCCAATCCACAGATGTCTGTGTCTTCCAGGGTGTGAAGGACTTGTAGGGAGTGAAGTTTCTTATTTAGGCTCATCACATTGATCAGTAACACCTTCATATTTTCATTTACTTGCTCTGTTATATTGGTAGGTTTAACAGGTTGATAGTGCCTAAATAGGTACTATGAGGGTAGACAATGTTTTTGCCAGTAATCAAAACCCTAACTAGGACAGATGCAGGCCATCCCTGGTGAATCAGCATATTCTGTCAATTATATCCTCCAAGGCTGGCAAATATTGGACCCCCTTTGAATACCACCAAAAACAAAGCCAGTTATTGAAGTCAAGTATATTTTGCTCCTATTGCAGCATCATCCTTGATGAAGGTAGAATGCTGCTCAGCGCTAGGCTCATACCATTATGGGAAACATTCTGACAACTCCATTATATCTATGAAGGTAGAATGCTGCTCAGCGCCAGGCTCATACCGTTATGGGAAACATTCTTAGAACTCCATTATATCTATGAAGGTAGAATGCTGCTCAGCGCCAGGCTCATACCGTTATGGGAAACATTCTGAGAACTCCATTATATCTATGAAGGTAGAATGCTGCTCAGCGCCAGGCTCATACCATTATGGGAAACATTCTGAGAACTCCATTATATCTATGAAGGTAGAATGCTGCTCAGCGCTAGGCTCATACCATTATGGGAAAGATTCTGAGAACTCCATTATATCTATGAAGGTAGAATGCTGCTCAGCGCCAGGCTCATACCGTTATGGGAAACATTCTGAGAACTCCATTATATCTATGAAGGTAGAATGCTGCTCAGCGCCAGGCTCATACCATTATGGGAAAGATTTTGAAAACTCCATTATATCTATGAAGGTAGAATGCTGCTCAGCGCCAGGCTCATACCATTATGGGAAAGATTCTGAGAACTCCATTATATCTATATGAAGGTAGAATGCTGCTCAGCACCAGGCTCATACCATTATGGGAAACATTCTGAGAACTCCATTATATCTGTGAAGGTAGAATGCTGCTCAGCGCCAGGCTCATACCGTTATGGGAAACATTCTGAGAACTCCATTATATCTATGAAGGTAGAATGCTGCTCAGCGCCAGGCTCATACCGTTATGGGAAACATTCTGAGAACTCCATTATATCTATGAAGGTAGAATGCTGCTCAGCGCCAGGCTCATACCATTATGGGAAAGATTCTGAGAACTCCATTATATCTATGAAGATAGAATGCTGCTCAGCGCCAGGCTCATACCGTTATGGGAAACATTCTGAGAACTCCATTATATCTATGAAGGTAGAATGCTGCTCAGCGCCAGGCTCATACCATTATGGGAAACATTCTAAGAACTCCATTATATCTATGAAGGTAGAATGCTGCTCAGCGCTAGACTCATTCCATTATGGGAAAGTTTCTGAGAACTCCATTATATCTATGAAGATAGAATGCTGCTCAGCGCCAGGCTCATACCATTATGGGAAACATTCTGAGAACTCCATTATATCTATGAAGGTAGAATGCTGCTCAGCGCCAGGCTCATACCGTTATGGGAAACATTCTAAGAACTCCATTATATCTATGAAGGTAGAATGCTGCTCAGCGCTAGACTCATTCCATTATGGGAAAGATTCTGAGGACTCCATTATATCTATAAAGGTAGAATGCTGCTCAGTGCCAGGCTCATACCATTATGGGAAAGATTCTGAGAACTCCATTATATCTTTAAAGGTAGAATGCTGCTCAGCACCAGGCTCATACCATTATGGGAAAGATTCGGAGAACTCCATTATGTCTGTCTTCATATAGTCCACTGAGGTACATTTCAAGTCATTTATATACGTATACTATGACAGACTCCTACTGGTACTTGCTGTTCAAGGACTTGAGTGTGCATGTGTGTGATCTGATAGGTCTTGGCACCAGACAATCAAATAATCATCACTTTTTGTTTGCTTAGCCTGGTAAGAGGTGTATTTGTATGTCTTACAATGGGTTCACCTATAACCAGAATGTTTGGTTGTGTCGATGCCTGCCTTACGGGCTCAGCATTTATAACCTGCTTGATTATTTGCTGCTACTAAAGGTAAAAGGAAGTGAAAAGAGGTTCTCCCGTCTTGCTGCTGCTAAATGCAGCTAAGAGAGGGGATAGATGAGGAAAGATGGGAGAGTTTTTTTTTATGAATATTATTTTTGATGCAGTAGAAATGATATGGGGCTGCCATTTGGATATGACAAGGATGATGAGTGAAAGTTAAAAGCGTGTTAAAAAAGTTACAAAGGTGGAACTGGATTTGTTACCGTTGCTTAAGTTTTAGGACTTATCTTTTCAGAGTTAAAGTCTGTTTTTATGGTTAAACCTTTGTTAAGCCTTGATTTTTGGCTGTTGTGTTATATCTGAATATTCTGTCCTGTAATTTTTATTTATCAGTAATTGCTATCCAAGTATTTATGTGTTTTGCTATTGACTCAAGTATTGTATGCATTTCTTAACTTGGTACCATTTCAGTGGGGACCTGGAAGCACTCTGTAGTAAAGTGACTTGCTTTTTTTATACAGTAGGTGAATGGAGGTGGGAAGAATCAAATGCTGTACCCTTGGTACAGAAAGCATGCAATCCCACTGGACACAGGTATCCCATCTCAGGGGTGCCATGTGAGCACTGTCTGGTTAAATGACTTGCTCAAAGTCACAGAGTAGGCAAATGAAGCTGGAAAGAATAAAACATTGTACATGTTTTACAGAAAACAGCTTGTTAGCTTAGAGTCTTAGCCGTCTACTTTAACTGCCAGACAATGTTAGTATACACATTACGCTGTTAGTTTACAGTTTGATTATACCATGCCACTAGGTTTTTCTTTAGCTTCTTTTCTAAGTGACCAGCACTGAGTTTGAACATGAGGTTCTCTGATGCTAGGACCTCCTTCCTGCTTTTCATCCTTTTGCCTTCAGTTTGGTCAACCTTCTAATATTTCCAGCATGCAGGAGGATGTGGGTTTGCAAAGAGACACTGGACAGGGGGCTAAGATTAATCCTGTCTGTTCTCCATGGTCTGGTGGACTTTGTCAGACTGAACATTACCAGCTACTTGCCAAGGACAAAGATTCACTTTGAGAGGGATCCTCCCTGTCATATGGTGATACTTTGGAAGTCAAATCACTATCACTGACATTTTAGCAGGACCTGCCCTGCTGCATTCCTACCTAGGATGGTGCTTATCAAATTTTAATTAGTTGGGCATCATCTTGGACTTTATCTGTACTGCTAACTAGGTATTTATCTCAAAGGTCTGTCTGGATGGTATTTTGGACATACCTTAGCAGTGTTCATCACTCCAGACCTTTGCATTATTAACTAATCTAGGCAAGACAGTACCAGCAGTGATGTAGCCACATGCTTTAGATACAATCTTGAGATGACACAGTTAAAATTCACAACTGATTGATACCACTGAAGCACTTCTTGAGGCAGGACTGGACTTCATTTTTCTTTCTGTTCCATCCACCAGGTTACTTAGGAGCATTCCTGCATAAGATTTTAGGTCTGTTCATTGATCACGTGCATAAATTCTTGAAATTGCTAATCTTGGAAGTTTGTAATGCCTGCGTAGATAATGAACATCATGAATCATAGTACAACTTCTGAGGTTTTTTTTTTTTTATTTTTTTTTTATTATTTTAGTAAATTTTGGCACCACTGCCTGTCCCTACCTCTCAACATATCTCTCAGCCTGCAAGCATATAAAAACTGGGCAATTGCTTCTCAAATTAGGAACAGCCAGCCAAAAATTAGGGTAGCTAACTACCGTAAAATATACATACAGAATAATATAACCCTTCCCACTTCCAGTGTAATTGTGTGACACCACTGCTGAGAAACACAGGCATAAAAACTGAGGGTGACAGAAATGACTCAGAATTTACTTTATTATGATAGTGATGATCTTATGATATCATTGAACCTGTTGTCCCAAGGAGCAGCAGGACAGAAAAAGCCAGAGGTGAATTTGTGAATACCCATCCAATTGTCCAGTTCCCATTTGATGTTAGATAGTGTGTTGCACTGCTTAATTTGTAGTGGGAGTCTACTGCAGATGTGAGGAAGATACTGTGTAATGAGCCTTTCTCTCCACCTTGTTTTATTTATCTTCTAATGATGATGTACAGCCCTTGTTCTGGTATTTGTAAGATTATTCAGTGTTTGGAGATACAAAAGGTCCCAGATTACTGGATCCCTAATGTTTCGGAAGGAAAGACATAGATCTCCCCTCCAGAGAAGAGATTAATAAAGGGACAGTGCTTTCAGTTCATACCTCTCAACAGTACAGACTTTTGCAAAATGTCCAGATTTTTGCTTCATATTTTTGGTCTGTTTCTCATAAAATTGTGGTTTTCTAGCAAATCATCAGCAAATCATTGAGGAATGGATTCAGAAAATGACAGATATTTGAGTCACAGACTTCATACCCTCAAAACATGTATGCCAATGCAAAATTTGTTATTCTATCAACATTCTAATTTTTTAAAAGCAATATTTAAAAATTGTCCCCCTTTTTTGGCCTTTGTCCCCCATTATTTCTGGCTTTGTCCAGATTTCTTACTCTAAGAGGTTGAGAGGTATGTTCCAGTCTGTTCAGTCCTGGGACAACTCTTGTTTGGCATCTACTTCTCTGAAGTACAGGCCAACACTAAGGGACTCTGGCAAACAAAGTTCGCAGATGACTGCAAACTGGGAGCCATTACTGAATCCCCAAATTATGTGGATATTCTACAAAAGGGCCTTACAGAAACAGATGCTTGGTGCCAGAGCCATGGGCTCAAGCTTAATGCCAAGAAATGTATAGTTATCCCCTTTGGAAAAAAACATGTACCCATGAATTACCACATAGGTGGCAGTACACTAAACATCGAAACTGCGTTGAGAGACTTTGGGACACAGGTGGACAGTGGTCTCACCTTCGATAACCACATCTTCACAACAGTCAGGAAATCCTTCTATGTGGCACACCTCATCACTAAGGGATTTTCATCCAGAAAAAAGGAGGTCATTGTCCCACTGTACTCATCCCTCATTAGACCCATTATAGAGTATAACGCCCCATTTGGACATCTGCAACAGCTGGAAAGGCCACAGAAATACCTCACTAAAAGAATCACAGGCCTAAAGCAGATGCCATATGCTGACCGTCTAAAAAAACTCCAGCTATACTCTGTGGCATATCATCTACTCAGAGGCGATCTCTGATTAACATACAAAGCCATGTCAAACCCTGAGCTGTTGGACATGCTCCACTTAAAGAAATCCCAATCCCTCAGAGCCACATGCTCCAGGGATCTAAACCTTGTCATCACAATGAACAAAACATGCTGGAGGGATAGGTTCCTAACCCAGAGACTCCCCATACTCTGGAATAGACTGCCCATACATGTCAAGCAGAGTGCCTCCTTGGCCCTCTTTAAAAGCAACCTTGATGATTGGATGGGAGATAGGAAATTCACCCCGAGGATCATGTCAGTTGCCCTGCTAGACATGGGTCCAGGGAAGTAAATATTGTAGGAAGAAATATCCAGGGAATTATTATGGCTATGCTTGTATAGGCCCTAGGGCCGATAGCCTAGTACCAACCTATGAACCTATGTTCTGGTAGCTTAGGATTTTTAAGGCAGTGATCTTGGTTAGTAACCTCTGGGGTCTTTCTAGTTGTTTGGTATGTCTAGTGAGGTTTATCACACAGAAAGCATCGTATTCAGTAATTTGTCTAATCAATACTGAATATAATGCAATAATGACCTCTTTGGATGCTAATGACATCCCCTTGGTAATTAGCTCTGCCAAGCAGAAGGACTTTTTGACTACTGTCATCACATGACAATTAAAGGAGAGGGAGGAGATCAAGTTCTCTAACAACATTCTCAGTTTGGTATGGAGTATTGTCTATGCCATATGCTGGGATGAGGAATAGTTTTCCAAATGTGAGTGTTACACTTTTTAGCCATTGTTAGCAGATCAGGTATTTACAAGTGGAAGTACTTGTTATAGATTTTGGGTATGAGAGGGTGATCTGGCAATGATTTCAAGTTTGTAATATTAGTAATATTTTGTCAGCCAGATGTACCGGTTTGAGATCTGGAGGTTAGAAAAGCAAATGCCAAACAAAAGGGGTCCCAGCATGGATCCAATTACCACACTCTTTGATGAGGCATCCGCTACCTGCACTGTATGGGTTCTCTCCCTTATCTAATTTGCTGTTCATCTTACCAAATGGATATCTGTTTGTAATGCATTACTAACCATGCTAGCATTGTGTATAGTATCAAAGGCATTGGCCAGGTCAAGATATGCCATATATCCAGCATGGCCACTGTCAACAGCTTGTGTTCTTTCAAAGAAGTTAATCTGATTAATTAGACAGGCTCTATCCCTAGCAAAGCAAAACTGCGGCCAATCTAGTCTGATGAAATGTTTAATACCTTAGTTAATCATTTTTATTTTTATTTATTTATTTTACATTTGTTGACCGGGCTAGTCTGGCTGGATACATGTCCATTTTCAGCAGAGGCCCGAGGAGAAAAGCTCCACTAAATACTAAGTACATTACATAAAAAAATCATTACTCTTAAGAAATAGCAAAAATTGGAAGTAATAAGAACACACAGAAAGAAAGATGATTTCAAAGAGAAACAAATTTACAATATGCAGTTCATTACATATCAGCAATTATACTTAGCATATACTTAGTTACATTAGAAGAGTAAAAGGAGGAGAAATGAGACAGGTAGTGTATGAGAAGAGTGAAGGGAAAATAGAGTATGAGAAAAAGGTTAGTCAGGTGTACTGCAGGAACAAAGCCAATGATTTAGGTAGTACAGTTTAATTTTCTGTTTGAATTGTGGCAGGGATTGAGTCAAAGTTATGTCACTAGGTAAGAGATTCCAAGTTTTACCTATAGTGTTAGTGAATAGAGAACCACCTGCTGTATTGTTTACCTTTATTGATTTTGTCATGAGTTTAGTAGAGGAGCGAAGTGAGTTCAGATTGTTGTAAGGGATTAGAAGTTGAGAGAGTATTGGGGTGTTGTCAGGTAGGTGTAATATGTTGTGGGCTATAGTGAGTTGAGGAATTATTAGGTAGTTTTGAAATTCGAGCCAGCCGAGTTGTTTTAGGTTTATACAATGGTGGGTCCTAAAGGGGTTACTAGTGGCGAAGCGAGCTATGTTGTTATAACAAGTTACAAGTTTGTTTAGATTGATTTTCTTAAGGTTTGTGTAAATGGGGGAAGCATATAGGAGATGAGATTGTGCAATTTTGGTTCTAGTTGCTGGGGTTAGAAAAGGTTTGATATGATATAGGGATCCAGTTTTTCTGTTAACAATCTTGATGGTGTTGTTAATGTGTTGATCGAAGGAAAGATTATTGTCAATGGTTATTCCTAAGAGTTTAGTAGTTGGATCAGGTGAGATGATAGTCCCATTATTTGAAGAAATGGTAAAGTTTAAAGGGGGGGACCGAGTGGTGGGGGAGAAGAGGAGGAGTTTAGTTTTTTTGGCATTTAGTAGGAGAAACCGTCTAGAAAACCAAGTTTCTACTGTGTTAAAAGGTATTTTGGGTCAATGAGCTCAGTTCAGTAGAGGAGGGTGCTGAGCAGATAAGGGTAGAATCGTCTGCGTATTGTATGCAGGTAGCTTGTGGGATAGCAGTCTGAAGATCGTTTATAAAGAGGGAGAACAGAAGTGGACCCAGAATGGAGCCCTGGGGAACTCTGATGGAAATGGGCAAGAGTGATGAGATATGGTTTTCCCATATTACTGCTTGTTGTCTGTTGTTAAGATAAGATTTAAACCAGTTAGTGGCTAGTTTATCACAAGATAGAGATTCAAGAATGTTAATTAAGAGAGAGTGGTTGACCATGTCGAAAGCTTTAGAGAGATCAATGAAAAGAGCGGAAGAGAGAGTATTGTTGTTTCGATTTTTGTTGATAGTATCTACAAAGGATAGAAGGGCAGTGGTGGTACTGTGGTGGGGTCTGAAACCATGCTGGCAGTTTGCTATTATGCTGTGAAGAGAGAGATAGTGTACAAGTTGCTGATGAATACATTTTTCCATGATTTTTGCTAGGGGTGAGAGAATGGCAATTGGTCTAAAGTTTGACAGGTCAAGGGAGTTACCTCCTTTGTGCAGTGGGATAATATAGGAGACTTTCCAGATATCAGGGATGGTTCCTTCTTGGATAGTTCTGTTGATAAGTAAGGATATAGGATATGCAATTTCTTTGGCAGATTTCTGAAGGAAAAGAGAAGGGAGCTTGTCAGCAGAAGGGGTACAGGGTTTCAGTTTATGAATGAGTTTGTAGATGAAAGAGGTAGATATAGGTTTTAGAGAGAAGTTGAAAGAGGAGGTAGTTATGTTAGTTGGTATATGAGAGTTGTTAGGGTTCATTTGTTTGGCTAGGGATTGAATAGTTTCAGAGAAAAAAGAGTTAAAGGCATTAGCAGTCTGGAGAGGGGTGTCTGGGTCAGAATTTAGAGGGGAAGGAGTTTTAGCAGTTCCTGGGGAAAGAAGTCTATTTACTGATGACCAGAACTGTTTAGAGTTGTTAATATGAGTTTCCTGAAGTTTACAGTAGAAATTTTTCTTATCAGAGATTATTGATTTTTTCGCTAGATTCCTAAGCTGGCGGAAATTAACTAAATCAGGGTTTTGTCTATCGCATCTCCATTTTGTCCATGCTGTGTTTCTAGCATGCATGAGTTTTTTAGTATTGGTGGTCAGCCATGGGGCAGATTTGGTCTTTACTCTAATAGAGCGTTCTGGAGCATGTGTATCAAGTATTGATAAGAATGTAGTATTAAAGAATAGTACTGCTTCCCCCAGGGGAAGTGATTTTAAGCAATCCCATTTACATGCTCTCAGTTCAGCTTTAAAAAAGGTCTATGTTAAAATGCTTGACAGATCGAATTAGTCTTGTATTTGGGAGGTTAACATATTCTGATTTTTGTCTAGTAATGTAGGTTAGGCAGTGGTCGCTGATGTCGTCAGGCATAGTACCTACTTTATATTGTTTGTTAGCTTTATTTGTGAGTATCCAGTCTAATATACTCTCTCTTTTTCTGGGCTTATTGACTCTTGTAGTTGAGGTAATAGTTTGTGAGAAACCATGAAGGTTAATATGAGAGGAGGGATTGTCAGCATTAATAGTGTTCCAGTCTATGTTAACGTCGCCAAGAATTATAGTTTCTTGGGGGTAGGTGGTAGAAACCCAACTTAGAAAGTCTTCTAATATTGGAATGTTGTTACCTGGGGGAAGATACAAACAAATAATGTAAATGGATTTTTTGGTATTAAGTTCGAGTTTAATAATGATGGCTTCTGTTTTGCTATTTTGGTTTGGGCATGCTGGTTGAGTAGAGATGTTAAGTTGATTTTTGAAGAGTATTGCTACTCCACCACCCTTGCGTTTTAAGCGGTCATGCCTTATTATGTTATAACCTTGAGGTATAATCTCTGAGTCTTTTGTGCCTGGGTGTAGCCAGGTTTCAGAGAGGCAAAGAATGTCAAATGAGTGGATATCTAAGAGGGCATGGATGAAGGGTATTTTCTTGTTTATGCTTTGGATGTTAAGGTGTCCTATAAGGAAGTTATTATTGAGGTTAGGTGAGCGGTTTTGGGGTGGTGGTGAGATAGGGCCAGGATTGGGGTGGATGTCTCCATCTTGTAGGGTAGGATTAGCTAGTTTGGTTAAGTAGTTCCTATTTTGAATTATTAGGGTTTTTGTTTTTTTGCTAGATAGTAGGGGGTTGGTAAGGTGATGTTGCCTGTGGAATTTAGATAGAAGATAGGTAGGGGCGGAATTAACATTAGGGTAGGATGTGAAAGTGAGTATAGTAGAAGTGTGTTTTTGTGAGGAGATAAGATAGTTGTTAAGTGAAATTTCAAAAGATGTGAGATGGTACGTTGAGAGAAGGGTTGTCAAGAATAAGACTGAGAGTAAAGGCATAGTTAGTATGTAGGGAGACATAATTTAGTAATTTGAGAAGTGAGGAAGCAGAGAGGCAAGTACAAAGGGGAGAGAAATGAGTGTGGTAAGCAATAGAGGGGGTAGTAAATTTATTTAAAGCAGTTGGTAAATAAGAATGGATTCTATAGGGAAGTAGAGAAGGAATGGTGGAGAGGAAAGGGGATGTGTAAAGAGAGAAGTATAAGTAGTGGAGAAAGGTAATAGATGTGGTATGGTCATAGGGCAGAGAAAGAGAAGGGGGGAGTGGAAGGGGTGAGTTAAGGGTAGGCAACAATTTGGTGGGAAGGAGAGTAATAGGGCAAGGAGGGATAGGGGTGTGGCTATAGAGCTATAAGATTAGGACCCCTGGGGGTGGGTGGGAATTGGGGGTAGGGTGGGGAGCGGAGTGAGCCCGCAGGGCGAACGGAGCAGGAAGAGTCAAAGAAGAGGTTGAGTGGAAAACAATCAGTAAGATGCTGATAGTAAAGGTAAGTAATCCTGGGACATAGAGGAAGTCTTGGAGAGTAAGGACTAAGTGGGGCAAGGCTGAGAATATCAGAGAAAGGAACAGGGTGGAAACAACACAAAAAGGCTAGCAGATAGTGGAAAATATAGGAATTAGAAAGTGGAATAAAAAGTTGGCATGGATAAGCAAGTTTAGAAGTAGGGAGCCACCTAGTGGACTCAGCAGGTAATTGCTACCAGGACTACTGACAGGGCTAGAGGAGGTGGAGAGAGTCAGGTAATTAGAGTTACTAAAGGTTGCTGGTGGTCAAGGGGAAGGGAGAAGCTAAGGCCGGCTGCTGGCAGAACTTGCTTAGAGATTGACAATAGCTGAGGGTTAGAAAAGCTTACACAATGCAGAGACAGCTGGAAGAGCTGAAGGACATACTTTCTTGCGTCTTTATGGGAGGAGACTTTTCCAAAATTGTAAAGTTTTGGTCCCTAGGTAGGGTATGTGGCAGGAGACTTAGGTAGGGTACTCAATCCCAGACCTACAGGTGGTCACTAGGCAGAAGAGCTGAGAATGGAAAGGAGAAAAAGAGGGTTATAATATAGAGCAACAAAAAACTGTAAGAAAGCATGTAAAATACAATATATAGCAACAATCTTTTAAATCATTCAGCCATGTACCATTATTCAGAAGTTGTTTGTGTATGTAATCAGGTCAGTTATAATATGCTCCATGGCTTTGCATATGGGAATTGTCAGGCTGATGGGCCTGTAATTCATAGGGGTTAATGGTGGTTCCACCCTTGCTGAGTGGTATCCCTATTGTTGTACACCAAACTTCAGGAATGAAGCTAGTTGCTAAATTCAGGTTAGAGGAGTGGCTGTGTGATGGCTTGTTTAGTACTGTTTGTTAAACAGCCAGGTATGTCATCAGGCCCCATGAAGGAAGTGCTTTTAGTCTTTGAGAGCACCTTTGGTACTTATCTTTGGTATTGATGAGGGGGCCTGTGGGCTTCTGGAATAAGCAGGTTTTGAATAGTCATTTCTCCAGTAAAGTTGACATTGAATTGTTAGCTAATATGTTGACCATGTCAACTAGGTCAGAATAGATGGTGCCTAGTTTTCTAACAAAACTAAAAAAAGATTTGTAGTGTCCTTAGTTTTAGATGCCATAGTCAGTTCATGGGCTCTTTCAGTGCTTAATGCTATACTTGAGATGAGGGCCCTTAGTTTTACTGTGTACTTTAAGAAGTTGTTTTCTTTAGTTTTTTATGTTGGTGGCCTACCAGGGAATTACCTTTAAAATTTCCATTATATTTAGATCTGGTAGGCACTGTCAATTCTATAAATTTATCTAAGTGGTTACAAAATTCTTTTGTGTAGCTTCCTGCTGATATGATGTATGTTTTTATGTTGGAGTAATTGAATCTTGAAACTTCAGCATAGAATTTAATGAGATCTGTACATCTGAATTCCTTGAATTCAGAGACATTGGTATCTTCAGATTTAGGGGTTCTAACAGTGAATGTCACTCACTTGTGATCTGACTTAACCGGGGAGGGAGATACCAGGGGAATAGTAAATGAGGACGCTATATTCGTAAGGGCCAGGTCACAAGTATTATGCTCTCAAGTGGGTTTGTTAACAATCTGCTCCAGGGAGCTTTTGCTTATGAAAGCTAAAGATTTTGGAGTGTATCTTAGATTTGTGGTACAGGTGCTCCAGTTTATTGATGGGTAGTTAAAGTATCCCAAAATAATGAAGTTTATGCTTACAGGGAGTTCATTGATTACATCAAGGAACTTTACATGAGTATTTGGGAACATAGAGGGTGTCCTGTAACAGGCTATAAACTAATAGCAGGGTTTGTTTGTTGTGATTTGGGGATGACTGAGCTTTGTTTGTGGGGTCATGTGGTTCTGCTTAGAAGTGATATGGCCCCTAACCAGGTCTAGCCTTATGCTAATTGAACCAATTGGGTACAATAAGGCGCCATACCTTGAGGAAAGGAAACATTTCAGTGCATTACTGGCATTTATGTTTTGCATTTGTGGTCAAAACTGAAGCACTGCAGCCCTTCACAGTTGGCATAACCTGTATCAGCTGCTTTTTACAAATGTAGCAAACAGTTTGCTGTAGTTTGAAAGCAAAACAGCATTGCGTGTGGGGGGGTAGTGGCTCCAGGTTTCTTTTCTTACTGAAGCACAATAGGGGCAGAGTAGCTCTCTGGCGCAGCATGTAGGACATTTGAAGACCACAAAAAAGAAAATGTACAGAAATCCATTGTTAAACATGAAAAAAAACATTTCCTTACATTTCTCTTTGAAAAAGAAAAACAATAATTGTCCAAGTCTAATAATGTATTTACATATTCATATATCCTGTCAGTATGCACATCACAGAGAATAACTTAATTTTTCATGATCAAGCATACTTTTAGCTGGGTCATCCGGCACCCTCTATGTAATAGCACCCAACCAGGTGGCTAGATACATGCCTCCTCCCTTCTGTCCTGGCTTGTCAATAGAGGGGCAAAACAACAAGAACAAAAGGTCCATTCCTTGTACTGGCAAGGTAGCTAGGTACATGCTCCTTCCAAATTGTGGCTGAGGTCTTCAATGAAAGAACCAAATAAAGCCTATGTTCAGGTACCTTGGGCTCCAGAAATGCAAGAACCAACCACATTCTGTCTGTGCCCTGCCTCTGCCCCTCCTTCCTCACATTTAGTAAAATATTTGTTTTCTTATAAACTGTAGCAACTGCTTGATATACTTTATACCCTGCACAGAGCACTACAATACTCAAGTTTTACTTTATAAGTAAAAAATATATATATATATTTTGAAGTGTAGCGAATATAGCAAGCAGCTGCTACATACAGTCTAGCCCACACATAGAGCTATAGCATTATGGATTAACTAACTAAAAATGAAAAATTTCTTTTTTTTAACTTTTCAACTGTAGCAAACTGCTTGCTACAATCTAACAAGCAGTTTCTACAGTTTAGATGACAGATAGATACAGAGGAGGTGTGACTACAAATGCTGCATTAAAGAGCGATTTAGAATGTCCATTTGTACCCCTCGCACACACACACACACACACACACAAACACACACACACACACCTACAGCAGTTGTCCTCTTCGCCCTGCTGAACTATACAACAGAAATGGGAGAATATCACAAAAATATGTTTTGCCTCAGGAAAAAGAAAAGAAGAATCTTATAACAAATTCAAGAACAGCCTGTTTGTACCGATTAGAGACTTGGATTTAATTTAAAACTCATTTCAAATTTCACAGCAAAAACGTTGATAGTCATTTGTTAAACAATACAAAATACTGGCACACTGAAGACAGACTTAGCTGGAGCAGTAGCAAATTTCTCTTCTCTTGAAACTCTCATGAATTAAAAATTAATTTGCTAACCCTTTTAACTACACAAAACCCACTGCAACTTGTAGTCAAATAGCATAAAGTGAAGGACTAATTATCAGCTATGTGAAGGGTGCAGGAATTCAAAGAAAAGTGTGTAATGCATTTTTAACAACATAGGAGAGCCCACTTCACATACGCGACTCCTCTTTTCAGGAGCAAACCAGGTGTACTGAGTGATAAAGTAAGTTAGAATTACACAGAAGACAAAAGAAGACTGAGGGAATTGAGCCATATACTACAGAATGCAGCTCGTCAACACCTCATAGCCTTACTCATCTACTCTAAGTGTCCAAACACAGGGCATTTCACACCTGTGAGATTGCAAAAAAGCAAGTTAAATTAAATTGTATCCATAGTTAAAATATTAAAATTAAACACACAGACGTCACGCTGTCCAGTTTATTTACAACTAAATAATAGTCACACAACAAAACAAAGGAAACCAAGGAACACACCCAAAGAACACAGTTCGTATGATGATGATCTTGTTTAATACAACTGATTCCTCCCTTTACACCACAACTACTGTGGGATGCAGGAATCAAGTATGTATAAACACAAACCCAGAGATGTGACCTTCATTTATAGCCTTTGTATGACTGTGTAGACATCAGATGTTTTCTTACAATCAAATGAATGAACAAATAAATAAATAATGACATAGACATGATTTTTGCTTGCTGTTATGAGAACTGTACAGGGCAACCCACTTTTCCCCTTGGCCCTCCCAACCTTTTGCTCAACAACCAGTGACAAACACACATCAAGAACAGATTTTAACTATTGGTCTGATATACTTAAAAAGTTGCTAACATAATATATTTTGCATTAGCAAGCATTTTCTGAAAAGCATGAACTCTGAAACATGTCCATCATTATTTAGTAACTGTAGTCCACAATACATTAGCAGAAAAAACACAAATTTTATGATGAACAGATCACAAATATTAGGAAAAATCAAGGAAAGTTGAGAATTGTACTCTCTACATGCACACGCGATTGAGCTCGCGCACACACACACACACACACACATATATATATTGAGTACAGCCACTTGTATGACTGTATACCTTAGATATTGCTTGAGATCAAGTGAATGAATAACTTCATAAATCATGGCCCATTAATGTATCTCAACTAGCTGCTGTCACAACCATGCAGTGTATCTCCTCTCTACCCTCTTAACTTCTTAGCTCAAGAATCAGAAATGACCCAAAGTCAGGAACAGAGTTTAAATATTTCACTTATAATCTTAGAAAGTTGCTAAAATAGCAGACTTTTCATTAACAAGCATTTTCTGAAGGATACGTCTGAAATCCACATTTGTCTGTTTAGTGATTGCAATCCTCAACAGTTTGCCAGAAAGGCCAAATTTTACAAGAAAGAGATCAAAATAATTCTCAATTTCTTTGTTTAAGAATTCTGAACAAAGCCAAAAGCAAGAACAAAAAGGGGCATATTTTAAATTTTATTTTAAGCATTAACCAGATAAACCCACTGGACAGTGTCCCTTTTCAGAAGTGACCCAAGAACACACTGGTTAAGTGATTTGGTTAAAATCAAAGAGTAGGCAAATGGAAATGAAATAATGTATATGCTGTACTTTGACCACAAGAAGCAATTTATCCATATCTCAGAGCCATAAAGTACCAGACAACTCCAATTCACTTAAAACAAAATTTAAATATTTCTGTTATATGCCTTGAAAGTTGCTAGAGTAACATTCTTTTTATTAGCAAGCATTTTGTGGAGGATACAAAATCTAAAACTCACATGCCTGTTATTATTTAGTGACTACAAACCACAACAAATTGCCAGAAAGTCAAAGATTTGAAAATGAAGAGATCAAAACACCTCACATTTCTCTGCTCAAGAATTCTGAGCAAAGGCAAATATACTAGGGTATCAAAAACCCCAAAAGGGGCAATTTTTAAAAGTTATTTTCTTTTATCTATTTTTAATCAGATAAACCCACGGTGGCAAAGGCTAAGGATAAGGCATATGAAGAGTTGTATGAAAGGTTGGACACTAAGGAGGGAGAAAAGGACCTGTACCGATTGGCTAGACAGAGGGACCAAGCTAGGAAAGATGTGCAGCAGGTAAAGGTGATAAAGGATAATGAGGGAAACATACTCATAAGCGAGGAGAGTGTGTTGAGGAGATGGAAAGAGTACTTTGAGGGGTTAATGAATGAAGCGGACGAGAGGGAGAGAAGGTTGGATGATGTAGGGATAGTGAACCATGAAGTACAATGGATTAGCAAGGAGGAAGTAAGGATAGCTATGAAGAGAATGAAGAATGGAAAGGCTGTTGGCCCAGATGACATACCTGTGGAAGCATGGAGGTGTTTAGGTGAAAAGGCAGTGGAGTTTTTAACCAGATTGTTTAATGAAATCTTAGAAAGTGAGAGAATGCCTGAGGAATGGAGACAAAGTGTTTTCGTACCGATTTGTAAGAATAAGGGTGATGTGCAGAGCTGTAGTAACTACAGAGGGATTAAATTGATCAGTCACAGCATGAAGTTATGGGAAAGAGTAGTGGAAGTTAGGTTAAGAAGGGATGTGATGATTAGTAAACAGCAGTATGGTTTTATGCTGGGAAAGAGCACTACAGATGTGATGTTTGCTCTGAGAGTATTAATGGAGAAGTACAGAGAATGTCAGAAGGAGTTGCATTGTGTTTTTGTAGACTTAAAGAAAGCATATGACAGGGTGCCTAGAGAGGAGTTGTGGTATTGTATGAGGATGTCAGGAGTGTCAGAGAAGTATGTAAGAGTGGTACAGGATATGTACGAGGGTAGTGTGACAGCGGTGAGGTCTGCGGTGGGAGTGATGGATGCGTTTAAGGTGGAGGTGGGGTTACATCAAGGATCAGCTCTGAGCCCTTTCTTATTTGCAATGATGATGGGCAGGCTGACAGACGAGATCAGGCAGGAGTCCCCATGGACTATGATGTCTGCAGATGACATTGTGATCTGTGGTGAGAGTAGGGAACAGGTGGAGGAGACCCTGGAGAGATGGAGATATGCTCTAGAGAGAAGAGGAATGAAGGTCAGCAGGACTAAGACAGAATATATGTGTGTGAATGAGAGGGAGGATAGAAGAATGGTGAGAATGCAAGGAGTAGAGGTGGCGAAGGTGGATGAGTTTAAATACTTGGGGTCAATAGTTCAGTGTAACAGTGAGTGTGGAAGAGAGGTGAAGAAGAGAGTACAGGCAGGATGGAGTGGGTGGAGAAGAGTGTCAGGAGTGATTTGTGACAGACGAGTACCTGTAAGAGTGAAAGGGAAGGTCTACAAGAGGGTAGTAAGACCAGCTATGTTATATGGGTTGGAGACAGTGGCATTGACAAAAAGGCAGGAGTTTGAGCTGGATGTGGCAGAGTTAAAGATGTTAAGATTTGCACTGGGTGTGACAAGGGTGGACAGGATTAAGAATACGTATATTAGAGGGTCAGCCCAGGTTGGATGGTTTGGAGACAAAGCCAGAGAGGCAAGATTACGTTGGTTTGGACATGTTCTGAGGAGGGATGCTGAGTATATTGGGAAAAAGATGCTAAGGATGAAGCTACGAGGTAACAGGAAAAGAGGAAAGCCTAAGATAAGGTTTATGGATATGGTGAGAGAGGACATGCAGGTGGTTGGTGTGACAGAGCAAGATGCAGAGGAAAGGAAGAAACGGAAACGGGTGATCCACTGTGGCGACCCCTAATGGGAACAGCCAAAAGAAGATGATGAGAAGATGATAATCAGATAAACCCACTGGGCAATATTTTCCTTTTCAGGGGTGATCCAGTATTGCTATCTGAGTGACTTGATCAAAGCCACACTGTAGGCACATGTGGAAAGATACAAATCATGTATTTTTATCTGCAGGAAGCAGGTTGTTAATAACGCAGAGCCTTACATGCCAGACACATCTAATCCACTTAAAAACTTAACAGAACAGGTGTAGCATGCACATGCATTTCCTTAA
Organism: Protopterus annectens; assembly: GCF_019279795.1. NCBI lineage: Eukaryota > Metazoa > Chordata > Ceratodontiformes > Protopteridae > Protopterus > Protopterus annectens. The sequence goes on from NC_056744.1 coordinate 1,589,898,225, forward strand.
CAATACAAACTCATGACACTCTGACTGGCATTATTTACCGACTAGAATATTCAGTAATTTACCATAAAAAGTAAATTAATGAGGGACAGTGCATAAATATGAGATGAAATAAGAGATATTCTGCAAAACTCATAGACAGATAATAGACAGAGTACGCTAATTCATTTAAAATGTTAAGCAAGCAACAGAGCAACAGGCTTCACGTCTGCTTGCATTTTCTGAAGGAAAACTATGAAAGTTTAATGATTAGCATTACTGAATGACTAATCCTCATTGATTTATTAAAAAATGAAGTTAATGAATGTCTGGCAGTTGGTGTAGAGCATTAAAGCTCTTAATGAGCTGTTTTCTGTAGTGATGGTTACAGGGATTGACGCTTTCTACTTTTATTTGTCTAGTGTGCGACTCTGAGCAAGTTAATTAACCACATGATGCCCTTACATTTCAGTTACTAAGGTTACTGGACAATCTTAACTTACCAGAAAGGCAGTGAAATGAAATCATTTGGTGCACACACACACACACACACACACACACACACACACACACACACACACACACACACACACACACACACACATGCCCGTCTGTATTAGAAATTTCTCTGCAGTTCAAAACTACACTTTTCTCCAGAAAAGCCTCCTCTCATTTGGCAGTAGATTTGAGCCAATGAGAGATCCTTTCTGGTGCTTCACACAGTCTAATGGAAGGACTGAGGGCCAAAGATTTTGCAACTGAGATGTGAGTGGGGGGCCAGGGAGAAATATTAAAACAATAAAGGACTTTTTAAAATTTTTACTACTGCAGGGATTGAGGCACACATGGGAAATATAGTTTTAGAGAGAGGTACATGTACTGCTTATTAGAAATGTAGCAAGCAGTTTGCTACAGTTTAAAAGCAAGGAAGGTTTTTTTTTTTTTACTTTAGACTTGGAAGACGGGATCTTGCTTGTTGCTTACGTGTGGAGTGCCAGATCAGTGAATTGACCTTTTTTTTTCTCTGAAAGGGGGATGAAACACTTTGAAGAAAGGAGAAGTTTCAGTGCATTATGAGCACTCACGAATGCTGGTATTGCATTCATAGACACAACTGAAGCATTTTTGTGCTCCATGTGTGTAGCATTATCTGCAGCAGATGCTGGTTACAAATTTAGTAAGCAGTTTGCTACAGTTTAAAAGCAAACAAGAGCTTTTTATTGTTCTTCTACTAAACTGAGCCCCACAATTGCTAACACAGCTCTTTTTCCATAACAAATATGGAGATGCAAACTAACGAAAACCACCACTAATTCAAAAGCCAAGAACTTGACTCAGGCCAGTCCAAAACGTAAAAAACATGAAAAACAACAAATTTTATTAAGCCACTGTAAAAGCTTTTCATTAGTACCTTGCACTAACTTCTTCAGACAAACAAAACATTCCCACCATTACAAGTGAGTAATTCTCACAGTTTCTTTTTTTTTTTTTTTTAAATTAGAGTCAAAAAATGAAAAATGAGAGTCGACAAATTAATGGTTTTATAACTCTTTATTAGTCGACAGTGGTGGAGGGTTAATAGTTATCAGTTATTGTTATGATTATACATCATTATCATTATTTTACAATATATATTATTGATTCATATTTTATTACTTAGTAATTTTAGGTCTACATACGCTAACTTTTAGACCTGTTTTATTTAATGACAGTATTAAACCTATACTGAGTAGCCTAAATTTATGTTATATTATATGTTACATGTCATATTCTATATTTCTATGTTATTATTTTTATTATTTAGTGAGATATGATTAATATTATATTATTTTTCTTGGGTAGCTGTTCTAGTTATTTAGATACTTAGGACAGTATGCATTAATTTTATTATATTTATTATAATCATTACATTAGTTATTTTACTTGAAAGCAGGCAAGATACAATGTATGCATAGGTAATTTTTGATTAGGAAGCGTCGCGCTTCCATTATTAGTATTTATGCTGTAGGTTGAATATTGTTATTTTTATGTTATTATATATTTTACATATTTATCTACTTTATACAGTTTAATAATCAAAATATTGGGCTTTTTTCTTTTAGTTTCAAAGCCTGCTATTATTACAGTCGTGGTGTATGAATTTTTTATTTTTTATTATGTTAATAGAGAAATGCAAATGCACCTTAGTTAGTTGTGATCTGTACCTTTAAGGAGCTAAAGGGAGAGCAAGGGGGCGTGGTTAAGTGTTTCAATGCTGGTATTTAAACTCACTTGTAATGGTGTGAATGTTTTGCTTGTCTGAAGAAGTTAGTGCAAGGTACTAACGAAAAGCTTTTACAGTAGCTTAATAAAATTTGTTGTTTTTCATATTTTTTTATGTTTTGGACTGGCCTGAGTCGAGTTCTTGGCTTTTGAATTAGCGGTGGTTTTCGCTAGCTTGTTTTTTCCGGTCTTGAAAGTTTATTTCTTTGGTGTTTTTATGTCCACCTTTTCATCGCCAGCAGGGACTATGCCAGAGCCAGGAGATTTAACTATTTTAATCAACCTTCTCACTGAGAAAGTGGAAAACTTAACGCAATGTGTGGAATGTCTTTCGCAGAGTGCTTCATTATTAAATGGACTTAATACTTCACAAACACGCTCCTTGCAGATGCCTTTAACTGGATCTTTGGGTTTGACTTCACCTAATGGCATTATTAATGAATCAGAGGTTCTACCTAACCTTACAACTCATTTGTTGACGCAAGAACGAGAAGGGAATATGAAGAATTTAGTAAGTGGCTGTAAGAGCCCCCCATGTGCACTTGGTTTAGCACAACAACAGAACAACATCTCGGATGGCCAAAAGGGAAGGTATGTGAATTTTAATTTAAATGAATGGCTTAATAGGTTGTTACGTTTTGGATTCGAAAATGACCGAGCTAGTAATGAAGTTATTGAACACGAGAATGTGAGTCTGCCTACTAAATTACATGTATTTGATCAAAAACTACTTAAAAGTAGAAAATTACAACTTGAGGTGGCATATTTCAATGAATGTAGGCAAGCACACATAGGCCGTAAAGGCCTCCAATCCTGGCAATACCCAACAGGACTAGAGGAAGGTTCTAAATTCCACCAGATTTGATAGCCCTGTTTGATAGACATGGGAATGAGTTGTTAAACCTAATTAGTGTACGTTATCAAGAGACTATTAATGAGTTGAATAAGGAATTATCCGTGTTAGATGAAGAGATAAAAACTGATGTTTGTTTCCCAAGGTACAGATTTGAATATGAAAGGTCATATACTAGTATTGACCACTATATAACAAGGATTACCTCAACTAAAGTCAAAAAATTACAAAGAGACATTAAGGCTTATAAGGATGGTGTAGCATATCCAAAACCCCCTAAGTCTCAGGGTAATTTTCTGAAAATTAACCCTAATCTACCGAAACATCCGGTGAGGCCCTGTGAAGAGGGTGATATAACACCAGTTATGGAGCAGAACAAGGGGGCCATTCAAGAGAGACTGAGTCTAGAAGGAGTGAATGGAGCAGGGGAGCAGGGAGATAATATTGATAATCCAAGTCAATTTGATACAGGATTTGTCAGGGTAAATTTTCAAACACAAGCCTCGTCTCCTCAACAAACATTGAGCAGAATGACGAGAAACAAATACAAATCGAGGAAGAACCGATGGAAGATGTTAGATTTTCTAATACCCGATCAAATAAACCCTTTGAAGTGATATATAACACAGGGAAGGACTTCAAAATATATAATTATTCAAATTTTGTTTTCTCCCAACCCCTTGTTGACATTTTAGCCAAGGGCATAACTTTTATACCCTCTAGACGTGCTAGTGTTGATAAATCAATTTTAGACCTTAAACTTTTTGTGAGAAAGTTGAACTTGGCCCTTTTATTGGGAGAGATGGTCCAACCAAGGCCTATGTATCACATTCCAAGTACATATAATCCACCTTTGGCCCCTTGCTTGGGAGTGTTCGAACACATGTGTGATGTGGACATTAGGAATTTGCTTAAGTGTAAACGACAGACCCACTTCAACATTTCCAAAATTGAATTGGACTCATTGGAAGCTCTCAGTTCTTCTTCTATCAGAATAATGAAACATGACAAAGGAGGTAGATTAGTAGCTATGGAACAGGATGAATATACAGATAGACTTTTAGCGATACTTTCTACAGAGACTTATAGAGAAGTATCTAAGAATGAATTGAATATTAGTATGAACCGTGTGCGGTCATACTTTGAATACATGTTCATTAGTGGGTCTCTAGATATGGACATTTACAATTTTATTTCAGTACCCTCACCACGCATTCCAGCATTATTTGGGAATCCCACAATTCATAAAAGTATTGGTGATCCCCCTATGCACCAATTAGTAAACGCGAGGGGTAGTATTACCTATGCATCAGCGAAGGTAGTAGACACCATCCTCAAACAATATGTATTGCAGGTACCACACATAGCCAGAGATTCTTGGTCCTTTTTGGAAAAAGTTGGACTAGCTACCTTTGATGAAAATGCCTATTTTCTGACCATTGATGTCATTGATTTATATTCTTCAATTCCCCATGAGGTAGCACTTGAATGGATTCAATTGGAGATGATTTATTACCAAGCTCCACCCAAAGAGATATCTATGGTGAGCAAGTTGTTGAATATTATTTTGACATGTAACTATTTCACATTCAATAACAGATGGTTCCATCAGTTGATTGGTGTGCCTATGGGGTCTCCGTGTGGCACCAGTGTAGCTAATTTGGTCATGACTCATTGGGAAAGAACGTTTGCCTTCCCAATAATATTATTCAAGAGAAAGTCGTTCTGTACATAAGATTCTTGGACGACATTTTTATCTTGTTTAATGGCTCACTGGAAGAAGCCCAAGACCTAGTGATCGGCTTCAATAATTTGTCTGACTTTTTGAAATTTACTTGTACAATAGACTTGGAGAAGATATCCTATTTGGATGTGGAACTTTATAAAGACAGAAGTCTAGGTCAGTTTGGAGCCAGAATCCATCGGAAATCAACTTTCTCTAATTCTTATCTACATTATGATAGTGACCATCCGCTTCACCAGAAAAAAGCTATAGTCAAAGGACAACTTGTAAGAGCAGCTAGGATGGTGTCAAGGGATAGTGAATTTTTGGAAGAGTGTGATTTCATAGCCAATTTATTTCTGGATCGAGGTTATCCAGAAACCTTGATTGATGAGTTGTGTTTTGAAGTTAAGACCAAGAGAGCTAATGGCTATTTTTCTTCTATTTTGAGTCACATTGTTCCTGAATTGAGTCATTTACCATCACCTGTATGCCCTGATTCTCAGGGAAACATGTCCAGGTCCAATTTTATTTTAACTTTTAATACAGATGCCAATGACATAGTTACTATAATTAAGAGGAACTGGCGATTACTATCCCCTGAGTTACTTGGAGATCCAATTTTTGATAAAGCCCCATTGATAACACACAGAAGGGGCCCTAACATCAAAAATCTACGCGAAATTTACTAACACCAAGATCAGGGATGTATAAATGTAATATGTGCAAGTATTGCAGATTTGTCCAGGCAGGTACAGCCTTTACAGTTAAGAACAGGAAATTCCTCATGAGGGGACGTTTCACTTGTTCCAGTACACAAGTGGTATACCTTGCTCAATGTTCATCATGCCCCAGTTTTTACATTGGCAAGACTGAGAGGAAACTCCAGGAAAGAATGTACGAGCATTTGTATGCCATAAGAAGAATGAAAATGGACAATGCTTTGGCTATGCACATTCAGAACAACCCAAACCATGAGTTTACATTTATGGTTATAGATCAGCTGTATAATACCAATTCTTATGGACCTGAGACATATAGATTAGAATGTAAAGAGCTTCTTTGGCAATTAAGATTGGAAGTGTATCGCCCCCCTGGTCTTAACAGCTCGTTATCCATTAGTTGTTTTTTAAAACTTAAAAGTTTGAAGAGGTGACGAGCTGTTTATTCTCACAATTTTTTTTTTTTTTTTAAATGAGAGTCAAAAAATGAAAAATAAGAGTCGACAAATTAATGGTTTTATAACTTTATTAGTCGACAGTGGTGGAGGGTTAATAGTTATCAGTTATTGTTATGATTATACATCATTATCATTATTTTACAATATATATTATTGATTCATATTTTATTACTTAGTAATTTTAGGTCTACATACGCTAACTTTTAGACCTGTTTTATTTAATGACAGTATTAAACCTATACTGAGTAGCCTAAATTTATGTTATATTATATGTTACATGTCATATTTTATATTTCTATATTATTATTTTTATTATTTAGTGAGATATGATTAATATTATATTATTTTTCTTGGGTAGCTGTTCTAGTTATTTAGATACTTAGGACAGTATGCATTAATTTTATTATAATCATTATATTAGTTATTTTACTTGAAAGCAGGCAAGATACAATGTATGCATAGGTAATTTTTGATTAGGAAGCGTCGCACTTCCATTATTAGTATTTATGCTGTAGGTTGAATATTGTTATTTAAATGTTATTATATATTTTACATATTTATCTACTTTATACAGTTTAATAATCAAAATATTGGGCTTTTTTCTTTCAGTTTCAAAGCCTGCTATTATTACAGTCTTGGTGTATGAATTTTTTATTTTTTATTATGTTAATAGAGAATTGCAAATGCACCTTAGTTAGTTGTGATCTGTACTTTTAAGGAGCTAAAGGGAGAGCAAGGGGCGTGGTTAAGTGTTTCAATGCTGGTATTTAAACTCACTTGTAATGGTGGAAATGTTTTGCTTGTCTGAAGAAGTTAGTGCAAGGTACTAACAAAAAACTTTTACAGTGGCTTAATAAAATTTGTTGTTTTTCATGTTTTTTACGTTTTGGACTGGCCTGAGTCGAGTTCTTGGCTTTTGAATTAGCGGTGGTTTTCGCTAGTCTGTTTTTTCCGGTCTTGAAAGTTTAAATATGGAGATGCAACCAGAGCCGAATCATGGTCAAATGGGGCCCTAGGTAGGGTAATGGACCAGCTTCCCTCATCACTCCATTGCTCCACTACTTGTTTGTCTCTCCCCCGTTACCATAAACACTTTTCAACCCTCACAGTCTGCATACTATTTTCTTCTTTACTTTTGCAATGATTATAGAGATTTGGATTTAATTTAAAATTTCGATTTCAAATTTTGGAGCATAAACACTTTTATCTATTTGCTAAACAAAATAGTCTCATATGGAAAACAGACTTATCATGAGCAACAGTAAACCTGTCTTCCCCCTGAATCTCACATTCATTATAAATGCATCTGGATAATGGTGGATTAAGTGCACCTTAAGCCCTGGGCTGTTTTCAAACCATGGGCCCCCTGCATACGTTTTTTGGATCATGATTAAATGTTTGTGTTCTTTGAGTCACCTTCCTGATTATTTTAAATTTTATTTCTTGTTTAATAGAGCAACACCTGTTAAGAGTGCATTTTAAATTGCCAGATTTCAACATTTTTCTAGTAAATAGTGAAACAAAATGTATGAACCAGTAATGATGAAAGTACCCATATCAGAATATTTCAACTCTAGAAAGCCACTCAAACTGCTACTCCATCAGTATGTGGAGTCAACAATTATGTCCACTATACTGACTGGCAACAGTATAAAGTAGTCCAGTTTACTTTACACAAAAGCACACTAGTCAGGCAAAGACAGATCTATGACTTTAACTCTGCAGAGATGAAAGTTAGTCACTTTTATCCAAAGATATCCCCCAAACCCAGCAGTTATAGCTACATTCACAAAAAGAATGAAAATGAGCTGTTAGGTGCACTAGAATACTGAACTTAGTGCTTTTGTCTTATTAGTACATATTAAAGACTTCATCAGAGTTGAAAATTCCTTAAAACAGATGTATTTAAATAGCTGGAACTCACAAATGATAAAATAGACTGTATTTATTTCTGTGGTTTGTGCTGGGTTACTAGATTTAACTACATTGTTGAGTGCATCCTTCTCGGATGTCTGTGTCAAAAAATTAACAACAATAATGACCAAAGTACATATTTCAAATTTGTTTTACCCAAACAGATAGTAGCCAAAATGTTCCAACTTAATTCATGTGCACATGTACACTAGTCCTGCAAAGCCAGATTAAAACTGTTTAAATGTGACCAAATGATAAGAGCTTAAAGTGCTTTCATCCACAGATAGTCCCCCACCAGCAGTTATAGACACTTTGTTGACAGTGTACACCCCTTATTGTTATGAAGAAATAAATTACATGTACTTTATTGTTAGCTTTGGATGAACCATATGAAACTGTATAAATATCACTAGCACCATACCATAAGATATAGCCATGTGTAGCATGGTTTAAATAGAAGACTATTTATGAAGGCATAAGAAATAATAACCACCTGATAGCATATGCTAAGCCAATATGCACAATCTCTGCAGAAGTAAAAGTCATCTGAATAATTCCACATTAAAGAGAGCTATTACTAATGCAGAAGTTGCTTCTGGCTGCCCTTGAATAAATTGCCTGTTATATTTGAAAAAATGGTGTGCTAGTGATATTGCCATACCATTTCCTATGTAGTAGTTAATGGCTGGCAAACAATGACAACAGTTTCATAGTTACAATAAAAATCCATGCCTCTGCCATCTCTGCTCATTACAACACAGAGCTTCCCCTCTTTTCTCATCCTCTGCTTAATCAGTATCTTAGAGGGGCCACAAATTTAAGGCCACCCAGAAGATCACCAACTCCTGCATAGGACCTCAATTTTGTGCTGGAAAAACTCACTTTGCCTCCTTTTCAACCAGCAGCTTCTGCAGATATAAAATTTCTATCTTGGAAATTAGCTTTTCTCTTGGCAGTCACTTCAGCAAGAAGGGTTTCAGAACTACAGGCTCTCATGGCAGTGGAGCCTTTTATTATATTTTATCCGGACAGGTTTGTCTCTCAGGACCAATCCTTCTTTTATGCCTAAGGTGGTATCCAGTGTGGCTCTTAACCAGACCATTCACCTGCCAACATTTTACCCAAATCCGCAGGACAAGGGGGAGCGGATTCTGCATTCATTGGATGTACACAGACAACTAAGATTCTACTTAAACAGGACCAAATCTCTAAGAAAGTCTGAGTAAGTACTGGTAGCATTTGCTGCAATGTCAGAGGGGAAGGCTATATCAAAGCAGACTATTTTTAAGTGGATAAGCCACTGCATTCGTTTCTGCTACTTGCACCATAGTAAACCTGTGCCCAAGGGGATCAGATCACATTCCACCAGGGCTGCCTCTACTTCAGCAGCTGTTCTCAGAGCGGTTCTAACCAAAGACATTCTAGAAGCTGCTACTTGGAGCTGTGTTCATACCTTCACAAAGCATTATCATTTGCCTCTCTTCTCCAAATCCAGGGCAGGCTTTGTCACTGCAGTTCTGCATGGCCTTATAGCCGCTCCTAATGCTATTTAGTTCCATCCTCCCATCCATAGCTTTGGGATTCTACCCAAATGTAATGACTGCAATAGTGAAACATGAAGAACATAGTACAGTTGTGTACACTTACCATAAATGTAGATGTTCGAGTGTATTCACTGTTGCAGTCCAGGTTACTCACCCGCCATCCCCCTTTCTATACCTTTTCTTTCCTTCACTATACACAAAAGTCTTTGTGGTGTAGTTGATTTTAGATGAAGGTAAAGTTTATGTTTCTAAAAGTGCATTTATATATATTTACTGTTTATTTATATATGTATGTATATATATATATATATATATATATATATATATATATATATATTTATATCTTTTTTTTTTTTGCTCCCCATTTGGGGGGGGGCACCTGACATCTGGGGCAAGAAAAACTGAATAAAATGGCGTTGGCTGCATGTTTTATACCCCTGACGACCTGACGTCATGGAAGAAGAGACAGCAGCTGACGCAGGACCCAAGACTTTGTTATTCAGGCCGATTGAGGGCAACCTGCCAGCAGATTACCCAAATGTAATGACTGCAACAGTGAATACACTCGAACATCTACATTTATGGTAAGTGTACACAACTGTACTTTAATCTTCTCCATCCTGTCATAAGCATACCAATTACTCTGTTTCCCGAGTGTTACACTGTTCTAGTCTTTTCCCCATTGTTTTACAGCTCTTCTCATACCCATCTTCATCTCTGGTATAATCAACTTTGTGTTCCAGCTGTCTCATTATCTGTCCTTTTTTTCCACCATTTATATACTATTATCCGTTCACTACTTCATTACTGTTTCCTCCATTGATAAATATATAATTACGTTTTTTTTTTTCAGTTATTTTTGTATGCATCTTACTACTTTATTTTTATTTTCATCATTGAAAAATGTATAACAAAGATTGCTATACAATTTAAATTATTTTGTTGTATTATTTTTATATATTCATTACTGATACATTTGTAACTCGTAATGCACATTCTCATTTTTATAGCTTTTGTCAATTTTTTTTATACAGAATAATCTTAGTTAGGCAGTGTGCAAAATAGTTGGTGACTGTTGTGCTAAGGTCTGTTTCTAAAGGAGTATTGAGAAGGAGCTTATGGTCTACCAGATCAATTACTTGAGTCAGATCTGTGAATATAGTGCCTATGATTTTGCCTTTATCCATGTTTATGAGAATGTGGTCTGTAAGGGTCCAAAGTAATGGTATCATGATTCTCCCTTTTCAGAACCTATGTTGGATGTTGGTGTCTGTATAAAACTTCATGTTTTGTTTTAAGTAAAATGAAATTTAGAAATGTATGATTTTTTTCTGATACAAACAATGAACAAGGATAGGAATATGTGTAGTTCCAACCTCACCACCATGAGTTTTGAGGAAAAAATAAAAAACAGAGAAACTAGTGATCTTAAAACCTTGTTGATGATGTCATTCGCAATAATTCCCAAAAATCATGAAACCCAGGTAGTGTTCCAAAGCAATCAGCCTTTACTTTTCAAAGACAAGTGATCCTCAGTAACAAAAATCAGAAATATTTTACAATGTTAAACATATCAGCTTTTTTACACTTAGAAGTAGGCTTGGAAAATATATGTATTGTTTAATTTTAAACCAGGCTTTTCAAGGCAAACAATATAAACAGAGCCATAAACAGTGTACTTTAGAACAACACATACCCACCCTCACACACTAAACCTGATTAGGTCAAACTTAATTCTAGTTAAGGGAAACACTACCTATCTATTTGCACCCACATTCCCAAATGATGTGTTGAGGAAAGCATACCATACACCTAAAAACACTAACTTTTAACTAAAATCACTTTTGGCTAACTAATGCAATAAAGCCTTGATCAGGTCTGTGACAAGAACTAAAATCATGTACACAGGTAGACAAGTAAAAAGAGTTAACTAGATTGATAGAAAAAAAACACATAACTGTCTAACCATAAACATTATCTAACTAGAACACAATACATATAAATATATATTTATCTAGTAATATCTAATATGCATTAGTGTGTATAAAAACAATTATTTATAGCTCAGAAAAATTATTTAGAAAAAATTATTTCAGAAAAAAATTATTTTATTTACAGTATTGTTGTAGAACAGTACCTCCCTGGTTAGGTTGCGCAGGAGTGGCTGCGACTTCTGTGACTGACATGCTAAATGGCTGTGATGTTGTTTGCAAATGATGCATGACTGACTGCCATGCAAATTTGACAGTGACATCATGCATACATTGGTAGATGATTGACAAATATTGAAATCGCTGCTGTGCAGATGGGTTCCACTGGAGACAGATGTTATTACTTTGCCTTGGTCCATATTTTACAGAGCCAACAGGCCACTAAGAGCTAGGGCTAAGGTTAGGATTAGGGTTAGGGCTAACCCTACACCTAACCCTAATCTGAACCATAACCCTAACCCTAGTCTTAGCCTTAAATGTTAGGGTTACAGTTAAGGTTAGGATTAGGGTTAACCCTAGGCATAACCCTATCCCTAATCCTAACCATAGCCCTAACCCTAGCCCTGCCTCCCCGAGCTAATGCGCTAAATACCCAATGAATATTCATGAGGCCGGTGACGATATCACCATGAATATTCATTCATTATTCAAACAAATCACCGGGTGTTGGGTGGTAAGCGGGTTTAGGCAGGACTTGCTACTGTGCATCCGGGTAGGTACTGTTCTGCAACAATGCCTTATTTACAGTTCAAAAAAAAAAATGCCAGTGCTTTGCAGTTAAAAAAAAAAAAAAAAAAAAAAAATGAAAAAACTGCCATGACAGTTTTCATGTTTACAGCTCCAAAAACATGTTTATTCAATGAAAACCAGTAGAAAAAACACACAAAATAATGGATGAAGTAAACTAGTAAGGTGTAAAAGTGTACAGGTGTGTGCATGAGCATACACCAGTATGATAAATGGGGGAATTATACCAGTACTTCATGGTAATACTTTATGATAATAGCTGTATGAAAACAATGTGTGTTTTGAGTTTACCATTTAAATCTCTGGTGTGATGCAAGAGTGTACGAAATCTAATCAAAGCAGAACTGAGGTTAAAGTAAGTAAACGTATATAGATTTACATACATACTACACATAATTTTTTTTATGTTTAGAACATAAAATACTTCCTCAGAAATTTCCTAAAAAACCTTTACAGATTGGGTGGCAGGTTACGTAAATTCAACACACTCTTAATAGAGCAACAGTAAAGTCCTGGTTTTCTGAATTCATTTAATTTCAACCGCCAGCATAATTCTTTTTTCTCCAAAAAAACCATTGACATCCCCTTTAAGCTCATCCATCTCCACACAGTCCAGAATGATAAATTTAAAACCAGAATGTCTGGGGTGTTCTGATAAGTGTTTGGATAAGGTATTCCTCTGGCTTTTACATCTGATGTTGGAAAGATGACCTGAGATCCTCCTTTTCAGTTTATTCACAGTCTTACCTACATAAAATGAAGGCAGTCACTACACATGGCCCTATATACAACTTTTTCAGTATTGCAGTTACCACCTGCTGAAATTTTCACCATCATTTTAAGATGGGGCACTCATATGAGTCGCACCTCATCAAGTACTCACAGAAGGTGCAGTTTGGTGGCCCACAGATTGTAGCGCTCATGTCATCCTGGTGTTTTTTATTTTTCTTTTATTTGTTACTCACTATACAGACAAACACTTTGGTTGTGGGTTTTTTCAACTATCCTTCCATCGATTAGACAACATACATGAGCACAAATACGTTAGCCCTGAGGTTCCAAGACGTTGTCAATAGAAATGCCCTGGAACAGCTAGTCTGCACCCCCACATGTGACTCAAATGTGCTAGAATTAGTACTCACCAACATGGGAGGTCTCTGCAGTACCTCCTGTGCGTTACCCTGCCTGGTAAGGTCAGACCATAAATCTGTCTCATTTGAAGTAACGATCAGACCTGGCACCCCCACAGGAGCAAAAAACTGAAAAATGTCTCCAAAGCAAACTACAGTCTACCAGGCAATGATATAAAAAGTTTCAAACCCCTGGCTAATGCAGCCAATAGTGACTGCTATGCAGAGAAGTACACAACTGCCCTGTATAACAATCTAAACAACTGTATAGACTCAGCTGAACCTGACTGGATCAAAAACAGGCCCTCACAAAAAAACAGGCCACCCTGGTGGACCTCGAGTATAAATAGGTTATATAACAAAAGGAAGAAACTGACATCTAAGGACAAGAGGGAAGGTAATCAGCAGAAGAATACCCTCCAGAGATTGAACAAGCAAATCAGATAACGTGTACAGTTTTCTAAAACTAGTTATGAAGCTAAATTAGCATCCCTAGCTAAGGATAATCATAAGGTATTTTATGAAGCTAAATTAGCATCCCTAGCTAAGGACAATCATAAGGTATTTTATGAAGCTAAATTAGCATCCCTAGCTAAGGATAATCATAAGGTATTCTTTAGCTACATCCAAAATCTAAAGGAATGTCCAAGTATATGCCAAACGTATAGTGGACGCTATCTCCCATACTGAACCTGAGGAAATTGCCAACCTGCTAGCTGACAGATTTGGAGCAAACTTCACCCCCCCCCCCCCCCCGTCCCCACTAGCCATACCCCAAAGCATACCTGACACCAGTCCTCTACCTAGTATCTCCAAAGATCATGGCATATTCATACTCTCTAAGGCCAAACGCACAGCCTCTATGGGACCAGATAACATCCCAGACTGCTAATTAAACAATCTAAAACAAGACCTAGAAGAACCACTTGGCACTCTCTTTATCCTCAGCCTGAGCACTGGCTTTGTTCTAGCAAAGGGGGTCCATCAACCGAACCTGGAAAGTATAGACACATAAGTCTAACCAGCCTTATCTGCAAGGCCATGGAAAGAATCATCATGGACGTTAACAGCCAGGACATGTGACCTTCAAACTCTTCAATCAACCCAGTGTGGCTTTGTTAAGGGTATGTCATGCTTACTGAACCTAGTGGAGTTCTTTGAGAATGTCACCAAAGCTCTGGATGAAGGCTTAACAGTACATACTGCCTATCTTGACTTGGCCAAGGCTTTTGACACAGTCGGGTATCATTGAGAAACTCTCTCAGCTGTGAATTAACTCATATGTCACTAGATGGGTAGCCGACTGGGTCATCGACAGAAAGCATACTGTCAAAGTTGAGGATTCCAGCTCTACCAGTAGACCAGTTACCAGTGGAGTACCACCAGGATCTCTGCTGGGCCCTCTACTGTTTGGAATCTATTTCTCGAAAGTCCAGGTGAAAGTAGATGGCCTTTGGCTTACTAAGGTCTCTGATGATTGCAAACTGGGTGCAATCACCGTGTCCCCAAATGATGTTAACATATTACAGAAGAGGGATAACACAGACAAATGATTGGTGCCAAAGCCACAGACTAAAATGAAATGCAAAGAAGTGCATTATTATCCCCTTTGGCAAAGAGGAAGTCCCTGCAAATTGCAATATTGACAGCGCCCTCTAAGCTCAAACCCAGTGGTGTGAGATTTCAGAACACAGGTTGATAGCAATCTAAACTTCAGTCACCATGTGTCCACAGTGGTAAGGAAAGCCTTCTGTGTTGTGACTCTCATAAGTAAAGGCATCACATTCAAGACTAAGGATGTTATAACTCCTCTCTACTCGACCCTCATCAGACCAATAATAAAGTACACTGCTCCCTTTTGCATGTACCTCACCACACACCTGCAGCCACTGTCGAGACCACAGAGATGACAGAGGTTTCTCACCAAGAAAATTCAGGACCTTTAAAACGTAACCTACATGGAAAGACTGAAAGTCCTGTTGCTGTACTCTGTATCCTACAGGCTGCTGAGAGTCATTTTGTACCAGGCCTACAGAGCAGTCTCTGATTCTGCCCCAGTGGAAACACTGTATGTCTGCAAATCAGATGGGGTAAGAGTCACTCACTCCAGAGATCTCAGCCTAGCCTGTGACATTAACAGAGCATGCTGGAGAGACAGGTGTGTCTCCCAGAAATTGCCACTCCTCTGGAATAAACTCCCAATTCATGTGAAGCAGAGCTCCTGAATAACCCTTTTCAGGTGCAACCTAGACAATTGGATGGGAGAATGTAAATTTATGCTGGGGGCTGGCATCTATGTACCTCATGGACAGCAGCAGTTGGTGCTGATCATAGACACGGTCTGCGAATAACAACCATCTAACCAAGGTCAGTGAGGGAACATGGGTATAAAATGGCTAAGCTTGTAAAGACCCTAGGGTTATTAGCCTAGTAACCTCCTATGAACCTATTGTATGAAAAGTTGAAAGGGGAACAAATTAATTGGCCTCAATTATTTGCACTTGTCTATATACTGCAAACTGTAGTTAAGTTGCTGAAGAATAACATCAGAAGAGGTGCATATGCATGTGAGTTGTGCTTTTATAGGTGGATGTGTAAGTACAAATGCACATGCGTGCGTGTGTGTGTGTGTGTGCACACGCACGCGTCTGTGTGCTTTGGATTTTGAATGAATGACTGTATGTAATGCGATGGTTATTCCTGTAGGTCTGCCATTGTCTTTAATGTTATTGTAACATGGAGCACTACTTATTTATCCACTAACATGAATATAAAAGTCTTATTCACTGTTGCCTGTGAAGAAGAAACTTGTGGCTTGTCATCCCTGTTGACAAGACCTTCTGCAGTCATGTTTGCTTTTCCTGGGTATGCATTCAAAGATATATTATTACTAAGACCTGCTATGTACCATTACCATTATCCTCTGTGTTACTGACTTCCAAAGGCATGTACAAATCGGGTCTATATTATATATTCAAACTTTCTAAACTTTGAATCCCATATATTCAACAACCTATGATCAAAGTTTAAAAGTTCGAATATATAAAAAAAAAAAAAAAATTACCTTAACGGTGCAGGTAAATGCACCAAATCCAAGATCACACTTCAGTGTAGAAAGGGGAAATTCTCCCATTCAGCACTGAGCAGCGCCATTACGTTTAACCTTCGAACTGTTGAAATGTCAATCATATGGTGTCGACCATATGACATTTGACATTTCAAGCATTCGGAGTTCTAATAGGAACCCTAAAAGTCATATCTGTCAGACAAGATATGCTCCCTTTCCCTTCATTGTATGGCTTTAGTATTCAAGCTCTAATACATATTAGCACATTTTGGCATGTTATTTTTACCACATCAGATTAAGTAATCAGCTATTTAACTCACACTGCATCTTTATAGATAGGTTATCAGTTGTTAGACTTGTGGTTTTTGTCTACTGATAATGAAGGTTTTAGTTAAAGCCTTCTATTAGGTATGTTTTGTGTCCTTAAATTTGTAATTTTTATCAGTGTAATTGGATTGGTTACCTGCCCTAAAGATGTATGTGTCATTGTTTACTCTGTGATGTGCATTCGCTGTTTTAGTTGCAGACAAGACTTTTTTCAGCTTCTCTGGTTTGTAATCATGGCTTAGATCCCAAATTATTCTTGCAACATTCTACCTGTTTTATCTTTTGTTTTAATACTAGGTCATCTATGTTGCCAGAAATGCCAAAGACACTGTTGTATCGTTCTACTACTTTGACAAGATGAACAGGGGCCAACCCGATCCAGGAACGTGGGAAGAGTATTTCCTTAACTTCCTGCAAGGAAATGGTACTGTCTGCACTATTAAATTGGCACTCTTATAAATACTACTGTAATACATGGTGTTACTCAACTGGTATTAAATAGTGACTTTGGTGACTTAATGACCACTGTAGATTTGATGAGACTGAATTAAGATATCCAGCAAAATATATGCAAGAAAATAATGCTGTCTCTATGGTTAAACTGGTATTCATAGTCTGTTAATTATTAAAACTTAATGTACTACCAGAAACTACCATTAGCTTATTAATCCCTAGTGTTACATCTATCCGATTTTCTAGGATCAGCCTAGTGATCTCTCTAGGTATCAAAAAATGCTTGCTCGTATTTACATTAATAACTCCAAAACCATGCTGGATACAAACTATAGAACATTTAAGTGATGACGAACACAACTCATTGATATTTGATCATTGTCAAATAGGTTCATAGGTTAGTACTAGGCTAACTGCCCTTGCGAGCCATTGTAAGCCTAGCCAATTATTCCTTGTGAGACTCAAACCCTGCACCTTGTATTTGTAAGGCAAACACCTTAACCATTAAGCCACCCTCCCAACCCTTGCTATACCTATATGCTATACCTTTCAACTGTCCAGATTTTCACTGAATGTCCAGATTTTGCTATACCTCTCAACTTTCCAGATTTTCACTGAATTACCAGATTTTTGCCTCACATTTTTGTGCTGTGCTGTTCATCATAAAATGTGTGGTTTTCTGGCATGTTGCTAAATAGTGACAACCATTTGAGTTTTGGACTTTATATCATTCAGAAAATGCATGCCAGAATGCCGTTATTCTAGCAATTTTCTGTAAGAGCAATATTTAAAATCTGTCCCTATTTTTGGACCTTCGCCTCATATTATTGTAGACTTTGTTTAGATTTCTTGCACTTGGAGGTTAAGAGGTATGTCTAGTGTAGCTAAAGAGATACTGAATGTTGTTCATATAGTTTTGTTGATATTGTAATAGTTTTCTTATTTCTCTAAAAATCTCAGCAATCAAATAACACAGACTGAACTGCTTAACTTTGTATAAAAGCTCACAAATAGCCGAGCATAATACTGGTGATAGTACGTGTCTAGCTTGAGTAGTTATTACACTATTGTATGCTGTTTGCAAAACATTACAGAATTTGTATTTACTCTGTTCACTGTGACTTATAAAATCTAGTTTAAAACCTAGAATATAATGAATGCTTCCACTACAAAATTAGTTATGCTAACCTTATACGATTTTAGAACATGAGTATTTGATTAAACTGTGAAGATATAACTGTTTTGTCAAGAGCTCAGACTTTAATTATTGGATATTACAGTACAAACTTCAAGATCTCCACTAGACAGAATGAAATTCCATGCCATTCTCTTTGAGTCAGTGTTTGATATCTTTTTAGTATAATTTTTGGTATTGGCTTTCATTTCCATTTAAACTGATAAAGTATGTATGAGAACTAATAACAAGCAAGTAGATGGTACCTAATAGACCTGAGTATTGCAGACTGTTGGGCCAGTCTGTTTGCCTGTAAGTCTTGTCAGGGATGTGGCATTTGTCATTTGAGTCTGGGTCTGGCAAGATCTTTTCCTAGCCTCCAAGATACTGCAGTGATTGATCGCGTCTGTATTACAACATGGAAGCTTTAGTTAATTGAATAACTAAAGCTTGATCTTGTAATATCGAAAGCTAAAATTGTCGAATGGCTGATTCAACCAAGGGAAACACTTCCCTTGGCTGAATCAAAAAAAAAAAAAAACTTTATATCCAAAATCAAATGGGGGGTCTGTGCCCCCCACACCTCTCCTACCTAAATATACCAACTCCGAGATTGCTCCAAATTGGAGAAATGGGCATACTCCACAGAACAGCCAAGGGAAGTGTTTCCCTGGGTTAAATTGGCCGTTCGACAATTTATGGTTTCGATATTGCAAGTTTGAGCTTCACTTATTTGATTAAGTAAAGCTTTGATCATGTGATGTAGAATCTTGATCATGTCTATATTACAACATTGAAGCTTTAGTTAATTGAATAACTAAAGCTTAGTCTTGTAATATCAATAGATAAAATTGTCGAACGGCCAATTCAACCAAGGGAAACACTTCCCTTGGCCGAATAAAAAAAAAAAAAAAAACTTTACATCTGAAATTAATGGGGGGGGGGGCTTCACCCCCCACACCCCCAATGTGAGGGGCTGTGCCCCCTACACACCCCTACCTAAATATACCAAATCCGAGATCGCTCCAAATTGGAGAAACGGGCATAGTCCACAGAACGGCCAAGGGAAGTGTTTCCCTGGGTTAAATCGGTCGTTCAACAATTTATGGTTTCGATATTACAAGTTCGAGCTTTACTTATTCGATTAAGTAAAGCTTCAATCATGTAACCGATTGATCTATGATGAATGTGTTTGTGTGTTGGGCACTCATTTCTGACTGTGACTGATAAAGTTTCTATTGTTAAATGGCCATTTCAGTTGCTGGCTGTCCAGACACTATATCACAGTGCTGTTCTTCTGACTGGTTGCTGTGTAACTCAAGAGTTTTGGTTGTTTGTGATAAAGTTGAAGGATATGACCTTGTATCACATTTAGGAATAAAGCATGCCCTAGTGTAGGAAAGATATTTCTCAAGAGCAGCAGCTGGTAAATATATTTGCTGGTCAGGTCTGCATTACTCCTCAGCTACTGTATATGTCTTTTTTTAAATATTCGGAGAAAGATCCTGTCAGAAAAACATTACTGCTTTATTATTTTCTTTGTAAATGCTACAAAGGACCTGAAAAAAAATCTGTCTGCAAAAAGAGTATAAAGGAAGACCTGTTGGGGAAGAAAATAATACTAATTTAAAACCGTACTGTGACTCTACTGACATTATCTGTGGTCAGTCAGTCAGTGTTACTTTATGAGTATTGAAAAAAGACTTAAGAAGACATTGTCATCCTTCCCTTAGTATAGGTTTAAAATGGACAACCTTTTTCTGGGTGATTGCTTGGCTTAAGGTGATAGCCATGGCTGTTAAGAAAGAAGACATGAGGAGACTACCAAGAGGTTTTACAAAGGTGTTGTTCTTTTCTGATTGTTATCAATAAATGGAAAATGAGCATTGATCTTTGGCAAGCTAATACGAAAGGGAATATGACATACTGGTTTCATTAAGAAAACAACTCTCCTAGCAAAGTTAACCATTTTATAAAAAGGAGAGATGTCACCACATCTTTGAGAATTTCTCATAAATTATTAATGCTGGGATAGAATGCCAATTAATTAGGATTGATAAAATCAGTCCATGGCATCCTTCCTGTACAAAGTGTTTGGTGTCGCAGTCCACTATACAAACAGCAAAATTATAACATAAATAAATGACCCTTTGCTAATAGAGTGCTGGGGAAATGGAAATCTGTTCCTGGACAACTTTGTAACATTATGGAACAAGATGCTTAAAGGTTTTTAAAAGCACATTTATTTAATCATTTGTATATAATGCAAATAAATTTGTAGACATTGTAAGCTGACAGATATAGACAATAATATAGTATTATACAGTCTAATTTAAATTCACCAACTAGGAGTGGCAGAAACACTAAACATTTCTTAAAAAGTAACTGTTCTTAAGGTGTACTATGAATAAAGTGTCACAGTGATAGCACAAACAAAATTAATCTTTATACATTTCTACACCGGGGAATGCGGTCTCATTACCTAAACATTTGAAAAGTATACAAAATCAAATTAATAAGATAACAGTCCTCTTGGATGGTCCTATAAAATAATAACCAGAAATGGTGCTGATTCAATATGGTGGCTGCATCATGTGATCAAATCTGTGGGAGATGTTTAAACTTTTGATACTTCTTTTGGTAGTGTATTATTGGACTTGTATATTCTGGCTTTTCCTACATTTGTTCATTCTTCTTGTTAGCAGTAATAGCCTAGAAGAGTTTAAAATAGAGAGTAGCAGGATTCAGTCTGTGGTTTTTACTGACCCTGATGCTGACATTGTTGCATTGAGGCTTGGTGTTTACTTTCATTTCTTTTCCTCTCTTCCTGGCTAATTGAAAATACTGGTGATATTAAAATACTGGAGTGTTGAGTTCCTTTACCTGATCCTGGTGGTAGACTGATCCTATAATAACCTGCTATGTCCCTTTTAGATTGGGATGATAGGTGCTGATCATTGTAAATAAGGGTAAAACTTGGCTAGGCTTGTAAGGGCCCTAGGGCATTAGCCTGGTAACCTCCTATGATTCTATAACTGTAAATTCACCCCAGGGGTTACACCTATGTCTTCCTGGACAGGGGTGATAGGTGCTGATCATGAAAATAAGGGTAAGAGCCCTAAGGTCATTAGTTTAGTAACCTCCTATGATCTTATAACTGTAAATTCACCCCAGGGGTTCCACCTATGTCCCTCTTGGACAGGGATGATAGGTGCTGATCATGGAAATAAGGGTAAAACTTGGCTAGGCTTGTAAGGGCTCAAGGGTCATTAGCCTTGTAATCTCATATGATCCTGTGAAAGGGACTGTAGCAATGGCTGTGATGGACAGTGGTGGACAAGTGATGATATCTTATGTAATGTCCATAGTGCCAGTGATTTCCAAGTGAAAGCTTTATTAATCCAAGCACTTTTTTGATCCTTGGCACATCATAGACCATATTTGGAACTGGCTGTGGATTTCTCATTTCTGAGGAAATCTATTGTTCTGGTTTTGCCACTTGTGGTGCTATTCAGGTATTTTGCTACATGTTTCTGTTTCCTGCGAAGGTGTGATTTTTGCCTTTGACCTGTAGGGGGACAACTTTAGAGCCGATGCCATATTTCATCATCTGTAAGGAAATCTCTCTGGTGGTGATGTCCTTTCAGATTTTCTAACATGCTTGGGTGATAACCAGTGAACAATTTAAGTCATTTTGCAAGAGTACCTATGGTATGATTTCCTGGCTTGAAACACACGAATCATCAGGATAGAAAAGTATTTACTGATGTATCTGGTACCTCTGCTTGCACCTTCAAAGAATGAATTATTGCATCAAGCAGCTTTCTTTGTATACCTCATACTTAATACATTCAATTAGTCATCCTTCAATGACCAATCTATATTTAAAGTGCCCTTCATAAATTACACATTGCCCATGTTCAGCTATGCATAATATATTTTATACAAAGTTACAAAGTTACTTTGATGAATCCCACCTGCTTTCTAACATAAAAAGTGAGATACTAAGAACGTCATTCCATTCCCATTAATAAAATGTGAGCATTCTCAACCATACAAATAACAATGTCAGTTTACTTATTGTAAACATTAGTGTCTAATTCCATATTTAAACCTTTGGGATATAGTATCCTGAAATTTATTATACATTTGGACTCCAATATTAACAACTTGTTAATATCCACGTCCCTGTTATTGGATTTAGGTTTAGCCAACACACTGAAAAAGAAAGTTTCTACTGAACCACTATGTGCCTGAATAAAATGTGTAGCTACTGGATTTTCCATCATATTCCTCCTTATGTCACTCAAATGTTCTATGATTCTTTTCTTGACAGCTCTTTTAGTCTGTCTGATGTACCATTTTATCTGCAAGCACCCACAACCTACAATATAGACAATTCCACTAAATTCACAAGTGTATGCTTCACTTGCTCTGTAAACCTTGCCATTGATGTTGACCCCATCTGTGTTTTTTATTTTCTCACAAACTATACAGTTTCTACATGGAAAACTTCCCTTAGTATTTTGTACCTTATATGGTTTGCCTTATAATTAAAGCTCTTTTAAATTACTAGATCTCCCATAGGAAAACACTGTCCTTTCTGGGAAAATGTCCCCATACTTTTCATCATTCAAAACTATAGGCCAATACCTGCACACTAACTCCTTTAGTTTATCCAAAAAGGGAGAATATTGGGTAACAAAGAAGAGAGAATTTTGCCCTTCCATCTTCTTATTCGAGTTGACATAATGCCATCTAGTACATTCGACTCCCTCCCTGGAGCTCCACAGTAGGCCTAACTTTCTCCTGGCCTTGCTTTCCGCGGCCATTAAGACATCTTCCTGATAGCCTCTTACATATAACTTATTCTTTACCATGCTGAACTCATTCAACAGTTCATCTTTATCTGATGTATTATTGGCTAGTCTTAAAAACTCACCGTTTGGCAAAAATTGTTCACAGCCGTTTCCTTAGTGTATGGTCTATGGGCCACCCTAGAATTGTCATCCACAAAGTATTCCAAGTCCAAATAATGTATAACCTCTTTACCTGTCTTATATGTGAATTCTAAGCCAAATTGATTATCCTGCAACATGCTGATAAAGTTTTCAAACTCTTCCATATTTCCGCTACAAATAAATATAAGATTATCAATGTATCTTTTAAAAAATACCACCTTGTTCTTATAAAACATCATGTTATACAATTTCATTCTCTCAAAATAATCCATGAATAATATTGCATATACAGGAACATACGCAGCTCAAATTGCAGTCCCTTCCAACTGTTAATGATTTCCATCAAACGTAAAACGGTTGTGCGTTAATGAAAACTCAAGGAGACAGATCAGGAAATCTGTTCTTGTACCCTCCCCTAACATGAGGAATAGGATGGAAAATCCAGTAGCTACACAATTTATTCAGGCACATAGTGGTTCAGTAGAAACTTTCTTTTTCATTGTGTTGGCTAAACCTAAATCCAATAACAGGGAGGTGGATATTAACAAGTTGTTAATATTGGAGTCCAAATGTATAATAAATTTCAGGACACTATATCCCAAAGGTTTAAATATGGAAACTTTGTATAAAATGTATTATGCATAGCTAAACATGGGCAATGTGTAATTTATGAAGGGCACTTTAAATATAGATCGGTCACTGAAGGATGATTAACTGAATGTATTAAGTATGAGGTATATAAAGAAAGCTGCTTGATGTAATAATTCATTCATTGAAGGTGTAAGCCGAGGTACAAGATACATCAGTAAATACTTTTCTATCCTGATGGTTCATGTGTTTCATGTTTTTTTTGGAGGTGAACGTGTGTTTTGAGATGATTTCCTGGCTTGCCATGATTTGCCATCTCTTCTGTGAATGAGAGGGTTTACTTCAAACATGGGGACAAAATGCTCCACACCGGAAATATACCCCTCACTAGTGAGATCTGACCACAAACTAATCACCCTGGATATACATATCCCACCTCCACCCCCAGCACAAAAGACCACAGTGAAAAACTTCTCAAAAGCAGACTTCACTCTTCTTAAGACTGAGATGGTATCCTTTAAGCCCACTGTGCCAGTGGATACCACATCCCACAATGCCGAATCCTTCACAAATGCTTTCTATGGACATCTCGAAGAATGCATGGATCATGCAATCCCAAACAAATCCAAGTCCCTCTCCACCAAATGTAAGCGTCCTGTCTGGTGGACCTCAGCCATAAACAAATTGTATAACAAAGGAAGGAAGCTACTGCACGTCAGAGCGAAATCCCATGAAGGGAAGACATCTCTAATCAACATTAGCAGAAAACTACATTCTCTCATAAAAACATCCAAGGCAAACTTTGAGAGAAAAATCGCTAAGGACAGTAAAGATAACCACAAAGCCTTCTTCAGCTATGTTAGAAACCTGGGTGGAAACCCTCAGATATGCTCAGAGTTGGTTCACAACAACAAAAAATACACTGAACCCACAGATATTGCCAACATTCTGGCTGACAGGTTCAGTGAAAATTTCTCCCCTCCTTCACCCCCAAAAGAAGAAATACTTATCCCAGCTGAATGTAATCTCCCTGTCATCTCAGATGTCCAAGTGAGAACTCCCTAAACAAAGCAAAAAACACAGCATCAATGGGACCTGACGGTATCCGACGGGTGCGTGTTACGTGAACTCGAAGAGGAGCTAAACCCACACATAAAAATGCTATTTAACCTTAGCCTTACTTCGGGATATGTACCTGAACACTGGCGTACAGCAACAGTGGTCCCACTCCACAAGGGGGGTGCCTCTACAGACCCTGGAAACTACCGCCCCATAAGCTTAACTAGCCTGGTCTGCAAAGCTATGGAAAGAATCATTATGGAACTCATAAACAGAGACATAGGGGACCTACAGACACTTGACCCCACCCAGTTCGGCTTTGTAAAGGGCAGATCCTGCCTTTTAAACCTGGTTGACTTTTTCAAAACAGTCACTAGAGCCATTGATGAGGGCAAAGCAGTCCATACAGCATACCTGGACTTGGCTAAGGCCTTCGACACAATACCCCACTCAGGCATCATAGATAAGCTAAACAGCTTAAAAGTAAACCCTTATGTCACTAGATGGATTGCAAACTGGCTAAAGGACAGAACCCATAAAGTTAAAATCGCTGGAGCAATGTCAGACTCAAAGCCAGTCACAAGTGGTGTCCCACAGGGATCTGTCCTGGGATCCCTCTTGTTCGGCATTTATTTCTCAGATGTTAAAGCAAACATGGGAGGGCTGTGGCTGACAAAATTCGCAGATGACTGCAAACTAGGCACCATAGTCGATACACCAGCAGACACACACATCCTACAAAAAGGCCTCACTGAAACGGACAACTGGTGCCGTAGTCACGGCCTTAAACTAAATGCCAAAAAATGTATAGTCATCCCTTTTGGAAAAAACAAAATACCCACAAATTATCACATAGACAGCAACCCACTGAGTACGGAAAAAGTAATCAGAGACCTAGGGACCCAAGTAGACAGCGACCTCTCATTTGACACCCACGTTGCCAAAGTGGTTAGAAAAACATTCTACCTTGCACACCTCATCATGAAGGGATTCACATCCAGATCCAAGGATGTCATTGTACCCCTATATTCCTCCCTCATCAGACCCATGATTGAGTACAATGCCCCATTTGGTATGTACCTCACCCGGCATTTGCAACAGCTGGAGAGACCACAAAAGTACCTCACCAAAAGGATCAAGGGTCTCCAACATATGTCTTATTCTGCCAGACTAAAGAAACTTCAGCTCTATTCAGTAGCATACCGCCTGCTCAGAGGTGATCTCTGCCTGATGTACAAGGCCATGTCCAGTCAGGATCTGATGGACATGCTCCACCTCAAAAAATCCAAATCCATCAGGACCACGAGAGCTAAAGACTTAAACCTCGGCACAAGTATGAATAGGACATGCTGGAGGGATAGATTCATAACCCAGAGGCTTCCCATGCTTTGGAACAGGATCCCAGTTCGTATTAGGCAGAGCACCTCACTGACTCTCTTCAAGAGAAATCTTGATGAGTGGATGGGAGATCGTAAGTTTATCCCAGGGGTCACATCTGTGTCACTGCTAGACAGGGGCACAGTAAACTAATTCTATTATATAAGGGGACCTTCATTGTGTCACTACTAGACAGAGGCACAGTATTCTAGATTTATTCTGTACATTTTTGTACCATTTCATGGGGTGGCAAAAGCCACATCACTATGGCTAGGCTTACAAATGCCCCAGGGCAGATAGCCTAGTACTATACTATGAAACTATGAAACTATGAATGTTTGCAACAGTAACCATTTTATTTGCCAAGACTTGCAGTACAAAGTGCTAGAATGTGGAGAATGAATCACCAAAAAATTTGGGCTTACATAGACTAAGTTTGAGATTGCCATTTCTCAGAACATTCCCTTTTCTCTGAGTTATGCAATCTTGGAGTTGATATGTACATATAAGTTCACGGATAGGAAAGGTTGGCTCCCTCATACTGAGAAATAGAAGGAGGCTTGCCACCCTGCAAAACAAGGTTAAAGGAGAAAAACAATGTTCACTGTTCTATATTTTCCATCTTTTATTTTATTTTATTTTTTTTTTAGCATTTTGAATTCCAACATTTCAATAAAGGGCTATTGGCAACACTCTTTAGTGGTACAGACTTTTGTATATATTGATAATGTTAGTCTAGCAATCTAGTATTGTTTTGGTCACTGTTGGAACTGTAGGATAAACTGTTATCTGTAATTTGTATATTTTTATTTATTTATGTGTGTATTTTCATTTTATTTTGCAACTGCTTATGATCAACTGGGCATCTGTATTAAGACTGCTGGGAGGATTGCCCTGAGTGCCGGAAAGGTCTTGCTATGGTTATATTACTGTAAAAGCAGGAACCTTATAGTCAGGACTGCTTTAACCATCCTTTCAATGATTGTGATTGTTTTGTTCTGCCTTATAGTATCTTGGTTTTCTCATTCATTGAATAAATCTTTTAACATCCTAGTGTAAGCCCAGATGTTATGTGGTTTATTAGGAATTATTTGTCATTAAATTGCTTCTTGACATTTATTTTAGTTTGATTTTATTTAATATTTTCGTGGTACAACTGATCCTTTATAGTCTATTTTTGATTTGATCTGCAGTTATTTATTAAGTTGTTTGCATTGTCAGTCCAGAATGAGGCTCTCATGGCTTTGTGTCCCTTTTGTCTTTATGACCCTTGAACTTTATACATCATTAAGGTATAGGAAACATGGGGTAGAAAAATTGCATATGGTGGGTTTTAGGAGGAATTTTCTGCTCCCAGGCCCTTACTGGGACTATGCTGTTGGGGTTAGAGTCACTCAGCATCATCTGAAGGGGGAATAGATTTGGGACTGTAGTTTTCACTGTTTCATTTCAGTACCTTAGGAGCCTGTATGTCAGCAAGGCACTAGGACCTGCTGTCATCAAGCAATGTTTAAAGATGTGTTGTGCAATGCTACATTTGTAAAGAATAAGCCAAGTGTTATAGTTCATTTGGTTAGCTTTGTAGTCCTCCCTTTTGTTCATAGGTAAGAACTAGGCTAGATGCCTTTTATAGGCCACTTAAACCCAATGAAATTCCCCTTCAAATGTGAGAATCAAACCTGTACCTTGTGACTGTGAGGTAAGTAACTTAACCATTATACCAACCCCAACCAACCTCTGTCTCGTAAATAGCACTGTGACGTCCGTGCACTGGCCCAGTAATCGAGGAGCCGCAATCCTCACCACTAACACCAGTGAGGGGCATCCACATTGGGAGGATAACAAGTACACACACAGTAAAGTACAATTTCCCTTAAGAGGACACAGAGATCACAGTCAGTCTGGGGCTGGTTTCCCCCTTTCTGTCCAGATCCCCAATAAGACTCCCCACTGGCACAGCTATAGGGTTCAGATCTCAGCTGAGTAGTCAAACCAAAAGCTCCAGCACCCTCTCTGTCCAACCAGTGCTTTGTGTCCCTGTCCAAGTAGCTGACACACACACTCACTTTGAGATTTGAGTTATATACAACACCCAGACACTCCTGGGGAAGGCTGGCACAGGTTCACTAGCTATGACCCTTCTGCCCAGACTATAAGGTAGAAATCACTGCCATCAACCACTAGTTATCAACTACTAATAAGGCCCTTCCCAAGGGGTGACCAATTCTACTGTGTAATGTTACTGTTATCCAAATAGTAAGTGTGACCCAGGGCTAAGGCTATTGCAGTATCACCAAATACATGCAAGAACTGTAAGAGCTTAACTATCTCTACACAAAACAGCCACCGTTAAAAGGTTTAAAAATATTTAATAATAAATAATAAAAGCACTAGACAATACTCATTAATTCAACACAGTGACACTTGAGAGTTCAGAAATCACAGGAAATACTTTAAAACAGCATTGTAGGATAGTCTCACATAAATATAGAAAGCATCTACACTAATCTGGCTATATTCCTATCTATCGCGAAGAAAAATACTAAGATCTAAATCCTACTTACAAGGCAAAGTGCTGCTGAATTGTCAGCTTCAGAACAAAATACAAAATGCACTTCTTTCTTTCTGAGATGGTCCTTAAGTTGATAATGCACATTACTGCTGAATCATTTCAGATTACATCATTCTTGTCACTTTTGATTTAGTCCCCAGGCTAACAAACTCAAAATTTAACATTTCTTTGTGATCTGCAGCTGCCAGGAAGTCACAGCAATAAAAGACACTTTACATGTGAAACCTAGTAATTATCTTTGTCTTAAGACAATAGAAAGAAATTTCAGCTGCAGATATCCTGTCTCCTAGCTTAAGATCACAGACAGTCCTAAAATTCTTTACTTATCAGCTTTCTTCCAGCAGGGTGCACTGTTGTTACATTTTTGAAGCTCAGCACATAACACAGTTTTTTTATATTTGTCAAACAAGCCTGTGGTCATATTAATACTTACAAGGACATATAATTATTTTCAAAATTCTATCTAGCTGGGCTGGCAGCCTCTCAGTTCATCACAAGCACAATGGATTAAGACTGTGAGTTGTTAATGATTTGCTTCCTTTGTATTTATTTATTTTCCTTTGATTACTGATAGAGTCTGACTGAGTTTGGCAAAACACCTTTTCAATGGAGGCCCAGGAAGAAAAGCTCACATATATATAACAGATATCAGTACATAGTATAAAAAAAACTTTGATAAACTTTGACAACATAGCTCTTTGGTAAATGTTCAACATTCAAAAGTCATGTATGAATACATTTTGACATAGTTCATTTGCTTACATAGTTATACATGGTACTACATAGTAAAAACTTAGATTTTTGTAGTGCAGCATACCAAAAGTAGCAGTAAATCAGCAATGGCATAAAGTATGAATAGGTACAGACACTTGAGGAAAATTTTTGACAGTGGCAGAGGTATGTCAGGGTTTGAAAGACAGAGAACGGTAGTAAGAGTTTTGCATGTGGTGTGAGTTAAGAGGTAAAAGGTATTGATGATGACGGAGTAAAACTATGTTCCACTAATGTGGTGTTAGGCTCAAGCTCAGAAGAGAAAGGATAACTGGATGACAGGAACAGTTGGAATTTACACTGGTGGGATACATGGGCAACACCAAGAGCTTGTTAGACGTTTTTTTTTTTCAGATACATTTGAAATTGAGATTTTATCTACCTGTCTCAGGGGAAGGAGCAGTCTGTTCCAGAACTTGGATTCATTGCTTGAGCAAAGTGAGCCTCCAGATCTGTTATTGGATTTAAGAGTTGATAATAGATTTTTGGAGCTGGTACATAGGCTTCTGGGTTGGAAGTAATGTTGAAGGATGTTTTATAGTGAGGGATATTTATCAGGTTTATTAATAAGACTGAATGCTGTTTGTATGTGAGATGTTGTGGTAGTTGTAGCCAGTCTATTTATTTAGGGAATTCAAAGTGGTTGGTTCGTTTTTTATGGTTCATAGCAAATTTAGTGATGCTTCTAATTTTGAGTACCTGAAGGTTGGCAAGTATTGGGGAAGCATAAAGAATAGAAGGAGATATTTTGAAGCTATGGTCTAGCAGAGGCTGTGAAGTAATGGCTGACCCTGCATAGCAGTCTGTGGTTTTGAAGGTTTTTTTAATAGTTTTTTTGTATGTGTTGATAATATTTTAGGTTGTTGTCTGTGGTGACGCTGAGTAGTATTGTGCGTGATACAATTTCTATTAGTGTAGTATGCTAAATTGTGTTTTTTGTTGGTC
Organism: Protopterus annectens; assembly: GCF_019279795.1. Taxonomy (NCBI): domain Eukaryota; kingdom Metazoa; phylum Chordata; order Ceratodontiformes; family Protopteridae; genus Protopterus; species Protopterus annectens. The sequence goes on from NC_056744.1 coordinate 1,589,928,839, forward strand.
AGTTATTCTGAGGAAAAAATAATTAGTTTCTCAGTAACTTTGATTTAGGGAGCCAGGATTTTTTTGAGGAGAAGGATTCTTGGGTAAGCTGTTGTAGTTCATTTAAGGTGGGGCATAGCAGATTAGGGTGGAGTCATCTGCATGCTGTACTATGAAGGCATATATAGTTGCAGCATTTAAGTTATTTGTGAAGATATTAATAGTAAGTGGCCCAAGCATTGATTCTTGGGGAATACTGACAGTGACATGAAGAAATTATGACAATTCTGTTTGTCATTTTACAGCCAGCTGTCTCTCGCTGAGGTAGCTGTAGAACCAAGATAGGGAAGATATAGAAAGACCAAAATATATTAGTTCAGTTAGTAGTTTTTGGTGGGAAACTGCATCAAAAGCTTTTGATAGATCTCCAAATATGGAGAATGTTCCCAATAATAGTGTTGGTTAAACTAAGGAGGGTAGTAGTGGTAATATGGTTGGGGTGGAGACCATGTTGTGTGGGTGTGAGGTGATTATTATTTATGGTGTGTGTGTGTAGCTCAGTATGACTGCATTCTTCCAGAATTTTTAACAGAGGTAGTATAGTGATGGGGCAGTAGTTTGTTATGTCCCTAGATTTTCCACCTTTGTGCAGGAGTCTAATCACATTATTTTTCCAAAGAGAGGGAATATAGTTTTCTCTAATGGACTGGTTGATCAGGTTAGGTGAGTGCATCAGCTGCCAGTCTGATATATTTGCGTGGTAGATTGCCAGTGACTAGTGTGGTGCGCTTTAGTTTGCAAAGATTTCTGACAGCTGAGGTGAGGATTGGTTGCAGAGTAAAAATAGGCATCTGGTTGCTTTGTGGGATTAGTAAGGAGTGGTTATTATCTTTGATGAGGGTGAGAACTGTTTAAATGAAATGAAAGAGTCAAATTGGTCGGCAAGAGAGTCAGTCTGATCGTTTGTTATGGGGGCTGAGGTGGTTGTTTGACCTGGTAGCAGGAATGTATTTCAGGATGTCATAGAATTGTTTTGGGGTTTTTTGGTATGTGTGTTGTATGTTAGTATAGTAAATCTGTTTGCCTAGTTTTATTAGGTGTTATGCACAATTTCTTAGCTATTTGTAATTTTGTAAGTTTGATTGAGTTTTTTTTTCCTTTGCCCATTTTTTCTGTGTCTTGTCCCTTGGTATTATAACTTGTTTGGTATCTTTAGTTAACCAAGATGCTGGGCTAGATTTTATTTGCTTATTATGTAATGGTAATAAGCAGTTTAGGGTATTAAGAAAACTGGAATTGAATTTGGTTGTTGTTCTCATGGTTGGGTTTTTAGGACATTCCAGTCATATTGTTTTAGGCTGGAGCCAAAGGTTTCTTTATTGAAGGTAGTGGGTCTACAGACTTGGTTATAGTGAGGTTGTTTGATGATATTGAACGGTTGTCAAAGGGCGAATGATGGGAGATGGTCAATAAAGGTGTCTAATAGTCTAAGTGAGCTTTATTTATAGAGGAATTTGAAAGAATTACAGTTTAGAACTGATTGTTCTTTCTTTTGTCATATCTTAGAGTAGATATAAGATGGGTGAAATTGTAAAGATTTTTTGGGGACAAGAAATTTAATTTTTTAAATCTGTATTTATGTCTCCTAGTATGATAGTTTCAAGGCTGATATCGTCAGGTACCCAGAATAGAACATCTTCTGTGTTGCTGATATTATTTCCATGAGTCACATAAATGGCTATAATGCATAACCTTTTAAGTTTGCTGAGTTTTAAGTAGGCAACTCTATTACTTTAGCATTGCTAAGTTTTAGAATGTATATCAGGCATAGATGTAACTGTGGTGTGTCTGGGATAGTGATTGCTATTCCTTCACATTTTTATTTTTATTTTCTTGCCTAAGAATGTTGTATCCTGGAAGTAGTAATTCACTGTCTTTAGTGTTGGGTTTTATTCAGGTTTCAGTAGCTATTAACATATCAGGGGAGTATAAAGCCAGATGAGCATGTAGGTCAGGTAATTTGTTACTAATGCTTCTTAGGTTTATGTTTTGTAGGAGAAGGCTACTTTTTGTATTTGTGGAGACTTATTTTGAAGAAGTTGTTTAAAGGTGTGAGTTTGTCCAGGGTTGGGGTGGATGTCCTCACTAAGGTTAACTAAAAGTGAGAAAGGCTGTAGAGTTGGTAGAATTTTGTATTTTTTGTTTGAGTCTTAGTTTTTGTAGTATGGGATTATAGAGCTTGTATTTTCTTTTGTAGAGTTGGGGGTAGTTACATTGTAACCACTGCAGGCTATGACATATGTATAATGAGTTGTGTGTGTGTGTGTGTGTGTGTGTGTGTGTGTGTGTGTGTGTATGTGTGTGTGTGTGTGTGTGTGTGTGTGTGTGTGTGTATTGTACATGTTGTGTAGTGTGGTGGTATATTAGAATGGTTCATAGGTTCATAGGTTCATAGGTTCATACTAGGCTATCTGCCCGAGGGCATTTACAAGCCTAGCCCATAGTTTTGTGGCTTACGCCACCCCTTTAGTATGGGGAACTATACCCATTATTTTGCTGTGCTTCTGTTGAGCAGTGACACTGAGGTAATCCCTGGGGTATATCTGCGATCTCCCATCCATTGGTCAAGATTTCTCTTGAACAAGGCCAGCGAGGTGCTCTGCCTCACATATACCGGGATTTTATTCCACAGCATAGGGAGTCTTTGGGTGATGAATCTATCCCTCCAGCACGTCCTATTAATAGCCATGTCGAGGTTTAAGTCTCCCGCCCTTGTGGCTCTGACGGATCTAGATTTTTGAGGTGAAGCATATTCATCAAATCTGGGTTTGACATGGCCTTGTATGTTAGGCAAAGGTCACCTCTGAGCAAGCGTGGCGACTGAATAGAGCTGGAGTTCTTTCAGTCGGGCAGCATAGGACAGATGTTTGAGACCCTTTATCCTTTTGGTGAGGAACTTTTGTGGCCTCTCCAGCTGCTGCAAGTGTTGGGTCAGATACATTCGAATGGGGCATTGTACTCAATCATTGGTCTGATGAGTGATGAGTATAGGGAGACTATGACCTCCCTTGATCTAGATGAGAATCCCTTCATGATAAGGTGGGCAATGTAGAAGGTCTTCCTAACTACTTTAGCTACATGGGTGTCGAATGACAGACTACTATCAACCTGGGTCCCCAGGTCCCTGATAACTTCTTCTGTGCTCAGTGGATTGCCACCTATTTGGTAGCTAGGGTAACCTTGTTTTTCCCGAAGGGTATGACTATGCATTTTTTGGCATTTAACCTTAGGCCATGGCTCTGGCACCAGTTATCCGTTTCTGTGAGACCCTTCTGAAGGATATCTGTGTCAGATGTGTTTTCTACTATGGCGCCCAGTTTGCATTCATCTGCAAACTTTGTCAGCCATAACCCTCCTGTGTTTGCTTGTACTTTGGAAAAGTAGATGCCAAACAAGAGTGGGCCCAGGACTGAGCCCTGTGGTACACCACTTGTGACAGGCTTTGAGTCTGACATGGCGCCAGCAACTCTGACCCTGTGGGTTCTGTCACTCAGCCAGTTTGCAACCCATCTTGTGATGTATGGGTTAACATTTAAGCTGATGAGTTTTTCAATGATACCCGAGTGGGGTATTGTATCGAAGGCCTTCGCCAGATCGAGGTAGGCTGTATGGACTGCCTTTCCCTCATCAATGGCTTTGGTGACTGTTTGAAAAAGTCAACCAAGTTTAGAAGGCATGATCTGCCTTTGACAAAGCCAAACTGGGATGGATCCAAAGTCTGCAAATTCCCTATGTCTTTATTTATGAGGTCCATTATGATCCTCTCCATGGCTTTGCAGATAAGGCTTGTCAAGCTAATGGGCCGGTAATTTCCAGGGTCGGTGGAGGCACCGCCTTTGTGAAGTGGGACCACAGTTGCAGTGCGCCACTCCTGGGTGCGTATCCAGAGGTAAGACTATGATTAAACAGCTGTCCTAGCTGTGGGTTTAATTCCTCGTTGAGTTCGTGGAGCACACAGCCGGGGACACCATCAGGTCCCATGGATGCTGTGTTTTTTGCTTTGGAGAGAGCAGTTCTCACTTGGGCGTTGGAGATGTTTGGGGGGCTGCAATCGCTTGGTATAGATATCTCTCCTTTTGGGGGGGAGGGGGGGAGAAGTTTGCACTGAACCTGTCAGCCAGTATGTTGGCAATGTCTGTAGGATCAGTAATCTTCACATAATTTTGAACTAGTTCTGAGCATATCTGGGAGTTTCCTCCCAGGTTTCTAACATAGCTAAAGAAGGCCTTATGATTGTCTTTTGAGTCTTTAGCTATGTTTCTCTCAAAATTTGCTTTGGATGATTTTATGAGAGCTCTTAGTTTTTTACTTATAGTGATCAAGGGTGTCTTACCTTTTAAGTATTGTTTTAGGTAAGACCGTGTGTACAGAGAAAGTATCATGAGCATATGTTTTAATAACATTGTGTGTGTCTGGGTGGAAGGAGGCAGTGTGTTGGAGGCAGAAGGAGTAGAACAAATGGTGAGTGATAAGTTTATTGATAGTAATGGGTATGGGTTAGGGTTGTTGAGTGAAGTTTGGTATGGCAGAGTGGTGGAGTTGTCTGACAGGTATAATTAATTGACTCACCTCTGTTAGTGGTGGAAGTGGGGTTGGTGGTGTGGCAGTAGGAGTCTCTACTGAGTTTAAATTTAGTGTATGTGGGGTGGGTGGGAATTGGGGGTAGGGGACCAGAGTGAGGCTGATCACAATGAGGTTGAATGAAGCTGGGTGCATCCAGCTGCTACTGTGGGTAGGTGAAAACAGGTTAGAAAGATGTGGGATCATGGCACAGCAGTAGCTGCTGGCTGCAATGTAATTTTCATAAAAATAAAGTATCAGTCACATGCTACTTTTGTATGCAGGTAAGATTAAACCCAGGACCTGATTGCACTGTTACTGTTTTATTGTTGTAGTGTCTGGTTTTAATGGGACACTTCCTTAGGAAACAAGGAAGACTTGGTGTTGGAGAAAGAATTTTACTGGATGACAAGTTAGACAAGATAAGTAAAAATGGAGACTAAGCAGGACTACTGAAACTATTTAGAGAAGTGATTTTTTGGTTAAGAAGAAGGTAGGGTATCTGTAGTATAAATGCAGCACTGTGGGGCTCATATACATCCAAAACTGGATATAAGGACTTCCTGCAGAGAGAATACAGCAAATAACATGTTCCCACACCTACAGTTACTGGGCTAACTTGTTAAATGTAAATAAAGTTGATGGACAGTTATTATGCTAGTGTGAATGAAAGGAGCTGATAGTTTACTATAAGGAGTTATAAAAGAATCGGACAGTATGGTTATGAACACTTCTAGCAAAAAGGGCTCAAGATTAATATATTAATCAGTAGACATCAAGGATTGTTTATGACTATATCCCTAAGATAAGGTACATACCTCACATGTACCCTAAACATTAAGAAGACATAAATTCCAGACTTAATAAAAAATAAAGTTAGGATAGGGACATAGAGGGATTGGGTACTTGTGTGTCTTATCTGTCCACTGAATATGCACTTCTTGCTAGACCAGTAGGCCATGCAGAAAGATGGAGGGATAGTATATGTTTGCTAAAGATTTCCAGGGGAAAGAATTAGTCTATGGCTGAAAGAAAATAAGGTAATGGGATATTATTGTAAGTTAATGTTTAGGATATAAATGTGGTAGTTAAGCTAAAACAGTTTTTTTTTGTAATTATAATACACCTATGTTGCTCTACTCCAAGTGCCCACTGAAGCAGCTGTAGTGAATCGCCAGGTAGCTAGAACTTCTGAGGGTAGTAGTTTGGACAGGGCTCAGAAATGTCTGTGCAGTGTGGACTGCAGGACCTCCAGATTCATGAACAGTTTTTATCTAAATGCAGTAAGACTCTTTAATGCAGATGTAAATCTGAATGTATCAAAACTGTAATAGATTGTTACACTCTCATTCTTTTTCTTTTTCCATACAGTAATTCTATTTAATTATTCTATACTAAAATTAACATATTCTCATTCAAGCGCAATTCCAATCACTTCCTTATGTGCAATATCACCCATTCTCACCTCTGTGTATGGTGTACTTTTCTTTTCACGTGTTAATCATCTCGTAGTCAGTGTTGTCTAGTGTATATAAATAGTGTACAAGCATGTGCGTCAGCTACCTAGATATTTACTTCTGTACTATAGTTATTGTTTATTCTTTAATACCTATCATATCTGCCTTTTTGTTTGTTTTCTCCTGTAAAAAGAGCTGACATTTGAAATTTGGTTTAGGTAGCACTTATGTTTCCTAAATGACAATAAAGTTTCTTTGAATCTTTGCATATTTGTAGTGAGCTGATATATGGAGATTAAATATGTTAACAAGCTAATTAAATGGCTGGAAAATACTTATTGTAAATCCATTCATTCTACTGCCATTATGTCATCTGTGTTTGCTTCTGTAATCTAATTGCTATAGATTGCTACACATTTGCACTGTTTAAAACATAAACATTAAATCAGAAAAACACAGAAAACTTAAAGCTTGACATTAGGTATAGTACACATTGGAGAATTACTAGCAGTGATGGATTTTCAGTGAAAAATGTTGGGTATCTCCACTGATGTGCAGCAATAGAAATAATTAGCTAATGTCTACACTATCAGTATGCACAGAGAACTACCATGAATTATAGCACAAATTTGCCCAATCATACAGTGGTTTCATTAATATAGCTTTCATTTTGTAGTACAGATATGTTGTATGAAATGCATAATGATATATAATCAATTAATTGTTCATAATGAACTGCTAGAAAGGGGTCCAGGGAAGTAAATAGTGTGGGAAGAAATAGCCAGGGAATTGCTATGGCTAGGCTTGTATAGGCCCTAGGGCTGATAGCCTAGTACCAACCTATGAACCATAAATAAACTTCAACTGCTGGTGGGGTTATAGAACTGGTCTCCTGGTACAAACTATAGATTCACATTAATACTGTCAATGTCCTTCTATTCAGTGTTGCAGTATTCTTTACATATGGGTTATATTCCTTCCAACAATCCAACATCTGGCCTGTATACAAAGCTTAGAGCCACTGCCTGTATGTCAGATGTCACACGTAGGCATAGACAACATCTGCCGCAAAAGGGACATCTGCACGTACCATCTTCAGAACTTTTTCGCCTGCATTCAGAAAGGTTGACTCATATATGTTAGGTCTGCTGTTGGATCCCATTGGTACATCTTACAGCTTCAGATATGTACCCCATAGGCTATTTAATATATTGCTACTGCCTTTTGTTTTGTTAATGTCATCCAGGAAGGGCAAGTGTAGGTGTGGAAGGCAAATTCCACATAAAGATAGCCACGAGCTGTGTTTGTTTTGCTTTAGGCCTACTCACGACCACTGGTCCTGTTCTATATGTCAGGCCTTCATTCCCAAAACTTTGCACAGTTGTCTGTTGGCTTTGAACTTATACTTAGAAAATCAGTGACTCAAACATCTGGCTAGGGACACTATGGAGGTTCCGCGGGTACTTCCGAGCCATATGTTAAGAGTAAGGTTAGCAAGTTTAGACCTGAATCCTCTTTAGCTGTGCCTGCTCCCCCTGATGTACCCCTTGAAGTTGATGATAACCTGGTGGTATGATCGGAAGTAAGGTCCGCTCCCTTGGTGTGTACTGGAATGGAAGCCGTCAGAAGTACGGATCCTAACATGTCCAAAGCTATGCAGCTGTCCGGTTCAGACTTAGAGGAATCGTGGCTTTTGCAGAAGATTCAGGAACTACTTCAGCTTCCTTGTCCAAAGAACTACTGGAGGTTAGGCCTGTGACTGCCATTTCTCCACAATAGGATATGCCTGTGAAAAAGAAGCAAAAGACCAGGCATGTCCCAGCTTCCTCTAAACCAGTGTTGGATTGGAATGTTTTTTTCCCAGGGCCTTATTAAGGCACTGATGGCATTGCGGCCTGTGACTTCACCTTCTTCACCTTCAACTATAGTGGGCCTTGCCTTTGCCTCTTCTCCAGTGCAGCCGTCCAGGTCCCAAGGCCTTATTCCAGGACAACTGAAAAAAGTGTACACCAAACCTCAAGAGCGACAAAGGAACCAACAACAGCAAAAGCAAGTGAAGAAGTAAAAAAGGCACGTTGGTTCCAACAGAGCACACCTTTAATAACACGTAAAAACAGGGTAAGCGCTTTCATGGATGTCCTCCACTTCATCAGACCATAAAATAACAAAAAACCTACTAGTGAGGCTATTTAAACACTGAACAGCCAATAAGGAATGTAGGTTAACAAGCAGAATGAACCCATTCATACCATATAGGAAAACAGTCATAAATATAAAATGTGTGCAAAATCTTGTAAAGAATGTATAGAAATGGAAACTCACAATTGCAATGTTATTATAAAAATACATAGCATCTAAAATGTATTGCATATAATATATATATAAAAAACATATATGAAAAACATATATAAAAAAATTACATGTAGCACATGTATACAGAAGAATAAAAACTTAACATATCACATTGGCCAATGCAATACTAACTCATGAATAAACCTATATAGGAGGCACACTAACTAATAAAGAGTATACCAACTAACAAAAGAGATCAATGTTTAATAGCTCTAGTTTTGAGTAGACGTGAATATGGCTTTGCAAGAAGGGGCTGAAGAAAGGCTGGAATGTTGGTGACTGTGTTAAACTGGTAGGTGGATTGTAAAGCATACACTTACCTTGTCATTAATATTTAAAATGACACTGAAGGGACTGTAGAATTAACTGTAGAATTAACTGTAAGCAAATACATTTTTATTCTTACTAATATTTGTGTAAGAAGTTCATGATGTAAATTGCATGTTGTATTGTAAAGTGTTCTTAGTGTGCTGTTGGGTATTTTTAATGTGAGCTGTGGGTGTCTTATCATTGAGTGCTGTATATATTAAAGATAGCAAAGTGATAAAGTACTTTTTCTCAGTTTCAAGCTATTGAATACTGCTTCATTCTTGGTAATTTTTATTATTTTATCTTATTTTATTTTTTAGACTGGTTGTTTTGGCTCTTACTGTTGGGAGTGTTAGTTATAAGCATTAGTCATTAGTTGTACTCCTGTCTGGGTCCAGATTCTGGACCTGAACAATACGTTTACAGTTTGGTTATCTTCTTGTGCATTGTTTTTTTATTTTTTGTTTGTTTTATTTTTAGTACCCTTCTCTTTTAAGATTGGTTATGCTCATTTTTTGCCACCATGTTTACTTGACTTTTACTGTGTTCCCCTCTGGTTCTGGCACATGGTGACTTGCTTTTGTTAACATAGACATGTGCTCTTTTTGTATTGCTAACATAGACAACGTATGTCATTGAGTCTGAGGTTCAGGACTGACCTTGAATTTTGGCCTTTTGTTGTAACATACCTTCAGTGGGATTCACTAAACTCCATGTAGGCTTCCCGTGAGGCCTACACAGAATTTACATGTGTGCTCGGTGAGCAGCAGCATCTTCATGTGTAAACATAAATAAGTGAGGTTTTGTGGCTAGCAAAAGTGTTGCTGGCCAGAAAGCCGTGTAAGCGGGCACAGATAACACTCCACTTTAAATCAGAGCACTGAGGGTCTGCAGCACCTCACTCATTGCATATTCATGCAGCACACTGCATTTAAATGTAAATAACCAAGGTTTTGTGACTCTAAACAGTGTTGCTGGCCAGGAAACCATGTAAGTGAACACAGGTAGCACTCCTGTTTAAATCAGAGTACTGAAGGTCCATGGTTTTGCGCCACAATGTTCACCAGGGCTTCACATATAGCTCAGTCTCATAGTGCAAGATATCTGGACAAAGGCCAACACAGTGGGGGGACAATGACCAAAAGTAAGGACATGTTTGACATATTTGCCCTATTGAAATTTGCTAGAATAACCAGGGGTTTGTGTTAAGATACATATTCTAAAGAATTTGAAGTCTGAAACTCAAGTATATGTAATTATTGAGTCACATCATCCTGAGATTATCCTGGTGATATGGCAGAAATCTACAAATTTGGTAAAGAACACATCTGGACTTTCTGGTCCCAAATACAGTACAGGACAGTGTATCTACAGTACAGAGTATTGTGAAATCCCATTCCTGGCATTCTGTACTGACGTTGTGTACATTTGTAAGGGTATATGGACTGCCATGTAAAATAAACACTCAGGGGAAGTGTGTATATTGAATAGGGACACACAGATGAATTGTAGAAATGAACACAGGGAAAGAGGACAGGTGAAACAACCTAATGTATAGCATATGAGGGCATGTCAGTGTAAGAAAGTTATAGCACCATCACCAATCACGTTAATATGGTACAGTAGAGACTGCAAAGTAAAGGTGTTTTATGTGACTGTAACACAAGGTGACATAACAATGAGGAGGATGTCTGTGTGAGGTATGCATCCTTACATATACAATGCAGAAAACATCTGTCAGGGATCTGACCTACACTTGGTAGGGTGCATATTGTGAAGCTGTGCAAACTGATTTGCCTGAATGAGTATAATCTCAGCAGACATCTCCAGCAAGTGAGACACATCATTTAAGGGTTCTTACGTTTGGTCTGCCTGATGATTTACTGAGATATACCTGATGTTTAGCCCTGGCAGTAGCAGTACTGACGTTGAGGTAATCTCCAAAATTTCCCCTGCCTGGACAACTGTCTTCAGGTTATGTTGCTTCAAGATCTTGTTTTTGAACACTTGAGTATATTGATTCCTTTTTGGACTTTTTGAAATTTACCATCAATGGGAGGAAACCACACTTGGTTCCAGCTCAGGGGTAAGAGATACTTTTTGTGGTCTTGAATTTTAAGATGGGGAGAGTTGTTCTTGTTACTCATCTTGTACATCAGAATAAGACGAAGAGGCTGGGTGTTTGTTTAAGTGTTTTATTACATACAAACACATCAGGATGGATAGCAGGAACAAATGAACTCTCTAACTGACTACGACATACTTGCATATGCTTAGACATCTTGCCTGCTCATTCATTGTTTCTGGCTTTTGTACACACCTGCATTATATGGCTGGCTGAGAAATCAGCTAGCTCTTCGTGTATTTAAAATGTTTTTTTTTGATGAAATAGGTGAACTAATGTCAAAACTACCACAGTCTATAGCATATCACTTTCTGAAAGAATGGAATGTATTTTAGGTTAATCCTTTGTAAGTAGAGTTTGTAAGATTTGAGACCCAACACACTGAAGTCTTGTCCCCAAAATTCACAGGTCACTAAAAATTAAGCACACTTTTTGTGGTTTGTCAGAGTTACAAAAATTATGTCTCACACTGTCATCTGTCAGGATTACAGAATGAAAGTACTTGTTTTTATATCAGGGTTACAAGTAGCAGTTAAACAACAGCACTTCTGTGTTGTCATTCACACTGTATGATTTCATATTGACTGCATCTCTTCTCATGCTTGAAATGTTTTCATTAAAATTGGTTTGTCTATGTCTCATATTAGGGTAAGTTGAATTAAGTTGGTATCTTTACAGTTTTATCACTCTTTGAAGGTTGGGCGTCGGGCTGGTAACTCGGCACCGTAAAAAATCCACTGCCAATCATTAGCGGACTGGAGTTCCGCAGTGGCGACCCCTAACCAGGAAAAGCCGAAAGACATTACTAGTCTATATGTTATTTTTCTGAACTACTTTTAGTTTACATTTAATTGCTAGATGATTGGGTATCTCAACAAATGCTGTTCCACTCATGATGGCTTTTTCAGCATCACTGCCTTTTAATTTTTCCATAACTTGTGCATCAGTTTTAATCTGTATGGTTTTCTTCCCCGCTTTGTGAATGCTTCATTTTGGTGATTGTACATACTGGGAAATGTTACTGAAGGGTTGTGTGTGGAAATATTGTGGAAATATTTCAATACCGGTGCTTGTGCAAACATCAACATTTTACTGAAGTGGGTTGCTTGAGTGAATGTTTAATTTTGGAGCATATACATACCAGAAACTGTTACTGAAGAGTCATTTGGGGAAATAAATTTAATTCTGGTGGTTGTGCATACATCAATATTTTATTGAAGAGGTTGCTTGGGTGAATGTTTCCTTTAGTTGACTGCATATACTAGGAAATGCTACTGAGGGGTCGTTTGGGGAAATGTTTCAGTTTGCTGATTGTATCTATCTCAACATTTTCCTGAAGGGGTCACTTGGGTGAATGTGTCATTTTGTGGCATGTGTATACCTGCATGTACTAATGAAGATGTTGCGGGAAATAATTCATTTGTGTATCAGGGAAGTACTTGTGCATACACAGACTGCTGAAGTGCACACCGGTGAAAATGGTTTATTGTGTGATTTTGGTGCTTTTGCATGCACAACACAAACAACTGATGGGTTTATTGGGGAAAATAATTCATTACTGTGTAATTTGCAATATGCACATGCTTGTAATTTGTAATATGCACATACTATCTTCAGGATCACTGCTGATAAATAACTCTAGAAATGTTGGAATGCTGATTTTTGGCATTGCTCAACCAGATATTTCGGACAATATTTCTGCCTTTTTTACTTCTGTGTCTTATTGTAACCAGAGGGATGGTTAGGTGAGATAAATTAATTACTACTTTTTGGAGTAATTCTAATATGACTCAACCGGATAGGTTACACATTTGTGACTTTATTTCTATTTCTGATTATACTCAGTTGTTGCCTCAGTGAGATGAAAGTTATTACTTGCAGAGTGCTACCAGCATGGAGCTACCATATATGTTGGGCAATATTCCTGCCTTTGTTGGTCATGTATGGACTTTAGGTGGGAGGAAGGGCTCAGTAATATAATAATGGGTCTGTGTTACATGACACCTGCACCAGGAAATATAATGAATGTCTACTCAACAGGTTATGTGCAATAATTATCACCTGTGTCTGAGCATGCAGAACTTTGCAGGTCATTATCACATTAACAATAAGTGCAGTTACAATGTAACACAGAGTCATTCTCACTTTTCATGTAAAACTATCAGCAGCTGCCACTGTTATTCACATAAGTGGTAGTCGTTATCACATTGATGAATGCATAAGCCACATTTAGTTTTTTGTCTGCTTGGAGCCTACGTGGAGTCATTTCAAGCCCTCCCCCCAGTTTCTTTCTGTCATTTTTTTCAATTTGCTTGATACATAGTAATGTACCCATTGTGGTTACATGAATCATATTTTATATACCATATACTTTATATGTTATGTATGTATATACTTACAGATATATGCATACAACCATAGAAGAAATAACATCAGTGCAGATGAGAATGTTTTAATTTAATTTAACCAGGTAATGCACATGATATACATGTATGTGTAGTCTTCCAATACATCTGTCAAACATGAGTAGTAATATGTTTGCATTTTCTTTCTTTTGCAGGATCGTCCACCTTCTGACACTGACATGGCCTCACGAGTAGGAGAACGAAAAGTGAGAGTGTGGGTATGTGGCATTTCCTACATTCACTGGGATGCTAGCCATGCCTCCGTAAGTGAAAACCACTACAACTTGAGCTTCCCCACATCTAGTGTGAAGGTGTACTGGATTGCCAGAAAAGGTATGCATTGGAGCAGAGTACTGCAGTTGGAAGAGAAGTGTTCCATCTACCCTGATCCCGACATTCTTGTGCTGCACGTTGGAGGGAATGATGTCATCAGTCAACCACTTGGAAGGCTACGGTTTCAAATCAGAGCAATTTTTGAACACCTGCAATCGTGGTGGCCACGTTGCCATTTTGTGCAGTCTGACATAATTCCTCGCCAGATATGGAAAACAGCAAACAGTCAACAGGCAGCGCAAAAGGCCAAACGTTTACAGAATAATTTCATGCATGGCTTGATGCACAGGGACAGTGGATTTATAATCTGCCATGACAGCATCACTGCAGAAGATGTTCACCTTTTCAGAAGGGATGGCGTTCATCTAACTGAGGCGGGCATTGCATTGTTCTTGACTAACCTCCACAATGGCGTGAGGTGAGCTATGCAGGATTGGTAATATGCAGCTTGTGAGAAGAATGGAAAACACCCATGACCAAGCAGGGCCAGTATGGTAAGTTAAACTCTATTGTTACATTTACGAACTCCGTTATCAGTACTTACAATACAGGAAAATACATGCTAGGGAACTTGTACACATGCTGAGTAACACTTCATTTTCAGATTGTAAAATAACTATCTGTATGCTGTGCAAGGGTACAAATTTTGAGTTTGCTTATGATTTGTGTTGTGTAAAATATATTTTTCTGGGTTTGGTAAATAACTGTGGTAAGGAGCTGGTGAAGATGCTGAGAAAGAACAACTGTTTCAGGAGAGCGCTGCCACGTACAATCAAGTATGTCAGTAACCATCCTGCAATACTTCTTTTTTTTTTTCTTCTGCTTTTATCAGGCATGTGTAGAGTTTAGATGACAGGAAGGGCTTAGCAATACAGAACTTGATCCCTTAGGTCCATTGCTGAATTGGACACACGTAAAGAGAAAAGGCATAGGTAAGGCTGACATGAAGGAGGTCATAAGACTGTAGTGGCATCAGCTGTCTAAGTGGGTAGCCAGCACAGGTGTCAGACACATCAGATGCCCTTGAGTGCCACGGAAGTCCCATGCCTGTCCTGGGTTCATTAGTGGAGTGGCGGTCCTTACCTTGCTTTTTCTCTTTACATGTACCCATTCAGCAGTCTGTTAGCTACACCAAGAATGTGTGTATTTACAATCATATGTGCCTACATGGTAAAACAACTGGGTCTGAATGCTGTACACATGTACAGATATCAGTTTGTTTAGGTTATGGAAATTATGATTTTTTTCATATTTTGGTAAATAACTTTGCAAGGGAGCATCAGAATGTGCTGAGTAATACCTCATTTTGAAGACAGTATTGATAGTTGCAATATGGTAAAAGAAATGTGCCTGTGTGTTGTACACATTTACAGATATCAAAGTTTGTTTTGGACTTAGATTATGGAATATATGATTTTTTTCATATTTTGGTAAATAGCTTTGCAAGGGAGCATCTGAATGTGCTAAATAATACCTCATTTTGAAGACAGTATTGTTGGTTCCGACATGATAAAATAATTGTGCCTGTATGTTGTACACATGTGCAGATATCACAATTTGTTTTGGAGTTATGTTATGGAAATAATTTTTTCATAATTTGGTAAATACCTTTGCAAGGTTGCATCAGAGTGTGCTAAGTAATACCTCATTGTGAAGACAGTATCAGTAGTTCCAACATGGTAAAATAAATGTCCCTGTATGTTGTACACATGCAGATATCAAAGTTTGTGTCAGACTTAGGTTATGGAAATTATGATTTTTTTTTCATATTTTGGTAAATAACTTTGTAAGGGAGCATGTGCCAAGTAATACCTCATTTTGAAGACAGTGTTCCGCCTTACACCATGGTGAAAGAACTGTGTCTGTGCACTGTACACATCTACAGATATCACAGTTTATTTAATCTTGTACGATTATGAAAATTATAAATTTCCAATACTTCTCATTATTATGCCCATATTTTTGCAAGGGAGCATGGTGATCACACAACTGATGCATCAGTTTGAAGCTGACATTGAGACGCACAACTTCTACAATGATATGTAGGCTCTGTCTGTTACAGGTGATGAGACATTATGCTTTGTTTATTTATCAATTATGAGAAATATTATTTTAATCATATGTTTGTGAATATCTCCATAAAGGAGCATCACACAGTAATGGTTAAGGTATCATTTTAAAGCTGACATTCATACTAACAAATTAAATACAAATTGTATGTGTCTACATGGTACATTGACCAAGATATTGTGCTTTACTTTTCCAAAAAGGTAGAAAAATATGCACATTATCAACATTCATTGCCAAATATTTAATAATGACTTTGATATGCCCTATCAACATTTACACTGTTGGAAAGGTCAGTGTCAGTTTTAGTCTAGCTCTTATAGTTAAAGTGTTATGAACATTTGTTTTCTGTATGGTATTAGAAATGGATTTTCTGAAAATGAGCTCAGGCTGCACTGTTGCGCCTATGGTTGAATTAAGCAAGCAGCTTTTTCTGAGCTGCTCCAGAGTGAATGAGTTAAAAGGCAAGGAACTCCAGGATTAAAAAAAACCTTCTGGTTTCACCAGTTCCAAAATTTCGTAGAAATCTCCCTATTAAAACATCCTTTGTTAGGAAACCTGCTTGTTCCTCCACATCTCTTCCCTCTGGAACTAGACCCCATAAGCCTTCTAGGAGGCACCCTCAAGCTAAGGCTGTTACTGCTACAGCTGTTGTTGTGGCCCCTCCTCAGCAGCCCTTTCAGCCCAGACAAATTCCTCTGTAACACCCTGCACCCTCTTCCAAGTCATACCCTGCTATCTCTACGCCCCCCCAGTCAACTGCATCTATTTCCTTCAATTCTAGATCAACTCTCCAACCAAGGCACAATTCAGTCTGTCCCTCCAAAACAGCAAGGAAGGGGATTTTACTCCAGGATGTTTATAATTCCAAGGAAATATGGTCCTTGGAGGCCTATCTTAGATCTCTCCCTATTAAACACCTTCCTGGTGGTGCATTCTTTCAGAATGCTATCTCTACCTACTCTGCTGCCTCAGTACCCCCCTCAAGCCTTCTTAGCTTCTCTGAACCTTACTGATGCAGCAGCCCAGACCTCTTAACCCAGCATCTGAACCTAGCCATCCCTTTTCTGCAGGTGCTGGGTTTTACAGTAAATCTCAAAAATCCTGTCTCACACCAAATCAGGATATTATATTCCTGGGGTGCATGTTTCGCACATATTTGATGAGGGTTTTTCTCTCTTCTATCACAGCCAGAGAGCTTCTGAGACTGCTGTGGTTCATGGCCTCTACTGCTCCCTTGCTGCCCTTTGCAAAGCTGCACATGAGAAAGTTCCAATGGTTTCTAAATACAGTTTGATGTCAGCATTTTCATCCACTTGATGTCATGATCCCCTGTCTTCCCTGCCTGAAAGCAGAGTTAGGTTGGTGATTGCAGCAACTCAATCAGAACCCTGGCTTACCTCTTCAGGTTCCTCAACCAGCTCCACAACTCTTCACAGACCCCTCAGACTTGGGATGGGGAGCAACGTTTTCTTCCAGGAAGGTTCAGGGTCTGTGGTCTGCTTCTCAAAGGAAGGAACATGTCAACATCAGGGAAATGAGGGCCTTACTGTTAGCCTTACAGACCTTTTACCCTCTATTCTTGCCAGGACCCCTAAAGATTCTCACAGACAATACTACGGTCCTTTGGTACATAAACAAGCAGGGGGGCAAAAATATTATCTACTTTGTCACTTGGACATCAAAGCTTCAGAATTGACTACCTTATAAAAGGTAACTCAGCAAGCTGTGTACCTTCCCTCAGCTCAGAACTTGGTGACAGACACATTAAGCAGGTACATGACAGTCTCAAAAGTGGATGCTCCGCAGAGATTTGTTCCTGGATCTAGTTTACTGGTGGGGTCTTCCAGAACTGGACCTATTTGCCTCCCCTATGAACATACAGCTTCTTCTTTTTGTGCCAGGGCTCCTCATCCCCAAGTGTGGAGGGGTGGACATTCAGTCTTTCTCATGGAAGGGGATGTTTCTTTATGTATTCTCCCTTCCCCTTAATTCAGAAAGTTTTATTGAAAATCCAGCAGGCCAAACCCAAAATCTTGTTAGTGACTCCTTTTTGGCCAAGACAGCACTGGTTCCCTCTTCTTCTGCAGTTAGCCAAGGGTCATCACTACAAGTTACCTCACTGGCTGGACCTACTCACTCAGGACAAGGGACCATTTATTCACCGACATCTGCTATCTCTACAGCTGACCCTGTGGGTGATCAACTTTAGGAACTTTTGATCCCTTCAGGCACCTATTCTCTAAGGAAGTGCTAAGGGTTTTGCAGGAGAACAGAAAACCCACTACTAGAAAATCTTATATTTCCAAGTGTAGAAGAGTTTCCATTTGGTGCCTAAAAAGGAAAATGGATCCCATTGGTGCAGACATTCCCTTAGTGCTTTCCCACCTGTGTGAGTTACTCAGTAGTAGTCTTACTTACTCCTCAGTTAAAGTCTATGGCTCTGATTGCCTTTGACTCCTCCCCTAGCTTCCATGTTGGAAGTCAGGCTTTTTCTAAAAGGTGTCCTATACTTAACACCCCCAGGAAACCAGTTCCTCATTGCTGGGACCTCAACTGTGTGCTGGAAAAACTTACCCAAGCCCCTTTTGAACCAGCAGCTTCTACTTCCCTAAAGTTTTGCACATGGAAAACAGTGCTTCTTGTAATCTCAGCCTCTGCTTGAAGGGTTTCTGAGAGTTAGGCTTTAATGGCTATGCCTCCCTTTTTAGTCTTCAATAAGGAAAGGGTATCCTTGAGAGCTAACCCTACTTTCATGCCAAAAGTTGCGAATGAGCTGCCATGTAATCCAGCTATTCAATTGCCTACCTTCTTCCCTTCTCCTCAATCCTCCAGTGAGGGGATTTTGCACACTTTAGATGTGCATAGACCACTCAGATTTTACCTTGACAAGACAAAGTCTATCAGGAAGACTGACCAACTCTTTGTGTCATTTCATCCCAAGGCTCTGGGCTTGCCTGTGTTCAAGCAAACTGTATCATCATGATTTCTAAGGCTATTCTGTTTTAATATGAATTCCATGGAAAGACCTTGTCAGCATCTGTTAAGGCACACTCCACTAGGTCAGTTGCATCCTCAGGGGCATTCTTCAAGGGTCTAGATGCCCATTCCATCTTGAACGCAGCCACCTCCTCTTCTGTTCACACCTTCACAAAACAGTACAAATTGGACACTATTTCTAAATCTAGAGCAGGATTTGCTAGGGCAATTCTACATGGATTCTTGGAAAATGCTTCCTCTTGGTTCCCCTTCTCTAATGCCTCCCCGGGTTCCCTTTTAGCTCTTGCACTCTCTCATATGTAAAGAATACTGCAACATTGAATAGAAGGGCATAGAATAGATGTGTAAAATCTTACCATAACCATAGATGTCCTTCTCTTCTGTGTTGCAGTATTCTGTCCCTCCTGCCTTTCCCCCCTACAGCTTGCTCTTTCCTAGGATGATCCTTCCAGGCTCCATTTGGTTTTTCATCATGGGGCTTTCTTATTCTGAAGATGGTACATGCGGACGTCCCTTTTATGGCTGACGTTGTTTGTGCCTATGTGCAACGTCCCACATACAGACAGTGGCTTTACGTTTATGTATACAGGCCAGAAGTCGGGTTGTTTGCCGGAATGTAATCTATATGTAAAGAATACTGTAACATAGAAGAGAAGGACATCTATGGTTATAGTAAGATTTTACACAACTATTCTTTATTGCTTCTTATTTCAGTCCAGAGGGTCTTATACTACAGTAGGTAATCAGAATATTATTTATGCAGTGTATGTAAAATTGGAAAATACTAATGCTGAAGTTCATATAAGATATGACCTTAAAAAATTATAAATTCCTCAAATTATCTATGGTACGATCCCAGTTATCCCAAGTATTCACACTAGGCATAATATATAATTATCGATCATGGGATGGGTAAGGTCAATCTGTAACCAAATGGGGTAGGTTAATTTGATCACAAAAGGGAAATTGGCTAGGCCTAAAATAATCTGCAAGGCAGTTAGTCTAGTGCCTACTTTTGAACCCATGTACCTATAAGCCTAAGCACTTAGCCCAATTAATTAATTTAATTGGTCAGCTACAATAAATATATTAATACAGATAATCAGAGGGGTAGACTCAACATATCAAGTCTACAGTTCTAAGCAGTAAATTAGCAGAGTGAAGATATACTGTTGAAAATTCTGGCCTGAGCAATTTCATTGAAATTGACCAGCTACAATTACCATTTGTTCTACAGAATACACAGCATGAGTAAAAGACAGAATTTCAAGGATCGGCAAATCTGTGCAGTAAAATTTGCTGTCTAGAAGTTTTCTGGTGTAAAAGAAACCCTAGCAAACTAAAGCACTTATGCTAGAAAATAAGTGTGCATCACATGCAATATTTGAAATCTAAAACTACATGCGTCAACTGTTTTGCAGCTAGATTGCAGTAAAAGTTAACAGAAATGGTTTACCATCAAAATATCAAAGGCAAAATAATTTGCTGTCAAGAGAACTAACTAAAATTCTGAAAACAAAAAAAAATTTAGCCTAAATGTCGAACATCATAAACATGACAAATGATGTTTGACATACCAGATTTCCAGTTTCAAAAGACCTTTTACATTTTAGCAGGGAGGAAACCCCCCTGCACCCCCTATGTGGGGGTTGCACCTCCCACACCCCCTGCAAATTATATATACCAACTCCAAGATTGTACTACAGAGAGGAAAAGTGTAAATTACCCAGTCTTCACTGTACTGTGATCTTCATTCACAATCCCAAACTCATAATAATGAATCAAGCTTTACTTTCATTATTATGATTTCCTATCATTCCAGTTCGGCATTGTGAAATTTTGAAAACGTACTTTGGTCACATGATTTTCATTAATGAGCTTTCAAAATGTTGATGACAAACCAACAGAAACATATATTCATAAGCACCAGACATTAAAATTTTCTTACTTCAATATGCACTCTCTTTGTTGGATAAGTCAGGGCTGTCTATGTTCAAAAGGTTAAAAAAATGTGTCTCATGCTGAAAAAGACTCATTTGTAGTGAGCAAAGAGCTATGGATAGGTGAAAACAGGTCAGAAAGATGTGGGGTTGTTGGACAGTACTAGCGTACCTCACATGGACCCTAAACATTAAGAAGACATAAATTCCAGACATAAGAAAAAATAGTTAGGCTAGAGACATACAGGGCTTGAGTACTCTGTGATTCTTGTTTGTTCTTTGAGTAGGCACCTGAAGTAGCATCGGTTAATGCTTGGTTTCACAGGCCATAGGTGTGAAAAACTGAAAGGCTGCCAGCCCAGCTAGATATAATTTTGTAGATAATTCTATGTCATTGTAAATATTAATACAATCCACAGGCTGTTTCACAAATGAGAAGAAAAACTGTGTTATATGTTCTGAACTTCAAAAATGTAATCACAGTGCACCCTGCTGGAAGAAACCTGATAAAGTAAAGCATTTCATGACAGTTTGATCTCAAAGCTTGGAGACAGAATGTCTGGTCTAAGGAATTCCTTCTGTTGTTTTGAGACCAGAGTTAATTGCTAGATTTTTACATGTATAATGTCTTTTATTGCTGTGGGTTCCTTGTAGCTACAAGATCAAAGACATGTTAAACTATGAGTTTCTGTTAGCCTGGGAGCCAGAGAAGAATGATGTAATCTAAAATGAGTCAGCAGTGATGTATTACCAATTTAATCGATCTCAGACAGAAAGATAGAGCATTTTGGATTTTGTCCGAAGAACATCCTCTCACCAGCACTTGTTTGCTCTGTATGTAAGTAGGATCTTAGACTTTAGTGTCTCTTAGAAATATATAGAAAATAGTAAGTTTAGTCTATTCTATATTTATGTCAGATTATTCTACAGTATTATTTTAAGCATTTTCCTGTGATCTCTGAACTCTTGGCTAGCACTGTGTTGAATTGAGGAGATTTGTCTTGTGTTTTTATTATTTATTATTAAATATTTTTAAACCTTTCAACTGTAGCTGTTTTGTGTAGAGATAATTTAAGCTGCAGAGTACATTGCATGTATATAGTGATACTGTACAAAGCCACTCCAATAAGCCTTAAAAGTTCTGGTCACACTTACTAACTGGATAATAATATTGCACAGTAAAACTGGTCACCCCTTGGTAAGGGCCTTATTGGTAGCTGATAAATAGGGTTTCTGGTGGCAGTGGATTAGTACCTTATAGCCTGGACAGAAGGGGCACAGCTAGTGAACCTGTGGCAGCCTTCCCCAGGAGTGTCTGTGTGGTTGTATATAAATCATATCTCAAAGTTTGTGTGTGTGTGTGTGTGTGTGTGTGTGTGTGTCAGCTGAAGCACTGGTTGGACAGAGGGAGTGCAGGGAGGGCTTGGCTTGCAACCCTTACCAAGGACTCCGTGCTATAGCTATGCCAGTGGGGAGTCTTACTGGGGATCTGGAGAGAAAGGGAGAAAGCAACCCCAGTCCCAAACTGACTGTGATCTTTGTGTGCTGTTAAGGGAAATTGTACTTTACTGTGTGTGCATTTGGTATCCCTCCCAATGTTAATGTCCTTCACTGGTGTTAGTGGTGAGGATTGAGGCTCCTTGATTACTGGGTCAGTGCATGGGCATCACATATTAATTGATTGACAGTGGTGGGATATCCACATCACATATTAATTGGTTGGCAATTTGCTTGTAGTGGTGTGGATAGTGATAGCTTGTGTACAGTGATCACTGAAGGTGTTTTTGTATTCCAAATCAGCCATGCAGTGAATATTCAGAGTTCAGATCACATTTGTTTTATTTCTTTTGTTAGCTTAGTTAGTCAGGGAAAGCATTCAGGCATGTCAACAGAGAAGTATGGCAAGCTGACAAGGAGTCAGTTGGCTGAGATGTGCAAGGCTAAGGGACTGGTGCATGGCAACTTGACTAAGGCAGACATGATTGCAGCTTTGGTCACAGCTGCATCAGAAAACAGCAATCAGGAGGACGATCAGACTGGCCGTGGAGGTATACAACACTCAGAGAATGGACAGCTCAATCTTTCTGCAGAGGACTTAAAAAAATCCATCCAGAGCTAGAGAGACTTGAGTTGGAGGGCAGGCATTTGGAAACAGAAGCAGCAGAGAGACTGAGACATCTACAGGCTGAGAAGAATGGGAAACTGCTATGCCTGGAAGCTGAGGAAAGGAGAGACAGAGGCAGCATGAAAAGGAGATTCTGACTGTTCACCAGAGTCATGGAGGTGATGGGGAAGGGAGTAACTGGACCCCAGAAACACAAAAGGTCAGTAAATTTCTTCCACAGTTTACAGAGGAGATCATTTTGATAGTTTCATTCATATGCTTGGGAGGGTATGTAAACAATATGATGCTGACCAGAGGCTCTGGGGTACGGTTCCTGACCCCCTTACTCCATGGTAAAGCTGTACCTGTGTTGTCTAAACTTTCTGATCATGACTTTTTTGATCATACTGCTATTAAGAATGGTATGTTAGAATTTTTTAAGGTAACACCTGAAACTTATTGGAAAACATTTTGTGAGCATAGATGCAAGGCAGATGAAAGTGTGTGTGAATATGTTGCTGAACTTAACACTTATTTTCATAGGTGGGTGAGTGGATGTCAGGTCACCACTTTTGAAGGGCTGCCAGACCTTTTAGTGAGGGAACATGCCCTTAGCACTTTGCCTAAGGACATGAGGATCTGGTTAGCTGATAGACAATGTGCTACTTCAGATGAGTTGGGGAAGAAGAGAGACCTATACCTAGCAAGCAGGGCATCCCTGCACAGGAAAGGGACCCCCAGTACTGCTTATGGGTCTAAAGGAACCCATGGTGGGTAGCCCAGACTGCCACAACAGAATCTGCCAGTAACAGGTGAAGCCACTAGTCGAGGTACACGTCCAGGACCTAGGGTTAAATGTTTTCAATGCAACTGGTGAGGCCATGTAGCATACACATGTCCACGGAGGCAAGGTGGGGACCAAAGGGTTAGAGAGCCAATAAGTGGGAAAGATAAATTGCCAATAGTAGGTTGTCTTGAGACAACAAGGGTACCAAACTACCATCCTGCAGATGTCCTGATAGAGAAGGATTTGGATGAGGCAGTACCATGTGCTTATGCAGTTACACGCAGTCAGTCTAGGAGACAAGCATGTGGGTATGGTAGCCACGGGGAGACTCAGACAGACTGCATACTTGCAGCCAAGACTGGTGAAGTGGTTACTTCAGGGAGGGAGCTACTCTGTAGCACTGAGACTGAAGGTAAGTCACAGCTGCTTGTGGGTACTGATGTTCCCTTGGACAGAGTTACTGCAAAGGTAGAGGTGAGTAGTAGTACCCAGGCTGACAGTGAGGCACCGTTGTCAGAGGATGCCAGACTTCCTGTGGAAGGGGAGCTAGGAAGGGTTACAAAGACAGAATTGAGACAGGTTCAGCTCTCAGACCCTACATTATAAGGCCTGAGGCAGTTAGCTAGTGAGGCATCTGATTCTCAAGGGAAGGGGGAATCTGTATACTGGGACAAAGGGTTACTGTATAGAGAGTGGACCCCTGAGGGAGGGTTAAAAGGTGAGAGGATACAGCAGTTGGTAGTGCCTAGAGCCTACCATCTGGCGCTTCCAGCCATAGCCCATAATATTCCCTTTGCAAGTCATATGGCCATAAAACATACAAAGAGACATATTATGCAGAACTTCTATTGACCTGGAATTTCCAGAGATGTAACAGGGTACTGCAGGACCTGTGAGCAGTGGCAAAAGGTAGGCAAGGCAGGAGGCAAAGTGAGAGCTCCTTTGATGCCTTTGCCTGTGACTGAGGAGCCATTTCCAAGGTAGCTATGGATATTGTGGGGCCTCTGAGTACTCCAAGTTCCACAGGGAAAAAATATATCCTAGTGGTAGTAGATTATGCTACAAGATACCCTGAGGCAGTGGATTTGTCCTCCTTTGAGGCAGAAAAGGTGGCAAATGCTTTGTTATATATTTTCAGCAGGGCAGGTTTCCCAAAAGAAATACCGACTGACAGAGGTGCCATTTTCATGTCAGATCTGCTGGTTTGTCTGTGGAAGTACTGTGGGGTGAAACACATGAAGACCACCCCCTACCATCCCCAGACTAATGGTCTTGTTGAAAGGTTAAACTCTACAATCAAGTCCATGCTACGGGCATTTGCAGACCAGCTTAAGAGGGAGTGGGACAAATATTTGCCCCATCTGTTTTCTGCTTACAGAAAGATTCCCCAGGAATCCACAGGTTTTTCACCCTTTAAGTTGCTGTATGGGCATAGGGTGAGGGGACCTCCAGATTTAATTCATGATGAGTGGGAAGGTGAGTGTGAATCTCACAAGGAGTCTGTTGTGGTGTATGTGCTAAACCTCAAGACAAGGCTTAGGGAACTCATGGGTTTGGCCCAGGAGATCCTGGCAGAAGCAAAACAGGTCTGGTATGACAGGAATGCTCGAGCTAGAGAGTATGCTGTAATGGTTCTCATTCCTGTCAGAGACAACAAGCTGTAAGCAGCTTGGGAGGGACCCTACTAGGTGGTAAGAAAGGTAAGTGATGTTAGCTACATGGTAGAACTGCTAGGCAGAAGGCTGGGGCACAAACTGTACCATGTTAACATGATGAATCCTTACCATGATAGGGAGGCCTTTATGCTGAGTATTTGCAGTGGATTGCAGGAGGAGTCTGAGAGGAGATCTGGTGGCTGATCTCCTCAGTGAGGCTTGGACTGACACCTCAGTGGAAGGGGTACTAATGTCCGAGCAGCTGTCTCTTACCCTGGTTTGAGAAATCCAAGCAGTGTTACAGGAGTTTGGGGACATGTTCACTGTGAAACCAGAGTTCTTGGGAAGGGTGGGAGAAATGTGAAAAACTGAAAGGCTGCCAGCCCAGCTAGATAAAATTTTGCAGATAATTCTATGTCATTGTAAATATTAATAAAATCCACAGGCTGTTTCCACAAGCTGTTTCACAAATGAAAAGAAAAACTGTGTTATATGTTCTGAATTTTAAAAATGTAACCGCAATGCACCCTGCTGGAAGAAAGCTCATAAAGTAAAGCATTTTATGACTGATCTCAAAGCTCAGAGACAGAATGTCTGGACTTAAGGAATTCCTTCTATTGTTTTGAGACCAGAGTTAATTGCTAGATTTTATGTCTTTATTGCTGTGGGTTCCTTGCAGCTGCAAGATCAAAGACATGTTAAACTATGAATTTCTGTTAGCCTGGGAACCAGAGAAGAATGTGGTGTAATCTAAAATGAGTCAGTAGTGATGTATTACCAATTTAAGAGATCTCAGAGAGAAAGATAGAGCATTTTGGATTTTATCTGAAGAACATCCACTCACCAGCACTTCCTTGCTCTGTATGTAAGTAGGATCTTAGACTTTAGTGTCTCTCTTAGAAATAGATAGAAAATAGTAAGTTTAGTCTAGCTGTTTTCTATATTTATGTCAGACTATTCTACAGTATTATTTTAAACATTTTCCTGTGATCTCTGAGATACTGACTAGCACTTTGTTGATTTGTCTTTTTTTATTATTATTTATTATTAAATATTTTTAAAACTTTCAACTGTCACTGTTTTGTGTAGAGATGATTTAAACTCTAGAGTACATTGCATGTTTATAGTGATACTGTACAAAGCCACTCCAATAAGCCTTAAAAGTTCTGGTCACACTTACTAATTGGATAATAATATTGCATAGTAAAATCGGTTACCCTTTGGTAAGGGCCGTATTGGTAACTGATAAATAGGGGTTGTAGTGGCAGTGGATTACTACCTTATAGCCTGGACAGAAGGAGCACAGCTAGTGAATCTGTGTCAGCCTTCCCCAGGAGTGTCTGTGTGGTTGTATATAAATCATACTTCAAAGTGTGTGTGTGTGTGAATGAGCTACTTGGGCAGGGACACAAAACACTAGTTGGACAGAGAGAGTGCTGGGAGGACTTGGTTTGGAACCCTGGTTAAGGACGCGACTCTATAGCTGTGCCAGTGGGGAGTCTTACTGGGGATCTGGAGAGAAAGGGAGAAACCAGCCCCAGAATGACTGTGATCTCTGTGTGCTGTTAAGGGAAATTGTACTTTACTGTTTGTGTATTTGTTATCCCTGCCAATGTGCATGCCCATCACTGGTGTTAGTGGTTAGGATTGAGGCTCCTTGATTACTGGGCCAGTGCACAGGCGTCACAATAGGTTATGCAAAAAGATGGGATGGATGGTTTATGTTTGCTGAAGAATTTCATGGAACAGCATTGATCTATGTTGGCTACTCACCCTAAAATTCACTTTGCCTTCATTTGCTTACTGTGTCACCTTGAGCAGGTCATTTAAACAGATACTGCTTTGGGGCAATTGGGAAATTAGGTTCAATGACATCCTTGACTTCATACCTCATAACTACCTATGAGCATATGAACTTGGATGGTTGATAATGTAAGCCTACATCTGTTTTTCTGCATCCTTCCATGTTTCAAGCTTATACATAGTCCCATAATTAGTTGTTTGGAAGGCCATTGTTGTTGGGGAGTAGCCAATTACTTTTCTTTGAATTTTGAGTTTATCCAAACTATGGCTGCTGAGGTCAACTATTTGAACATAGGCTTCAAGCAGGTGTAAACTGCAGGTTCCCCCATTACCATTCAATGGGTTGTCTGAGATTATATATATATATATATATATATATATATATATATATATATATATATATATATATATATATTTTTTTTTTTTTTTGCAAGAGATTAAAGATCTGATTGTTAACCTTATTCATGATGGTCTAAGGAGATTAGTTCTTATTGACCTTTAACCTGTGGGTCAATGACGAGCACTATGAACTTGCCATAGAATTCCTTAATTTAATGGGATCCTTTAGTTTTTCACAAACTATTTCAGCTGCTACTCTTAAGTTCAGACACTTATTAGATGTGGTCTTTCAGCTTGGGGTTGAAGCCAGGAATTTGGCAGTGGAGCCAATATCTTGACACAATAATTTTCTGGTATCTTTCAGCCTGGGTCTCTCCACAAATGAGACTAGTACTTATACTACAGTCAGATGTAGGGACTAGAAGACAGTTATTGCTGAGGTTCCCTGTCCCATTCTAGATCTATGTGAGGGGGGTCAATGGTGATGATACAGATAGGCTAGTGGTGTCTTCCAACCATGTCAATGCAAGTGCACTGAATGCAGTCGCACCCGTCATCCTGCTTGTCCTTGTGTTTTATAGTTTGACCATGAATTGCAGCTCTAACACAGACAGAGGTAAGACTACATGAGAAAGTAGAGATAGATGCATGTGCTGTAGGGCAAGCATCTTCTGAATGAGTGTTATGCATATAATCAGGCTGAGATCTTGGGCCGATAGCTTAGTACCTACCTATGAACCTATGAACAGTCTTTGCTAACTTACTTGACTGGCACATGTAAATATTTTCTATGAGATGTCTCACCCAAGTTGCCAAAAAACCTGTCTACACTCCCAAAGGAACCTCCTTTGAGTCAGCGCTAACACCTTTTAGCTTGTGCTAAATACAGTAGTCTCACTTGAGTAGCTTTAAAATAGCTTGGTAGGTCTGGAATATCCAACTCCCATAAAAAACTTTTATAACTTTATGAAAAAGAAGTCTTTAAATATGAAGTGAAAGTGAGGTCTGACATGAAACAATGCAATACTTATCAATACTTCTCTGCACGTTATTGATTATGTGTTGTTACTTTCTGGGAACCATTTATCTCATCTCTTACTAAACTCTTACTGTATGATTGATTATAAACAGATTGTGGCTAACAGTGTGGAATGTAGATGGGACATTATGTATAAATGTATGATAGCAATATACTAAAGGCCAGTAATACTAATTGGAACATTTCTAAGTGGCATGATAAAATTACTGCCATAACCCAATAAAAGATTAACTCTGTATAAAATTCTAGGCTACTGATTCATAGCACCACTGGCAGATGTATAAAATAATTCTGAGATCATAAAATTAAAGCTATCAAGACTTTTTGTGGAGACTTTATAAAAGTTGTACCTTACTATAAAATCTAATCACAAGACAGTTGAATAAGCCTTCACACACAGATGTCATGAGTAATTACAGATGTGCAAAGACCATCGATATAAATAAAAAGCATCCCTAACTCCTTTAGATAATATCTACTTCTTCTCAGGTTTTGATTGTGTTGAATACTTACTTGCATTGGATATTTTGAAGTTAAAAACATATACTCCAACTCCAACTCTAACACCAACAGCTGCAAATACACCAAAAATCAAAAGGAGTCAAGTAAAAGGATGAAAGAACATGTTCATTTAATACATCCATTCTGGTACCTCGGCATTCGCCTTCAGTGGAACAAATAACCATACAAACTCATCCTATTTTATATGCACATCAATTAGTTCCTCATTAACTTCATTAACCCTTAAACTTCCAACCATCCCAATGTGCACAATAAATACATTTTTACTAGCCAATAAATAAAGGTTAAACACCTACATTAAGTACAAAAAATATATTTACTGTATATATTAATTAAATACAAAAATACAAAAATGCAAAAAGCTGAACTGTAAGAAATATATATTCAAAATTTAAGTTAAACTAAAATGCATAACAAAATAGGGACAGCATAAATGACATAAAGCTCATATTATCAAACCACTATCTAAATTAATTCCTCTGGGGTATAAAGTATGATACCCCAGAATCATTTTATGTTTTAACGTACTAAGTTCAGTCTTAAAGCTACCTGCACAAAAATGTGGTCTCGCCAGTACACTATAAAAAAAACCATCTGTATTACCATTATGCATGTTAACAAAATGAGATGCTACAGGACTCTCCATGTTACCCCTCCTAATATCCCCCAAATGTTCCAAAATGCGCACCTTAACCTTCCTGGTGGTTTGTCCAATGTACCATCGGGGTATGACACAATCACACCCCAAAATATAAATGACCCCAGACGGCAAGCAATCAAACTTCTCAAAAGCTATATACCTTTTACCATTTATTCTCGTTCCATGCAAGTTCTTAACTTTATGACAAACCAAAGAGCGGCCACAAATTCGCATGCCAACATCATTGTCAGTTGAATATTCCAATCTTCTATTCAGTAGTTCTTTCAAATTATTATATCTGCCATATGAAAAAATGATACGCTTAGGGAACAAACAACATGCCACAAGTCCCTAAGAATATTTTCAACCACCACTGAAAAATTAGAATATCTAGATACAAAAAATATATCTTCCTGCACAGATATAATAGAAGACTGGCTATGATCATACTTATAACCTCCCCATCTTGAAAATGTAGCTCCACATAACCTATTTTTAATTTTAGAAAGTACAACCTTTTCATATCCTCTGGATGACAGCCTAGTGAAAATTTCATCACAGGCTTCATCCCACAAATTCGGATCCGAGGTGTTCCTTAGAATTCTCTTAAATTCCCCTTCCGCTAGAGTCTTTATTAGATGGGGAGGATGCATACTACTTGCATGCAAAAAGTTGTTAACCACTGTTGGTTTCCTAAAAGGTTTATATTGAACCAAATTTTCTTTTCCTATATAAAATTCTACATCCAAAAAAGGCATGTTATTTTGAGAAGTCTGTGCCATAAATTTCAACCCATGAGTGTTACCATTCAGATCTTCCATGAACATATCAAATAAAGTAACGTCTCCCCTACAAACAAAAATAAGATCATCAATGTAACGTCTGTAAAAGACATTATTCACAAAAAACCTGTTTTGAAACATAAATTCTTTTTCAAATTCACCCATATAGATTACTGCATAAGTAGGGGCAAATGCTGCCCCCATAGCAGTACCCTTAACTTGCAGAAAGAAGTCCTTCTTCCACATAAAGTAATTATGAGTCAAACTAAATTCCAATAAACACATCAAAAACATCATACGTGGTCCTTCACCCATCATTTTCCTCATAGATTCCATACCCCATCTTTTATTAATATTAGTATATAAAGATGATACATCAACAGTCGCCCAATAGAAGTCTTCTTTCCACTTTACCCCACGTAATGCATGACATACCTCTCCAGTATTTTTAACATGAGAACAGACTTTAGGAAGATATTTTTTAAAATCAAAATCCAAAAATTTGTTCACTCTTTTTAGTTTAGTTTAAGGGTTAATGAAGTTAATGAGGAACTAATTGATGTGTATATAAAATAGGATGAGTTTGTATGGTTATTTGTTCCACTGAAGGTGAATGCCGAGGTACCAGAATGTTTGTATTAAATGAACATTTTCTTTCATCCTATTACTTGACTCCTTTTGATTTTTGGTGTATTTTCATATTTTGAAGTTAGCCACACATGCTATGTATTACAGAAAAGAAAAGGAGAGGTGACAAAGGTTACGCCTCACTACCATCCATCCTGAATGCATTTCCACTTCCTACAGTCCCTTTCCTGACTGAATATTATTAGAGCATCCCATTTCTGTAGAGACACACAGGCCCATGTTTTGCAGATGTACTGGTTACCTTTCCAGCTCTAAGTATTTCAAGTACAAACTCTGAGAGAGGATTAATTAAATGACTGATAGATGTAAAGACAGCAATTTTTACCACATTCTGACATCATAATCACACACTGACTTGGTCAGTGCCACATTGCCTAATGCCCCCAACTACATATTTTTGTCTTTGATACTAACACACTGCTGCTGTCTGACCTATCTGTACCTATGTGGACCTGTTCATCTAATACTGTGCAATGTAGTACTGTGATAATGTAATAATAAAGTAATGTAGCATTACCCTACCAGAGAGGGGGAAGTGCTTTTGGGCTACAAGTCTGTGGCACAGACATAAGATGAGAGTCAAGATGCAGGCAGCGTCATCATTTTGCTGTCAGAGGGAATGTACAGTCCATAATAGGCCAGTGCATGTGCAGCATTACAGATATATGTCCCCTCATTTGAGTTGAAATTGACAATATTATGCTGTCATTCAAACTGAATGTTAGAGAAAAGCAGACCAACAAAACTCTATGTTATCTTAACAAAGATGCTAAAGATCTTTTGCTAAGAAGGTCATTGAAAAATTTCTAAGCTTTATAGGCTGTTTCAGAATGCTTTTTCACTAAAAAGAAATCAAGTGTTACAAGTGGGCCAATCAGGCATTACTGGAAAAATGAAAAGCAGAGACATTAAAATATCATCAGTGTAGATTTCAGCAAATTAGAGATTTGCTATAGATCACAGTAAAGAATTTCAGGAATTGTTCATGATTTATAGGTTCATAGGTAGGTACTAGGCTATCTGCCCTAGGGCATTTATAAGCCTAGCCAGAGTGTGTCAGCTTTCGCCATCCCATTGATTAATTAACTGATCCTCTGTCAAGCAGAGCCAATGAAGTAATCTCAGGGGTGTATTTTCTGTTACCCATCCACTCGTCAAGGTTTCTCTTGAAGAGTATTAGTGAGGGGCTCTGCCTGATGCAATTTGGAATTTTGTTCCAAAGCATGGGGAGTCTCTGTGACAGGAGTCTATCCCTCCAGCATGTTCTATTTATTGCTGTGGCAAGGTTTAGCTCACTAGAGCATGTGGCTCGCAGTGACTTGGATTTCTTTAGGTGGAGCATGTCCATCAATTCTGAGTTGGACATGGCTTTGTAAGTCAGGCAGAGATCACCTCTGAGTAAGCGATATGCCACTGAGTACAGCCAGAGTTTTTTCAGTCAGGCTGCATAGGACATATGTTTGAGACCAGTAATCCTCTTGGTGAGGTACTTTTCTGCTCTTTCCAGCTGTTGGAAGTGTCTTGTGAGGTACATCCCAAATGGGACATTGTACTCTATGATGGGTCTAATGAGTGACGAGTAGAGGGGCTCTATAACCTCTTTATTTCTAGATGCGAACCCTTTAGTAATTAGATGGGCCACACAGAAGGATTTCCTAACGACTTTGGCAATATGATTGTCAAAGGAGAGATTACTATCTACCTGGGTCCCCAGATCTCTTATTACCTGTTCTGTATTAAGGGGGCTGCCACCTATGTGGTAATTCGTGGGTGTTTTGATTTTCCCAAACAAGATGACTATGCATTTTTGGCATTTAGCTTGAGGCCATGACTTTGACACCAGGTGTCTGTCTCAGTAAGGCCTTTTTGAAGGATGTCTGTGTCAGCCGGAGAGTCAATTATGGCTCCCAGTTTTCAGTCATCGGCGAACTTGGTTAGACATAGTCCTCCTGTGTTTGCCTGTACTTCTGAGAAGTATATGCCAAACAGTATGGGTCCCAGGACTGAGCCCTGCGGGACACCACTTGTGACTGGTTTAGAGTCAGACCTGAAGCCCGCTATTCTTATGGTGTGAGTTCTGTCTGTAAGCTAGTTGGCAACCCATCTTGTGACGTAGGGGTTTATGCTCAGTCTGGTGAGTTTTTCTATAATACCCGAGTGAGGAATGGTGTCGAACGCCTTGGCGAGGTCAAGGTAGGCTGTGTGAACCACCTTTCCCTCATCTATGGCCTTGATGACTGTCTCAAAGATTTATTATTCTTTATATTTCATTGTTTTAGAGTGGGAGGAGCAGGAAAAATAAGAATACATCCATCCATCCACAACCCCTTTTTCCCATTTTTACACATTGGGTCAGGGTGTTACCTCAACAGTGACAATCATCTAGATGCAAAATTTACATTGTCAGGTAGCTAGCCCTACAGCAGTAGTTCTTCCATCACACTCGCATGCATACTCACACCTATGGTCAAATTTAGAGTGTCCATTCCACTTACTGGATGTCTTTGGAATGTGAGATGAAACTGGAATACGTGGTGGAAGCCTCACACGGACATGCAGATTCAGCACAGAAGCCACCCCAGCCAGGAATCAAACCAGTGAATCTCTTGCTGATATAGTGACTGGAGAAGTGGTTGTGACATATAGGGTAGAGGGTGGCAGTGGAAAGTGGAACTGATGATATATGAATAGATTTATGCAAGCAGTGATGTCAACAGGAACTATGTTTCTTTGAAACCTACATTATCAACCTAGCAAAAAATGTGCAGAATCATGTTGGTAATTCTGTTATGGCATTAACTTCCATTCAGAAAAAAAAAAACATGGCCACATCTATACAATAACTGAAAAAGCACATTTTCTTAGAACTTGAGCATGAACAGATCTCAGTACTTTTCTGAGACTGTCGGTAAATCAATGAAAGTGGAAGCTAAAAAGAAAAAAAAATACTGTTTTATATGCATGTCCATGGAATATGTTCAGAAGTTAAACCAAGAAAGTTATGGGGTTATATAGCTAGCTGTTCATTGATATCTATTTGCATGAAGTCCAATTTACTGAGCTAAAATTATTAAACAAGTACAAGTCGTCAGTTGCCACTATTATTATCGTACTGGAGAACACTGGCTCAAAGAGTTAGCAGTTGTATTTTTCATCAGTCATTGCTACAGTTCAGAGTTTTTACTTTGTCCAATCAGTTGTGATCTCAAGACTTGAAGTAAATATGTATGTGATATGGAAGTCATCTACCCCATGGAATTACCACATTGACAATACACCCCTAACAGCTGACCCACTTGTTCAGGATTTGGGAAGTTATGTGGCCAGTAACTAAACTTTTGATCAACTCAAAAAGCTCCAGCTATTCTCTGTCTCATATCACCTACTTAGAGGCGATCATCTCTGCTTGACTTACAGAGCCATGTCTGACCCAGCTCTGTTAGAAATGCTATATCTAAAGAAATCCCAAACCCTCCACACCACACACACCAGAGACCTCAACCTCATTACCATAATCAACAGAACATGCTGGAGGGACAGGTTCAAAACCCAGAGACTGCCCATACTATGGAATAGACTTCCCATACATGTCAAGCAGAGCACCTCACTGGCCCTCTTCAAGAGAAATCTTGATGAGCAGATGGGAAATAGAAAATTCATCCCGGGGATCACTCCAGTGGCTCTACTCGACAGAGGCACTGGGAACTAAGGTTGGGTGACACGATGCTAGGGTAATCCTATGAGCTATGTTTGTAAGGGCTCCAGGGCCATTAGCCTAGTACACACCTGTGAACGAACCTACTCCATGGATTATGATTGAGAGTAGTGCCTTTCTTAGATCTGGTTTCTCACAATTTTCCAAGAAGTTTACAAGCTTTCTGCATAATCTAGCACTATAACAAAACATGATTTCCATACTCTTTAAAGGCAGGCTCCCCATTTTGTACATAATCACCTCCTAATACATGAACAACATTTCTCATTGACAGGTTCAAATTAACCTATCCCATTTGGTT
Organism: Protopterus annectens; assembly: GCF_019279795.1. Lineage (NCBI taxonomy): Eukaryota > Metazoa > Chordata > Ceratodontiformes > Protopteridae > Protopterus > Protopterus annectens. Next base: position 1,589,963,761 of record NC_056744.1, read on the forward strand.
AGAGATTAGCCATACCCAACCCATGGTCGATAATGATATATTACCCCTAATGAGAATAACTGAGATCATACCACAGATAATTTGAGCACAAAAAGGGAAACTGGCTAGGTTTAAGCTAGCCTAGTACTTACATGTGAACCAAAAATTCGATGGAAGCTTTGTTTATTTTTTTTCATAAAATGTTTTTTTTGTAATCATTTGATTAGCTTTTGGAATGGGAAAATATGCTCGACCACTTAGCATAAGAACTCTCTACAAAGCCAAAAATAGTGGAGAGAAAATCAGGGACAGATTTTAAATATTGCTCTTATAGATTTAGAATGCTCATAGAATAACAGGTTTTGCATTAGCATACATTTTCCGAAGTATATAAACTATGAAACTCAAATGTCTCCCATTATTTAGTGAATTAAATTCTCAATGATTTGCAGGACAAACAGAAACATTATGAGGAACAGATGAAAAAATATTATATAAAAATCTGGACATTTTGCCATACATGGGCATTTGAGAGATATGAATGGGAGTACATTTTTTGGGACATTACTATGGTGAACCTGTCAACGAGAAATGTCGTTCATGTATTAGGAGGTGATTATGTACAAAATGGGGAGCCTGCCTTTAAAGAGTATGGAAATCATGTTTTGTTATAGTGCTAGATTATGCAGAAAGCTTGTAAACTTCTTGGAAAATTGTGAGAAACCAGATCTAACAAAGGCACTACTCTCAGTCATAATCCATGGAGTAGGTTCGTTCATAGGTGTGTACTAGGCTAATGGCCCTGGAGCCTTTACAAACATAGCTCATAGGATTACCCTGGCATCGTGTCACCCAACCTTAGTTCCCAGTGCCTCTGTTGAGTAGAGCCGCTGGAGTGATCCCCGGAATGAATTTTCTATTTCCCATCTGCTCATCAAGATTTCTCTTGAAGAGGGCCAGTGAGGTGCTCTGCTTGACATGTATGGGAAGTCTATTCCATAGTATGGGCAGTCTCTGGGTTTTGAACCTGTCCCTCCAGCATGTTCTGTTGATTATGGTAATGAGGTTGAGGTCTCTGGAGTGTGTGGTGTGGAGGGTTTGGGATTTCTTTAGATATAGCATTTCTAACAGAGCTGGGTCAGACATGGCTCTGTTAGTCAAGCAGAGATCGTCTCTAAGTAGGTGATATGAGACAGAGAATAGCTGGAGTTTTTTGAGTCTGTCCATATAGGACAAGTGTTTAAGGCCTAGGATCCTCTTTGTGAGGTACTTTTGTGGCCTCTCCAGTTGTTGCAGGTGTCTAGTGAGGTACATGCCAAATGGGGCGTTGTACTCGATGGTTGGCCTAATGAGGGAAGAGTAGAGGGAGACAATGACCTCTTTCTTCCTGGATGCAAAACCCTTAGTAATGAGATGTGCCACATAGAAGGACTTTCTGACCACAGTGGCAATGTGGTGGTCAAAAGAGAGGTTGCTGTCAACCTGTGTTCCCAGAACTATTATAGCGCCTTCTGTGTTCAGTAGACTACCATTGATGTGGTAATTCAAGGGAACTGGGTTTTTCTCAACGTAGATGACGACACATTTTTTGACATTGAGCTTAAGGCCATGGTTCTGATACTATTCGTTGGTCTCAGTGAGGCCTTTCTGTAGGATGTCAACATCACTTGGGGAGTTAATAATAGCTCCCAACTTGCAATCATCTTTGTCAGCCAGACTTCTTTTGTGTTGGCCTGGACTTCAGAGAAGTTGATACCAAACAGGAGAGGACCCAGGACCGAATCCTGAGGGACTCCACTCGTGACGGGTCTGCAGTCTGATTTGGACTCAGCTACTTTCACACTGTGGTTCTATCTGTGAGCCAGTTTGCAACCCACCTAGTGATATATGGGTTGTTGCCTAGCTTAGTGAGTTTTTCTATGATTCCTGAGTGGGGAATGGTATCAAAGGCCTTGGCCAGATCAAGGTAGGCTGTATGAACCACCTTGCCCTCATCTACAGGCCACAGCTCTGGTGACTGACACAAAGAAGTCGACCAGGTTGAGCAGGCATGATCTACCCTTCACAAAACCAAATCTGTGTAGGACCCAGAGTTTGGAGATTCCCTATATCCTTGTTTATTAGGTCCATGATGATGCGTTTCATAGCTTTGCATATCAGACTCATCAGGCTAATGGGGCGATAGTTCAACTTTATTTCTTTATTCTTTTTATAAGCTAGAAGCACAGAGTAGACCAGAAAGGACTGCTTTCTTGTGTAGAATGCAAGCATACAGAACAATTACTTAGATAGTAGCTACTCCAGCACAAAAAAAAAAGAACATTAGAATTTCAAAGACATTGTACTTCAAGCACAATGAATGAATCTTATTCGGGGGAAAAAATCACAAGGTACGACAAATAAAGAGAGGTTATCTCTGAAAAGCTGTTATCAGAGACAGAAATTCAGGGCAACAAAATCATGATCTATTGTGAGACTACAGTAATGTAAGGAAATGTGGACCGTGCCATTATTTATTTATTTGTTCATTCATTACACATTATTAATCGAATAAGTAGACTGGATCTGTGGACCTTTCTGTCACTATGTAAACCAGGCAGTATATCAAAAACTATATAAAGGGGTAAAGTAGACATAATGTGCATGATAAACAGCCATTGATAGTTATAAAGAGATGATAGAACAAACATCAAAATTACAGCTGCCTTTGAGGATATCTAATATGTAAACAGTATTTTACATGAAGGTATAAAAACAAAAAATGAACGGCTTATCCTTGCTAACATCTGACAGAATTTGCAAACATCTAATAGAGTGCAAAGCACTTACTTGCCCCACTGGCTATCAAGATTTAATTACAGTCTCAGTATCAGAGCATTCAGCCAGCCATGTTGGCATAATCAAGCATAAGAAGGCCATCTGTTCTTTTGGTTTTGGGGGTGTGTGGAGGCAGAGTATTATTGTTTTCTGGCTGAGACCTGTGGAAAAAACAGTACTAGACTGATGTGTTAAATGACAAAACTGAGTAGGCATATGAAGTGTGGCATCCCTATATAGTCATCTGTGGGGATTGCTGGAGCTTAAGTGCTTCTCCGACTATAACATTTTTGTCCTGTCCTACCCCTCTACCATCGCTGGTGTCATGCATCCAAATCCAGTAGCCATAAAGGATTTCACTTTCACAGAAAAGGGTCTTGTAAAGGTATCAATAGTACAAAAGAGAAAATAAAAGGGTAAATAGGGTGTGGAAAGAGCTGCATGTCAACAGTGTTAGAAAAGACAGAAAAAGAAAAAAATGAGTCATTGAACGCACCGATGTGTGCTTCTTTCTCGTAAATGAAATGGTACTTAACATTTAATTACAGTGGGATCTTCATCTTATCTGTGAAGGTAGCTGGTAGACTTAATTCTGACAATGATCTTTTTTCTTGGGTTCAAGTTGCATTTAGATCTTACAAGCATAGAGACCTCATTGACCTGTGAGTGCTGAGTGCTTTGTGACTCCAGCACAGAAAAGTTTGACATAGCATGCAACATTTTTCATATAAAATGAACTTGTAGAAAAGACAAAAAACTAGAAAGAAGGCACATATGTAACCCATGCTTAATAATCATCACAGCAAACGGGGCAAAATGCTGACAGTGATGTGTGAGTGCAAACATGGGGAATTAACAGCCTCGTTGACAGAGACAATGGCAAAAAGCAAGTGGAAGGAGAGACACAGAGCCAGAAAGCAGCTGGAAACACATTTATAGTAGCATCATGTACAAATGAAAGCTCTGTGCGCTACCAGTGCTGGTGGGTTGCATTCTAATACAAACTGTACTGCAGTATTAAACGCAGATGAGCAAACATGGAAAGCAAATGATGGTGAAAGTCACAGCATATGGATCATCAGGTGGACCCTCGGGACCAAACCACGCCAACCGTGGGTAAATCCAGCATTACCCCCACCCAGGCGTGGGTTATTGCTATAGTGTTCTGGGCAGGGCATCGGCTACTACACATTTGTACTTTGCTGGACATGTTGGCACACAATTCTGAAACTGCTGGCTACACCCTTGTTTATTACTTAAACTGTAAATTCTTTAAAAGTAGATGTGAAATAAATGAACTAGAAGGAAAACTTTTGTGACAGGTCACTAGAGACCTAACACAGACAGACCACTCAAATGTACTCATTTTGGAGGTATGCACCTATTTCCAGGCCTGTTCCATTGACACAAATCCTTCACGTGATTTTCAACCCTACCCCATAACACATTATGTTAAAGCCACTTAGTATACAGGAGCTACCAGACCAAATACTGGTGATCCCAATAATTTAAAGAAAAAGGAATGGCATGTTAAATCTCCTTTTTTCAAGAGTAAAAATTAATGACTTTATAAGGCAGATTTTTTGCAATATCATTCATTATTTTACAGATTTTGCACTGTGTGTTTGATAATATGTTTATATTTTGTGTAATTTTTCTCACTTGTTTTTTTTTTAAACTTTTTCTTAGTGGTATCCCACAACCCTACTAGAAGTCATAACTGCTGACAATATGTCAATGCTTGCATTCTGAGAGTGAGTTAGAACTGTCATTTAAGAGATCCTGAAGTGAAGCTACTGTGATGTGAATTAGAATGTGTGAAGAGTTCTGTGCTATTTGCTGTTAAAATTTTATGCTAATTAGTTGCTTACATTTTTCTGCTGGATGTACCTACTTTTCTAGAGCATACAGTATGCACTGTAAGATGTTCTGCATGATAGGAAATTGCTTGCTGTCTAAGCTAAAAGTAAAGCGCAGAAAAATAAATAGAGGTTATTTCTTTCACCTACTAATATCTGAATTATACAGAAGACTAGCTCATGTTCCATTTGCACAGTATGTTAAAGTAGTTTAGTCAAGTTACCCACCATTGTTGTTATGAATATTACAAAAGGAATTGCGTAGAAATTGTCTATTTCTTTTCAGTCCGTAGTAATAACTTCAAATGTAAGTTAAGCTTGAATTGTGAGTGCTGAATTTGAGACCAATACATCTCCTTGATACATTCAAATTCACATCACAGTAGCTTCACTTCAGGATCTCTTAAATGACAGTTCTAACTCACTCTCAGAATGCAAGCATTGACATATTGTCAGCAGTTATGACACAAATAAAAATGGATAACCTCCTGCACCCCATCTGGTGGCTTTCTCTCCACACACCCTTCTAACTTTATTATTCTCAGTATTAGGTTGCTGCAACTCAGAGAAAGAGCAAAGATGTTTAGACAGTGTAGCACTTGTCTTATCATTTTTCCAAGGTACACCAAACTCTGACCAACCACAAAGCCCTACCATAATTGCACTGCAGAATGAAGTGGGCAATATAACAGAAACACCCTGTGCTGTTATGCCTGAACACCTGCAATCCAAACTCGAATGATCGGAGTATGTGACTACACAACTGAGTACAGGTTGCAAGAATTTATTTCATGAGAATGTGCATAACATCTAAGTGAAGTCTTGTTGAACCTTGGAGCTATGTCACTTGTTGTTAATGAGGGTAGATTTCTGGCATTGTAAGCTGACACAGTGGTACATAATGTCCACACGTGCAGTGTGGATCTTTAGAGCATGCTGTGTCCTACTGTTGTCATGCAAGAAGACTGACCATTTACAACTCTCTAAGTATGATGATGGAAGTGAGGCTGAAGAGGCAGAACAAAAAGGCAAAACATTCTGACCAGTAACCAGAACATAAGCCAAAAATGCATTACAGAAATATGCAGAAAGTGAAAGAGTTACACATTAGTATTTCCAGGTAGAATCCTAAACCAGTATGTGTTTTTGGTACTAGAAGCAGCAAAGGAGCTGGTACTTAATTTAAATAAAGTCAAAACCCACATGAATCCAAGCAAGTGTTATCACAAATGTCATTAAAGGGCAACCTTATTACAAGGAACCATGGATCCATTCTACTTGTCTAAGGGGGATGGTAACTGTGTTGGCGGTACCCATGTATTTAAAAACAGCAGTAATACTTTCTGGGTAGATTTAGATAGCCATGTTTACTGATTGACATCAACCTGTTTCTCTTATGGGTCAGTGCTAGTAATAACCAGGTTGTATGCATAGATTTTATGCGGTACACTTATACTCACCCATAATGCCTTCAATGGCAGATTTTCTGACCTCCACATGCACAATCTGCTATTCTTTTGAAAATCTTTCTTATCAGCTTACCCAGCCTTTGGAGGCTTAAGTCTGTCAGTGACAAGGGACTTATGGCTCTTTTTTTCTCTAAATGATCCACTCATGCACATGCAATAATGCCAAATGCCTCTGTATGAGCTGGGGCATGCAATCATGGGGTTCTGCATTCCCAATCATCCTAAACCAAGGTATCAATGATATATTAGAGGCCCCAAAACCATTTCTAAGACAAAATATAGCAGGCTACCAGTTCGTTCTTCTTTTTTCCCCCTTCTATTCTGCTCTGTTCATACTTCATTACTGAACCCAGAATCCCAGTAGTACAATTATATACCCTGTTTCTATGCCATGAGCTGGCCAACTCTATTACAGATATGCAATGCAGCAAAGATTAACAGTAATAAGTGTTGAACTGCAGTCAAAAACTGCTATTGCCAACATTAACTGTGAAATGCAAAACTCACTAAAACACTGTGTAAACATTATTGCAGGGTCTTCACATAGGTTCATAGATTAGTACTAAGGTAACTGCCCTTGCGAGCCATTTTAAGCTTAGCCAATTATCCCTTGTGAGACTCAAACCCTGCACCTTGTGTTTGTAAGGCAAACACCTTAACCATTAGGCCACCCTCCCAACCCCTTGCACCCTACAACTTGGTGGTCTTTGCCCCCTCACTCCAACTACTTATATACACTAAACTCAAAGATGGCTAAGCCACAAAGTAATAGGAATTCTCTGAGATAACCACATTCTTGTACTTTTGTGATCACACTTCAGTGGTCGATAACTAGTACATCTCATTTCTGTCTGGAACTTGAACTTAGCCCCTGACTAAGGTTTTAACGGTCACCTTTGAAGTTCAGCAACAAATGAAATATGAACTTTAGAAATGGCATTTAAATACAGTGAGAAACACAAAGGAATATGTTTATGGCATGCTGGGGTACCAGGTTCATAGGTGTGTACTAGGTTAATAGCCCTGGAGCCTTTACAAGCCTAGCCCATAGGATTACCCTGGCATTGTGCCACCCGACCATAGCTCCCAGTGCCTCTGTCGAGTAGAGCCACTGAAATGATCCACAGGGTGAATTTTCTATTTCCCATCCACTCATCAAGATTTCTCTTGAAGAGGGCCGGTGAAATGCTCTGTTTGACATGTATGGGAAGTCTGTTCCATAGCATGGGCAGTCTCTGGGTCATGAACCTGTCCCTCCAGCATATTCTGTTGATTGTGGTAATGAGTTTCAGGTTTCTGGAGCATGTGGTGTGGAGAGATTGGGATTTCTTTAGATGTAGCATTTCTAACACAGCTAGGTCAGACATGGCTTTGTAAGTCAAGCAGAGATCGCCTCTAAGTAGGCGATGTGAGACAGAGAATAGTTGGAGTTTTTTGAGTCTGTCCATATAGGACAGATGTTTAAGGCCTAGGATCCTCAGTGTGGTACTTTTGCAGCCTCTCCAGTTATTGCAGGTGTCTAGTGAGGTACATGCCAAATGAGGCATTGTACTCGATGATTGGCCTAATGAGGGAAGAGTAGAGGAAGTTAATGACCTCTTTCTTCCTGGGTGCAAATCCCTTAGTAGTGAGATGTGTTCAGTGGACTGCCATCGATGTGGTAATTCATGGGAACCGGGTTTTTCCCAAAGGGGATGATGACATATTTTTTGGCATTGAGCTTAAGGCCATGGTTCTAACACCAGTCATTGGTCTCACGAGGCCTTTCTGTAGGATGTCAACATCACTTGGGGAATTAATAATAGCTCCCAACTTGGAATAGTCTGCGAACTTTGTCAGCCAGAGTCCCTTTGTGTTAGCCTGGACTTCAGAGAAGTAGATACCAAACAGGAGAGGACCCAGGATCAAATCCTATGGGACTCCACTCATGACTGGTTGGTAGGCTGACGTGGAGTCATCTACTTTCACACTGTGGGTTCTATCTGTGAGCCAGTTTGCAACCCACCTAGTGATATAGGGGTAGTTGCCTAGCTTAGTGAGTTTTTCTATGATTCATGAGTGGGAAATGGTATCAAAGGCCTTGACCAGATCAAGATAGGTTGTATGAACCACCTTGCCTTCATCCACAGCTCTGGTGACTGACTCAAAAAAGTTGACCGGGTTGAGCAGGCATGATCTACCCTTCACAAAATCAAACTGTGTGTGATCCAGAGTTTGGAGATTCCTATATCATTGTTTATTAGTTCCTTGATGATGTGTTCCATAGCTTTGCATATCAGACTCATCAGGCTAATGGGGTGATCGTTCCCAGGGTCTGTAGCCTTCATTGTGGAGAGGGATGACTGTAGTAATATGCACCATTTGATAGGGACAAAGCCTGAGGTGAGGTTGTGATTGAATAGGGCATATGGGTGAGGTGCCAGTTCACTCTGTAGTTCATGTAGAACACAGCCAGGGATATTGTCAGTTCCCATAGAAGCTGTATTCTTGGCCTTGGAACAATGCTGTTTTAACCTATGCAGTAGTACTACTGGGTGCCTGGCAATCTACTAGTATTGTGATTGGTCCTTTGGGGGGGTGGAGTAAAGTTGGCACTGAATCTGTTGGTCAGTATATTGGCAATATCTGTTGGCTCGGTATGGGAGCTACCATTGTGCAGTAGCTCAAAACAAATCTGGGTATTGCCATGGAGATTCTTTGCATAACTATAGAAGGCCTGTTAATTGTCTTTAATATCTGCTGCAATTCTGTTTTCATAGCTAGCTTTAGAGGATTTGATGAAGGATTTCATCTTTTTGTTGAAGCTGATAAGGGAGTTTTTCCAGTCTTAGGACTTCACCTTATTCCACATCAGTTTCTTCCTTCTGTTGTAGAGTTTGTTTATGGCAGGGGACCACCAGATTGGCTTCTTTTTTTTGGAAGAGAGCATCTTGGTTCTGTTGGGTATGACAAGATCCATGCATCTGTGTACATGTTCGTATAGTGCATTGGTGTATGATTCAGTGGTCATGCAACTATTCTCTATTTGCATGGGTGCTGTGAATTTAACCACCTCTGATTTTAGGAGCCCAAAGTTTGCTTTGGAGAAGTTTTTCATGGTGGTTATCTTTGCGGGGTGGGGTGGTGGTGGGTGGGAGCGATGTGGATTTCCAAGGTGATTCGTTTGTGGTTGGATCTTACCAGGGAGGAGTTGACTATTAGTGTAGAGTAACAGTCACCCATGTTAGTAATGACCAGGTCAAGGATGTTGCTAGCTCTAGTGGTGGTAAGAACGAGCTGGTCCAGGGCATTGGAATTAATGAATTCCAGGCAACTTTGGGCAAGTGTATTGGTACATGAGTAGTTTTCCCAGTTATGGAGGGTAGTTGAAGTCTCCCAGTATGAGAATGTTAGGTTGGACCCTAATATTCTCAAGAGTGGTTAGAAACATGGAGTGTGAGTCTTGGGACATGGTTGGGGCATAATGGCGCAAACTTAGACATCTCATACTGTGGCCATATGTATTGGGCCAGTAAGTCTGCTGTCACACTGAAAGGCAGCTTTCTGTCAAGCAAACATGTTGTAGTGTTATTTTACCTAGGATGAGTATTCTCTTGTATTTCTCAGGTGGGTTCCACTCCATTCTCCCTTGCTGTGCACGGTCTCACTTCACTCCCCTACTCTACCCTCATTTCCAGCTCACCTCCTCTCCATCTAAATTTAAACCGCCTGTAATTCCACCCCAATTCCATTTCATCCAATCCTTACCACAAATCCACCAACAGCCACTACCCACCTCTTTCTTTATTCTCCATTCTCTCCCTGTCTACAGCTCACATGACTCCTTTCTAAGCCCCATCCACCACAAACTAAACCCTATCCACTTGGCTTTCATGTCTATACTCATATCAGTCCCTCACCAAATATGCTGCTTACCTCACTCCTTAGTTTACTACTTCTGCTTCTGTCTAAAATTCCATCTTGTCAGTCTACATCACCAACAATACATAGAACCATTGTAACAAGTCCCATGTCTAGTCACCCAGTTTCATTTAGTTATCATGAAATCTTCTCATGCCTGCTTAATGTGTAACCCACCTATTATTTCAAATCAAAAGTAATACTTTTACCACTTGCTAAGTACAAAATAAACATTATACATATATACTTATCATAATTAAGAAAGTCACCAAAAGTAAAGGGTCTATCATCAATATCTCTCAGTGCAGAGCTATTTACCCTATTCCTGGTTCAAATCTCACCTCAACAAACTTAACCCCAACAAAACCGTTAAATTTCACCCCAATAAATCTTTGTAGTATACATAACAAAATCACAGATCTGCATGCCTCAATAACCCACTACACCCCAGAAATCTTAGCCATTACAGAAACCTGACTCAAAACCAATACACAAGACTTAAAAATCCTGCTTCCTGGTTATAACATACTCAGAGCAGATAGAATAAAAAAAGAAGGCATGTGGAATAGCTCTGATTTACACAATCTTTCTCGCCATTATCCCATACAAAAATACGATCCCAAATTTCCCTAATGCTGAAATCATCATCTCCTTCCTTAAAATAAATATAAAAAATATATATCCATTAACACACTTAAGGCCAGTCTTAAGCCAATTGGACCTGTTTGTCCCAGTAGGGCGTAGGCTATGACAGCATCATTATGAGGCCCAGAGACTTGCCTGAGAGACACTACAGGATGGTGCAATGCATTTTTCTACTGGCAGCCTTGGTCCATAGTTGTTACAACTCTTGTTACTGGAATGTGCATTTCCCCTCATGCATTACGCAAGTGGATAATCCATTATTATTAATAACTGCAGCTTCATATCTTTTGTATGTCTCACGGTGTTAGCTGATCATACTTATATAATAGTCAGTCACTGTTGTTCATTGCTCAACAGTTTTTACCTGAAAATGGGTCTGGTTAACCATTTGGTTTTGTGTGCGACTCCAGTTATTGTCTCAGAAGATATTAAGACCAGGTTTAATTTGATAACTAAGAGAAAGGTACTGCGTTTCTTCTGCTTGTTTGTTGCTGGCATGAGGTTTATGATTGGATGGCTGCTATTGAACACAGTTACAATAAATAACTGTGCAGTAATCAGTCTCTGATAGCATGAAAACAAACACTGCTAAGCATAAACAAAATAAATATTATTTATTATTTATTATCATTGATTTTTTTTTTTTTACTGGCGAAGAAAGTCTGACTGGGTAATATATCCCCTTTTCAACGCAATGGAGGCCCAGTGAGAAATGCTGTCCAAATTTATAAAAGTTTTGTTACATATAAGCATTCAAAATTACAAACAAGTTTTGTTGCATACAACATGAAACAAAAATTAATGTGCAGACAAATGCAATGTGCAGGAGCAATATACAGGATCAGTCGTAAATTGTGTTATGTAAAATATTTAAAATAAATAATAATGATGAACTCTAAATAATAATGATGAACTCTAAATAATAATGACAAACTATAAATAATAATGATGAACTCTAAATAATAATGACGAACTCTAAATAATAATGACAAACTCTAAATAATAACGACGAACTCTAAATAAAAACGACAAACTCTAAATAATAACGACAAACTCTAAATAATAATGACGAACTCTAAATAATAATGACAAACTCTAAATAATAATGACGAACTCTAAATAATAATGACGAACTCTAAATAATAATGACAAACTCTTAAGACCCACATCAGGGATAGCCACTGGTGGTGTAAACCTTGGCTCAAGATGATTGTCACTGATGCAAGTGACACCCTGACCCCATGTACAAAAATGGGAAAAACGGGGGTTGAGGATGAGGACAGAGAACAAACACTAAGATATGAGAACACTTTTGATCACAAAGACATGCAACTAAATATTACTAATTCAACAGCATGGCTGAAAAAACTTGCTGCAATCAGAGAGAAGTAAAACAGGATATGTGTGTGTGTGTGTGTGTGTGTGTGTGTGTGTGTGTGTGTGTGTGTGTGTGTGTGTGTGTGTGTGTGTGTGCGTGTGTGTGTGTGTGCGTCATGAAAGGAAGAGGCATATAGAAAATTGCCTCACTTGTCTCAAAATGGGAAAACTAGAAACAGACTTATACATGTACTGCAGGTATTACAGGTTTATAGTCACATACAAAATAGTTGGACAGGCAGAAACTTTAATAGAAAATGGTTGGACTGGGCAGGGGAAGAGTTTGGAGGGAAAGGTATATTATAGAAAGTTGAATAAACTGTGTGGGTTTTGTATGCTCTCCCTACATCCTTTGAATTTCTTTAAATAATTCTGATTTCCTCCCACCTTCTAAAACAATTTCCTTAATGATTACTCTCAATTAACTACTGCATGTAATCCTTTCTGCTGCCCTTGTGACCTGTGATTTTGCTAAAAAAGATCTGCACAAATTGGTCTACTTATCCAGTTTAACAAATAATTAGAAAATAAATAACAAAGCCCTACTTGGTATCCTGCAGACTACTAAGAGGTGACCTGTGTCTGGCATCAAGGCATCCTCTGACTCAATATTGACATTTATATTGCGCATCAACAAGTCAAAGGCCATCTGAAATACTTGTCTAAATCTCTTCTGCAACAACAACAAAATGGTTTGTAGGAAAAGATTTATCTCGTATTGGATACCACTGTTCTGGAACAAACTCCCCATCCATGTAAAACAAAACTCATCTCTGTCCATATTCATGTACAACTTGGATCTGTAGATGGGAAACAAAAAATGTACCAGAGGACTACCCCCTCCACTACTAATGGACAGAGGCAGCTCCTAAATGCTTTATCCCATGCATGGGCCTTCTCAAATTATCTGTGGTGTAATCTCAGTTATTCTCACTAGGAGTAATATATATTTATTTACCATGGGATGGATAAGGCCAATCTAAACCAAATGGAATAGGTTAATTCAAGCACTAAAAGAGAAACTGGCTAGGTTTATGTGCAGTAAAGCATATATCTCTTAACAACTAATCTAAAATAGCCTTAAGTCCAAAAAATCAGCATGCTGGAAATATTGGGGGTGGAAGGTGGAGGGGGGGGTCAGCTGCTGGTCCCAACAAAATCATCCAAATTATCCGTGGTGATGTTGGCAAAACCTCTTTGACTTCCCTACTTCCAGTGTGAACCTATTTGGCTTCACTCAACTTATACAAACTCCAGCCAGGTATAACAAGTCTAGTGACCAAAGTTTAACCTTTGACATGATACTTGTATCCAATCCAAATAACTTTCCCAATGCTTGAACACTTCAAGACATCTTAATCAGTCACTTACCCATCTATGCTCATGCAGTTATCACTTGTTTCCGCAAAGAACTTAATTAAAATCAACCCACAATCTCTTTAGTTTCAACCCAACATTATTGAATGACTCCCTAAATACCATAGACTGGTCCTGATTAAAAATACTCCCTCTGGATGAGGATGCCAATCATTTCAACTTGATGTTCCTCAGCTTCCTTGATAGCTTAGCTCCTGTCTGTTCAAAAAGATTCACAATAAATCACTCTTCTTGGTTTCTGAAATCAACTAAAGATCTCACGACTAAGAGGGACAAAGCGTGGTAAGAATGGCAAAGGGATAAAACCTAGTCCAACTTACTACACTTTAAGCAACCTGATCCTAGGAAATTCTGGACATCATTAACCTCCTTGCTTAATCCAGGATCTAAAAAAGATCCCAGCCTATCTCCTCAAACCTCTCCTACCCAAATAGATAACCAATTTTAAACTTACTTTATTGAAAGCATGTCCAGCTTAACATTATCTTCAACACTATCATCCCCCACTTCTACCCAGTATTCCTCCAACTCCACTCCTACAACTTCTTTTTTTACTGGTCATATTTTGCCAAGCAGCATACCTTCCTTAACTCATGAACCAGTCTCTACAACCTTCATAAAAAAAAAAAAAAAAAAAAAAAAAAAAACTTCTACAAAGGAGGAAACTCAGCTGAATCAGATTTCTGTCCCGTAGCCATCTTGTCCCCACTCTCAAAGATACTGTAAAAATACATTCACTAGCAGCTTCTTAATCATCTCTTCAAATTGCTATCCAACACACAACATAGATTTCAGCCTGCCTGTAGTACCACACCCACCTTAATATCCTTCACAGAAACTGTAAATAAAGTTAGAGATACTGGCAAGCTTGTTTCCTCACTATTTCTTGATCTTTCAAAGGGTTTTGATACCATCTCTCATTCTAAACTTCTCCTACAGCTATCTGAACTCAGTCTATTGAATTCATCTGTCAAATAGTTCAGTAGTTACCCTTTCAGCTTACAACAAGCAGTTTAATGGCAAGTCTCATGTTCTCCATATCTATCAAAGAGAACTGGCATTCCCCAGGGTTTTATACTTGGCCAACTCCTATTTAATAGTTTCATTAACAGCCCTCACGCTTCCTGTCAAGAATCAGTTGGTCAGGGTGCAGATGATTCCATGATCTTTTTCTCCTCTATCTCCCTGTCACACTTTCACACCTCCAGCATGTAAATCAGGAAGCTTTTACTTCTGTTGAGATCTGATTTAACAATGCTCAACTCCTACTTAACCCTAAAAAAAAAATTCTGTTCTCTACTAAATCCAGTGTCTCAGATACTGATAGCTTCAAAGGCATCTCCCTGAGCAATACAGTAATTGAATTAGTCACTCAGACAAAATTAATAGGTATGGCTATTGACAATAAACTTAAATGTGACCTACACATTCAAAATAATATAAAAAAAAATCAGGAACTTTGAATGTTCTATAGACAGAAATATTTCCTAAATAACTCAACTAAAGCTACCCTTGCCACTACCTACCTGCTATCCTCTCTCTGATGTGGAGCTCCAATCTTTACCAATCTAAAAACCACTTTGAAAACTAAACTAGAGACTTCCTACAATAAAATAACTAAGTTTGCTTTGAGTACCCTATTTCACACCAACCACGTCTCTGCTCTTCATTCACTGAAGTGGCTTGAACTTTCACAATGCATTAGTTCCAGCTGGTAACAACTCATAATATCATTCATAAACCCACAACCTGGCCAGCCCTTAGCTCCTATCTCTACCACCCCAAAAGATGTTTCCGATCAGAAGATTAACAACTCCTGTCCCCACATAAAGCAAACAAATCAACTGTAGAAAGCCTGTACTTCTACTGAGTCACAAAAATTGAATTCCTACCTTGTTCAGTGAGATCCAGTTCAAACCTGACTACTTTTAAACACATATCAAATACCTCCTGCCCAAAGAATAGCTCTGCTCTTATTTGAACCCAGACTAAACACTCTCTAACCTGTCTACCCCTCTTTCCTTATCTCCTGTCATATCTTCTTCAACCACACTCCCTTTTTTTCTCTTTACTCTTTTTTCTTATCCACTCCTTTCCACAACTTTTCTATGCTCTAAATTTGTTTCCATACTTTACCTTTCACTACAATCTAGCATTTCTTTCCCATCTTCTCTCACTTTTCTCTATTAATTCTATTCTTTATCTAGTAATTGATACTGGTTTCCATTCTAACAATGACTGATGTACATACCATTTTAAACACTTCTCAAAATGGTTTTACCTATAAAGTGTTTAATACCATCAACGTTATTAGGCATTATGTGATTAATTAATTTTCATTACTATATTTCTGGTAAGTCTTTTGTATATACTTTGTATACTTTTTGTAATTCAGTTTGGAAATATCTTTGTATATTATTTCTGTGTAATTGGAGCTTATCTCCTTGGGCAAGTGCAGAAAATGGATATCTTTTGGCTCAGTCAGATTTTCCTGTCAATAAATAACTTAATTAATTAATAACAATGATATCACAGTACAAGGACAAAATGATTGACTTCAACAATTGACTAAGCTTTTGGTGTCATTCTAAGGGGATCCAGTATTTGTCTGCCTGGGATGACATGATTGACAGTCCACAATGCTTTGCCAGAGATGGCCTGCACCTGTCACCCTTAGGATTCCGGATACTGGCTAAGACTCTTGCAACCCCTATAGTGCCTTTTTAGGCAATGTTCAAATGACAAATTCACCACCATAACAGGTACAAGCAAGCAAAATCTGAGGGTAATGCTACTCAATGCTAGAAGTCTAAACCTCAAAATGCACTCACTCGAGGCACTCCTTAAAATGGAGAACATTGACATCTGTGCAGTGACAGAGACCTGGTTCAAAGCTCCAGAGAGCACCCCTGCATTACCAGGCTTCAATTTATACCACACCTTTCGGCCACCTAACTCAGAAAGAAGCACTAAAGGCGGAGGCGTGTCCATATTCATTAAGGATATCCACACCTCCAGGCTAGTTGCACAGCATAATGCATCCGAGATTATCCAAGTGCAACTAACTCTGGGCAAGACCGCAATCCAAATTGTAGCTTGCTACAGACCCCCCACCATGCCCCAGGATTTACACTCCTCATTTCTTTATACACTCAAAAGTATTAGGGTACAACCCAACACCCTAATAATGGGCGATTTCAACTACCCCATCATTAACTGGGAAAACTACTCATGTACCAACAGTTTTGCTCAACGTTTTCTAGAATTCATAAATTCCAACGCCTTGGATCAACTTATTCACACCCCCACCAGGGACAACAATATCCTAGACCTGGTCATTACCAACATGGGAAACCGGTGTTCCACACCAGAGGTCAGTTCCTCGTTGGTCAGATCCGACCACAAGCTAATCAGCCTAGACATCCACATCCCAGCCCCAATTAGGGAAACCATCGTAAAAAACTTCTCAAAAGCCAACTTCACACTTCTTAAGACAGAAGTGGCAAACTTCATGACACCCATGCAGACGGACAATAGAGGTATGACTGCCGAATCCTACACAAATGCACTTTATAAGCACTTACACGAGTGTATGGATCATGCTATCCCTAATAGAACCAAGATGTTATCCTCCTAAAAAAGGAAGCCAATCTGGTGGACCTCTGCCATAAACAAACTCTACAACAGAAGAAAGAAACTGTTGCAAAAAAGAGTAAAATCCCATGACTGGAGGAACTCCCTGGTCAACCTCAGTAAGAAGCTGAGATCCCTCATAAAATCCTCCAAAGCTAGTTATGAAAACAAAATTGCCACTGACTCTAAAGACAACCACAAAGCATTCTATAGCTATGTCAAGAATCTAAATGGGAACACTCAGATCTGCTCTGAGTTACAGCATAATGGCACTAAATATACAGAACCAACTGATATTGCCAACATCCTAGCAGATAGGTTCAGTGCTAACTTTACCCCCCTCTCACCTCCTAGAGGGCCCATCTCTATACCTGAAGAATGCAAAGTTCCTATAATCACGGCTGCACAGATAAAAAACACACTCTCCAAAGCCAAGAACACAGCATCCATGGGACCTGACAATATCCCAGGCTGCGTTCTACACGAACTACAGAATGAACTGGCACCCTACCTAAGTACCATGTTCAATCATAGCCTCACCTCAGGCTTTGTACCCACTGAATGGCGCACCGCGACGGTTATCCCACTCCATAAAGGGGGAGCCATGACGGACCCCGGGAACTACCGCCCCATTAGCCTGACGAGCCTGGTCTGCAAGGCCATGGAACGTATCATCATGGAACTCATAAACAAAGACATTGGCAATCTCCAAACTCTGGACCCTACTCAGTTTGGATTTGTAAACGGCAGATCATGTCAACTAAACCTGATTGACTTCTTTGAAGCAGTTACCAAAGCCATAGATGAGGGTAAAATGGTTCACACAGCTTATCTAGATCTCGCCAAGACTTTCAACACCATCCCCCACTCTGGAATTATAGATAAGCTCACTAAACTAGGTATAAATCCCTATGTCACAAGATGGGTTGCCAACTGGCTCACGGACAGAATCCACACTGTGAAAGTAGCGGATTCCAAATCTGACATCAGACCAGTGACAAGTGGAGTACCACAGGGTTCAGTCCTGGGTCCTCTCCTGTTTGGTATCTACTTCTCTGAAGTGCAGGCCAACACAGAAGGTCTTTGGCTAACAAAGTTTGCAGATGACTGCAAACTAGGAGCCATAATCGAAACTCCTAACGATGTGGACAAACTACAAAAGGGCCTCAATGAGACAGATACCTGGTGTCAAAGCCATGGCCTGAAGCTCAATGCCAAAAAGTGTATTGTCATCCCCTTTGGTAAAAACTCTGTACCCATGAACTACCACATAGCTGGTAGTCTACTTAATGCTGAAAATGTGATGAGACCTTGGGACACAGGTGGACGGTAGTCTCTCCTTTGATAATCACATCGCCACAGTGGTCAGGAAAGCCTTCTATGTGGCTCATCTCATCACAAAAGGATTCTCATCCAGAAAAAAAGAGGTCATTGTTCCCCTCTACTCATCACTCATTAGACCCATTATAGAGTACAACGCCCCTTTTGGTATGTACCTCACAAGACATCTACAACAACTGGAAAGACCACAGAAATACCTCACAAAGAGGATTACTGGCCTC
Source organism: Protopterus annectens (assembly GCF_019279795.1). Lineage (NCBI taxonomy): Eukaryota > Metazoa > Chordata > Ceratodontiformes > Protopteridae > Protopterus > Protopterus annectens. Next base: position 1,589,982,379 of record NC_056744.1, read on the forward strand.
AAACATATGCCCTATGCAGACCATCTCAAAAAACTACAGCTTTATTCCATCTCATATCACCTACTCAGGGGCGATCTCTGCCTAACATACAAAGCTATGTCAAACCCAGAGCTGTTGGACATGCTCCACTTAAAGAAATCCCAATCCCTCCGAGCTACACGCTCTAGGGACCTTAACCTTGTCACCACAATAAACAGAACATGCTGGAGGGATAGATTCCTGTCCCAGAGACTTCACATACTCTGGAACAGACTACCTATCTATGTCAAACAGAGCTCCTCATTAGCACTCTTCAAGAAAAATCTTGATGATTGGATGGGAAATGGGAAATTCACCCCGGGGATCACTTCTGTGGCTCTGCTCGACAGGGGCACAGGAAAATAATTTTCCTGGGTGGCGAAAGCCAGGGTACATTTTTTGGCTAGGCCATAGCCTAGTACCTACCTATGAACCTATGAACCTATATGTGCCAACAGGAACTAAAGACTTGCAAACAGATTTTTTGTTTTCTTTTCTTTAATCCTAGCCACTCATACGCCTCATAATACAACAGACATTTAATATGTGCTTAATTTATAACTGGGTCCTGTGTAGACTTGATAAGTGGATAGGGAACATTCCAAATAGATTTTAGCCTGTTCAGTTAAATGCACTGTTGGATTCATCTGATTTTTGTATATAACTGAATATTACATAATAAAATGTCTTAAATGTAAGTTTATGATTTAACACAAGTTCACAGTTAGAGTGTGCATGTGTGTATGTGTGTGTGTGTGTATATATATATATATATATATATATATATATATGAAATTTGGAATTGTTCTGTCTGTTAATGCATTCTAACCTTTTTTAGTGAGTTGGGGATCTTGGTTTGACCATGTGAGAGGATTCTGGGACAAGAAAGACAAGCACCGAATCCTTTATTTGTTTTATGAAGACATGAAGGAGGTAAGCGATGTGAAACTATACATCAACATTATTCGAAATAAGCAGTGTGTCACTAGCAATGAAAAATAAAGAAACAGACAAGCAGAGAAATTAATTTAGAATGATAGCTCAGCTTGTATTGACACTAAATATTGCTGATAGTTACTGTTTGATACACTTAAGTATATAAGTCTGACCACATTACTTCTTCAATTGTAACTTATTTGATTTCTTTTTACAAAATGCTTTTTTTTAGTGCTCCTGGCAAACAGTATGCCAGGCCGTACTAAAATGAGGTTTTGTGACTTTAATGACATGAGGTGTAGATCCTACAAGTAGATACCCACTGGGGAAAGACAGTAGATCACGAGTGAGAGTTTGAAATCTACCTGTGTGTGCTGTGTGTGCACATGGATTGTTCAAAATAAGTTTTACTGCATGGGAGAAGTAATCTTTTCCCAGCAGCAGTGAATTGGAATTTCATATAGCAATGGGCTACAAGAGGCAACCTCCTGCAAGTGAAGTATAGAGACCCTTTTCTACATCTATGTCCCCAGAAAAAAAAAGTGTAAAACATTTCTATTTTATGTGTATATCATTGTTACTAGCCCTTTTTCTTTTTTCTGTTTTATGTATTTATTTATTTGCTATAAAAGCATTCTCTTTTCAGTTCTTTATGCACATGCATGGCTTTCAGCTGGAATTGTTACACACTGTATAAAAGATTTTAACTTGATAGTTCCATAATGCTACTCTTTCTTGCAGAACCCAGAAAGAGAGATCCGAAAGGTAATAACATTTCTGGAAAAAGACTTACCGGACAGTGTTGTAAACAAGATTGTTCACCACACCTCTTTTCTTGTAATGAAGGAAAACCCAATGGCCAACTACAGCACATTGCCAAAGGCTGTCTTTGATCAGAGTACCTCTGTCTTTATGAGAAAAGGTAAATCTTTTCAGTATTAAGAGTATAGACATAGGCTAATACAAATACTGTTACTGCAGAATATTTTTACTGCTTATTAATGGATTTGAAACTGCTGCCTTAAGATCACTTGAGATGTCAACTCTCCCTTCCTCCAATATCATCCCAAGAATGTAATAATTCAGAACAGGCAGGGCAGCCTATTTTCATGGTATAGAACTTTGCTCTCCCAGTTTTGAATTTTAATGACAGAATGAAATAATTTCTACCATATCTAAATGCAAGATTTTATACAATATATTCTCATGGTTAATTAAGGAATTTTTAAGGTGTGGCAGGGTGTTGGTTGTTGTGAGGTAATCACATGCCTTGATGTATTATAAAGCATGAGACCAAAGGCTGGATACTGCTCTGCACCTTGGCCTTTGGTTGTCACCCAAAAAATAACATCCTGAAGCATCTTACTTTTCTTATAAAATGGACCAAGTAGATGGAAGATAAACTTACTGGTTTACTTTCTTAGTATACTAGTAACACATAGTACAGTACTACTTTTATTTTAAACCATTTTGAATTACCTTTTTAATCGTAGTTCCTTTATGACATTCTGTAGTCTGCAGCACATTTTACAGACTGCATAACACATTTTTGCTATACTTTTTTTTTTAATTGTAATAATTTATAGTAGGTAGTATGTTGTTACCCCTCAAAAAAGAAAAAAAGTATGCAAAATGATACTGAAAATTCTGTACCAGTACAGACAATAAAAACTTTTAATTTCTCTTTTAACATTTTTAATTGCCATTGAAGTCTGCTTTATTTCCATTCGATGAACGAGAGCTTAATTACAGAATATATCTATCTGAGCAGCTTGATTCACACACACACACACACACACACACACACACACACACACACCTTTTAGAAGAGACACAGTATTGACAAATATGAGACTCATAAGTAGAATCATATGTTTGTTGGCATTTGATAACTCTTTCACACTGCAGTGCACTCTGGGACACTGAGCAAAGCTCAGCAGTTGCATCATTTCCGAAGCACACTGAACAGCTGATATTACACATGGAGCTTGGGAGGATTGTGGATCCAGCGGGCCAAGATTGCATGCACTTCAAAGGACTGTACCTTATATCAAGGAAAACAGGCTACTTTGGGAGCTGAAAGAAGAAAATAAATGCAAATAGTACACAACAAATCATAAGGTGTGCATTGCATATACACAATGTGGTTGACAATGAAAGAGATAGTTTGAACTGAAATGAGGATGCATAGCATTCTGTGTACTCTGCTGTGACATAGTGCATGTGGTGTGCCAAGGGTTACTGATCACCTCAGACATGCTGACAGCCCTGTACAGCAAACTGATGGCACTACAACCACCCACAGTAATTGAAATTGCAAACTTAATGCAGTGCAATGGTATCACATACACCAGTCCTGAATGGTAGTGACATCACAAACAGCATTTTTTCCAGGTGGGGCTTCATTCCCCATACCCCTCTATATGGAGGCCTTCACCCTCAAACTCCCCCTTACTTATACTACCGCCATGGCTGCACATTTGCATTGTTGTATGCTAGTTAGAAAGCTGTACAAACAGAAGAGTGGCTTTTAACTAATCATTGTAACTGTGTTCCAGGGTTCATCAGCAGACTTAAACACAGTCAGAAATCAGGTATTTGATGTGCTATGTCTCCCTTCTGTGCGTGTGTGTGTGTGTGTGTGTGTGTGTGTGTGTGTGTGTGTGTGTGTGTGTGTGTAGAGAAATAGATAGCTAGATATGTACTTATCTGATTTAATGTAGCAAATATATTTGCTACCCACATTATCAAATGACATTTATTTATTGGTTCAGATTGCTTTACAACAAGCCATGCTGCTATGATCCTGTTCCATCAAACCAGCTTGACTCTAGTAAGTGTATAACTTACTCCAAAGTTGAGTAACTTTGGAGTTGGTAATACTGGAGAAGTAGGTGCAAAATGCAAACCCCTCTGCTTGTGTGATGTGTTGGACTTGCCCCTCATGTGAGATAAGTTTGTAAGCTTGAGTCCACTCTTTGGAACAGGCTCAGGAGATCATGTTTCATTGAAGAGTGATCCAGTCAAATATGCCATGTCTCAGCAATAGTTATTACCCTTCTACCTGTGTCATCAGTGGCTGGGCCTACATCATAACCTAGAAACCTTTACAATACATACCTAACAGTAAACCCGCACTATACACTATCCTACCTAAAATACTTTACCTAACCATAACCAGTGCAAAGAATTCACAATAAGCACTTTATTAACAAATATGATTAATAATAAAAACGACATATTGGTAGTCACTAGAAGACCCCATTTGGCACAAAAGTGACGTTACTACATTTGTACATTATTTATTTTTTATTTATTTTACATTTGTTGACTGGGCTAGTCTAGCTGGATACATGTCCATTTTCAGTAGAGGCCCAGGGAGAAAAGCTCCACAAACGGAATCGTAAACAATTGTAAAAAAAAAAAAAAAGTAGTAAAAAGAAATGCTAACAAAAATACATCAGGTGGAAAAATTGCTAATCAAAGGTATTGCTAAAATGAGAGAGAAAACATCATTGATGTACACAAGACAGAATTTGTTAAGTAAATTACATAAGGGGACTAACATTGATTATTTTAGAAAATATTTTTTTTTTTTTTAGAAAATATATAGATTTTTTTTGTCACTGTGTAACAGCGGAAATAGTGGGAGTTAAAGTCAAAAGAACAGGTGTGAGACAGGAGGCAATAAAAGTTTCAGTCAGGGTTAGTACAAGGGCAGAGCCCTATTAAAATGGTAAAATACGGTGTGCAAATGTTCATGAAGATAAGCATTTAAATAATAAATACGAAAAAAATGCTTGTCATTAAAATTCACACAAATTAGTACCTGTAGTGATCCTCAAACCTGAAACAAATTGTTCCTCATACAACAAAGAGGGATTCTAAGAAACAGAAAAGTGTAGGAAAGGGTAGAAAATTAAAAAAAAAAAAAAAAAAAGCTACAAGTAAGTGCCATCCTCAAAAAAAAAAAAAAAACTGTCAACCCAAACACCCAATGGAAACTGAAAGAAAAGCCTATATACAAAAATGAAATGCACATTTAGAATATACAAAAATACATTTTGTTAAAACAATCATACACATTCCTTCTTCCAGTCAGTATATAATATAAGCATAAAAAACAATAAATAAAAATTAAAACAATAAAACTCCCCAAATTTTCAGGTTATGTTTGCCTCACAAAAACTGCATCCAAGTTCCACAATTTAATTTCATAACCATCTTCTTGTTCAAAGGCTTCCAAAGATTTTGCCAACCACTCTTTAAACATCTACATGTCCCATATACTGCACATCGTGGTCACGATCCCTAACACATACTGCTCTCTGCCCTGAATGTCAAATTTATCCACTTAGCAATACAGTCACCCTACCTCATCCCAGATGGATTCCAATGCAGACAAAAAAAAAAAACAAATAAATATATAGATGAATGAATGGATGGATAGAGACATGTGTGAATAAACAGGTAAACCTCCATTAAAAAAATTCTAGTAATTAATAATAAAAGCCTTGACTCCCCTTGCTCAGCCTCATTTGCTGCCTACAAAAGCTCAGATAAAACTCTCTCTTTATATATTCCTTCAGTATTTCACGTATTTTGAACATACGAGTGCATCTGATTTATTTTTCTCTCTAAATTACTGGAAGCCATCTCCTGCACCAAAGCTGAAACCTGAACTTTTTGCTAAACAGCTGCAGGATTTTTCCCAGGCAGAATTTCTTTCATTTCTCTCTTTCTGGAAGATTTACTCTTATTTCATCCAAATTTCTTCTTGCTGGAATCCAAGCAAGGTAATTACCAGTCAGTAACCGAATTTTACCCATACTGAAAGGTTTTACTGGCCTTGTTTCACAGTTTCTGTTTCCAGATCAGTGTGCAGCCACTTTGGAATACTCCTCAAATAAAACTCTCAAGGAAAAAACACTATTCCTTACAAAAAATAAAAACTGTTGTAATTATCTCCATTCATAAAAAGAAAAAAAAGTGATGCTCTGCAGAAAAAACTCTAAAACCTCAAACCCATGACAGTCAGTGGGAACATTAACAAACAAACAAATAAATAATCATTTGCTTTTTGCAACATAGAATATGTAAGGCACTGGTGTAAGGCATGAAGAATTTGTACTGCAGGAGTAGAGAACATTTTGTGATGACTGGCAAATTTTTTCCAAGCCACAACAGTGCTAGGTACTATGGATATGTAACATCATACATATATATTTTAGATAGTTATAAAAAAAAAAGGAAAAAAAAAAACGAGGCAAAGGTGTACTGGTGAAACAATTTATGCTTAAGCAGATTGTACTGTGTACTCTTGCGCAATAAATACTTCATTTACAATGCGACTTGTTCTGTGGTTGTTTCTCCTTTTCCTGTTGGTGTGCTTTGTTTATTTTATATAGTTATCCTAACAGTAGACTCTAGATAAAGTGTATCATAAGAATACATGCCTAGTAGACTTTTTAGAGTACTTTTTTATCTACACTGTTTGCATGCCAGATATCTACACAGCTGCAGAATCAGCACTTCATCTACATACTTTGTGCAACGTCAGAGCTAGTAAAATCCCTTTAAAACCATCAGATTTGTGCTACTAAAACTGAAGTAAAAGTTTATAAACTGTACACTAGAAAACACAGACACTACCAATCCATATCATAGCCTGTATAAAATAATAGCTAATCTACATTTAGTTTAACAAATTAAAAAAAAAACACAAAGTTCAAAGTTTGGCAGTATATATAAAAGTAACTTTCCTCTGGTGCTAGCATTGTGAAAATGCAAGAACTTCCAGCTAGGCTTTCTATTATTTTGCAGTTGTTTAAGACATTATTCATTCATTCAGCTTGGATAGCTTAAGTGTATTGTTTCTGTGTGTGATGTCAGCATAACCTGGAGTTAAGTGAAAACTCAATTTTTATGTGTTTTCAGCCAAAGCAGTTAAATGAAAAATGTTGTTTTCTTTGAAGCTTGTTACCACTGTTTTAGCATTATGGTCATTGCTCATCATTGGTCATTCATACGTATATCACTGAAACATTGTAACCAGTGGCAGTGCTGCATTATGATCATTGCTCATCACTGATCATTCATACGTATATCACTGAAACATTGTAACCAGTGGCAGTGCTGCATTATGATCATTGCTCATCACTGATCATTCATACGTATATCACTGAAACATTGTAACCAGTGGCAGTGCTGCATTATGATCATTGCTCATCACAGGTCATTCATACGTATATCACTGAAACATTGTAACCAGTGGCAGTGCTGCATTATGATCATTGCTCATCACAGGTCATTCATACGTATATCACTGGAACATTGTAACCAGTGGCAGTGCTGCATTATGATCATTGCTCATCACAGGTCATTCATACGTATATCACTGAAACATTGTAACCAGTGGCAGTGCTGCATTATGATCATTGCTCATCATTGGTCATTCATATGTATATCACTGAAACATTGTAACCAGTGGCAGTGCTGCATTATGATCATTGCTCATCATTGGTCATTCATATGTATATCACTGAAACATTGTAACCAGTGGCAGTGCTGCATTATGATCATTGCTCATCATTGGTCATTCATATGTATATCACTGAAACATTGTAACCAGTGGCAGTGCCATTAGCTTAGCTATCCCTAGCTCTTGTAGTGTTTACATTCCAAGAGTACAGTTGTGTATGCAAACTCGCCATAAAAATAGATGTTCGGGCAGATCAGTGCTGCAGTAGCCTAAACTATATGAAATGTATCATGCCAAGGAACAGATGTTTGCACAGCTTTTAAAACTCTAGAGCACCTTCTATGCACCTGTATGACTGTTGGAGCTCAAGGGCGAGCTGGTACTGGAACAGGCATATAGCCTCCAAAAATCAGAACTTAGTACAAGAAGGAGAGGCAAGAGGCCTGACTTAATAAAGTATGCGAGGAGAATAGGGGAAGGAAGGGACCCCCCCCCCGGCCAAAAAAAGCCATAAGGGGAAGTAGGGCGGGAGAGTGGTTGTACTGCAATAGTGATTTATTAAAAGATCTACTGTCATGGTGTGCTTACTTACTCAGCTGTACTGTGTTCATCATTAGATCACTGTTGCAGTAGCCTAAACTATACGGGACAAATACGAAGGCTCAGGAGTAAAGGGGAAGTTATATGGATAAGGTTCTAGAAGCCCTTGTAGAATTGCCCTACCAAACCCAGTTTTGGCACTATAAAAGGAGTAATTTTTTATACCGATTGGTAAAAGTTGCTGCGTGTAGAATATTACTAGCATTTACCCCTTTTCAAAAAAAAAAAACCACAGAAGTAAACATAGCCATGGTAGAATGGTCTGTGACTTTGCCTGGAAGTGTCTTAAGAATAACAAAACTGAATTGCATGAGACAACCATTTAAAAATCATTTGCTTAGATATAGATTGTCCTTTTTTGTCATCATAGGAAATAAACAATTGATCTGAATCCATGATGCTTTTAGTTTTATCACTGTAGCATCTGAGTTGTCTGTGGATGTCCAGGTTATGTAGAATCCTTTCTCCATTATTAATTTATTTATTTTGGCTTTGGAAAGAAGACAGGGATAGAGATAGCCTGATTTAATGTAAATAGAAAAATCACTTTGGGCTTAAATGAAGAACTGGTTCGCAAAGTGACCCTGTCCTTATGAAAGATGAGATAGGGTTGCGTCACCATAAGAGCTTGTAACTCAGATATTCTTCTAGAAGAAGTCAAAGCAGTCAGTAGAACTGCTTTCTTTGATAACTTTACATCTGACTCATCAGCTGGTTCAAAAGAAAAAAGTGAAAATTTTCTATGAATAAAATTAAGATTGCATGCAGGAGCCACCAGTTTCCTAACTGGACAAATGTGCAACACCCCTTTCAAGAATTGTTTCACTTAAGATAAGGAAGAAAGGACAGTCCATTGTCAGATAAGCCAAGATGAACCTTAGAAGAATAAAGGGGCCACAGAACGGTAATTCACACAAACATTACAGAACCCAGGGAGTTTGAGTCCAGAAAAGATCCTGGTTCTTTATTTGTCACCAACCAGAAAATCGTTTCTACTTATCCATGTATGATTTTCTAGTTGCAAGTATTTTAGCCTCCTGTAGTACCTGCTGCACCTCCTTGGGAAAAAAGTTGCCTAAGAGGTATCGAAATTCTGTCATCCAGGTAATCAGTTGAGGTTGAAAATTAGGGTGAATCGGAGAGCCCCGTCTTGTAAGAGTTGTTCTATCCTGGGAAGAAGCTTCTGCAATTGCAACTGGCCATTTTCTAGAGAAAGGAGAATCATAGCTGTCTGGAACAAAAGGGAGTTAACAAAATTATCTTTGGAGAGTCCCTCTGAATAATTAGAAGGACTTTGGTTATTAGAGGAATGAGTGGAAAGCCATACAGGAGCATTCCCATCCAATGAAATGAAAAAGGTATCCGTCTTCCTGTCCTTTGTGCAAGCAATCCTGGTGCAGAACATTTTTCGCTGTCTATTCTGAATGGAGGCAAAGTGATCTACTTGATGAGTGCTCCACAATTGTGTCAATTCCTGGAAGTCCCTGGGGTGCAACTTCCATTCATGGGGTTCTGTCCAGCTGCAGCATGGAATAGCATGCTCTGGGAATTTGCTCCTGCCCTGCTGTTGTGCGATCTTGGATTTGGTATATGTAATAGGCAGAGATTTGGGGTTTCAGGGGAAGTACAGAAAATATTGTTTTTTAGTCATGCTCCCAGTTTGATCTTTTTAGATTTGATCTAAAAAGATTGGTCTTTTTGTTTTGTTTTTGTCTTAACTCCCCTTTGGTCCTTGCGACAGTTCTAATGATGAGACGATCATCTATCCTGTTCTTACTTAACATCCACAACATTCTACTCTGGTGTTATGTGGGTAGCCTGTATGAATAGATTTAATTGAGTTGCCTGTTCCCAGGCCATCACTGCTAGTTAGCAAAGGGGGTGGAAGGTGGGATCTGTCTGTGATTACCAGCTATGGGCCTGGAATCCAGAGGTAATTTTAGGATTTGACTTATCATAAGTTCATAGGTGTTTATTTGGCTAATTATCACAAGGACCAAGCCTAGCCATGCATCCCAAATCTCTGGAAAGTTCTGGTACCCTTGATTAGTGTAAGCAGGGGCTTGAGAGATGAAACATTTACATGTAGTGACCTAGGAGATGAGCCATTTCAGGTTGCCTGTGTCCATTAATGAAATAGGTGCCAAGCCAGGGTGAATTTCCTTTTCCCAATCCACTTGTCCAAGTTATATTTGAATTAGGTTAGGGAGGAATTCTGCTTCACATGGATGGGGAGCCTGTTCCAGAGAAGGGGGTGGTCTCTGGAATGCATGCCTGTCTTTCTAGCAGGTCCTATTTATATACCATATTTCCCTTTTATGGACAGTCATCTAAATATAGAAAAAATGTGTAGCCCTGTAATCTGCAATGGGCTACTTTAGGAGCTAGACACATGGCAAATACTCACGGAGGAGTAAATAAACCAGATGGCATAAGAAAATGTGAACCAGATAAGAAAATCTTAAAAATTTTCTGAAATCCCTGAAAATGAGAATGTGATGACAGGCATTTTTTTAATATATAGAGGCACTAGGAAACTGTGAGGAGGAGGAATGAGTGGTAATAGAAACTGTAAAGAGAACATTTTGAACTTTGAAATTTTTAATTTAAGGTTTAGAAAAGAAAGATCCAGGACAGGCTACCAAGTTGCATCTTCTTTTGTACTAAGAAAATCCTTGAATAAAACTCTTCTCCTACTTGATCTGGATGGGGACAGTAGTGTTGGTTTAGTTGGCTGTTGTAGAAACCTTTATAGGTTCATAGGCTCATAGGTAGGTACTAGGCTATCGGCCCTGGGGCCTATATAAGCCCAGCCAAAAAGTTACCCTGGCTTTTGCCACCCAAGAAAATTATTTTCCTGTGCCACTGTCGAGAAGAGTCACAGAAGTGATCCCCAGGGTGAATTTCCTATTTCCCATCCAATCATCAAGATTTTTCTTGAAGAGTGCTAATGAGGAGCTTTGTTTGATATAGATAGGTAATTTATTCCAGAGTATGGGAAGTCTCTGGGACAGGAATCTATCCCTCCGGCATGTTCTGTTTATTGTGGTGACAAGGTTTAGGTCCTTAGAGCATGTAGATCAGAGGGGTTGGGATTTCTGTAAGTGGAGCATGTCCAACAGCTCTGGGTTTGACATAGCTTTGTATGTTAGGCAGAGATCACCTCTGAGTAGGTGATATGCGACGGAGTAAAGCTGGAGGTTTTTGAAACGGTCTGCGTAGGGCATCTGTTTGAGGCCAGTAATCCTCTTTATGAGGTATTTCTGCGGCCTTTCCAGTTGTTGTAGATGTCTTGTGAGGTACATACCAAAAGGGGCATTGTACTCTATAATGGGTCTAATGAGTGATGAGTAAAGGGGAGCAATGACCTCTCTTTTTTCTGGATGCGAAACCTTTTGTGATGAGGTGTGCCACGTAGAAGGATTTCCTGACTACTGTGGCAATGTGATTATCAAAGATCATCTTTAGTAGGGAGGGAAGGTGTCCTACTACCAGCTGTAACCTTTTTGAATAATTCTCAGTACCCAGGCATCTGAAGTGATCTGGTGCCAAAGAGTAAAGTGTAGATTCAGAATTTGGGGAATTTTTATACGGTTGCCAGGTTGGGAAGGGGGATGAGAAAGATTTGATGGATAGTCCGTCAGTCTGTTTTGATTGTCCCTGGTTTTGGGAGGAACTTCCTTTTTTCACACTTCATTGCCATTGTTTTCTAAATGTTTGTTTGCCTGCCCCCCCCCCCCCCAAGACTGATTGTATTATTTCCTGTAAATGACTATGGAACATTCTATTGTATTTGGGACTGGAGGATTGAAATATCTCAGGTACACTCTTAATACGTTTACCCCTTTCATCAGATCTTTTAAGTACTTCGTCAGAGGAAGAACCAAATAGTATGTCCTTATCCATGGGGAATTCAGCAGCTTAGACTTCACATCTTCTGGCAAGTTCTTAGAGCACAGCCAGGAAATCCTTCTCATTTCTGAGTCAGTGGCAGCTGCTGTAGCCACTGCATCTGCATTGTCATAAGAACATGTACAGTAAGTGAATGCTTGGTTAGCTGAGACACAGGTGAAAGTAAAGTGTCAGACTAGGATGCCAGATGAATGAAGCTTACAAAAACTTAGACACGTGAGCCTGATAGTTCACCATTCTAAATGCTAAGGTGAAGTATGTACCTCCTTCCTAAAATTATCAAAATGTCTGCCATCCTTATCAGAAAGAATTGGATGAGATGCTATAAGGTGTTTAGAAAAGGAAGGTTTTGACAGAGAAATCACTTCTAAGCAAAATTTTGTGAGTTTGGGACACTTTATATAATTTATAATGAGTTCTGGAGCTGTTGGCTGACTGTCAGGTAAACTGCTAGCTGCAAGGAAGGCATTTTCTAAAACTGGTAAAAGAGGAGGGATAGCCCAAGGATGAGGTGTATCCACCTGTAATAAGTTGCGGTGTCTTTGTTTGGTTTTTGAAATTTCTTTTTATTCCCAGTTAAATGGTGTCTGAAAAAGGCAATGCTTCAGCAGGGGAGTCTGAAGAAATGTTGTCCTATGATTCTGGAGTAGTTAAAAGGAAACCAAGGTGGGTGGTATCCGTTTGGTTTTCAAGTGTAGCCCACTCCATGGGGTGGGTATAAAATTAAGAATGAAGAACATTCTAACTGGAAGGGTCGATTTGTTCTTTGAGGAGGTGGTCTGTGGTGGACCTAAAGCAGTCCTGAGGAGGATTGTTTTAACCCTAAGGAGGGTTGTTTTAGCCCTAAGGAGCGCTGGTTTGGCTCTAAGAAGAGCTTTAAATTAGAGACACAAAGGCTCTTCTTAGAGCCAAAACAGCCCTCCTTAGGGCTAAAACAGCTCTCCTCAGGGCTAAAGAACAGCCCTCGTCAGGGCTAAAACAGTCCTCCTCTGGACTACTTTAGGTCCACCACAGGACCACCTCCTCAAAGCACAATTTTCTGGCGTAGAAATCTGAGAGACATAATCCTACTTTTTGTACAGCATAGTCAGATCTAGAAATAGACAGGGGAGGGGATCTTTTCTTTTCAGAAATCCCAGACTGTAATGTTTGAAAGGCTTTGAAGAGTACTTTGGCAAAAACTAGCCAATCATCTTAAGCATCTTTTGTTGAAGAGGATATTGGGGTGGATGTGTGCTTAATTTTGTGCTTCCTTTTCCTGGGAGAATGCATCAAAAGGAGTACTTGGGCATCCTGTTATCCCCCTGGGAATCCGACTGCTTGACACAGTCCTGAAAGGGAATAACACCTGCTCCCTCATCCATTCCTTGTCATAGTAGTAGTTCTCTGCCTGAAGCGGACATAGGAGCAGTCTTGGAGGACGATCATAGCAGCCCTTAGTTGCTTCAAGAGGAGCAATGACAGAGGTGGATAGATAGATAGATAGATAGATAGATAGATAGATAGATAGATAGATAGATAGATAGATAGATACATGGATAGAGAGATAGATAGATAGATACATGGATAGATAGATAGATAGATAGATAGATAGATAGATAGATAGATAGATAGATACATGGATAGAGAGATAGATAGATACATGGATAGATAGATAGATAGATAGATAGATAGATAGATAGATAGATAGATAGATAGATAGATAGATAGATAGATACATGGATAGATAGATAGATAGATAGATAGATAGATAGATAGATAGATAGACAGACAGACAGACAGACAGATAGATAGATAGATACTAAACCTTCCTTCTTTTTGGGGGTGAGTGAGGGGGAACATCAGAGCAGTCAGAACCCTGAGCTATGATACTGCTGGTAAGTGCTATTAATTTTTGGTTCTCTAAGTGAAGTAAAAAGGAACTTCACTTGTTTCTCAGGACCTGTATGGGTAGAAGAAGAACAAATTATACAAACTTGAGCGTCATATTTTTCTTCTAGAAAAAAAAGAGACATGAGTTGTGATCTTTGTATGGAATTTGTTACCCACATGAACAGTTCTCTTTTTTCCTGAACATAAATTCTGACAAAAAAGGTACACATTTTTCACAAAAACTAGAAGCTTGTCCAGAGCAATATACTATATCTGCCCACTTTGTGATAACTAGCTGACTGCCAAGCCTACTTTGAGCTGCAAGTAAGACTTGCAAGTTGCTTCAATGTAAAGAAAGTTTTGAGTTTTAGCACTTATACATCTGTTTTTGGACTGGCTCAACCTCAAACTCCAACAGTCATATTAACACATTAGAATGTGCCCTGGAGCATTGGCTAGATGTCCAGTCTTTGATAGGACACATACTATATAGCTTAGGGTACTGCAAAACATGATATAATGATGAACATCAGTGCTTCTGAAGCATATGCTGTCCTCAAAGAAGTTTGCCCGAGCCATGATTATACATGCCTGAGCCATGATCATACATGCTTCCCGTACTAGCCTAGTAAATCATGAATTCTGTTCTGTACCAATTTCTATACTGTCTGTTAATGACTGAACTGTCTTCAGGAAACACTGAATTTTGGTATAAGTTGTTTCAAGAGACTGCATTAATCAGGGATGTTTTCTTTAACATGTCTTTCCTCATAAGGTAGCTCCTGGCTCTAGCATTTTGAAACAGACATTTTTTTTTAAAGTAGACATGTTTATTTTCCCTTCCCTTTCACTTTCTCAGGTCTGTAAGGGAAGTATAAAGTTATTTCATTTTTTATTTAGGAACAGAGAATGCAGAACATGCATGCCTTTATTTGGGCAGGCAGTTCTGGTAGTAAAAGAATGGCTACTCCCTGTGGGTTTGTGAAGAAGATTTGCATATGCAGCACTTCATTCCTTCCTTCCGGTTACAGCTTTGGTGGTGTGAATGGCTTGTTATTGAAATGCTGGCACTCAAAATGCCAAGTGCTTACAAGTCAAAAAAAAGATCATAAACACAGGAGAAAAGCAAATCTCAACCCCCCTCCGCACCTATGTGGGGGGCAGGCTCCCTACACCTCCAAACTCTGCCATAGTTTGGAGAAAATGGAATACTTTGAGAAATGGCATCTCAGACTTGATTTATGTAAGTCTGTTCTTTCAGCCATTCAGTCTTAGTTTTTGGGACTCAGTCTAGCAGGTCCCGATAGTTCAAATTGTTACTGGTGTGAACAGATGATTAAGAAATTTGCTCAGTTGCATTCATCACCGAAGACCAGTTATTATCAGTAAATGTATTTAATATTATATTGATCTTCTGTGCAGTTCTGATGCTCCAGTATCACATTTACATGGTTAGTACTAAGCCATTTGGTGCACTTAAACAACGCATTCTGTGTCCCCAAAATGTGATGTAGTTTTACCTTTTTTCCTTTAATGGCTTCTCTTTATTGACTTAGAAGCACTGTAAGTTGAATCCAGGATTTCTGTGAGTAGTTCTTTGAAATAACTGCTAGTTTCAAGATCACAGAGAATTTTGTATAGCTTAGTTTAACAAGTGGATCTTTATTTTGCTTTTGTTTTATTTAACTTAAAATCACATCTGTGAATTGTTTCTGGGTAACCATTTGAAAGACTGAATGGCTGAAAAAAACGGGCATACATTTACCAAGTCTGAGATGGCTTTTTCCCAATATATTCCCTTTTCTCCGAGGTATGCTGATCTTGGAGTTGGTATATGTAAGTCTGGGGTGTGTGTAAAAATGAAGTTTAAAGGTGAATAGTGATCTTTGGCATTCACTGTTTTCCTAGGTTTTCATCCATTTTTTTTGTCTTGGCACTTGGCATGTCAAGAGCTGATATTTCAGTATGGAGCTATGATATTGAGAATGGGAAAATGATGAAGACGATGTCAACCTTATAAAGAAAGCACATTAGTTCCATATCCATCCATTACTGTTTCAACTCCACATTCCATTTCTGCTTCCATTTGACACCTTTTCCATTCTTCCTGAGTAATGCCTTCTATTCCTGTCAGCTAATGATTATGTGCCTATTCCTCCAGCCATCCTTTCATCCTGTGTGTATGTCTCCAACCTGTTTACCTTTCCTGATTATCCAGTTATTCAGTCTCCCTCACCATTGTCATTATTTCTAGAGACTCCTTGAGTAGCTCTGTTTCTTTCTTCCAAAATGGCATCTAGATCATCTTGCAGTATCACAGATGCAGTCTTTCCTGGTGCCAAGATCAGCCCTAGTTGCTTCTGAAGTCTATCACCTTACTTATTTTATACACAGATGCCAATCTGCCCGTTCCTTACTCAGTGTCCTCATACCGTCTCTTACACCATCCTCCCATTACTGGTCAGTGCCCATACCTTACTGCTGTCCATTAATAAGGTGATTTTGTTATTAATCTGTAGTATGATGCTTCTCATACACATACTTTGAATCGTACTGACCCTATCAATGACTTCTGTTCTACTTCACTACCCATTTTCATTTCCTGTGATAACTCCCCCATAACCACTCTCCCATAACCACTCCCCTCTGCATTATTCCCATCAACCATTCATTAAGCCATATTTGAGAAGTATTGATAGGTCACTGACTCACACATCAGAAAAATTACATTTTGCCATTGCCAACTGTCTAAACTGGCATACTGATGATTGCCACAGGTAGATAACATAGTTGGTTTTACAGGCAGGAGGGAAAGCTCTTCTAAACCCTAACAACCCAGATATATAAATATTGCAACTGTGAGGTCACACAACTTTGGAAATGAGTAAAAAGCCTTGCCCCTGAGGTTCAACTCTGGCGTGCAACATTTAAGTAACATGGGTGTAGAGACACAGCCACTAAATGGTAAAGGACGATAGGAGTGGGCTTACAAAAACAAATACATTATCTGTTTGGGTTGGATTTGGCAGTTTGTTGAATCAATCATTTTGTTTTGCCATGCTGTGATTCGCCAGTGTGTGAGTACATGACCTGTCACGTACCTCCTACTCTACTCTACTGCTGTTCCCTCTTAGTTTAGACATCAGCTCATTTGGACAATGCCAAGCAGTTTATCAAACTGAAGTCATAGAGCTCACTTTTGATTAACCCATGCAGTTGCATGAGAATTTTTGCCTATCTCCTAAATTATATTAATCATAGTGATACATTTCATCCTAACCCACAATACAATAAACCTTGCCCAATCTTCTCAGATCTTTCCACACCTGCTTCCTCCCTCCCTTCCTATATATTTCCTATTATTTTATTGCTACTGTTGCTGTGTTGCATTTCTACCTCACCTACTAAGCTTCTCAATCTTCTCCACCTTCCCCTCTGTCCTGCTTCTGCTTCTATTTCATGCTTTCTTTTCCACATCGGACTGATATATTACCTTCTGTCTTAAAATTCTTACCCACAACTAAACCATATCTCCTATCTCTTCACCTACACACTGCCATCTCTGTCATTCAAAACAATCTCACAATGATAAATAACTTCACCCTAGATTACCGTGTTATACTCGTCTGTAAATATGCTTGTGTCATCATACTCCCAGTCATACCTTTTATCCTCTTAGCACAAGAAATCTGGAGAAAGACCAAAAAAATGCAGGGGCAAAGGCCCCAAAATAGGGACATATTTTAAATATTGCTCTTATAATCTTAGAAAGTGCTACAGTAACATGGTTTGTTTTAGTATACCTTTTCTGAAGGATTTGAAGTCTGGAACTCAGATGTATGCCATTATTTAGTGACTTCAGTTCTCAGATCATTCCAGTGATTTGCCAGAAAAACCCACAAATTTTATGAGGAGCAGAAAGAAATATCAGCCAAAAAATGTGGATATTCTGCGAAAATTTGGACAGTTGAGAGGTATGCTCCAAATTGTTCTTAACTTTCCATCTCTCATACAAACTCTAAAATTTAATATCTGTTACTCGATCTGTTTTCTTTTCCACCTGCTTTTCTTACTTCATTATTTCACAACAAATTCTACATTTAAATTTAATAACAAATGTAAATATCCTAGACATTATGTAGTTCTTTGTTTATAGTACCACCAAAGGCCATTTGCTTGCAGTTAGAAGATCAAATAGGCTTAAACTATCATAAATTCTTATGATGAAGACCAAAACCTCACTCTGTGCCATGTAGGGGGCTGTGTCCTTGAACCCCTTGTAGAAGTAGCTCTTTGCTCACCAAACCTTGGGTAGATTGTAATTTGCATAAGTCTCAGTTTATCTTTTAATAAATGGACATTGATCATATGGTTGGTGAAGAAGTGTCTGCATACCGCCAAATACCTCTGCTTTGCATAATACCTGTAGTAATGTGGACTATTCACTTAAATGTGTAAGACAGTACCATATATGCCTGTGTGCATGTGACTGCATCTAGGCATTTCTATGTTGCCTTTTGTGTTTGCAGTTCAGAAGTTTACCATACTGCCTGTGATATTGTCATTGGAATTTTTCCTTGTGCCTCCACTGTAAATGCAGTGTCCACTTGGACATTTCTTGTCATCAAAGAAATGCCTATATAAGTGAAACGGTAAATGAACATACAGGCAAATAGCCCCTTGATTTTGTGCCTGTTGTAACTCAGACTGTTTGGGACTGTGCAGCTGATTAGATATTACCAAAGTTATGGCTGTTCAGTAGTGGCTGACCCAGCCAAAAAAAAAAAATGGGATTGTTGGTTTAGCTCAAGAAGCAGTAGAGTAACTGCCCTTTGTAAACTTGTAGGTTTGCTGGAATTCTGGCACTGCATGCACGCTCAGTGACATAACATAATCTTATGATAAGTCTGTTTGTTGATAAGTAGTGTGTGAGCTTAAACATGAAGATTAATGCCATTGCCTTTCTTAGTACTGATGTGACATTGACTGGCCTATAATTACCCAAACCTTATTTTGCTCATTCTTTTTGCAATGGACCTCAAGCCTTCCAGCAATCCTTTGAACTTCTGTCTGACCACAAACACATGCTGAACAGCCCTGGATGGGGTTTCTACAGGATCTGTTTTAACCCTGTAAGGAACCTGCGAATGCATCCCATACAGTACTTGTGATCATTCCTTCCAGGTTGCTAACTCCATTACCACCCCATTCCTCTTTATTCTTCTCCCATCTCATTATGATTTCTCCCATCACTTTTCATGCTAGGACTCCTACTTCCTTGGTATCATACATGTTTTCTTCAAACTTTAATTCTGGGCCAGCTGTTCCAGGTATTCTTCTTCTTTTGTTGCAGACGTCCCATGTTCCTTCTTGCTTTCTTGCACTCCTTTATGTAAAGAGTTGTTTTTGACTTGTATTTAGTCTTGATGCTAAGCAATTCTTCCATATTAGCTTTTGTTTTCTCGGCCATCATCCATACTCTCTTTCCTGTTTTTGCATAATATTTCTGTTCCCATATCTCCCTCTATATCCATGTTCGGTATGGTTGTGTGTTGTGCCTTATTGCCTTCTTCAGCCCTTCTTTTAGCCCTATTGGTGCCTTTCTTTTCTGCCTTTCCTTTTCTTCTTATGCACTCAATTATGGTGTCTTACATTCTCTTCTTAATGTGCTATCACTATTTCTGGTTCTTTACTGTCCTTCTCTCCCCTGCCCTGATATCTAAATCCATCCCCTGCAGTCCCACTTTTTCTTCGTAATCAGTTGCTCTTTTCCACCCACGTGTAGTGTAAACCTACATTGTCATTGTCACTGCTTGCCAGCAGTTTCTTAACAGATTGCTAGACCATCTTCTTCTTGCTTGACATCACATGCAGTGTTACTCCTTTTTCAGTTTTCTTTCACATTATTTAGAAGCTGCCTAGTTTGTTTCATTCACTGTTTGGCTTCCTTTATTTCACATTGACATTTCCCATTTTGTCCTGTACAGTTTTTGTTTCTCCCATAATTATCGCCATCACTTATTAGTCCTCAGTATTAAGCTTTTCCTGACTTTCTTTGTCTTTCACTTCTGCATCTGGATTACTATATGCAGCTCTCATCAATCAGATTTCTTGCAGTTCCTTTAAAGTTTAATACCTAGCATAATTGGCCTCTTTACTGCCTCCTTTCCTTTTCAGCCTCAGATTGTACTACTGCATTTGTTTCCTTAATGATATCCTGCCCATAATGTACACTTCTATATTACCTCCTCCTTTTCCACCCTTGACAAACTGCCTTCTTGAAGAAGTCAAGTTTCTAGCAGTCATGACAGCAGACAGGGAGTAGACTAACCCCAATAATTGAAGATGAAACCCTGGAAATCCTGAAGAAGACAATGCTGGGCAAACCTCTAGGTCTACCATTAAAAACTGATAAGTGCTTTGTTTCATTTGATATTAGAAGGAGATAATTACCTTACCTAGTCTGGTCTATAAATGAATTACATTCTACCTCAATTCTTTCCTACATAACATATCATAATCTTTTAATAGTCTCCATGTGATTCCTTTAACTGCAGTTGTGTATTTCAGTTAAAGTATTCCTTCTCCTCCATTTTGTATTAAATGTAGTTCTGTCTTTCTCTAACTTCTTTGTTGTATTCCTTCTATCACTCCTGCTTTCTTCATCTGTCACATACCATATATACTAATTTCATGGATTTTTCCCTCCACCACACATTTCAATACTCCATTCCATGGGGCTACAGTCCTCTCCATGCAGAAATACTTTGGTCGACTGATAGAGTAGTCGGTTCCTACATTTTGTTGGTTTTTACCTGTCTACCCCTATTCTTCTTATTCAGGGTGATCTATTTACATCACTCAGATATGGTCTCCTGTACCATGTCATACCCCAATCCCTTTGTATGAAGAACCACAGCTACTTAAATATCTCATCACATGATTTTCCCCTCAGTCACACATAGCCTTGACTTGTCCCAAATTCAACACAAATGAAAACAACCAAGTCCAAACTGACATTAATCTGTGCCTTAACTTATATCAAGCCTTCCCATTTCTCTGAGAAATGGATTCCTTTACAGTTTTAGGGATTTGGCTTGGTTCTGCATTGCAGAGTACGTCTCAAAATACTCTTATAGAATCTCAGAGGTCTGTGAGAAGCATTTTTCTTTATAGAAAAGTAACAATCCTCATTGTCACAAAAACTGCACATTTGTTATATATTCTTTATCTTGCTTACGAGGTTAAAGTAGTTCTCTTGAGTCCCTTTAATAAATAGTGAAACAAAATGAGAAAGGTTTAAGGGGAAGTAAAGAATCTGGGAGTGACAGAAGGAATGCAACTAAGAAGTCAGAGAAGGACAGAGCTGCATTTAACATAAAAATGGAGGTGAAAGGGAATACTTTAATTGAAATACACAATTGCAGTTAAAGGACTCATATGGAGGTTATTAAAAGATTATGGCATGTTGTGCAGTCAGGTAATCATTGATCTTATTAATGTGGCATGAGAATATAATTTTGTAAAATAATAACATATGAAAGAAAATATTTCCCTTGTAAGCAAGAGAAATGGAGGACCTATAAAATGGTCTGGAATCACCCCGGGGGGTAGATAAAGCTACTAGGTACACAATAGATGATTAGCTAAAATTTGATTCACATGTATCTCAAGTAGTAAGGAAAACCCATCAAAATCTCAGTTCCCTATATAGGTCTAAAGCTCACCTCACTGATTTAGCCAGAAAATGAATAGCCGCCTCTTTTCTTCTGCCACCCTGTTTTTATTAATCTGCAGGCTACGCTGCTAAACAAACAGGAGCAATGCTGCAATAAGATTGATACATTTGCCACAGATCATCACTATAGAGCACACCTCTGTCTGGTAGTTAAAGAACTAAATTGGTTAGAACTCCCGTACTGCTTTACTTTCTCCCAACTTACTACAGTACATAATATTATCTATAAACCCAAAAATTGCCCTACCCAATTTAATATTATTCAGTTTTATTCTCACAGAAGCACTATGCACTTCACAGCTAAATTACTACTCACAATATCCACATCTTCCAATAATGCAGATGATGCCCTGTAGTCTTAACAATATTTCTAAGGCCTGGAACCACATTTCATTGACACTGAAAACAATACAAGATGTTAGCTTCTTAAAAAAAAACAATTAAAGTGCAATCTTATTGATAAATGGCTGTGTTTGTTTATTCCCACAGGTTAACTTTCTTTACCCTAAGTATTCACTGTAGCCCAAAACTTCTTAGCTTAACTCATTTAAAAGTCAATGATACTTATATTACTCTCTGTTCAAGGTCCCTCTCAACCTGCTTATCTTTTCAACTCTACTGACAGTAATAAATTTATTTCTTACCCACACATCTTATTTTTACCATATTTTCTGCTTTTCCTGCCTACTATGTATCCCAGTGATGGCAAACCTTGTGTGCCAGGACTTTTGAAACGCCAAACCCAAAATAATTCAGTGCACTTCACATGAGCAATGAATGCAAAAGCAGTGTCTTTGGTAACCCGGGTGTTGGTGATCACTGACATGTCACCCAAAACATCGTAGTGTGTGTCATCTTTGGCAAGTGTGTCATAGGTTCACCATCACTGTAGCAATCCTCTTCTATATTCCCTTCTTTTAAATTTCTTTAGGTCTGTCCCAAGAACTTGTTCACTTTGTAGCTTCAGTTAGTTATTAACTACTGTGTTCTACTTCAACCTTTTACTTGTTAACTTTCTATCACTTCTATATCTCACCTCTTCCACTTTTAAATTTGCTGTGCAAATGGTTTAAAGCTCTCTATGTATATAGATTCTCGTACTTTTCGTATGCTTCTAAGTTATTTTTTTCTGTATAATTGTTTTAAGACTCCAAAGTACCTTTGTGTTAATGATGTTAATGATGTTTATTTGCATATTCTATTAAAATCTAAACTAATGCCTTGGCTAAAAATACATTTTTTAAAAAATCCAGTCAGACCACCCTGGTAAAAAAAGAACAAATCAATCAATCAATCAATTAGTCTTTCTTTTCCCACCTACTGCATGACCACAGTCAGTATATGAAAATATATTTTTTAATTTTATTATATGGAGAGCCACATCCAGTATTAGACAGTTGTCCAGGGTCAGTGTTTGTTTGGGGGCCAAAAATAAATAAATAAAATTGTCCGTATATAAAACAAGTCTGAAGACTTTTCCATAAGCCTAGGAAGGCTTTAGGACCTTGTGGGAGACTTCTGTAGAGACAGTAAGCCATAGAAATCTCAGCATTAGGATAATGTCCTAAAAAAACTGCAGGAGATTTAATAGCCAAGCAAGGAATGTGGATTTGCCCAGAAAATGGAGAAGAGCATGTGTGCAGGAATGAAGCTGCCAAAACAGTGACTGCAATAGCAAAGGTTTGTCTATGATTATGTATGTGAAATGTCCCAAATAGGTGGGCTGTCTGTTTAAGAGACTTTACTCAGAGTCATACTCAGAACTTTGATAATTGGCAAGTAAGTGCCTTAAACCTCCACACCAGCTGCAAGGTCTCTTAACTAATCTATTTGTTTTGTTTCTTAAATTACTGAGGATTATAGTCTATCAGTGTCAGTTATAGAATTTCATTATTGTGTTGTTCAGTGTCAATGGTAGAACAGGTAGTATACTTGTCTTTGGTGAAGAAAGCTCTCTTCCCACACCAGGTGGATTGATTGCTGACACTATTGTGCAGCATAGTGTGTCTTCCTTTGGATGAGATGCCTACTATGAACCTGTTGTCTGTTTGCCAGCCATTCCCAATTGCATATAACCTGCACAGCTTTTTTAAAGTAACATAGGCAATTTATTCTTCAAGGGCAGCATGTACTGAATTTGTAGATGAAGCACTGAAATGCAAAGTAGTCTGCTAGAGGCAACCTCTTCATTAGTTACAGATCTCTTTAATGTGGAATTATTCAGATGACTTTAACTTCTGCAGAGATTGTACATATTGACTGTTATTTGTGGATTATAATGACAGCAGTTTGACGGTTGTTTACAATCAAAATGTTCTGAAAGAGGTAGCCTTGTCATTATTGGTCCATGTTTTGTTTCACTGCTTACTGGAAAAATGTTCAAAACTACAAATTTAAAATGCACTCTAACAAGTGGTGCTGTACTAATCAAAGAATATAATTTAATGCAATCAGGAAGGTGGCTCAAAGAATATATGCATTTATGCATGGTCCTAAAAATGTGTGTAGGGGCTCAGGATTTGAAAACACCACAAAGGTACACTTAATCCGCCAGTGGCCAGATCCATTTTCTATGAATGAGGTTCAATGCAGTTTCACTGAATGTGAGTTTAAGGCAGAGAAGTTAACTGTTGCTCATGCTAATTTTGTTTTCATTACGGTACTTGTTTTGCTTTGATTTGTAAATGGCTAACAGTGTTTGTAATATAAAATTTGAAATAAAAGTTTTAAACTAAATTTAAATTTCTGTAATAATTTTAGAAGTAGTGAAGAAAACAGCATGCACACTGACAGGTTGGAACAGTGTTTTATGGTAACTAGGGAAAGAGAGAAACAGTGTTTTATGGTAACTAGGGAGAGAGAGAAACAGTGTTTTATGGTAACTAGGGAGAGAGAGAAACAGTGTTTTATGGTAACTAGGGAGAGAGAGAAACAGTGTTTTATGGTAACTAGGGAAAGAGAGAAACAGTGTTTTATGGTAACTAGGGAGAGAGAGAAACAGTGTTTTATGGTAACTAGGGAGAGAGAGAAACAGTGTTTTATGGTAACTAGGGAGAGAGAGAAACAGTGTTTTATGGTAGCTAGGGAGAGAGAGAAACAATGTTTTATGGTAACTAGGGAGAGAGAGAAACAGTGTTTTATGGTAACTAGGGAGAGAGAGAAACAGTGTTTTATGGTAACTAGGGAGAGAGAGAAACAGTGTTTTATGGTAACTAGGGAGAGAGAGAGAGAGAAACAGTGTTTTATGGTAACTAGGGAGAGAGAGAGAAACAGTGTTTTATGGTAACTAGGGAGAGAGAAACAGTGTTTTATGGTAACTAGGGAGAGAGAGAGAGAGAAACAGTGTTTTATGGTAACTAGGGAGAGAGAGAGAAACAGTGTTTTATGGTAACTAGGGAGAGAGAGAGAGAGAAAGAGAGGCAAGTAATGGTACTCTGGAATGGCTGATGGGTGGAGTGCTGGGGGATTGCAGACAGGGTCCCTGATCCATTAGTCTGCCTAGGGTACCATTTCATCATAGTCTGGCTATATGAGTGAAGAACTATAACACTTTCTTGTGATTTTGACTAGATGACTTGAGCATGTTGTTTCACCGAGAACTGCATAGTATTAGCAGGGCATTCTAATTTCAGTGTTTAATATATACAGACATTCTTGTAACCTTTTCATTCTTTAGTAAAAGTTACCATTGTTCCATTTTTGTTTATTCTTTTATGTGTTCTAAGATGCATTGTAACTGGATATTAGATAATCAAAAGAATCTTCTTCTTCTTCTTCTTCCGGCTGCTCCCGTCAGGGGTCGCCACAGCAGATCAACTGTTTCCATTTCTTCCTGTCCTTTGCATCTTGCTCTGTCACACCAACCACCTGCATGTCCTCTCTCACCACATACATAAACCTTATCTTAGGCCTTCCTCTTTTCCTGTTACCTTTCAGCTAAATCCTTAGCATCTTTTTCCCAATATACTCAGCATCCCTCCTCAGCACATGTCCAAACCAACGTAATCTTGCCTCTCTGGCTTTGTCTCCAAACCTTCCAACCTGGGCTGACCCTCTAATATACTTATTCCTAATCCTGTCCATCCTCGTCACACCCAGTGCAAATCTTAACATCTTCAACTCTGCCACGTCAATGCCACTGTCTCCAACCCATATAACATAGTTGGTCTCACTACCCTCTTGTAGACCTTTCCTTTCACTCTTACTGGTACACGTCTGTCACAAATCACTCCTGACACTCTTCTCCACCCACTCCATCATGCCTGTACTCCTTCTTCACCTCTCTTCCACACTCACCATTACTCTGAACTGTTGATCCCAAGTATTTAAACTCATCCACCTTTGCCACTTCTACTCCCTGCAGCCTCACCATTCCTCTATCCTCCCTCTCATTCACACACATATTTTCTGTCTTAGTCCTGCTGACCTTCATTCCTCTTCTCTCTAGAGCATATCTCCACGGTCTCCCCTACCTGTTCACTACTCTCACTACAGATCACAATGTAATCTGCAAACATCATAGTCCATGGGGACTCCTGTCTGATCTCGTCTGTCAACCTGTCCATCACCATTACAAATAAGAAAGGGCTCAGAGCTGAACCTTGATGTAATCCCACCTCCACCTTAAACGCATCTGTCACTCCTACCTCAGACCTCACCGCTGTCACACTACCCTCGTACATATCCTGTACCACTCTTACATACTTCTCTGACACTCCCGACTTCCTCATACAATACCACAACTCCTCTCTAGGCACCCTGTCATATGCTTTCTCTAAATCCACAAAGACACAATGCAACTCCTTCTGACATTCTCTGTACTTCTCCATCAACATTCTCAAAGGAAACATTGTATCTGTAGTTCTCTTTCCTGGCATGAAACCATACTGCTGATCACTAATCATCACCTCCCTTCTTAACCTAGCTTCCACTACTCTTTCCCATAACGTCATGCTGTGACTGATTAATTTAATCCCTCTGTAGTTACTACAGCTCTGCACATCACCCTTATTCTTAAAAATCGGTACCAAAACACTTTTTCTCAATTCCTCAGGCATCCTCTCACTTTCCAAGATTTCATTAAACAATCTAGTTAAAAACTCTACTGCCATTTCACCTAAACACCTCCATGCTTCCACAGGTATGTCATCTGGACCAACAGCCTTTCCGTTCTTCATCCTCTTCATAGCTATCCTTACTTCCTCCTTGCTAATCCACTGCACTTCATGATTCACTATCCTCATATCATCCAACCTTCTCTCCCTCTCATTCTCTTCATTCATCAGCCCCTCAAAGTACTCTTTCCATCTGCTCAACACACTCTTCTCGCTTGTGAGTATGGTTCTCTCATTATCCTTTATCACCCTTACCTGCTGCACATCTTTACTAGCTCGGTCCCACTGTCTAGCCAATCGGTACAGGTCCTTTTCTCCCTCCTTAGTGTCCAACCTTTTATACAACTCGTCATACGCCTTATCCTTAGCCTTCGCCACCTCTCTCTTTGCCATGCACCTCATCTCCTTATACTCTTGTCTACTTTCTTCATCTCTCTGACAATCCCACTTCTTCTTCGCCAACCTCTTTCTCTGTATACTCTTCTGTACTTCTTCATTCCACCACCAGGTCTCCATGTCCTCCTTCCTCTTTCCAGATGTCACACCAAGCACCTTTCTAGCCATCTCTCTTACTAGCTCTGCTGTAGTTACCCAGCTATTCGGTAACTCTTCACTGCCACCCATTGCCTGTCTTAACTCTTCCCTGAACATCACCTCACAATTACCATTTTTCAATTTCCACCATTTGATCCTTGGTGCTGCTCTCACACTCATCCTCCTCTTCTTGATCATCAATGTCATCCTACAAACCACCATCCTATGCTGCCTAACTACACTTTCCCCTGCCACCACTTTACAGTCTCCAATCTCCTTCAGACTGGCCCTTCTACATAAGATATAATCCACCTGTGTGCATCTTCCTCCACTCTTGTATATCACCCTATGCTCCTCCCTCTTGTGTTAAAATACATATTCAACACAGCCATGTCCATCCTTTTTGCAAAATCCACTACCATCTGACCTTCTGCATTCCTTTGCTTAACACCATACCTACCCATCACTTCCTCATCCCCTTTGTTCCCTTCACCAACATGCCCATTGAAATCTGCTCCAATCACCAGTCTCTCACCCTTGGGTACAGTCATCACCACTTCATCCAACTCACTCCAAAATGTTTCTTTCTCATCCATCGCACACCCAACTTGTGGAGCATATGCACTAACAACATTCATCATTACACCATCAATTTCCAGCTTCATAAACATCACTCTATCTGACACTCTTTTCACCTCCAAAACACTCTTAGCATACTGTTCCTTCAGGATAATGCCTACGCCATTTCTCCTCCCATTCACACCATGATAAAACAATTTGAACCTGCCTCCGATACACCTAGCCTTGCTCCCCTTCCATCTGGTCTCTTGCACACACAATATACCAACCATCCTTCGGTCCATCATATCAGCTAGCTCTCTCCCTATACCAGTCATACTGCCAACATTCAAAGTTCCGATCCTCACTATCACAGTCCTAGCCTTTACCTGCCTTCGGCCATGCCTTCCGCCTCTTCTCCTCCTTCGGCCAACAGTAGCCCAATTTCCGATAATCAAAGAATATGCTTAAAAAAAACAATAAGGGGAACCGTTAAAAGCAAGAGTTTTCTCAAGAGCTTATAAAAAATGCTGATTCAAGGCACTGCATTTCTAAATCAGTAGAAACAGGGCACTAAGAGCAAAGGAAAAGAAATGGCAAAATAATATCGTATTGTACGGCCACAAAATGTACTTTGTGAAGTAGCTTTGCATGAAAAACATAAGCACGTTTGAATGTGGACCCAATTAACTTCTACTGTGGAAGAGAGAATCCCATTTACTTAGATAACACTTCCTCACTTGTAAATTCTTACAAGTTCCCTATAATGGGACATCATATATATATATATATGCCTTCCACACCCCTAAACCTGTAACAATTCCATGACTGCACAACATCAGGAAAGGGAGAAAATCCACAAAACAATGTACACTGCTTTGAGGTAAATTATTTGTTTTGCTCAAACATGAGTAGACATGTAATTTCCAACATTTATCACCCAGGGCACACAGACAAGTAACATGATAAAGACATTTTGGCAGAGAATAGGCCCAGATCCAGCACTAGGTGACCTAGGCAGCTGCCTAGGCCATGGTACTAGCTGGACAGCCCAGCCATGCAGAATTAATTTAAAATGTTTTCCTACAACATTAAAAAAAACAGAAAACTACTGCTTTCCTCAACTCAGCATCTCAATCAATACTTCTGTTTTAAGAGCCTCTCTCATTGGCACATGCTTTTATCTGTTAATCCAATGAGACTGAAGCTGACATGCATGATGAATGAGAGATTTTCAAGGAACTGGCACAAAATATAATCTTGCAGCAGAACGGGCAGACAAATGTTTCAAATACATGAAATGTAATTTTTTTGGGGCGGCATGAAGAATGAACAACAGAGAAAATTAATTTATTTTGTTTAATGCATGAGTTACGAGCAGGTAGACTCTTGTATGAATAAAACTTGACAAGCAAGTAGATTTTTTTTGTTAACATTTTGTGTGTGTGTGTGTGAGAAATGTGACAGTTACAGAAGGCTAAGTGACAGTCAGTCACACAGACTGAAACCCTGTAAGTTGGCTAGAGAAGACAAGATGCCTTGAATATGGTCTACCCATTATAGCTGCAGCCTCAAAGAAAAATGCCAGCACTTTGCAAACCATCTGCAATAAAACCTGCTGGTTCATTACTAACTCCCCTATTAATGAACACCAGTACAAGTGAGGAAGTGCTATCTAAGTAAATGGGATTCACTCTTCCATAGTAGACGTTAATTACCTAATTCTTGCCAAAGCTAAATGTCTCCCAGTACATTTGAGAGCCAACCTCCCAGTAGGCTCACTAATTCACAAAGCTCTCTCTCCTGAGACATCTACCCCCTCCCAGTCATCAACATTTCACCATACCCTTCAGATATAATCTCAGAGTTATCTCTCAATCTCAGCCCACTCTACTAACTCCAAAAACTAAACTTCATTGCGCTGACCACGCATTCTCCATCCTAGCACCTAAAGTATGAGACTTCATTCCACTCTTAATCCGAGATGACCAGATGTTTTCAGACTTCAGCAAACAGCTCAAATCAGACCTCTTCACCCAAACAAAGTGCAGCTGCATTCACACATATCACATTTCATGAACCCTGAAGCTCTCCGTCATCCCTTTATCAATATTTCATCCTTCTCTATATCGTCAACCCTTCATTCATCCAACCTCCACCTTCTCCTTACATTTCTCATACTTCTCTCCTTTCTACACTTTCTCTGTCTTCTCCCCATGATATCCTTTCCTGCAACTATTCTCAATTGTCTCTTCTAATGTCTTCATACCTCTCTATATGTTATATTGCTATCCCTATAGCATTAGCTATCTCAGTCATTAATGGCTATATCTTACACAAAAAAACTCTGCTAAGCATAACTCCATTTTTCCATCCATGTTTTGACTTTGTAAACTCCTTCTTGAACTAAATGTTGTAGCATATTTTGCATCTGTAAATATGTACACATTTTATAGCATATCCTTATATCTGTAAATATGTTTTGTTCAGTTCTTGTGTGATCCAGTTCATCTGGGCTGTACCTGCAAATGACCCATTGAGATCAGTGCACTACCCTGATAAACAAAAATAAATAAATAAATAAATAAATAATAAAATAATAATCCTCCACATCAACTGCCAGATATCCTTTTTAACTTGTTTTGCCTTTGATAAATCACTGAGGATTACCATCAGTCAATATCAATCATTAGAGTTTCACAGTTTTTGTCTTTCACAACATACATGTAGAAATAAACCCTGTTATTTTGATAAGTCACTTAACCAGACAGTACTTTGGGCAACAGAAAATGTGCGGTAGGCTCCTCAATGGTTCCATGAACTGCAAGCCTGGTAGTAGTACCTATGACCCAGAGTAGTTATGGTGTGAAGGAAGGAAACTGATTTTAGTAAGCAGGAGCATCATCACATCACCATGTTCTGTGAATGAGATTATTGGTTTCCTTAATGTAGATGGTGTGTTTACGAGCAGATACTAATTTAGTCTGTTTTCTGTTTTTACTTAATTGTTACAAGAGTTTGTCTAGTACTTAGTGTAGATTTGTAAGGCTGTGAGCTTCCTGCAGAACATGGTTTGATTCCCTCAGCCTTCATCTGTGTTCTGTGTAACTCTGCCAAGTTACTTCAAGAGACAGTACACCTGGGTTGTTCCTAAAAAAAGGGATACCTGTGTCTAATGGGCTGTGCTAGGGTGTTAGCAAATGCATTATACATTTTGCCTTTTGAATTATTGCACCCTTCGCACAGATGTTAAACAGTATTTCAAATATGCTATTTGAATATGAATCCCAGCGTGTCTGTTGTAGTTTAATTGGTTGCCAGATGCATTTTTACTAAATGTGAATTTTAAGTGATGAAAAGTTTACTGTTTATCATGCTAAGTGTATTTTCATTGTCAGAGTATTTTGTTTTGTTTAGAAAATGTTTGTCAGTTTTTCTTTAAAATTTGAAATAAAAGTTTTAAATAAATCTCAATCTCTGATAACTGTAAAAGTAAAGAAGAAAACAGTATGTACACTGACAGGTGTGAACAGTGTCTGTGGTAACTGGTGAGAGAGAGAGACAAATAATGAGATATCAGTATGGCTGGCAGGGGCCTGATTCATTTCCCCGCATAGGGTCCCATTTGCCCAAGATCTGTCTCTGAATTTGGAAATGTATGCTACAAGAATACAGCACTATTAACCATTCAAGTCAGACATGTGCTGAGTGATGTCAGATTACGTAAGGAGGGCAAAAATGAGATGGGGATGTCCTGCAAGCATATAAGGCTCCCCCAAACACTGTATGCTGTACGCAGTAATATTTCTGATTTTGTATGACTTGTGGATTTTTGAACACTAGCTGCTGCAGCATTAATGTCTGTAATTGTTTTGCTTTTTCATTGCACTAATTAATTAATTAATAGGTCTAGGTTGTGTAATCTAGGCTAACAAGGTTGCATTTTAGAAATATATTTTTGCAGTACCTTCTTTACAGCCTCCAGCAACTGCAAATGGGTTTACGTTTGTTGGGTTATACAGTCTGTATTATTTGGAGTGAAAATCAGAATGGTCTAATTTCCAGCATCCATTATGTAGTCATTGCTGCATATCGGGTTGTAAATGATTTCTGCGTTTAGTTAAAAACTGTTACTCTGCTAGTTACTGCAAAAGACTAAAGATCCATCTTGTTAATGAACTGCTTCCTTTGACCATGGTGCAGGGTTTGAATATTTCCACATCATTTACCTACTGTTTGAAAATGAGCAAGACCCTTAACCAGAGAATATTTTGGAACAATTGGGAATTTGGGCTAGGCTCCTTAACAGTCTCCTGGACTACATGCCTAGTATCTCTGAACCTGTTGTTGTTGTTTGCCAGACATCCACTATTGCATAGTTGATTCTGTTCAGGAAACGTTATGGTAATTTCATCAGCACACCATTTTTAATGCAGTATATGCAATTTATTCTTCATGGGCAGTGGGCTGTACAGATTTAGGTGAAGCGCTGAAATGCAAAGTTGCATGCCATCAGTGACCTCTGCATTTGTAATAGTTCTTTTTAATGTGGTATTATTCAGATAACTATTTTTTCTGAGAGATTGTGCATATTGACTTAGCATATGTTATTATGGGGTACGTGGTTAATCGTCGAACAACAAGTTCATCGAATGGCTGTTCATCAAATGCTAACTGTCGAAACCTCCATCGAATGGCTATATCATCGTAATGATTTTCATTGAATGATGAAATTTAGCCAACATAAAGGAAGTGTTACCAAATACTTACTGGTAATGTAGTTATAGGGAAACCTGCCCTTTCCCCACTGTAGTGCGAACTAGGAGTTGGTGCATATAATTAATGGGGGGGGGCGCAGACTCACACATAATGAGTGTTTGGTGTTGTACTAAAGTCCTTCTAGTGGGGAACTGCACCCATCACACTCCTGCTCCCCCGCTAATTATATATACCAACTCCAAGGTCACATTACAGTGGGGAAAGGACAGGTTTCCCTATAGCTACGTTACCATAAGTAAGCATTTGGTAATGCTTCCTTTACGTTGGCTAACTATCA
The DNA here is from genome assembly GCF_019279795.1 of Protopterus annectens. NCBI lineage: Eukaryota > Metazoa > Chordata > Ceratodontiformes > Protopteridae > Protopterus > Protopterus annectens. The sequence goes on from NC_056744.1 coordinate 1,590,015,198, forward strand.
TTGTTACGATGATATGGCCATTTGATTAAAGGAAGTTTTGACAGTTAGTATTCGACAAACAGCCATTCAATGAATGTGCTGTTCAGCAATTAACCATAGACCGGCTATTATGTGGTTAATATTTCTTACACTGTCACAAATGCTCTTCTATTTAAACTGTGCTACTCTGGACTGGATTTTATGGTATGATGCTAGTGAGCTTTAAATAGTTTCATGTACTTCATCCAAAGCTATCAATAAAGTACATATAATTTATTTCTTCATAATAGTAAGGGGTGTACACAGTCAATAAAATGACTATAACTGCTGGTGGGGATGGGAGAGGTTCTTATCAGCTGGTCATTTTTAGCCAGCCTTCAAGCTGGCTTTGCAGGACTAGTGGGCATATGAGTGTGTGTGAATTAAATAGGAATACTTTAGCTACTGTGTGTTTGTGTGAAATAAATTTGAAATATGTGTTGGTTATTATTACTATTACTCATAGGTTCATATCTGTGTACTAGGCTAATGGCCCTGGAGCTTTTACAAGCATAGCCCATAGGATTACCCTGGCAACGTGCCATCCGACCTTAGTTTCCAGTGCCTCTGACGAGTAGAGCCACTGGAGTGATCCCTGGGGTGAATTTTCACTCATCAGGATTTCTCTTGAACAGGTCCAGTGAGGTGCTCTGTTTGACATGTATAGGAAGTCTGTTTCATAGCAATGGGCAGTCTCTTTGTTATGAACCTGTCCATCCAGCTTGTTCTGTTGATTGTGGTATTGAGGTTGAGGTCTCTGGAGTGTGTGATGTGGAGGGATTGGGATTTCTTTAGATATAGCATTTCTAACAGAGCTGGGTCAGACATGGCTTTATAAGTCAAGCAGAGATTGCCTCTAAGTAGGTGATATGAGACAGAGAATAGCTGGAGTTTTTTGAGTCTGTCCATGTAGGACAAGTGTTTAAGGCCTAGGATCCTCTTTGTGAGGTACTTTTGTAGCCTCTCTAGTTGTTGCAGGTGTCTAGTGAGGTACATGCCAAATGGAGCATTGTACTCTATGAGTGGCATAATGAGGAAAGAGTAGAGGGAGACAATGACCTCTTTCTTCCTGGATGCAAATCCCTTAGTAATGAGATGTGCCACATAGAAGGACTTTCTGACCACAGTGGCAGTGTGGTGGTCAAACGAGAGGTTGCTGTCAACCTGTGTTCCCAGATCTCTTTTAACACCTTCTTTGTTCAGTGGACTACCATCGATGTGGTAGTTCATGGGAACTGGGTTTTCCCAAAGGGGATGACAACACATTTTTTGGCATTGAGCTTAAGGGTATGGTTCTGACACCAGTTGTTGGTCTCAGTGAGGCCTTTCTGTAGGGTGTACACATCACTTGGGGAGTTATTAATGGCTCCCAACTTGCAATCGTCTGCAAACTTTGTCAGTCAGAGTCCCTTCGTGTTGGACTGGACTTCTGAGAAGTAGATACCAAACAGGAGAGGACCCAGGACCGATCCCTGTGGGACTCCAATCGTGACTGGTCAGCAGTCTGACTTGGAGTCAGCTACTTTCACACTGCAGGTTCTGTCTGCGAGCCAGTTTGCAACCCACCTAGTGATATAGGGGTTTATGTCTAGCTTAGTGAGTTTTTCTATGATTCCTGAGTGGGGAATGATATCAAAGGCCTTGGCAAAATCAAAGTAGGTTGTATTAACCACCTTACCTTCATCCACAACTCTGGTTACTGACTCAAAGAAGTCAACCGGGTTGAGCAGGCATGATCTACTCTTCACAAAACCAAACTGTGTGGGATCCAGAGTTTGGAGATTCCCTATATCCTTGTTTATTAGGTCCATGATGATGTGTTCCATAGCTTTGCATATCAGACTTGTCAGAGTATTATTATTATTATTAACCTGAGAGGGATGCAGTCAACAATGGAACTTTAATTTGTGGGTTTTAGGGTGTCAGTAGATAAAATGACTGACCATGCTGAGCTGATAAAGTTAAAAAGTCCTTAGTCTGTATTTGCAGAACTTTTATGTTTTTGTGTAAAGCAAAGTGGAATACTTTACTCTGGCCATCTTTATTACAAACAAGCATGTGATTTGTAAACAGTCAGTTTAGTTTCCGTAATTGTTGAGTATAGATATTGGTAGAATTTTATCTCTAAATGTTCTGAAATGGATACTTTGGTCATTATTGGTTCATACATTTTGTTCCACTGCTTACTGGAAAAATGTTCAAAAAGTTTAAAACACACTCTAACAAATGTTGCTGTATTGAACAAGAAATATAATTTAAAACAATCACAATCAGAAAGGTGAATTGAAGAACACATATTTATACCCACAGGTTGAAAACAGACCAGGGACTAAGGTACACTTAATCCACCTTGGCTAGATGAATTTTTAATGAATGTGAGTTTCATGGGAATAAAAATTTATTCTTGTTCATGCCAAGTCTGTTTTCATTTTGTGACCGTTTTGTTTAGCATATGGCTTTCAGTTTTTGTGCTATAAAATTTGAAATAAAGGTTTTAAATTAAATCCAAATCTCTGTAATCATTGTAAAACTAAAGAAAAAAAATTATGCACACTGACAGATTTGAACACTGTTCTCAATAAATGGGGACAAAGAGCCAAGTAATGGGACACTGGAATGGCTGAAGAGGGGTGGGGCCTGGTCCATTACTCTGCCTAGAGCTCCATTTGATCATAATCTGTCCTTAACAGATATGAAATAATAAAAAGCTTCCAGACACTTGGAATGCTGTAAAGGCATTAGTACTGTTTAGCATATGAATATTTTAGGTCCTTGAACTATTGAATTAAAAAAGTAATACTTGAAGTTACTAGAGATTATGAGACTCCAGGCATAAAATTCAAAGTTTGCCCTTGAGCTTGAAGATGTTCAGTTTCACACCTTTGTACCTGCTAACATAGACATATACAGTCAACATGAGTTAGTATAACTGTAACAGCTTTTTGGGTCTCATTAATGTGAGAGGAATTGCTTAGGTACTGTAAAATTATGCTCCATCCTCATTTTGGTTTTCAGTCATGATGTTGCTATGTCTGTGTCATGGATGCAAGCATTAGTAGAAGGCAATCTTCAGGATAAAAATACACCTTATATATAAAGAATGATGAACTAGTACTGCTGTCTTGCTTTGTAACCCTTTCTACTTTATTATTATTATTATTATTATTATTATTATTATTATTATGCTTTAGGACAAGTTGGTGACTGGAAAAATCACTTCACTGTGGCACAGAATGAAGAGTTTGATGAAGTCTACAAGGAAAAGATGTCAGGAACATCCCTTAGATTCCGCACAGTGCTGTGACATTTCACATGATGAAAAAGGCAAAAGAAGAAACAGAGAATCTGAGGGCAATATCATTTGTTTTTATTTCTAACCATTTAACCAAAACTGTGTTAATATTTAATACAGCAAATTAAATAAACTACAACAAAAGTAATTGAGTTTGTATTTAAATGACTATGCTTTTCTGCACTAATGTGGATTGCCATAACATAGTCAAGTAAATGTTTTACACTAAAATTCGTACAAGCATGGATGGACACACACACACACACACACACCCTGTGCAAATACACTACTGATTTTTTGTTTCTATTTTATGTGTTTTAAGATGCATTATTACGGAATATTACATAACAAAATTATACTTTTTTAAAAGACAGCAAGGCAAACCATTAAAGGCAAATGAAAGTCAATTCAAGGCTCTGCAATTCTAAGTGGAAAAAGGGCACTAAAAGAAAAGGAAAGATAACATAACTTCATATAACTCATATACACAAAAACACTCACAAATGCATATGTTTCAATTAAAAGCTAGATGAGGTTGTAGTTAAAAACTGCATGCTTAGACATTTTGTTGGCAAAATGCATTGTTATTTGTTGTTTTATCAATGCACAAAGATGACACTAAAACCACAAGTAATGTATCTGGCAATGTTGTTGTGTCTTTCGGCTATTCCTGGTTAGGGGTCGCCACAGCGGAACTCTGGTCTGCTAATGAATGGCAGCTGATTTTTACATACCGAGTTAGCAGCCCTGACGCACAACCTTCAACAAAGGTACACCCATTCACGCATGTCTCCATGCAGAAGACACTCTGGCTGAGAGTCGAACCGCACAGTGTTTTACTGTGAGGCGACAATGCTACTGCAGCACCACCACCGCAGATCAAGGTAATGGATCTGGCAATAAACATATAAAAAGAAAAAAAAAAAAATCATATTTGTAGTCTTATAAACAACAGTGCTCCATGAGAACAACAACAAGCAAAATAATATACAATTTAGTACTGAGCTGTAATTCAAGTGAAAAAAAAGAAATAAACATACTATTATTAACAGCAATATTAGTGTGATGGCTAAACTTGTGGTACAAAGGCTGTAGTGGCAGAAGTGATAGCTGGATGCAGATATTAAGAAGAGGAATAGAGTGCTTAGGTGTTTATGTGGATTGAATGGACTTCAGTACAAATGACCAGGAACAACTGGTCAGGGTACCCACCAGGGGGAATAAAATCTTGGATATTGTTCTTGCTAATATGGGAGCATCTTGCACCATCCCTTGTGTATCTTCATCAATTGTTAAGTCTGACCATAAAGCAGTCTCTTTTGAAATAAAATTGAAATCAGAGATCTATTCCACCTAAGGTACCTTTAGAATTTTTTTTTAAGACAAACTACCTACTCCTAAGTGATACACTGACAACCTTCAAATCTCCACTTAACCCAATTAACTCCACTGAATGCACAGAAACATACATCACCACAGTATACTAACATGTAAACGGCTGCACAGATGCAGCTGTACCCCATAGGAACAAATGTAGGACAAACACCAAAATAAACCACATGTGGAACCTTAATATCAACAAGCTTTATAATATAAAGAAAAGAATTTTGTCCAAAAGTAAGAAGAGTAAATCACAGAAATTACAGCCCTTGTCACTGAAATAAACAAACAACTCAGAAGCTTAATAAAATCCACCAAAGCCAAGTCAGATAAAATAGCTAGCAAAGCCAAAGATAATCACAAAACATTTTTTAGTTATGTTCGTAATCTCAAAAAGCACAATGCAGCAATGTACGAAGCTGATTGTGATGAATGTCACCTTTACTGAGACTGAAGATATAACAAACCTACTGGCCGATAAATTTAGCTCTAACATTACCCCTTTCTCCCCTCCATCTGTCCCTCAAGATATACATGAAACTGGGTCACCTCTAGCTATCAAATGAGATTAAATCCTAAAAGTGCTATCAAAAGCTATAAATGCTGCATCTTTGAGTCCTGACAATATCGCTGGATGCATCTGAAATAGCATGAAGCATTATTTAGCTACACCACTAACAATACTGTTCACTCTCAACCTCCATACTGGTTTTGTACCAAATGAATGGAGAACAGGTACAGTCATTCCCTTGCATAAGAGAGGACCTTCCATGGATCCAGACAATTACAAAATCCATATACTGACCTGCTTCATATGCAAAGCCATGGGAAGACTTGTCATAGATCTAATCAATCAGGACATAGGGGACCTCCAAATGCTGGACCTGTCTCAGTTTGGATTTGTCAAGGGCAGGTTATGATTACTCAACCTGGTGAATTTTTTTGAAAAGATTACCAAAGCAATGGACAAAGGCAAAACGGTAAAAAACACGTATATTGACCTAGCCACAGCCTGTAACACAATTTCCCACTCAGGGATAAACCCCTATGTTACCCGCTGAATTGCCAACTGGCTCAGAGATATGATTTATGAAATAAAAACAGGGGAAGTTATCTCCACAAAGTGATCAATCTTCAGTGGAGTCCACTAGAGTTCTGTGCTGGGAGTTCTTCTGTTTAGAATCTACTTTTTTGAAGTAAAAGCCTATACCAAAGGACTCTGGCTGACTACGTTTACTGATGACTGCAAACTATGAGCGGCCATTGAATCTCCAAATGACTTAGTCACCCCGCAGGTAGGTTTGTCCCAAATAAATAACTGGTGTCAAAATCATGGACTGAAACTAAATGCCTAAAATGCAATGCATTAAAATTCAAAAAACAAAACATGAACTGTAAACCAAAAAGGAAAAATGGCCTAAAATGCATTATTGTATCCTTTGGGAAGTCATCTGCCCCATGGAACTACCGCATTAACAGTACTCCCCCAAGAGCTGACCCAGTTTGGGAACTTATGTGTCCATTGTTGTAAGAAAGTCCTTCCATATTGCACAGCTTATAAACAAAGATGTTCTGTCTAGTTCTAGGGAGATTTTCACAGAATGTCCAGATCTGTGCCTCATATTTTTGGTCCGTTTCTCATAAAATTGTGGTTTTCTGGCAAATCATTGGCAAATTATTGGAGGGTGAAGTCAGAAAATAATGACAGACATTTGCTTTTCAGATTTCATACCCTTCATAAAATTCATGCTAATGCAAAACCTGTTATTCTATCAATTTTCTAAATTTGTATGAGCAGTATTTAAAAATTGTACCATATTTGAGCCTTTGTCCCCCCAATTATTGATGGGTTTGTCCAGATTTCTTTCTGCAAGCGGTTGAGAGGTATGTTGGCATGTAGCTGTCCAGATACATGCAACAACTGGAATGCCTCCAGAGATACTTTGCTAAAAGGATACAAGGCTTAAACAACATATCCTACATGGAATGACTCAAAGCCCTGTCACTATACTCAGTGTCCTACAGAGTGTTAAGAGATAACCTATGTCTGGCATATGAGGCATCCTCTGACCTTATACTGACAGATTTACTGCACATCAGCAAGTCTAATGGCATCAGTAATACTTGGTCTAGGGATCTAAACCTCTTCTGCAACATCAATAGAACAGTTTGGAGGGACAGGTATATCTTACAGAGCACACAACTACTCTGGAACAGACTCCTCATCCACATAAAATAAAATTCATTCCTGTCCATTTTCAAGTGCAACTTGGATTGATGGATGGGAAAGAGTAAATTTATCCCAGGACTTTCCCTGTACTAATAATGTACAGAAGCAGCTCCTAAATGCTTTATCCTTTGCATGGGTCCACTCAAACTATCTATGGTATGATTCTAGTTATTCGCATTAGGGGTCATTTAGAATTATTGACCATGGATGGGTGAGGCCACTCTCTACTTAAATGGGATAGGTTAATTTGAGCACAAAAAGGGAAACTGGCCAGGATTAAAATGGCCCTCAGAGACCGCTAGCCTAGTACTTACCTGTGAACCTATGAAGCAGATTAGCCTGTTTTTATTGTTCTGTGAAGAAGGGTGTTACATGTAAGCTAGAAGTGATAAGTTAGTAATAGAGGAGTGCAAGAATAGTTTTTGGGACACCTGCCTTAGGACAATCAAATGTTGTGTCTGTAAGTTGCTCACGTGTATCATGATGGATATATCTGTGTACAGTACAGAAAAAAAAAGGAAAAAAGGCCGGGATTCAGAAATGAAAAGAGCAAGTCATTAGGCAAAACAGATCAGTCTGTGTCTATGCCAGAATGAAGCCACTCCAGGATCGCAAATAATGCTATCATGTGACCTGGTAAAACCACTGGATCAACATCATATGCTAATAGTATAAAATGATAATCGGCTCAATTACAAATGCACATGAGGGTAAACAACACGAGAGAACAATTCAGAAATGTATAAAAATTGTTTGGCAAGCTATGTTTATTCATGACTTTGTACACCATGATTTTTCATCAAACCGAGACAGACACCGCACTAACACGTTAGGAGAACCAGCTGTATAAGAAGAACAATATATCTTAAGAGTCTAGTCTCACAGCCAATGTCCATGACAATGCATATTGCTGTGCTCTGCATTGCAGAAGGATCCAACCATGCCTAGCATACCATCACCTCCACGACAGGGGCATAGATAAATGTTATTGTATAGAAATAGACACCATATGGGAGCTTGTAGATGTGTGCCATCCTTGGATGCAGTAATATGTGATATGTGTGGAATACCTGCCCCTTTAGACACTAAAGTATGTGTAGAATCAAGTATCCTTGCTACACGAATCTTCCAGTGACCATCAGGGGAGATGATGGAAACATTACAGTCATCTGCCTCATGAATACTACACCAATTCCTTGATTTCATGCCACACCAGGTGGAGTAACGTGTGGTTCCTACAGACTGCAGGGAAAAAAACACTTTACGGGCATTCTATGATTCTATAAAATAGCCAATTTCCCTGAAGTTCTAGGGGTTATTGATTGTATCCACATCTCTATCAAGGCCCTTCTGTTCCACACTAATACCTCAGCTGTAAAGGTTCTTACTCCAACTGCTAGGTGGTGCACTGGGTAATATATACAGGTGTCTGTATGCCACCCAGACAGGTTCTATGATTCCTGCATCTGGCACATGCATGCCCTACACCAGAGATTCATGCAAGGTGACTCCCACAGATACATCTCATTGGTGATCCTAAATGTGCCTTGGAGCCATGACTAATGAAGCCAATGCACAACACACAGAACATTGCTAAAATGCTATACCACACAGCACTGTTGCAGATCTGCAATATCACCAAGCATCTGTTTGGAGTGATGAAGGCCCACTTCTATTGCCTATATTCACTTGGTGTGCTAGAGACTTGCAACAAGACATCTGCTGTCTCTGCAGTTCTGCATAACAAGGCATTGCATAGACAGCTAGAGAAGAGGATTGCCATTACAGGATCAGACAGATCAGAACAATGGGCTCAGGAGGTGTCAGTTGAGGAGACAGTGAAGGAACCAGCTGCAAGGTAAGACCATGTGAGGCAAAGGTGGATGCAGTATATAACTGCTGTGGCAAAGAGGCAATATCTGGTGCACAACAATGGGCAGGAATAGACATAACAAGTGTTAAACTGCTTCACACTGCTGTTCTACACTCAGGCTCTGTTGTGCAGTGCACTGATTGACCATACTGTGCAGCAGACATATCTTACCCAAGAAACACAGCAGTGAGAGCAGGTCACAGTTGCCATCATATGCACGGGTGGGGAAGGGTACAATGACAGGAAGCAGCAACAGGCACATGAGTGGAATGGGGGCAGTAAGTATTTAGAATGGAGTGTGTGACAAAGCCAGAAGACTAGGGAAGCTGGTTATACTATACAGATGAGGGGGTATTGCTTCCTGAGGGGGGGGGGGGTGTAGGTGTCAAGATATAGTGGGTACTTGCTCAGCATGGGATCCAGAGAGCACATCTCTTGCAGGAGTTGTTACACTGTGTTTTTGTTAATTTGACGTGTTATGGAACCCACCTTGCAGCAATGCAGATCATGAACATCCCCACCCATGGGTGCATCCCCCCCAAGGAATGAGGCTCACACCAACACTCAAAAACAAGGACAACAGTGAACTCTTAGAACAAGATGTTTGGCTACCATCTAGGCTACATTTGTGTGTATGGTCATGTTATGCTATACCTGGCTCACAAATTGTGAGTGCTGTGGAGAATGTAGCACTATGTGACTTTGATATATTTGTCTTGTGGGATGTACCCAGAGTGGAGTCAGATAAGCGGTGTCCATGGGAATGGCATTGACCCTAATGTGTAGAGTCAGATGGCCCTATGGAGGCAGTGGATGCACCCTTGTACTTGTCAAAGTGCCAATAAGTTGAGAGAAGTCCTCACATATGTCTTCACAAGGCTGCACAGTACATCTGCCTTCTTTAGCATGGCACTGGTGGAATTTGCCTGTGCCTGAATGTCTGTCCTCACATCCGTTGTGTAATGCCTATTCTGACATCCCATTTGGGGAATGAACCAGAGCCATAACATTGATAGCCGCTGGCCTGTCTGTCCTGATTCCTGTCCTCATGTTCTGTGGTAGCATCACTGCCAACTATTGGCACATGTCAGGGGACAACGATGCTCCCTGTGTATGGGGACTGGATATAACTTGTGGTTCTATGGGCTTTGGAGAGGTAGAGGTGGGTTCTACAGGCAAGAGTTGTGTCTCTAGACGTGAGAAGTAATGCATCCTCCAAACTTACTATTGTCAGCGGTGGCACTGTGCCCTAAAGCTGTGGTACTTTTGAGGTGTCATCATAGTCCGCATCCACTGCAGCACTGACAGATGTGCCCTGGTACACATTACAGGACTGTATAATTGCAATATCTGTGAAAGGAAATAATCATGTAATATTGGTGATATATTACAATCTCTCTTCTCAGTGATGCAGCAACAATATGGGTAACTGTTATGAAGAGAATGTAAAACAAACACTCTGATGAGCAGCATTAACATCATCACAGTGACCTGAAGTGGTGTCACCATAACCTTCTTTGGTAATGGGAATAAGAGGTTAGGGTTAGGAAGACAGAGCCAAAGCTGTACAGTAAGTATTAGCAACTGGGATAGACAGGACAGAAATAATATTTCATGGGGTCATGAGTATTTAATTGAATGCTTTGAAACATACAAATAATTCATCTATTTCAGACCATGTGCCAATAAAAACTAATACAGACATGCATGGCAACCAATTAAAAATCAGACACTGGCCTTTTCCTACTTACCTATTAAAAAGATTAGAATTTAAGGAATGTGTAGAGGAAACAAGTCAAAAGATGTTACAGAAGACATATTTTTTTTTCAAAATGGATAGGTGAAGAGTGGGATAAAATGAAAAAGGAATTTAAAAATATGGTAGAAGTGAGAGGGATAGATATGGGAAAGATGTACAATTAATTATTTAGAAGGATTATTAAGGGTTAAAGTATTGCAAATGAAGGGGAAATCTTACAGAACAAGAGCAATTGTTGAATACTTCAGGGAAAATAAAGGAGAATTTGGATACTATTCAGGAGTTTGGAAAGGCTTCTGTTAAGGAAACATCATGATAACAACCCTAAAATATAAAAAAAAAATAGTACAATGAATTAGGCAACAAAAAATAGAAAGGGGCTATTGCCAAACCTAGAGAGCTTATATTTAAAAAAAAAATAGCCAAAGATCCTATAGAGGTATTAGAGATATTTGAGACATTTTATGAAAATCTGGACAGAGCACAGGAATGGGAAACTAAGAAAAGACACAAATGGAAGTATTTATTAAAGACTTAAATATGCCACGGTCAGGGAAAGATGAGACTCAAGAATTAATAGTTAAGATAGGAGAGGGTGAGATAAAAATGGTGGTAGATAATCAATCAATAGGGAAGTCACCAGAAGCATATTCCTGTGGAAGTTTGGAAGTTGGGAGGGAAGAAAGTATTAAAGATCTAGAAGGTTTGTTTAATGATATTTTAAAAGGTGGGACAATACCAGAATCTTTGGGCCTTTGGTGGCTGTACTACCAAAAGAGGACAAAGACCCTTTAATCCCGGCTTCATATAGGCCAAATGTAATGTTGAATTGTGATTATAAAATGAGTCTAATTACTTCATTGAAGTTTTATTTTCATGAATACCTAATCATCGACCACTTAACAGCGAACATCCATTCATTGAATTTTCACATCAGTGAACGATTTTCATAGGGAAGGGAATTACTTGTCCACCATAGTGATCGTCATACACACTGCATTATTTCAAACCCACCAAGGTGGGGGGCTATGCACCCTCCAATGTGAGGGGCTGTGCCCCCCACTTATGTATGCCAACTCTGAGATCAAATTACAGTTGGGAAAAGGACACATTTCTAATGATAGCCAATTAACTCCTTTCCCCATGAAAACCATTCACTGATGTGAACACTTGATGAATAGATGTTCAATGTAAAGGGGTTGATGATTAGGTATTCACAGAAATAAAACTTCCATAAAGTAATACAGATCTTTATAAAACATTTATGTCTATACTAGCTAAGAGAATGTCGAAAGTGTTGTCAAACCTGACAGATATGGGTAAAAGTGATTTTTGTGGATGGAAGGTAAACACTTGATAATAATGATGAGGTTCCAGGGGGAAACAGTGTGAAAGAAGACCCACTATTGTTGGTGGGTATTGATGCAGAAAAAGCATTTGATAGAGTAAGTCTGGATTGTATGAGTTATGCAATGGAAAGAGTTGCATTTCCTGATAGAATAATATGGTTAATTAGAAAGATACATGATGGGGTCAGAGGTAAGTATCGAGGTGGGATGTTTCCACTGACAAGCTGTGCTTGAACAGAGGAACAAGCCAGGGTTGTCTTTTTTCCTTTATTTAATTATCCTTAGAGCCATTGGCAAAGGAAATATCATCATCAAACCCTTGTTTCATTTTCTACATGGGATCAGAGTATTGTTTCACATGTCGCCATCTCTCTTTATTCAATGCCACTCTCCTAACATCTTCAGCAGTCATGCTTGAACTGTCTTAGGTCTTCTCTCGCAGAATCCATTCACCATTTTGCTGGTCCCCTCATTTTCTCTTGCCTTTCTCCTGTCAGTCCAAAATCTTCTTCACTGGATGCCCAAGGGTCCAGGGTCTGTTCTCTTTGACCTCTCTGCAGTTGCAGCTACTTTGGCTTCTGCTCTTATGTCCTCATTCCTTCATCTGTCCCACATTATGCATCCTACCACCCATCTTAGGCACTTCATCTTCATCACCTCTACCTTCCTCAACTGCTCTGCCTTTATAACCCAGGTTTCTGTACCACACAGTAGTACTGGTTGCACCACTGTTTTGTACACCATGGTTTTAAGCTTCTTCAGCATTGTTCTGTCATACACTCCCCCAACACTCTGTGTCAGTTGGCTGCAACCCTTCTGATTCTAGCTTTGACCTCTTCATTCAGACTTCCCTTCTCCTCAGTGACCCCTCCCAGATATTTGAAGCTGTTAACCTGCTCCACTATTCCCCTTCTGTCTCAGTTCTCAGCATTTTCTGATTTCCCCATTTGCTGCCATTACAACTGTCTTATCTAAACTCAGTTTCATCACATGCTTTCAGGTTTGCATTCCATTCCCCTACCCTCTGCTGATGTTCTTGGCCAGAGTCTGCTTATAATGCAACATTGTTTGCATACAGCAACTTTGTTGATCTGCCCTCTCTGACCTGTTTGCTAATGTAGTTCATCACCAGTATGAACAGCAGTGAGCTCAGAGCTAAACCCTGATGCACACCCACTCGCACTGAGAACCTCTCTGTAAGAGCAAATATTGTTTGTATTTGAGTCATTTCATCCTTGTACATAGCTTGTACTAGTTCTAGCAGTGTTTCTGAGACTTTCAACCACTGCAGGACTGCCCAGATCAGCTTTCTTGGGACCTTGTCATATGCTTTCTCCAAGTCTAGGAATGATGATTTGGACTCTTTCTTCATTTCTAGCATTTTCTCAAGCATCTGTCTCACTGCAAATATCAGGTATGTTGTGCTGCATCCTGATCTGAATCTGAACTTGCTCTCTACTACTCTGCATATTCGTTTATCAATCACCCTCTCCCAAACTTTCCTGCAAGTGTGATAAGAGTTTGGTATCTGTATACTTCCCACAGTTGTGAATGTCCCCTTTATTCTTGAACACAAGCACTAGTATGCTTATTCTCCAATCATCTGGGGTACACCTTTCCCTCCATACTGCTATGAGTACTCACACAGCCATTTCTCCCCTAGCTCACCCAACATCTTGATCATATCTGCTGTGACCTTAACTCATTACATCTGAGTGATGCCTCCAGATGCATCTGAAGTTAACTCCTACTGACGCCTCTAGGCATCAGATATTGCTTATTCATATTTGTGTCAATAATTCCAAAAGCATGCAATGTACAAGGTTTTAAAATATTTCATCTTAAAGCTTACACAATAGCAAACTCAGCTACATTAATATATGACATATGTCTGGAGCAGGTAAATAGATATTAACTGATGTTTTTATGATATTAATTTATGTAGATATAATGTTCATATTTTCTAAATATCTCGATAACAAAGTGACACAGACAGAACTCCTTAGCCTCATATGAAAGCTCTCAGTTAGATGAATAAAATGCTGCTAACAGTATGTGTGTAACTTGAGTGCTTGCTGAGATATTGTAAGTTTACAAAATATTACAAATGTAATAGTTGCTGTATTTACTGTGACTTGTAAAATTCAGTTTAAGACCTAGAACCTAAATAGTACTACCACTATAAAAATAGTTTGTGCTGAAGAGTTTGCCATTGATGCTTCTTTCATAATCCTTATAGTTCCAGAGATATGAACATTTATTTGAAATGTGAGAACATAATTTGATTTTGTGAAAAGGCTAAGACTCCGCCCATTGGAAGTTACAGTGCAAACTTTTTGAGCTCCACTGTAGTGAATGAGTTAACTGAGCCTACTGCTTTCTCTGACTTCATTTCCCTAAGTGCTATTTTTACTTTATCTAGGGTGGTCTCCTCTACTTCTCTCAGTGTAGACTGTGTCTGGGGCACTAGAGCTTCTGAGGAGTTTTCTTCATTCAGAAGTTGTTGGAAATGCTTATTCCATCTGTCTTTGATGTCATGCTAAATCACTTTCCAGAAGATGGTAGAATGCCTCCAGTGCTCTGTTCTTTTTCTATTGCAACTCCTTTCTTAGCCAACTAGTATTCCTTCCCAGCCTGGTTGGTCTTTTCTATCTCCCATTTTTCCTGCACTCCTTTTTGTTGATGACTTCCTGGGCTCCTGCATCCCACCACCAGCTTTCCTTATATACCTTATTTTCATACCTGGCTCGGTCATACATATGTTCTGTAGTTCTAACACATGCTGTTTTGTGGCTCTGCCACTCCTCTTCAACTCCACATATTTCCCCCTCTTCTTGGGGTACTAGACCCATGAGTAATTTTTTGAACTGTTGTGCTTTCTTTCCAGTCAACTTCCAAGTGTTCAGCCTGGTCTCTGTTAACTTTGGAGCCCTCTCTGACCATTGCTTGAACTGATTGTGGCAACCAGTGATTTATACTGTGGACCGACTGTTTCACTGGGGATGGCTTTGCTATCACTGATTTTGTACCATTATCATTTCCTTACTAGGTGAAATTGCACCTGAGTTGCACATTGGCCACTTTTGTATGTGGTCTTGTGAATGTCTCCCTTTCTGAACTTTGTGTTGGCTACCATCAAACCATTTGCCAAACAGAAGTCTAGAATGGTCTTTCCTTCTAAATTCCTGTTGCCCCACCCATTTGGTCCCAGGCAGTCCTGACATTCTGCTCTGTCTGTCTGAATATGTGCATTCAGGTCACCCATTATCAACATCAATGCTTGCTATCCTGCTTTATCTAGTAGATCTCGCAACTGCTGTCTGATGCACTCTTTTCCTCACTATCACAACTCTGCTGTGGGACCTAGGTGGAAATTATTGATACTGCTGTATCCTTGCAATGGAGTCTTATTGCCATGAGTCAGTCAGAAAATTCTAATGCCATCCCTTAACATCTTCTGAAGCCTCTCCCACACCATTTCTAACCTGTTCTCCTCCTGAGTAGTAGACTCTGGATCCCAAGCCAAGTGGTTTTGCTGCACTGGCCTTCCATCATGTCTCCTGCATACAGATGATGTCCAGCATCCTCTTTACCATCATGTCATCCACTTTCAAACTTGTCCTGTTAGTGTACCAAAACTGAGTGTTGCAATTCTTAGTTTATGTTTGGCAGGTTGATTGGTTTTATGGCCAGCTTTTGCTCAACAGAGCTATCCCAAATAATACAAGCTGGGACACTGGGCATCCAGTAGATTATTAACCAGGCTCCTAGGCTTTATGGCAGGGACACACTGTCCCACCATTAGCAGTTGCCTCTGGCCTAGGTCAGATCCTCAACCCACTTGTCACCGGTAAATACCCATGCCTATTTTGGTAATGTTAGTTAACATGTCCAAATCACCTAGAGACATATTTCACACAGTCAAGTGGCTAGCCCTCCCATGGTGTTCAGTTTGTGATCTGTATTCCCCTATCTTTGAGGATACTGCACACCACAGTAGATGCCAAAAGTGGTTGTTCTATTTGATTCTTCCCCTATAAGCCACCATTTGGAGTCTGTGCCTCTGCCCCAGCTCCATTCTTAGATGGGTTTGTGATGGAAGCACTCAGCATATTTTCCGGAGGTAGGGGGAACCCTCCACAGAGACAGAGGGAGAACATACAAATCCAAACAGGCATTGTTTGGAGATCAGGATCAAACCTTGTACCTTGTGCATGTGAGGCAAAGACCTTAACCATTATGGCATCTGTTCTTTTTAACCATTATTGCATCCGGTCTCTTCCTACAGAAATCTTTAGCTGACACAACTGAATCTTTTTTTTAAATCCAAATGCCTAAATACTGTATCTTCTCAAGTTCCTATTAATATAGGTATTGCTGAAACAGTTCAGGTGTGAAAACATAGTTTAGAGCAAAGAAAATAATGGACTCATAAATTCAAATGTATAACTGGTATGGTACTCAAGAAAAATTTGCTTTACAGATGATATTACTTTATACTTGAAAAATCCAGGCAAGGATATCTCAGTGTTCTGGAACATTTTGAGATAGCTTCAAGCTTTTTTCAGGATATAAAATGAATTCCGCTAAAACAAAGGGCCGGATTCATGAAGGCTTGCACGGAGTCTAAGAGTAGTGTAAGACTCCATGCAGCCTTCGCGATCCAGGAACAGCCCAAAGTCCATGTAAGAGTCAAGCTAAAACGGCTCTTACACGGAGTGGGCGTGGATAAGCTAATCACCTCACTTGCAGCCAAATAGCATGCAAATGAGGATGATTAGTGATCCAGGAAGCCCAGAACAGCCCGTGTAAGAGCCGTTTTAGCTGCAGAAATGTACTCAGTTGACAACTGAGTACGTTTCTGCAAAAACGGCAATGGAGCCATGTCAGCTCCAAATAAAGGGTGCATATGTGTCAGGCAGCATGCCAATGGCCAAATATGTGGCCATTGGCAAGGTAACCTGATGCAAATATATGAAAAATATATATATTTTTTCGATTGCCGATGTAAACCAGCGCAGCCCAGCAAACGGGCTGCTCTGCATAGAACATAAAAACGAAGGTTTTAAACCCACAAATGTGGGTTTTATGCAATACATGGAATGTCAATGCAGGGACCAGCAGACCAAAACCAACATGGCCACCGTGTAGTGGTTGCCAAGGGGGGAAGCTGAGTTTAAGAGATGTAACTAAGCATTAGTAGGCAATCTGATGCAAATGAGTGTAAGGATACTGAATTCCACTGTCACATAGCAAATGAGCACATTCTGAGTAGTGTAAGAGTTACATAAGGGGGAGGAACAGAGTAGGACATAGGTGACATCACAGGGGGGAATGGTAGAAAGAAATGCAGTTCATTGGAGGTTAGAGTTACATGACAGATGTCGGACAGATATCATGGAAAGAGGTGTGCCACTAAGTAAGCATGAGAAGATCAAGAAATGGAAGGTGTACACTGTTGCCTACACCAAAGTTTCTTGCTGGATGTGTATGCGCGTGCTTACAGCGAGTAAGGCAATGTGCGCGCGTGTAAGGCAGACTGAGCATGTGGGAGCGTGTTGGGAGATGTTTAACACTGTTTGCGCGGGCGTGCACGCGTTTTAATCTGAATAAGCAGATTCTGAACTTTGTAAGCATGTGTGCGCGCGTGTAAGCCACTGTGAGCATGTTTCTGCTGGTTTACACACGGCTCCACCCTGAGGAAACAGAAAGGAAAAAGGAAGCAACAGATTTAGTAGGAAGCTAGCAGGGAATACTGCTGGAGCTAGCAGGTGAAAACAATTAGATGCAGGCAATTACACAGGCAGAATACTAGCCCAGCCCAGCACTTAAAACTCTGCAAACAGCAGTGCAGAATGTTTCTCTCAAGAGACACTGCAAGACAGGAGTTAAGTTATCAGAAGTGAAAACTGAAAAAGCTGAACTCAGAGCAGAAATGTTAGGGGCTGCCATAGCTGTCATAATGAGACATAGGCGACTTGCTGAGGGTGGTGACAATGCAGATGGTGCCAGACAACCCACAGTGAGGAGACGGAGAAGAGTGTACAGGCCCAGGGTCACCTACCACGGGTTACATGAGCTGGAGATAGTAGAGCACTATAGAGTGGACAGAGACCTCCTGCAGCAAATAGTGGAGCTGTGCAGGCCACGCCTCACACACAGAACCAACAGAGGGGAACCCATCCCAGTGGAAACCAAGGTATGTGTTGGTCTAAGTATACTAGCAACAGGTACCTTCCAGAGACCAACTGGTGATATGATGGGGATATCACAGGCATCAGCCTCCAGGGTACTGCACTAGTTCCTGGATGCCATGTCAGCACATGTCGGTGATCATGTATATTTCCCCAATGCCCGTGAGGTATTGGCCAGCAATATGCGTCTCTTCCAGCAAATAGTGGAATACCCTGAGGTACTGGGTGCAATAGACTGCACGCACATACGCATCAAAGCACCAGCCGGTGAGCGGGGTAGGGCATACATCAACCGCAAGGGCTTCCCCTCCATCAACTGCCAGGTCGTGTGTGATGCCCAGGGCATAATAATGAATGTGTGTGCTGGCTGTCCTGGGAGCTACCACGATTCCCACATCTGGCATTTGACACATCTGTACCAGACATTTGCCAATGGGGACATCCCGCACGGACACCTAGTGGGGGATGCAGGTTATGCACTGGACCTGTGGCTGATGACACCCATCAGAAACGCACACACACCTGAACAGGAACGCCATAATGAGGCACACGCACAAACACGTAATGTAATAGAGCGTGTGTTTGGGCTGCTCAAGTCACGGTTCCGGTGTCTGGACACATCTGGTGGAGCCTTGCAGTACACACCAACTACATGTACCCAAATTGTCATGGTATATGCTATGCTACATAATATGATCTTGCGAAAACAGCTGCAGCAGGACCAGCATAGGGCCGGGCCAAACAGCCCTCCACCATTGCCAAGGCCATCACAGGCAGAGCGTGACTCGGAGGAGGAACAACCTGAGCCTGCCCCAGTAGGCAGAAGGAGGCGTGCCCAGTATGCCCTGGCCTTGGCAAAGAGGCAACGCATAGCACATACATTGGCTCAGTAGGAACCCTGGGAATGATACCCCTCTCTGACTCACTCATATAGTAACAGGGATGCCTAACATGACACAACCTGCTCTCAAACATGTACAGGGAAGTGTAATATGCGCATCCGACAGAGACAGCCCTGCAGCACCACCTGAGGCATGAATGCTATGTGTTAAGTAATGTAACACCATGTACTATATGCACACCTGAGGACCCTGACTAACATCCAACCCTCACCAAGCATCATGCCACAACATGACAATGAGATGATCAAGTGCAACAATTGACTGAAGTATCGCAGTTAGTCAAAGGGGATCCAATGTGTGCCAGTCTGGGATGACATGCTGAGCATGACATGATGCACCACCTGCTAGGACTGGCGTGCACCTATCAGTGCAGGCCGTATGGATACTGGCAAAGGCTGTTGTCACCCACAGTGTGCCCTGAATAGCTAAGTCAAAACACAAACCTATCTCCATAGGTATCAGAAGGGATAAGAATAAGATAAGGGATAAGTTGAAACAGCAAGATGCATGCAGTCTAACCTCACCCAGTATGGAGAATGTTGATAACTGCGCTGTAACAGAAAACTGAGGCAAGGCTCACAACAGCACCCTAACACTACCAGGTTACACCTCATACTGTGCTGTACAGCCTCAAAACTTGGAACAAGCTACAAAAGGAGGGTGACTAGCAAGAATTGTCAAGGAGAACCACACCCCCATGTCGGTACCACAACAAAAAGCAGCATGGACTAGCCATGCTCAAGTAACAGTGGCTAAAACTGCCCCCCAGTTTATAGCCTGCTACAGACTACTGTCCCAATACCAGGAACTGCATCCGGCCTATGCTGGAATACATGAATATATCAAGTCCTCCAAACCACATTATATTGGGTGACTGCAAATACCCAGACATAGACTGGGAGCATTATACTAGCTCCAACAGTGTAGGACAAAAGTCCATAGAATCCATAAACCAAAAGGCCCAGGAACAACGTACCACTCCCACAAGAGGGGTAAGCATACTGGATGTGATAATCAGCAACATGGGTACTGGATGGCAAGATGAGAAGTGTATTGCTCACTGGTAAAACCAGACCATAGAGTAATCACACTGGATATACAAATCCTGACCACAGTCCCTGGCCAGAAAACCACAGTGGAAAACATGTGTTAAGCAATATTTGCACTCCTCCAAACTGATGTGGAATCCATTAAAGGTCCCGTGCAGGTGCAAAATATGGGCCACACCTCAGAACCTGTAATACAGCCATTCCACGAACACTGCCAGGAATGCTTGGATTATGCAGTCCTAAATTAAAACAAGACACAATGCCATACACGCAGAAATCTGGCATGGTGGACACCAGCCATAACCAAAACATGCAAGAGAATGAGGAAGCTACTACATGATAGAGCAAACATAAACAATGAAGTAATCACTGATCAGTAGTATGGCAATAAAATCTGTCCACACATACAATCCACTAAGGCCAGCCACAACAAGTGGAATCTGTGAATCCTGAGGCAATGTTACACCTGCCCCAAGTACATAGACAATCCCTAACTCCACCCAAGAAATACAAATATATGTGAGAGATGCAACCATCTATCCAAACTGGAGGCTGAGCTCCCTCAACTCAGTACTCCCAAAACAAGTCAGGAGGAGAAGGTAACCACACACACCACAAACACAGTCCCACATAGACCTATCACAACTGCAAACCAAACACATAAACACAGAAAAACATTCCCGGAGGCACAAATTACAAACACAGCACACCAACAGAGGCCTCTAAAGCAGACACCCAATCAAACAACCTCCAAACATAGCACATGCAACACATAGCACACAAAGCTGGTGTGCCAAACAGTCACAGGCCAGAAGGAGAAACAACATGCCTGATACAGTTGTAATAGGTGACTCCATAGTCAGACACACTGCTGTCCCGCACACCAGACTGAACAAGGGAAAGGGTACAGTAAGCTGCCTGTAGGCTGCCACATAACAGAAGTATGCAGGTCACTCCAAAGCAAGTAGAAATATGATGCAGTCATAGTCCATGCTGGTGTGAATGACCTGAGATGTGCCTCCTTAGACTACATGAAAAGAGACATAGATGAGCTCTCTGATTATGTAGTCCAGGCCGGTATGACACTCACCATTTGCAGCATCCTACCCTTACCAAGAATAATGCCACAGTACAAACACGGAATGATCAGTCCTAGCAAGTGGCACACTTACTGGTGTCATTCCAAGGGGATCCAATGTCTGTCTGCTTGGGATGTCATGCTTGACAAGCCACGCAGCTGTTCTTGGGATGGCTTGCACCTGTTACCCCTGAGCGTCTGGATATTGGATAAGGCTTTTGCCACCTCCATAGAGCCTTTTGTAGGCAAGGCTGAAAAGACTGACCCACCACCCTAGAAAACATAAGTGGAAAGAAACATAAGGGTAATGCTGACCAATGCCAGATGTGTAAACCCCAATATGCATGCTCCCAAGGCCATCCCCAGTATGGAGAACATCGATGTCTGTGCAGTGACAGAAACCTGCTGCAAGCCTCCTGACAGCACACCAGCACTACCAGGTTATACCACATATCATGTGTCATGGCCCCAAAACCTGGAACAAAACATAAAAGGAGGGTGAGTATCCATATTCAGCACAGACACCCATACGTCCAGGTAACTGACAATGCACAAGGCATTTGAGTCCACCCATGTGCAACTAACTGTAGGCAAGACTGCTGTACAGTCTGTAGCATGCTACAGACCACACACTCACATGCAGGAACCCCACCCAGCCGTCCTGAAGACACTGGACAGTATGAATGTCCCACCAAATACCAAACAAGGTACCACAAATTACCACATAGGTGGTAAACCATTATGTATGGAAGGAGTAATCAGGGACCTAGGGACACAAGTGGACAGTAACCTGTTATGTGACACTCACATTGCCAATGTGGCTAGGAAGACTGTCTACATTTGACACCGTATCAGGAAAGGATTCACATCTACATCAACAGAGGTCATTGTGCCCCTATACTGTTCTCTTATCACACCCATAATCTAGTACAATGCCTCATATGGGATGTACCTTACCTGACACCTGCAGCAGTTAGAAAGACCTCAAAGGTACCTCACCAAGAGGATAAAGGGTCTCAAATATATGTCATATGCTGCCTGGCTGTAGACACCCCAGCTGAATGCAGTCACATACTGCCTACACAGAGGCATTGCATGCCTGTTGTAGAAGGCCATGCCCAACACAGGAGTAATGGACATGCTCCACCCCAGAAAACTCAAAGCCATTGGAGCTGTGAGAGTGAGAGATGTCAACCTCAACAAATAATGAAATAGGATGTGCTGGTGGGACAGATACATAATCCAGAGGCTCCCCACACCCTTGACCAGAATCCCACTCCATGTTAGGCAGAGCCCCTCACTGACACTCTTCAACAGGAATCTTGCCAAGTGGATGGATGATTGTAGAGTTACACTGGGGGTCTTCACCGTGTCCTGTCCAGACAGAGGCACAGCAAAGCAAATCATAAATGGCCATAATATTCACATAGCAAGGGGTGGCAAAAGCCACACACACTCTGGCTAGGCTAAGAAATGCCCTAGGGTGGATAGCCTAGTATGAACCTATGAACCTATGAAGATACAAATTGTACAGGACACTAAGGATAATCCCAAGGCTTTCACAACTGATGGTAGGAACCGTGTTGGGGATTCACAGATATGCTCTGAATCGCACAAATATCACAAACACACACACATATTGCCAACATACATCCTGACAGGTGCAGTGCAAACCCCCCCCCCCAGAATGCAGAATATCTATCCCAGCAGACTGCTGGCCCCCTGACATTGCAGATGCTGAGGTAACAGCCAGCATCTACAAAGCAAAACACACAGCAGCAATGGTATGAGATGGTGTCCTGGGCTGAGTGCAACATGGACTCCAAGATGAATGGAATGCCAAATCACACTACTGCTCAATGTAAGCCTTACCACAGAATATGTACCCAAAGAGCAGTGTACAACAACAGTGGTCCTTCTCAACAAAGGTGTTGCCTGAATGGATACTGAAAACTACTATCCCAGAATCCTGAGAAGCTCGGTCTGCACAGTTATGGAAAGGATCAGCATGTACCACAGACATAAAGATATTGGGGACCTACTGACACCAGACCCTACCCAGTGTGGCTTTCTTAAGTGCAGATCCTGCCCCTAAACATGTTTGACTCAATTTAAACAGTCATTAAGGTCATTGATGAGGGCAATGTGGTCCACACAGCGTAGCTGGACCTTGCAAAGGCTTCTATACAATACCCTACATGTTCATTATAGATAAGCTCACCAGCTTAAATATAAACCCCTATGTCAGTAGAGGGGTTGCAAACCAGACCAAGGACAGATCAGACATGGTCAGACATGCTGCAGCCATGTCAGACTACAAACCAGATATAACTAGTATCCCACAAGGCTTGGTCCTGGGATCTCCCTCGTCTGGTATATATGTCCCATAGGTACAGGCAAACATGGAAGGACTGTGTCTGAACATGTTTGCAGAGGACTAAAAACTGCTCACCAGATATGATCCACCAGCTGACACAAGCATCCCACAAAAGGGCCACATAGAAACAGACAACTGGTGCCATAGCCATGTCAGCAAGCTAATTGCAGAAAAGTGTATAGTCAACCCCCGTGGATATACAGTAAGTGCCCACCAATTACCACATAGGTGTTAACCCATTATGTAGTTAACATGTAATGAGAGACCTGGGGACACAAGGTGATAGATATCCTGCATTGGACAAACATGTGCTGTAGTGTTTACAGAAACACACCATATACCCACCTAATCATGAAGGTTGTCAGATCTAGATAAGGGGAGGTCATTGTGGCTCTGCAGTCATCCTTCATCAGCGGTACAATTGACTACAATAGCCCCTGTGGGATGTACCTCAGCAGACACCTCCATCAACCGTAAAGTCCCCAACAGTACCTCACCAGGAGTATCAAAGAGCTTGCACAGATGCCATGTGTTGCCTGTGTTGCTGGTATCAATAAACATGCTGCACCTTGTACAATCTGAATGGCAGTGAGCTATGCACGTGAGACCTGAACCCCAGCACTGACTTACATAGGACAAGCTGTACTGCATGATCCATAACACAGAAGCCACCCCCACCCATGAGTGAACTCCCAGTACAGGCTACCCATAGAGTCACTTATCAATTCTCCTCAATAGGAATCTTGATGAGTGGATGGGAGATGGTAGCTTTATCCTGGGTATCACTGTCATGTCACAGGTAGACAGAGGCACAGTATACTAACCATGACATATGTCATGGCAAACTCCACTTACAATATGTGTTGAAGGACAAACACACTCTCCAACTAGCATTAGACATGGACTAGGGCACATCGCTAGTGTTTGCAAATGTACACCTATGTTGTGGAATACACTACCAATGTTGGACAAGCCTGGTTTAAGTAGTTCATATCTGAACAGAATGCAACATGGTCAGATGTACACAACTGGCCCCTAACCAGACTGTTGTGCTCACTATCGAAATGTAAAGCAGTGATAGCACTAAAGCCCAGGATACTGTCCACCACAGTCAAAGTACTACCAGTACACTATACAGTACTACAGTGTTAGGTCAGTGTGAAAGGATGTTGACAACTGTATGCAAAGTATCCCATGCAAACACTGCAGGCACAGTATAATCCTGTTGTGTTCACAGACAAAGCAGTTGTACAGTAACTACACAACATGACACACAACACACAACCATAAACGGGTGATATTTGTTGAAGTTCACACTCATCCACAAATGTGGTGGGCTGCAGAGTTCAACATATGGAATGCTCACACTGGGCATGCTCACACACTTTGATAAATGAGACATATGTCAGACAACATGCCATGGGAAGGCTGAACTGGGCATGCTCACACACTTAGGCCAAATCTCAGTTTAGCAGTTGGACACACATATCTGGTATTTTTATGTGTTATTCCAGGAACCAACCACATTACAGCAGTCTGCCCAGTGCACACAGTTAAATGACTACAGAGACATACGTGATATAGTGGATCCCTCCCATATGCAAACATCTTCCACAGATGCACAAGTTGTTCATACAAACAGGGAATGCTATGGCAATAAAGATGTGCAAACAGTCTATCAGCAACAAATAAAGTGCATTTGACAATTAAACATATGGGTGTAGAGGTCAACACTAGGCTGTTTGCCCTAGGGAATGACAGCTTAGCCAGAGTGTGCTTGGCGTCTGCCTCCTCACAGGATGCACATTCCCCTTTCTAAACACCGATAATGTCAGCACCCTATAAGTACAGCAGGAGAAGGGAAACCTCCCACTAATGTGAATAGCGCGCTCTGCTAATGTGTCCGTCTCAAATGTCATAACATAGTTAGATAGGGGTTTGAATCCTGCAAATGCTCAGTGTGTGTGTTTGAGTGGGGTTGGTGTGTGTGTAAGTCTGTGGGAGAGAAATGTCCCTTTTGGCAACTGGGAAAACACACTACAGGATGCACATTCCCCTTTCTAAACACTGATGATGTCAGCACCCTATAAGTACAGCAAGAGAAGGGAAATCTCCCCGTAATGCGAATAGCACACTCTGCTAAGGCGTCTGTCTTGAGTGTCATAACATAGTCAGATAGGGGTTTGAATCCTGCAAATGGCAAGTGTGTGTTTTTGGCTGAGAGGGGTTAGTGTGTGTGAGGAAAATGTCCCTTTTGGCAACTAGGTGAACAGACTACAGGATGCACATTCCCCTTTCTAAACACCGATGATGTCAGCACTCTAAGTATTGCAGGAGAAGGAAAACTTCCCAGTAATGCTAATAGTACGCTCCGCTAATGCGTACGTCTCAAGTATTATAACATAGTTAGGTAGGGGTTTGAATCCGGCAAGTGTGTGTGTTTGGCTGAGGGGGGTTAGTGTGTGTGCGAGGGAAATGTCCCTTTTGGCAACTAGGAGAACAGACTACAGGATGCACATTTCCCTTTCTAAACACTGATGACGTCAGCACCCTATAAGTAAAGCAAGAGAAAGGAAACTTCCTAGTAATGCGAATAGCACACTCTGCTAATGCATCCATCTCGAGTGTCATAACATAGTCAGATAGGGGTTTGAATCCTGCAAATGGGAAGTGTGTGTTTTTGGCTGAGGGGGGTTAGTGTGTGTGAGGGAAATGTCCCTTTTGGCAACTAGGTGAACAGACTACAGGATGCACATTTCCCTTTCTAAACACTGTTCAGCTGAAGGCCATGGCTCTGGCACAAGTTGTCTGTTTCTATGATGCCCCTTTGGAAGATGCTTGTGTCGGCTGGAGAGTCGATTATGGTGGCCAGTTCGCAGTCATCTGCATATTTGGTCAGCCACAGTCCGTCTGTGTTGGCCTGTAACTCCAATAAATATATACCAAACAAGAGAGGTCCCAGGACTGAACCTTGTGGGACACAACTCGTAACTGGTTTGGAGTCTGGCATGGCTCCAGCAATTCTAACCATGTGGGTTCTGTCCTTGAGCCAGTGTGCAATCCATCTAGTGACATAGGGGCTTATATTGAAGCTGGTGAGCTTCTCTAGAATGCCCAAGTGGGGTATTGTTGTGAAGGCTTTTGCAAGGTCCAGGTCGGCTGTGTGAACCACCTTCCCCTCGTCAATGGCCTTGGTGACTGTTTCAAAGAAATCAACCAGGTTAAACCTGGTAGTGCTGGTGTGCTCTCAGTAGCCCTGAACCAGGCATCTGTTAGTGCACAGATATCGATGTTCTCCATGCCAAGGAGAGTTTCGGGTGCATGCATCTGGAGGTTTAGACTTCTGGCATTGGGTAGCATTACTCTTAGTTTCTTATCCCTTGTGATACCTATGAAGGTGGGTTTGTCATTTGAGCCTTGCCTAACATAGGCACTATAGGGGTAGCAAGAGCCTTTGCCAATATCTGAAAGCCCAGGGGTGACAGGTGCAGGCCATCCCTAGCGAAGCAGGTAGTTCAACAGAAGATGAATATGTGAAGGTGTAGTGCCTGTGATTAGTTAGCAGTAGCATATATGACTGCTCACGTGGACACATGCCAGGTAAGTCATATGCACTGTGTCACAGGCAATGTACATGTGAACAGGACAAACAGTGACATCCTGTCAAGTTGGGACATGGACATACATATAGTAAGCTATGCAGATGGCACTAGGAGTCCACAGAAGCTCTATAACTATGCATTGAAGGTGTGATCAGTATTCCAGGGTAATTGCAAGCAAACATGCATGCAAACAAAGCTACAGTAAACAGGGCTGCATGTAGTCCATTGTACAACAAACAAGCTGTACCACTTCCAGTAGGTAACACTGCAAATATGCAGGCACTATGCACATGTACATGAAAATACACGGGTCAGATGGCTAGGGTCCAGTCTCAGCGCACACAAGTGTACAGACCATGTACTGTAAGGATGTACAATAACTGGATGGAAACCCATGTGCTCATACCTGCAGTAATACACATGTCAAATAACAGACACTGAGCCTTCACTCAGTGGTTCCATACTTAGTAGGATGTATGCTACCTGGCCTGCCACCACAGTATCCCTGACATATATGGGGACTCTCCCTCCTGTGACAGTTAGTTTTGTGTGTTGGGGCTGTCTAGGATGGTATGAGATATGAGCATGCAGTGCTAGGGTGCTCCTGTGTGTCCTGTACCAGTCGTGTAGTACTGCACACATATCAACATCCTCAAACATCTGCATTGCAGAGTCCAGTGTGGGCAACATGCCACTTGCAATTTACATGTCCATCATTGCGTATTACTACATTCATTACCTTATCCCCTGTGCTACCTATGTATGTAGCCTTCTGTTGACATCATTACCACCAGTATGCCAACATGTGCAGATGATACACTATGGTACTTACCATGGGTGTAGACAACAGTACATGACAATCACACACTTACTGCATCAGGCATGCTCTGATATACCCACAATTAATTCAGCAGACAGTACTGTTAACAACATGATACTATTACTAGACATCTATGTGGTCACCCTGTGCATCAGCAACATGTTAACCTGTACCTGCACAGTTGTTACAGATTGCAGGAGGTGGCACAGTTTCATCATATGCACAGGGTGTGAACTTGGTATGCCTGAGTCAGCCACCGATACCACCGATTGACATGTATGTGTATGTGTGTTGGTGAGGGACAGCAGTAGAAGGTGGGGCAATGTTGATGCAGTGTGTGCGTGTATGCGGTAGCCCTAGGTGTTGTCAATTTGCATGTGTGTATGGATGCACACAGTTCCACCTCATGGCTGCCATATACTGGTGTTTGTGGACAGCCACAGACTGTACCTGCCAGGTCATACAGATCAGTGTCTCTGGCCACGGACACGGTACCTGTGCCTTGCAGGGGTGCTACGGACCATATCCGGTACAAACCCAGACTGGGTACTGTCATCAGAAGCAGGTGTTCGTTGACTGGACACAGATTCCTGTCGGGCCTGGCCAGAGCCACGTGCACGTGGTCTCCTGGGGCGGTCTGGTGACAGCACAGACCCAGCATTGCTGGAGCTGCTGCTGGCACTACGGGGGCAGCTGCGGCCCTGTTGTCATCCACGACGACTGCCAGCTGCTGCTGTTGCTGGCATACGGCCACGTCGACGCCTCAACCGCCCACCATCGCCCTGGCTCATGGACATGTAGTTGTGGAACCGGTCTAATATGTCCCCACAACGTCTGTCTATGACATCAGTGAAATCACGGATGGCAGCCTCAATGTCACGCATACTGTCAGTCATGGCTGTGCGACATGCTGTCAGCTCCCTCAGACCCTGTCTGGTGTACCGTTCCATACGTGACTGTGCCTACATGACAGCCCGAAACATAGCTGAGGTTGTAAGACCTCTGTGGGCATGTCTGACAGGGGCAGTACGCCCATGGATGCTCCCATGAGAACCCCTGGACATCTGTCTGTGTGGTACCATCTCTGGGCCATGCCCATGGCTGCTGTGTGGTGAGGCATGTGCCACAGATACCACATTACCCTGGCCAATGCCCACTGTATGCTGTCCATCACCTAGGGACATTGGTGACAAAGGGTGTATTGGCAGGATAACTGTGCACATTGATGGGGTCGACAGCTGTGTACTGTCAATCGGCTGACCAATGGCGGACCCTGGCATACCTTCCTGTGCCATTACACAGATGTCATCATTATCAGTACCCACGGCACCTGATTCAGGTTCCCTGCTACATGACACCAGAGCAGCACCAGAACCTGTGGGAGGGAAACAGGAAACACAGTTTACAATGTCTACACATTACCAGTGATGCACACATGCACACATGCACAGGTGCACACATGCACAGGTGCACAGGTGCACACGTGCACGGGTGCACACATGCACGGGTGCACACATGCACACATGCACAGGTGCACACATGCACACGTGCACAGGTGCACACATGCACACATGCACAGGTGCACATGTGCACAGGTGCACACATGTACACGTGCACAGGTGCACACATGTACACATGCACACGTGCACACATGTACACATGTACACATGCACACGTGCACAGGTGCACACATGCACGCATGCACAGGTGCACACATGCACACAGCTTCACACAATTGTACAGTACTCAGTATGCGTGATATGAACACACAGACACACCTACATGCATACAAAGAGCACTACTAAGTGAGCCAAATAGTACTATTACTATCAAGACTATTACAGGAATTGTTAATACACACTCACCAGCATGGATAGGCTGCATTGCTGTTATACCAGAGGGACCTGAAGACGTGAAGAAACTAATGTCAGTGGGCACAACTGTGCCATTGTTACTGAGTATGATACAGGTCAGTAGTACAACAGTCACCTTTCACAGGTCAGCTGCTAATATTGAGGATATCAGACTTGCACATTAAATACTATGGTGACAGCTACAAACCAAGGACACACCTCACACATGCATTAACTACCAGTGTACACAACAGTCAACTATACATATGGCATATTACCTGCATGTTCACTGTCTTGCTGCTGCGTGGCTCCAGCCTCCATCATAATGCATGTCTGCTGCTGTTGTTGTTGCTGGCTGACTGGAGCCACTACACTCATGAGTAGTCCCTCCAGTCTGGTGAGTGGGGGATGTGTAGCCACCCCACCACCTGTGGCGACCTGTTGCCTGTGGATATCCGACGCACGCTGACGGACATGTCTGATTAAATCACTGCAGTGATGTCGTACCTGCTCATATGTCCTATTATGCATGCCTATGTCATTTACCCGACGGAGAAGGTCTTGCCACAGTGCAGCCCTCTCCTGCTGATTCTGGCTGGTGCGGGAAAAGAGTATTGCATAATCCCGCACCAGGCTCTGGTGTATCTCCTCATCCTCAGCTGTGGAGTAAGGGGAATTCCGCGGGTGGGCCATGTACCTGAGAAAGAAAATAACCTGATATCAGCAATATATGTCAGCAGAATTTGGCGCACATACTACACATGCTACTCGACTGTTATGATACAACATATCTCACATATATAGCATCTGTCTATTGGTGGATACACATGTAAATGGCCAGGTATCAGTGCTCAGCCAGCAACTGTGCAACAGTACCTGGCACACTCCATACGACATACTACCAAACCCCAGCAGTCAGAACACTTTTTCAGGTCAAGAGCACCTCCTCACTCTGGGGGTTTGTATCTAGGTACTGTATGGCCTACATCAACTACTGTGAGCTGACCACACACTGATTGCCCTGGATATACATATCCCACCTCCACCACCAGCACAAACGACTATAGTGAATAACATTACAGATGCAAACTTTACACTTTGTAACAGTGACATGGTATCCTTTCAGCCCACTGGGTCAGTGGCAGATACAACCCGCAATGCTGACCCCTACATAATTGCTTTCTACAGACATCTCCGAGAATGCATGGATCATGCAATCCCATATATGACCAAGACACTCTCCACAAAGGGACAGCATCCTGTCTGGTGGACCCCAGCCATAGACAGATTGTATTACAGAAGATGGAAGCTACTGCAAGACAGAGCATAATTCCATAAAGGGAGGGCATGTCTGAGCAGCACTAGTAAGGATCTATTTTCCATCATACAAACATCCATGGGCAACTTTGAGAGGGAAATCGAGAGGGACACTACAGATAACCAGAAGGCCTTCTTCAGGTATGTTAGCAACCTGGTCAGAATCCATCCTCTATGCCCATAGTTAGTACACAACAACAAATATTTCACTGACACCACAGATATTGACAACATTGTGGCAGACAGGTACAGTGCAGGTGTCACCCCGCCCTCTCCCCCAAAATAAGACATAGTTATCCCAGCTGACTGTAACCTCCCTGTCATCACAGATGTCCAGGTGAGAGCCACTCTCAGGACAGCAGAATACACAACAAGAATGGGACCTGATGGTATCCCCAGTTGCATGCTACATAAACTCTGACAGGAGCTAAACACACATATAGAAGTGCTATGTAACACTAGCCTGACTACAGGATATGTACCTGTACACTGGCGTACAGCAGCAGTGGTTCCACTCCACGAAGGAGGCACCTCAACATACCAATACAATACAACACAATACATTACATTACAATACAATACTATACAATATGCTATTGCCCCTGGGACTACAGCAGCGTACTGTTCTGCTACCCTGACCATTGTGACACATGTGGTGTGACGGTACCTGCTGCTGTCACACAGTTACACAGGGTGACTCATATGGCATATTACCTATCTAACATTCAGCAGGGGTATGTGTGACATGTACTCATGGGGAGTCTTGCTTCTTAACACTGTGTGGTTTATTGCAGGGTATGTCTTATCTGTGGGTAGGAACTTTTACCTCCACATGTGCACTCTATTGCAGTGGCACGGATGACACACAGCAGTCATTTAGGTTGTGGATGGTGTGAGGTGTTACTATGGTTGTTGGACATCTGTCATGGGTGTGACTTACATATGTAAATCCGGGAGTGGTAACCTCTATGTGGGTAGTATATGTGTACTCTGTGGTGTTGTCAGTCACTGTGCATTGGTAATGTGTTTGAGTGCATTGTCAGTGTTGTACATGTCACTGTTTCCTTCTCCATATCTGTAGCTGTCATGTGAGGTCCATACCATGGCATCCATTATGTGGTGTGGAGGGGTACACCGACCTACATGTCCATAGCTGACGCACCATGTTCGCTGACACATACCATGTGCAGGTATTCCAGGGATAGTGTGCCACTGTGAATATCATTGGGGCCACTATTGTACACATTTATGACCCTGTTCACCCCTGACACATGCAGTGGTGGGCAGCCAATCACATATCTGGTGGTTACTGGTGTAGGTGATTTGAAATGTGGTATGGTACTCCGGTTTTGACACTGGTGTTCACTCCATGCCTTTGTCACCAGGCACCTGTTGTAATACATCTGTACACATGTGCCTCACTCAGAATTTATATACATCTCTCTCTCTCTCTCTATATATATATATATATATATATATATATATAAATATATATATATATGTATATATATATATATATATATATATATATATATATATATATATATGTATATATAGATATATCTATATGTATATATATATATATCTGTGTATATATCTATATGTATATAGATATATCTATATGTGTGTATATATATATATATATATATATATATATATATATATATATATATATATATATATATATATATATATATATATATATATATGTCTGTATACATATACACATATATATATTGATGTACATATATTGCTATAGATGTGGAGGGGGGCACAGAGGGGTGAGAGTGATAGAGGGGGTGGGACAGGGTGTGTTGAAGGTCGTCATATACAGTCATACCTGTAGATAGTCAGATCAGTCTGTCTATGTATATGTATCTACATATATCTATATCTGTATGTGTGCATTGCATATATATGTTTGTACAATATTCTATTTACATCTGTCTATGTATTCCTACATCTCTCTCTCTATGTATGTATACATATATGCATATCACATATATATATATATATATATATATATATATATATATATATATATATATATATATATATATATACACATACATATGTTGACATACATACGTATCCATATGATAGACAGGTATATCAACATGTTTGTCTACCATACTGTATACACACACTAACATACTGCTAAACATACATAACTGTGAAACCTACTTTGTACATGGCACTACAACCTACAATCAACCAACATTGATATGTGCACATAGATGCTCTCACATACAAATGTATGTACAGCCTTCACTGATAGTTGCTGTATGTCCCCTGCCCTTTACACATCTTCATATACATATGGATACAGACCAATGACACATATGGAGGGTTCACAGTATGTAGACCTTTATAGTATTACTTTACATTACCTGTGTTTGTCACAGCTGCTTGTGTTGCCGTCTGGTTCTCTGTCCTGCTGCTCCACTTCCCAGTTGTCAGCTTTCAGGTGGCTGTTGCTGAACAATTTTTTTGTCTGCATAATTGCAATTTTCTATGTCTCTCTCTCTCTCTCTCTCTCTGTCTGTCTCTCACATCCTTCTCAGGGTGCAATGAAAGTATTGCATATGTGGACTGGGAGTACAGCATACTTTTGTAGGTATCTGTATATGCCCATGTGATGGCCTCTGCACCAATTGTTAGCCAGCATTTGCTAATTGCATGCAGCCAGTTGTGCACTGATTGCAGTTCTCACTGTGATTTCAGAACAGTGCTATAAAAAGGTTTGTGAGATAGGCGTAGCCCTTTCAGATTTTAAGGGCAGGGACCATGCTGTTATGCTGTGGACAATGTTCTGTGAGTGTAAAGGTTGGTATCTCTCTCATATTTCCAGCTGTGTTGTAGATTAACATTCCTCCATTCATTTCTCCAATTTTCTGTGCTAACTGTGTATGTACACTGACACCTACAACTACTACTACTGTTAATCTGTGTGTGTGTGCTTTCCTTTCACTTTTGCTTGCACTTTGTTGCTAAGGCTTCAATATTTGCCCTTTACAGTCACTACTTGTATGCCTGCTAGGTGTCCTGACTGTAGTGTGCTGCTGTAGCTTTCCTATTTTCCATGTATATTCACACCTTGGAATGCTTGCTATATCTGCTAGGGTGTTACAGCATGCAGTGTGGTCTGGCCATGGTGTGGGCCTTGACATCTATTAGGGTATTTGAGTATGCTGCTGAGCAGGCCCCAGAGACTTTCAGGTTCATCTGTTATCTGCCTCATGGAATGGTACATATCAGTGGGGTACACCCATTAAAATTTCTGGTATGCTGCAGTTGTGACTGTGGGTTAGCATGAGCATATGTATTACTACACTTTTTCTGCCATGCAAGTGGTGAATACTTTCAGGACTCCATAGTTACCATTGCATGTGTTACACCTTTCTGCCTACTGTTTGTACATTTCACATGGAGTACGTGGGGCATCCCTGTAAGTCATTCACTGTTGCTATGTCTAGGCTCTTAACTATTCAAATATGGTGGTGTCAGACCCGTCATGTGTACAGTTATTTGCAGGTTGTCCACATTTCTGCCTCATATTTTGGTCAATATCTCATGCACACCTTTTTCTGGCAAATCACTCTGGGCTCAAGTCAGAATATGGTGACAAACATTCAAGTTTCAGACTTCATACCCTTCCAAACATCCCACAAAATGCAGACCCTGTTACTCTCTGAACTGTCTGCGTTTGTTGTAACATTATTTGTAATGTGTCCCTGGTTTTGGGCCTTTGCTCCACATATTTTATTACTTGGTCCAGATGTGTTCCTGTAAGAGGTTGTGGGGTATGGGCAGTGATTATCCTGCTGTGAGTATGTGTGTGGCTTGCAAGGTGCTATAGTGACATTATTACCTACTAGCTACTAACTAGCATGGCTGTTTCTGTTCACACACTACTATTATGGAAATCCACTAGTTTTGATAGTAATTCTAAACGGCATGCTTTGTGTACTATACATCTATATTCCCTTTACATTCATTCCTACTATTACATGATATATTTATTTTAGCACAATGTTATTGTGTAAGAGTCATGGCTTAGTGGTAAGTCATGCAGACTACTGTTTCCTGGGTTCGGGACTGCCAGTGGGATTTTATTTTGCTTCTGAACTGACTACAAGACCTGTCAAAGTGACTAAGGCACTTTTAAGCAGTTGTAACCGGGTTAGCGCTGGTTTGCGTGGAGCTCACGCATGCGCACTGGCGTTTAGCTTCGCGCACACAAGCGCACACCTGCTTACAACCGCTTAAACGTGCTTACTCTTGCGCACACCCGCGCTATTTTGCTTTGAAAGAAATGAAAATGGGGAGACAGAAAAGTGGTGAAAAAGGGGTCACAGAGGGTAAGACATTAAGGAAACAAGCTTGGGTTTTGCAGGAGGGATGTAGGTAAGGCCCATAGCTGCCCATTTCTTCATCAGCAACAGCTGTGCATATGTATGTAATTTGGTGTGACATTTGAAACCTTCCACCCCTGAGAGAGGTGTCAGGACAACAATAATACTTGTTGTACAGCCAATTGTAATTGATAGGTTCCATGTCCAGCAGACATGTGTGCGGAATGGGCAGCTATGTATGGGGCGTAATTTTTTTGTGGGTACAGAGTGCCCTTTTTTTTTTTTCAGGTGAGAGTGGTATGTCAGGTGAAGGAAGTCGGTACAGCTGGGGAGGTAGGTTGGGTAGGTAAACAGACAAGACAAACAAGACGCATACAGGGCCGGTGTATGACACGTGTGGGGGGGGTTACACAATTGATGGGGACGGAGGTTTGGATATCCAGAGCCCATGAGCCCACAGATGGCAACAGTGGAACTGATATCCCCACCCATAGGCAGTTGCCACTGTTCCTTCACTGCCCAGGACGAGGCTGTGCTGGGGGCTGTGTAGGCGGGGCAACAGGCATGTCCGTTAGTTGCACCACCTGTGCCTCGAGCTGGCTTAGGGGCTCGAGAACAGAGTCCCGAATCTCCCTACGCACCACAGTCCGGACGCTACGGAGGGTGAGTGGTGGTTCTCCTCCGGCCACACTTGCAGAGGGGGGGCGAGCCCCATCCCCTGCAGCGCTTCCACCCGCAGGTGGCACAGGGCCACCGGAGGAGGGTCCGGACTCGGCACTAGTGCCAGGTGCACTCGCCAGCTGAGGTGGGAGAGGTGGGTCCGCTGGAACCCGCCTTCCCTGTCATCCTATGTTTTGCATTATGTCATGACAGTTTGGGTTAGTGACATATAATACTATTCACAATTAGTTGTAACAGCATGCATTAGTATTCCCATTAACCAAACACCCAGATATTCACACCATTGAACAGCGTGCATAACACATGCATAATTTGAACAGAAATACACAGTCCAACAACATGCAGGGTTAATTGATGGCAACAGGCCATCAGGTGTGGATGTATGAACAGGGCAGATGCATCAACGGACATGCAAATATATACGACCCAACAGGACAAACATCCAGGGGTGTTAATTGTGATTGCACATACCATTTTCACGTGGAATGGGTTATATGTGGTTATAGGGTGGGGTAAAGAAAGTAATATTAACACCTTTGAATAACAATACATATGCTGTACATTTGTAATAGCTACAGTTATATACACACTACTGTTCTGACTACAGTTTCCTATATGATAACTATTTCAACTTGGTGATAGGACTGTTACTGCAACATCAATATGCATTTTATTGTTCTTCATACACATTCATATCTAGCTTTGTTCAGCTACATCATCCTGCTACATTTGCTTTATATAGCTGTAGACAAGTGTGGATGTTTGGTATATCAGACAATCATCCTATCTGCATATTGCAGACTGAGAGCAACATATCCAGATTTTGGGATACACATTCCAGATGCAGCAACACTTTGAACAGATTTCGCTGTTTGGTTTTGAATCTCACATGCATTTCATTCTGTCTTGACTGCAGTATACTTTATTTAGGGGTTATTACTACTGTATTGCTGGATTCATGACACTTTCTCACACTCTCTCACTTGCTTTCATTTTACTATTCAGGATGGTACTTACTTCTAGGCTTTATTGACATGTTTTACTTGTAGTTATTACAATCCTTTCCAGCAGTCTCACTTCTGTCATGTTTCAGTATTTCCACAGGGATATATTTCACACATGTGATTTCATCATCTTCTGCAGCTATACTTTTCAGCCTGCTGCAGGTTGTGTACTATTTTCTTACAGGTAGGGCATTTTTATTTCAGAATATGTCAGACAGTTTCATTTTTCTGTTTAACTTACAGGCTGAAACACACTTTTGTAATCAAGCAATACTTGCAGACACTTTCACACTGTTACTTGCACATTTTATTCCTTACTGACTACACTGCACTCTTTTGCTGACTGTCATACTTTTATATTTCTTTACAGTTACTGGTAGTGGATTACTGACCTGCCTGGTGGTGCAACCGCACCAGCTTATCGCCATAGGCTCTTCAGTTCGCAGAACGGACACCTGCAGCTGTAATATAAATGAAGTAATATTGGAATACACATCTCCATAATATCAGCTAGTTTAATTTCTTACATACATAATTAAATATTACTTACTCAGTAGTGGGGCGTTGGGTGTTTGCCGGGCCTCCTGGATCCAAAGGTTCAGTTGGTCCTGCTTGCGTCACTTCAGGTCCGCATGGTGGTGACGGACCTACTCACCAGTCCTTGGAATCCCTGTGGCACTGGTGAGATCATGAGCCAACCGGTCCCACGCCTCGGCCCTGTATGCTCCCCAGAGGACCTGGCCCTGCATGAGTTGGGCCTCATGATTATGGACTAGGAGCCAGACCATGTACCTGGACTCCTCAACACCCCACCTCTGTGCTCAAAAGCAACTACCCTCTCCTACTCCTGTCATTCTGCCTGCAGGTCAGTTCTACAATTGTTTACGTTGTGTATTCCCGCCTATGGGGTTTATATAGTCCGTTTTTCCTGCACATATCTGTGATTGGCCATTTTGGAATTGTATCAACTTCAGTAAACCTGCATTGTCATGCTCTAGTTTGTATTCATTCCTATATATTGGCTATTATTGCATTTAAAGGTGCTGCTGTCATGGCTTAGCGGTTCTGTACCTTGACTATGGTGTATAGTATCCTGGGTTCGAACCTGGCCACTGCTTTTTATTTTTCATGACTGTCTAGACATGCTGATGGGTGTGTCTGTGTAAAGGCAGTTTTGATACGGCTTGCTCAACGTTGCCCGTCGGTTAGCTTGTTTGCGCGATGCGCAGCTCCACGCAAATGGGGTACGCTGCTTTAAGCCTCATTTGGCTATCGGCATGCATATTACGCTCAGCTCAGTTAGGGGCACATAGATTTAGCGTGTTAGACCACTGCTCAGCTACGGTCACTCATTTTGCACCAGTTAAACCACTGCTCATCTACGGGCAGATGCACTCACTCTGTTAAACTGTAGCTCAGCTATGAGCACATCTGGCATTTTTTATTCTTTTGTTACCTCACATTTCTTCAATATAAATGGGCTATTTCATTACATTTTACATAAATTGTGGTTTTATGTGTACATATTTGTCAGGGACTTGTTTCCTGCTTATTTTGCAAAAAAAAAAATAATTGGTGTTGTGGGGGCTCGAACCATGAATGCCTGCTCTTCAGCCAACATCTCTACCTCTACGCTATTGCTTCCTGGCTTATTTTGCATATTTAGTTCTTATATGCTGTCCCACTGACTGCTAACTGTAGCTGCGCTACAGGCACGCCCGCACAAACGAGCGCACTCACGGTTAAACATCTTTACAATTTAAAAAAAATATATAACATGTTCATTTATATATTTTATGTTCATAGTCTGTGGGGCATGTGTTGTGTTGTGTTTATTCACATTTCCGTGGACTCTGTTGTGGGTGTTTACTTTGGGCACTTTTACACTTCTAGGGGCGTGTCCGCTTGCAGGGCTCGGCCTACGGACACGCCCCGTACTGTCTTACACGGACCGTGTTAGACTTAGGTGTGATTCAGCATGCTCTCATGAATATGCAAAGCATGCTGACATCACTCTGTTTAACTGCAGCCTCCGTGTAAGAGTTATAACTCTTACACGGAGGCTTCGTGAATCCTTGCCAAAGTCTAATGACTTCTCATCTTCTCTTTGTTGATGATTTAAAATTGTATAGCTCATCAGATGAGGAACTGAAAGCACAGCTGCAGGTTGTCAAAACTTTTTCAGATGATATCTGAATGTCATTTGGTCTTGATAAATGTGCAAAAGCCACCTTTAAAAAAGGAAAATTGCAGCACCAGGAAAACATCAGTTTGGGACAAGAATGTGATATAAAAGAACTTGAGCAAGAGGGGGTGTATAAATACTTGGGAATTGATGAAGGATCAGCAATAAAACATGAACAAATACAAATAAGGCTTAGTAAGGAGTACTTTACAAGACTTAAATTAATCCTGAAAACAACATTGACACTTAGGAACAAGATCCAAGCTATAAATCAATTTGCTCTTCCTGTCTTAACTTATAGTTTTGGAGTGATTGACTGGCCCCAAAAAGCGTTGGATTGATTGGATTTCAAAACAAGAAGGATGCTTCATGCTCACCAAATGATTTATAAAAATCATTGTATACCAAGATTATATATCCCCTGTTCTGAAGGAAGGATGGGCCTCCTTGAAATTGATTACATGTATAGATCTGCAAACGTGGGACTCAACACATCTATTGACCTCACAAGATCCAACTGTGGTGAAAGTTTTGAAACATGAGGAAAATAAATCTAATATGACATCTCTGCTTAATTTAGCAGAAGCATATCGACGTCAAGCAGGAATGGAAATCAAACCAGAAGTGGATAAAAACCAGGCAGCAACTGAATGTGCTAAAAAATTAAGAATATAAGGTGAAGGATCAGATGAGAAGACAAGAAATGTGGAAAAAACATCAGTGTAGTTGCAAGTATAAAAAACTTCTGGAAGAGCCTCATGTTGATCAAGAATGAATGCAGGAATGGTTAAGGAGAGGTGAATTTACATCAAGAAATGAAAGGTTAATATTGGCAGTACAAGATAGTGGGCTGCATACATGCTTGTTTACTAAGTCCATTGAACATGTGAGACAAACAGACATATGTAGGTATTGTGGAACCGAGTTGGAAACCGTTACACACCTTATTGCTGGTTGCGATGCTCTAATGGCAGAGGGAATGTATACTGAAAGGCATAATAATGTGGCAAGATTGTTACACTGGAGATTGTGCAAATATGGTATCGAAGTGGCTGAAAAACATTGGAAACATGAGCCACAGAGAATCATAGAAAATGATGAAGTTTACATCACATGGGATCACCCAATACCAACAGTCCAAAAGATAGATGCTAGAAAACCGGACATAGTGATCCAAGAAAAGAAGACAAAAGTAGCATTGATCATTGAAATTGCCACACCTAGTGACTATAGTGTCTTGCGTACAGAGAGACAAAGTCATAAAATACCTTTATCTG
This sequence comes from Protopterus annectens, assembly GCF_019279795.1. Lineage (NCBI taxonomy): Eukaryota > Metazoa > Chordata > Ceratodontiformes > Protopteridae > Protopterus > Protopterus annectens. The sequence continues at coordinate 1,590,055,793 of NC_056744.1, forward strand.
CAGGCAGAACCGAGAGCCATGTGGAAGAAAGATACCCAGACAGTTCCAATAGTAGTAGGAGCAACTGGTCTTATAAAAATGAATTTAAAACAAGTAATCTCCGTGGTATCCCCGAAGTCTCAAAACAACCCACTAAAGTGTAGTGGGTCTAAAAACAAACAACAACAGGAACTGGGAACTCATGTGGCAATTAAAGCTGAACTCTTTTAGAAAGCCTGGACTAAACTGCTACTGTTCAATTAAAAGTGCACTGGAACTTAGAAAATTGCCACATTGTTTACATGACTAAGTGTATCTTTATTTTATTTTTTTCTACAAATTGGTTTTAAATACCATTTTAAATCATTTGACATTTAAGTGTATATTTTGTTTCCATCATCATACATATATTTTTTTACTTTTTTCTGGTTCTCTTTTTTCCACTTTATTCAAAATGATGGTAATAACAATACTAACTAATTATACAATTATATAGGTTTTTAGGGTTCTTGTACACAGACCTGAAGAAGTCTAGAAGGACGAAGGCGATCTTTGTTAACAATAGGTTATGAAAATAGAAACTGATTTTTACATGCAAAATGTATATGTATATATTTATATATAATTTTTGATCGCAAAATGAACTAAGGTTGATATATTTCCAGCCATGTAGTATATTGCCTTGTATAAAATCACAGACTTAATAATTTGGTTAAGTAAGATGTACCATTAAAGTACATTAGGGCTATATATTATTATGACAGCTACTAGGTAGGGCAGGACCAGCTCGAATGTCACACTGATGGGGGAAGGGATGTGAATTTAACATGTGTACCAATAACACTTTGTTTTACAGCACAGTAAACCACTCCCATGCCTGATAAAAAGTATATATATATTTAGAAAGCTTGTGAGGAAATTATTACTCTATTTTTGTTTTACTTGGATCGCTTGTCTGTGTACTTAATAAAGGATTTTCGACTGGAAACAGACTGCCTGCCTTGCTTGGATTACTTTCGAATACTTAGTAATACTGTAGAATTATATATTTTCTATTACTTTTTGACTTGAGTTTACGTTCGCTACTTCTACTACTATTGTCTGATCTGATTAATATACAGTGATTAACTAGAAATATATGGACTGAAAATCTTCCACACAGAGGTTTCTTACACTGTTTTATAAAAATGAATTTACAATTATATTTAGATATGTTACCAATTCATGTAACACCGTATGAATTGCAGAAGGAGTCATTGCTGGGCACATTGCGGGTACTGCGAAGAGCACTTTTGGCTAACATCAGAGAGTGAAATAATTAATTTCATAAACTTTAATTGTACTCTGACTTAGGAATGGGGTCCATTCCCATCATGGTATTAGAAACCCAAAAGACTTGGAGAAATCAAAAAAGGGATAATGATGATGCATTTTTTTTGTATTCAGCTTGAGGCCATGTTTCTGGCACCATTCATTTGTTTGGGTGAGATCCTCTTGGAGTATTTCCACGTCACTAGGGGAATTGATGACCGTTCCCAACCTGCAGTCATCTGCAAACTTGGTCAGCCATAGTCCACTGGTATTGGCCTGTACCTCAGAAAAGTATATCCCAAATAAGAGGCCCCAAGACTGAGCCCTGGGGTACACCACTCGATGCAGATCTACTTCTTGAGGTGGCTTACCTTATTTTGACTAGGTGGGTTCTATCAGTGAGCCATTTGGCCACCCATCTGATAACATATGGATTGATGCCTAGTTATGAGAGTTTATCTATTATGTCCTAGTGGGGAATAGTGTCAAAAGCTTTGGCCAGGTCAAGGTAGGTGGTGTGCACTGTTTTTCCCCTCATCCATGTCTTTGGTGACGGTCTCAAAAAAGTGGACCAAATTTAACAGACATGACCTCCTCTTGATGAAGCCAAACTGTGTGGGATCAAGTGTTTGGAGGTTGCCAATGTCCTTGTTAATGGTATGGGGCAAATTGTGAAAACTCTAGGTACATGATTAGCAGTGACTCATACATACCAGGGTTACATATGACTAACAAGGTGTACCCTGCACTGATGTGTGTGTGCTACTGGCATACTTCAACTGGATTTATATCTGTATCCAAGGTTATTGGCAACAGTGATCCACTAGCCATGACAGCATGTAACTTGAGAGACATGTATCAGGAAGAGTGCATGGTGTATATACCTATCCTGCTGTCATTTGTGGGCATGGGGTTGAACACTGTGACATTTGTACACAGTTTAATAGTGTACCCTTCCTACAGCTACTACAGGCATTTCTTTACCCGTAAGGGCTACTTAGCTCAGTTGGACAAACCTGGTCAACAAGTGTAAAATAAATGATGAATGAATGTCATTTATTACTTTCACAGTAGCAATCATAGTGTACTCTATTACCAGATTCTTTCCTACACAGTATTAGGAAATATATATCCTATAATTAGGATTGTTGGATTCTGGCAACAATCCAACCCATCATGTACACCTTCATGGCTTCACCCAACTAGTCCAGTCACCAACAAGGATAAATAAAAACTCCAGCAAGCACTCTACCCTGGATTGGATACTAGTCAGTAAGAACCCCCAGTCATATATAACAGACTGCTTATCAGATAGCCTCAGTGATCACTCCCCAACATTCCTACTCAAAGCTAAACCTGTCATCTATCGTCAAATACGTAAAAAAATAAACTTTAACCCACTCACATTCATCTCATCCCTCAAAGAATGTAACTGGCATGCTCTAAAGTACCTCAGTCTAGATGACGCAGTTGAATCTTTTAATACTACCTTCCTGAACATCCTTAATTCCCATGCCCCCATAAGATTTTCCAGAACCAAAGCACAACCCTCCCCATGGCTACAGAAAACCACTAAGTCAGAAGTGAAAAACAGGGATAAAGCCTGGGAGCACTGGCGCAAAACCAAAACCCCCGCAGCTAGACAGAAATTCCTAGCACTACGCAATAGAGTCAAAAAACTAATAAAACGGGACAAATTCCAATACTACCAGTCTGCCCTAGACTCCTCACAACACAGCCCCAAACAATTCTGGTGCTCCATAAACTCCATCCTCCACCCAGGTAAAGTCAGTACCCCTCCTCCATACATCCCTCACTCCTCAGAAAATATTGCTACCTCATTCAACACACACTTCACCAAAACCATACTATCACTAGCTAAACAACACAACCCCCCTCCCCTCCAACCCACACCTTCAACTAGTAATCTCCCCACTGTCTTCTCTTTTTCCTCCTATACCTACCTCCAACATAAAAAAACTCTTAACTAAACTTAAACCCACCAAATTAGCAGCAGACAACCTCCCAAGTGAATACCTACAAATCGCAGCTGATGCTCTGGCCTACCCAGTATCCATCTTGATTAACCGATCTCTGTCAGAAAGTTACGTTCCCACATTGTGGAAAGTCTCACATATAATTCCCTTCCACAAAGGCGGACCCTCTGCAGAACTAACCAATTACCGCCCCATAGCTATTCTCTCTCCACTCTCCAAAATACTAGAGAGATGCATACACTTTCAGGTCTCACACTACCTCCTTACTAACAACCTCCTTTCCAGTACTCAGCATGGTTTCCGACCAAACCATAGCACCACCACTGCCTTACTCTCCTTTACTAACACTATCCTTCAGCATAAAAACAATGGCTATCTCTCCTCTGCTACTTTCCTAGACCTATCTAAAGCATTTGACATGGTCCCACACAAACAACTTATCTCTGTCCTCAATAACCTTTCCTTCTCACAATCCGTCACCAACTGGTTTCAGAGTTACCTGTCTGACCGCCAACAATCCGTTGTATGGCAGAATGACATATCTCCCCAACTACCTGTCTCCATTGGGGTTCCCCAAGGATCCATCCTTGGACCCCTACTTTTCTCTGTTTACACCAATAATCTAGCCTCTGCCACCAAACATGGCACACTCATCCAATACGCAGATGACTCTACCATCATCTGCTCAGCCCAGTCCCTACCCAAATTGCAAAAAGTCACACAGGAAGCCTTTTCCTCTGTTGAAACATGGTTATCCGATGCCCTATTAATACTCAACCCAAACAAAACTAAACTACTCATTTTCCAACCCACCAAACATACGCAAAACAACTCTCACTTTAACATCACAGCAAAAGACAACACCACTATATACCCAACTGAACACACCAAATTGCTAGGAGTGGAAATAGACAATAAACTAAAATTTGACATTCACATATCCACGACCATAAAAAAAGTCCACAAAAAACTAGGAGCATTATACAGAAATAAACAATTTCTCACCAAAGCAGCAAAGATTTCAATAACAAATTCCCACCTTATCTTCACCCTACTTTATGCCTCTCCAGTATATACCAACCTAAGGCAATGTGATCTAAACAAGCTAGAGACCTGCTACAACAAAATCGCAAAATTCGCCACAGGGGCATCCTACCGTAGTCACCACTGTCTCTCACTTGCTGAACTGGGCTGGCTTGAACTCCCTCACCTCTTTCAGTGGTATCAACTCTCACTCACCCACAAACTAGTAAACCATCCACTAAATGTCCCATCCCTCCAGAATCTATTCCAACCCTATCGCACCACCAGACCACTAAGATCCAGCAACAAAAATCACTTGCAGATCACTAAAGCCAATAACTCTGCTGGTGAAGCACTATTCTCTTGCGCCATAGCCAAATTATGGAACTCACTCCCACCCACAATTACCTCCGTACCATCATGCACCAACTTCAAAACTTTATTAAAAGCGCACCTAAAAACATGTTGGCTATGCCCTTGCAACTCCCACTCTAATATCATCCACCCCATCCAACTACTACCTTTCTTTCACCTCCACTAACTACTTTGATGATAGCAAGCTCAGATGCTCATAAGCCTAGTATTTATTATACAGCAGGAACTTCTCATTGTTACATTTGTTAATGCCTGTTATGTACTTCACAGATAAAGATTCTAGTTGTCTACTGATGTACTATGTTCTTCATCTGTAAATATGTTGTAAGTAATTTCTATGTTAAATTGTTAATCACTATGCAATCCAATGTAACTACTGTCTGTTTATTTTACTGTGGAGCTTTTCTCCCCGGGCCTCCGCTGAAAATGGACCCACGTCCAGTCGGACACTCCAGGTCAACAAATTTAAATAAATAATATTAGTACAGTATTGGCTTTCTTTCACCAATAGTAGCCTTTATCTGTATTACACAGTACCTGGCATTAGTCACTTATACCAATGTTGGTCTAATAACACTTTAATTCAGTACACTCGGAACACTATACCCAATGGCAGTAGACAATTACACTTTCTGATTTATTGTAATATACCTTGGAAGTTAGACCTGTACTCACCACACTGCTGGCGCAGCCTCACCAAGCGTCCAATGTGGGCCTCAATGTTACAAGCTCTTTCCTCTGCAACTGTGGAGGGATAATGCATACCTGTCTTATCAGATATTGCTACTACAATTTAATAAAGCAACACTTTATATACTTACAAACTTCTGGGGCATTCTGGGCCCAAGCATCTTGGATCCATTGGGTCAAGAGCACCCCATTAGACATGTATTCTGAGCCCTAGTACTGGCCCTGCAGCAGTCTGTCATCATGGTTCTTCATGAGGAGCCCAGCCATAACCCTGGACTCCAACATGCCCCAGCGCTGTGCCCGAAAGCCCACTCCTTCTCCAGCACCTGCCATAGTTCCTGCATGGATCAAACTCTTAACAGGTTCTGCCTGTATTCCCACCTGTGTGGTTTAAATATGACCATTTTCCCACCCTTTGCTGCCATCAGACCATTTTCAAAAATGCTGAGCAAAGCTCAGCAGTGTGCAAAACCCATTAAGCTATGTTGAGCGGTGCTTAAAGTGGCAAATGCTTAGCGGTGCTTGGTGCGCAAATCCACTCAACTGAGCTGTGGAGTGCTTAGAATGGGACTGATTAGCAATGCTCAAGTCAACTAAGCGGAACACAGCATTGCTAAGTATTGCTCAGACAGATCCATTGCTTAGCAAAACTGAAGAAGGTCAAAGAAAACTTTTCATTTAAAAAAATGGATATTAATTACTCATTGATGCATTAAGTGTATGTATTTGACTTTACATGACCTCCCCCACGTGCTTTCATTGTTACCTTGGGGTGTGACTGTTCTGTATTGGACACTTGTGTTTAAATGGCAGTTTTCACCTTATATCTCGACTGACACTGGGATTTTGGACCAGCTACACTACCATGGTTAACAAATATCAATAACTACATCAATAAATAAAATAAAAATTAACATAACTGTTTTCCCATGTAAAAGCTGAAAAATTTGGCTGTGAATATTTCAGCTCTACAGTTTTATATAGTTTCTCGATGAGTTTAAGCACTGCCGAGCAAAGTGCCGTACCACACCACGCAAACCGCTCAGCTATGATTAAACTTGAAAGAAAAAGAAAAAAAAAATAACCATTAATTACAAATTAAACATTACACTTCAAATTATTACATAAGTGTCCGAGGAAACTTTCTTTATTTTAGTGCCGTATGGCACTTTCACAATGCAGGAGGTGTGTTAGGTGTACTGTAACACACTCCCCTACATGGCATTACACTTCACATTCTTAAATAAGTGCCCGAGGGCACTTTATTGTGAAAGTGCTGTATGGCACTTTGGGAGTGCTGGGGGTGTGTTACTGATCTGCGAGCACTGTAACACACCCCCTAGCACTGATTCAGTATCCATGTACAAGGCTCCCCCTCAGTAGTGCACCTTCATTAATATGCAAAGCGCACTGCCAAGAGGGAGATGTGGACGCGGACACCATCCACTCTGTGTAGAAATAACACTATTCCTACATGGAATTTATTAAATCTGGGAGCATGCTTATAAAGAAATTTAATAATTTATAATAATTTATTAAATATTATTTGAGAATGATTAGTCTAAAAACTATTTGGATGAAAACTCTCAAAAATGATTGTGCTCAACCATTTAGAAGTAGGAGAGTGATCTACAACTGCTATATTTATATTCTACAACAGCCTATTTTATTTATAAATCTTGCATTTTTTTTCTTCCTTTGCTAAAACAATATACATTAGCTCTCATGTGTCTTTCACTAGTTTCAGTAATCTCTCCATAGTTAGAATCTTGAGCTAATTTTATGTAATTGGCCATACAGTTAATAGATTCAGTAAGCTTTATTTTATAAGACTCAAACTCAAATCTCTAAACCATCTCAGTAGGTTTAGGATTAAATGATTGCAACAATCTTATCAGTTGCACCAAAGTTTTTTCCAGTAAATTTTCCCAGCATTCGAATTGAAACTACAACCAGATGAATGTCTTAACCAGATGATAAACAATTTAAAAGCATTTTTGGAAGGCAATCCAACCCACAGATGGCACAGAGATGCAATGAGCAACATTGCTGACTCAGAACAAGATGTTATTTTCATCTGGAGTATATTTTGCGCAGTCTTCATACCTTTCCTGTGTTCTAGTGGATTTTCTCTGTGTGCTGCAATTTCTTTCCACATTGCGAAGACATCCAATAGGTTGATTGCTGACCCTAAATTAGTCATAGGTGTGTGTTTCTACTTATGTGTAATGCTTGCTTACTACACTCCATGGGTGGCAGCGTCTGTTCACAGGTTTGCTTTATGAATCAAATATGGCCATAAGCGTGGCTTGATGGAATCCTCTCCCTCCAACATCCTCATCATCTTACTTAAATATTCTAACTTCCTGGCTTCACAACTACATAGAAAATTAAAAAGTCTCAAAAAATTGAATCACTACCAGTGCACTAAAAGGAACTCTGCTAGCAGTAATTCTCAGTGAGAAATAGCAGTCACTGAGTTTCAGTACCTTGAATTGTACTTGACTTGTAACCTTGTTCTCTTTAAAGTTGTCTTTCTCACTATCTCTCTCTCTTACAAGTTACAGCTGAACCCAACATTAATCCCACATACGGCCACCACTATCTACAGAGTTTGCAAGGCAAAGGAGGGAAATGGAAGTTGTTTGAGGTCTTTCCTGTATATCACACTTGCACACACTCACATCTATGGACAACTTAAGAGTTTCCAATCCACCAACTCCATGTCTTTGGAATGTAGAAGGAAATATAAGCACATGGAGAAAACCCATGCAGATACTGGCGGGACATGCAGACTCCACAAAGAAGTCACTTCAGCTGAGAACTGAACCAGAGAACTTCTTGCTTTGAGGTGGCAATGTTACCCATTGTGCCACTGTTCCTCCCAACACTTGACTAGGGTTAAGGAAATAATTTCTCAGGAATTTCTCATTAAATTGTAGGCTTTAGCTCTAGCTGTTCAATAAGAGAAATATATTTTTGTTAATTCATTTTAATTTTATTGACCAAACAATTTGTCCATTATTTCAAGTTTTTTGTGTTGGGTCCAGATTTAAACATTAAATGCAGTTAGATTGCTTAGAGATTTCATTTTTCTTTCGTTATCCGACTCTGGATCTCTTGGAAGCTTGCAAAAGCTGAACTTCTAAAAAAATTTTGAAAACTCATTGCTAAAAATGTGCTATATCTTACCCCCCCCCAACCCCCCAAAAAAAGAAAAACTCCAATGGTTCAAGATCTCTAGCAAGTAACCCAAACTTCATGGCAAGCAGCACAACATTATAAATGGCTCAGCACACAAAGCAGCTTCAGCAAATAACAGAAACAGAACTGGAATAAACAGGTTGGGTTTTATTTTATTTACATAATCACTGACCTTTTACTTTATTTATACAGCACCGTCTAATGGCAACACATACAAATACAAGAGCTGCTACACAGGTGATATGGACTATCACCCTTACTCTGCATAATTAGTCTAGCTTACAAGACTAATTACTTGAGTCACTTATTTAATTATATTTGTACACTGAGATAGTACACTAAACAGTACTGACCAATTTCAGGCTCAGATTGTACATTTATAAGTCATAAGACTTTGGGGTGCAGGGGCATAATTTACAATTTTGATGCTGTAGGGTACAGCAGAACTCAGAAATCACACAAATCACTGGAAGACATTTTGTTGCATTTTCTATATTTTTCTGTATTTAATTTGTATGCGCTTCGTTCAATTCAGCGTTAAGCATGTAATATTGTAGGTGATATTTTTCCTTTTTATTTTTTATAATGAATTCAGAGAAGATGCATCTGTAGCTGTGTCTGAGCATTCATGTTCCGTCTCTCATATTATTTCCTATATAATTTATATCTTCTAGTGGGATGGGGGTCCTGGTATGATCATGTCAAAGGATACTGGAAGAAGGACCAACACCAAATCCTGTATTTGTTTTTTGAAGATATGAAAGAGGTGAGTGACCGGATTGATAGGTGATAAAAAAAAAAAAAAATGATATGTGGCAAACTGATTACAAGTAGTCATTCACAGTGCAGCATTATACTACTGAAATAGAAGCAAAGTGAAACTAAATGAAAGATTTGGAATTATCTTCCTTAGTAACAACCACAAACAGCTAATGCCTGGAGATGGATATGACTGATATCTTTAGGACAAAGTGCTATTAGTGTTTTCTTTGTAAATATTTATTTTACAAGTGTGGTAGACACAACTTCTGCAATGAGTGTAATAACGGAATTGAGACGTTCATGACTCATACCTCTTGAATATTTACACAGCATAACATGACAAAATAAGTAGTTAGGTAATACGTAAAATCAGAGTTACTACACATATTTCTTTATTGTCATGCTAGTGCTGTATATAATACCACTCCTAACCACACAGGTTAATGCACTTCCATATGCATGTACAAGATTCTTCACCTTTTAGTTTTCAGCCTATGAGAACACATTTACAAGATTAGTGGAGGGCACGTTGTGCAGTAATTTCTCACTGTTTTGATGTGTGTGTACATCTGTTGTGTGTGCAAGTATATTTATTTCTAATTACACTGAATATCTCTGAAAATTAGGAATTATTCCATCACTTAATACTGTCATTGTGTCACTTCACACAGATGTGGAGATTGCCTTACTAGTGTGGAACCCTGGACTTTACCACTGACAAGCATTTAGTATTACTTCTGTTTCACTTATGCTACATATATCCTTGGTGGGCTGTTTAGTAGTGGTTCAGAGCAATATTAATCAAAATAAATAATGGATACTCATAACAGCACTTATACTTTTTTCTAGTTAAACATATACTTCCCACCTCATACATTTTACCTGTAACTGGGTTTTTTTTTAGGTGGTCAGGCCTGCATCTCTGTGGAATTGCTGGGTTTGTAACAGTAACATGATAGGCCGTTAAGTGATGCCTTCTGTTGGTGGCAGCATGGCATCAGCGTAAAGATGTTTTTAATGATATGTGGTGAATTTGACCAGGCAGAGCGAATTTAAAATTGCCACAAGCTTGAGCATTCTGTAGACTCTTTCTTTTGCGCTAACACTATGGGTGTGGGCCACTCTTTGTCCTCTACTTTTAACAGCACCTTATGCTTAGATATCAAAGCATAAAGTACTAGGCTAACCTCATAGAATTTTGGGCTAATAACTTGTTATACTGTCTTCTTTGCCTTTATTACATCTATTTTTCTTTTGACTTTGGCAAAGCTTGCTGAGAACTTAGTGTCTATAGGAACTGACAGCTTCAGGTCTCTGTCAACTGTTTCTTTCCTTGACTGCCATCCTTGACATTCTAATATTCTTAACACTTTGTCCTTCATATGCATAATACTGCTAAGAATTACATTACATTGCATTAGTTGTTGATATTAGTATTCATAATTTTATATTTTAGTTATTAATTGTGTTAATAATTCTTAATATTCTGCCACATCAATCCAGTTTCTCTTATCTAGTTCCTACTGGGCAATCCAATTCCTTGTGTCTGATATGCATGAAAATTCAACTTCTACATTTTGTTTTATATATTTTTGCTCAATATGATGGTGCTAGTGCTGAATGTGATGTCTGGCTATATCCCACTGGACTGCCACCAATTAAATGAGATGTCTGGCTATATCCCATCGGACAATCAGCAATCAGTGTGATGTCCCTTACTATCCTGAGCCAGTAACTAAGAGCTTCAATCCTCACTACTGACTCCAATGTGAGACTGTCACTTAAACAGAAATAATATTTCACAATTTTCCCCTAAGAGCACAACAAGAACATGTTCTATTTTCCTGGGTCTGGACTATATACTTCTGTCCACTACAAATGTATTCCCTTATTATACACTTCAGAGCAATGTGTCTCAGTTTACGACCTCTGATATACTCTCACTCAAAATAAATTTAAATCTCACACATCCAAACACTTCTGGGAAAGCCTGACACAGATTTCCAGCTGCGTCCCTTCCCAAAATAATATGGTAATGCTGCCACTAATCAGAATGTCTTCATGCCTTCTAAAGGGGTGCCCAGTTATGAAAATGAAATATCAAAGTAAATGATGCTATGACCAGTAGCAACCAGGCCTTCAAAGTGACCTGGGGAGCATCAAACAGGTGTAAGCACTCTAATTGCTAAAGAAAAACACTGATTTCCAGCCACATTGTAAAGTAGTGAAAAACATTTAATGATAAATAAAATGATTAGAAGAATGTAAATCAGTAGCTTTCAATAAACACCAGCTTTCAATCACCAGAAATTTTATTTATTTATTTTATTTATTTTACATTTGTTGACCGGGATAGTCTGACTGGATGCATGTCCATTTTCAGCTGTGGCCCAGGGAGAAAAGTTCCAAGGGTAAGCAGATACAGCATTACATAATATCAGCATTACATATTACAAACAGACTATTTACAGAGATTACATAAGTAAGCAAGTTAAACAAGTTCCACGGGTTAGAGTTAATCCTTAGCGCAAGTCAGGATTAAATTATACAGTAAAATGGTTAACAGATTTTTACACATTCTAGAGAGAGCCAGGCTTGATACAGTGACATAGCCAGTTAAGTGACAAATGTTTGAGTCTAGTTTTAAATTGACCTAAGGTGGAAAGTAAGGTAATATCAGCTGGAAGAAAGTTCCAGGATCTACTTAAAGTTTGCAAAGGAGAGAGTCACCAGCTGTGTTATTAATTTTGCTAGTCTAAATTAGTAGTTTGTTAGAGGATCGAAGCGGTCTAGGATTGTTATAGGGGGTGATAATATTTTTAAGTACAGGAGTATTGTCCAGATTATAGAGGATTTTATAGGCCATAATCAGTTGGTTTTACTGGATTAGGCTGGGTAGTTCAAGCCACCCAAGCTGGTTTAGATTGATGCAATGATGTGTCCTAAATGGCAGCCCAGTGGCAAACCTGGCAATGTGGTAGTAGCAAATTGAGAGTTTAAGGACAGTCTTGTTTAAATTCGAGAGTAGAGGGGATGCATACAAAAGGGTTGAAAGAAGGTGAGAGCGAGCTATGGCAATTTTAGCTGGAGGGGTTAGGAAGGCTTTTAATTCTGTAAAGTGACCCTAGTTTTTTGATGGTTTTGATAGTTTGGTTAACATGTAGGTCGAATTTTAGATTATTATCTATGATGAAACCTAATAGTTTTGTAGAGGGGTCAGGGGAGATTATTGTGCCATCATTTCAATTTATGGTAAAGGTGAATGAGGTAGACCTACGTGTTGGTGAAAATAACAGCATTTTAGTTTTTTTGGGATTTAGGATCAGACGACGTTCAGAAATCCAGATTTCTATTGTATTAAAGGTGGTCTGGGTAGCTGACCATAACTCTACTGGAGATGTGGCCGAGCAAATCAGAGTAGTCATCAGCATATTGGATACAGCTGACTTTTGGGATGACAATATAAAGGTCGTTAATGAAGATGGAGAACAGCAAGGGCCCTAGAGAGTTTGTTCTGCCAGAGGACAGCCTGCTGTTGACCAGGTAGGATTGAAACCATTGAAGGGCTCTAGTATCTAAACAGAATGTTTGCAGTGTGTGGATTAAAAGTTGGTGATCAACCATATCGAATGCCTTGGAAAGATCCAAGAAGAGGGCTGAGGATATATAATTATTGTTGCGATTATGGTTTATGGTGTTGGTAAAGGCTAGGAGGGCTGAAGTAGTGCTGTGATGAGACTGAAGCCATGCTGAACTTCTGCCATAAGGTGATTCTGGATTAGGTGGTGCATGAGTTGTCTATGAATACATTTTTCCATAATCTTTGCAAGTGGAGAGAGTATAGCTATTGGCCTATAATTGGAGAATTCAGTAGAGCTGCCCCCTTTGTGAAGTGGGATTACATAGGATATTTTCCAGAAGGTGGGAATTTTAGCTTCTACTATGGTTCGATTGATTAGTATTGAGACCGGGTAAGCAATAGCATCAGCTTATTTTTGTAGGTACTCGACATGGAGTTGATCAGCAGAAAGTGTAGTGGGTTTTAATTTTTTGATCAAGGTACGGTTAAGTGAAGTGGTGACTGGTTGGAAGCTGAATGTGAGTAGGTTTCTAGGGGTGCTACTTTCAGGACCAGGGGAAGCTAGGAGGTAGTTGGCTAGCTAGGGCTTGAATGGTCTCAGTAAAGAATTGGTTAAAACTGTCAAACATCTTCAGGGGTTTTATCAATAGTAGCAGCAGGGATTGGGGTTGAAGTTTGTCCAGGATATAGTAGATTATTTAAACCTGCCCTAAACTTCTGAGGGTTATTTTGATTTACTGTCTGTAAATTACAGTAGTATTGTTTTTTGTCTTGTAAAATGGATTTTTTAGTTTCGTTCCTGGGTTGCCTGTTTTTAATGTGATCTTGGGGGTCTTTAGAAGATTGCCATAAAGCCCATGCTTTGTTTCTAAGGGTAATTTTGAGTTTAGACTCTCTAGAAAGCCATGGCACAGTTTTTGCCTTTGTTCTCTTTGAACGAACAGGTGCATGCAAATCAAGGATCTCAAGGAATTTGTTGTTAAAGTATGCTACTGCTTCCTCTAAGGGGAGGTGTTTTAGAATAGACCAATTACATGAGTTTAGTTCTTGTTGGAATTTTGCAGGATCAAAGTTTATATTTTTTCTAACCTTTCTGAGTAAGGGTTGTTGGCAATTAATGGCTTTGTGCTTAATTACATATGTGAGAAGGTGATCGCTTAGGCCATCAGGGAGGGTACCAGAGGTGTACAGATGGGGGTGACTGAGTACCCAGTCAAGTATGCTTTCTTTTTGGTTGGGTTTTGCCTATCCTGGTAGGGGTGGATATGATTTGTGTAAATGCATGCAGGTTAATATGGGTGGTTGGGGATTCTGAGGAACAGGTGCCCCAGTCTGTTAGTCTCAAAGTAGTAGGGTTTCTTGGGGGTAGTGACATGATAGCCAGTGCAGGATATCTTCAAGTGTTAATATATTACCTGGGGGTATGTACATACAGATTATACTAATGCATTTATTTTTATTAAGTTGCAATTTGGTGGCAAGGATCTCAGAGTTATTAATCTGAGGTGGTTGTATTACATCTGTGGTGACATTCAACTCAGATTTATAGAGTACAGCTACCCCACCCCCTTCCTCGAGGCACTATCCAGCCTGTGTATGTTGTACCCAGGTGGTAACACTTCATTGTCTGTAGTGTTAGGTTTTAAGCAGGTTTCAGTTAAACAGAATCTCGGGAGTGGACATCCAGAAGTGCATGCAATTGATGTACCTTGTAAATGTAAAATTAAACTTCAGGACAGGAGTCCATTATTCCAGTAAAACTCTTATCTTAACTAAACTTTCCTAATCTAACAAAAGAATATTGACCCTGATCTAATCTAACACAACAGCAAGGCCAAGGCAGTCTTACAGTTTTTGGTGAGTTTTCTTTTATGGGTATCCACTGACTGCACAGCACTGTGACTGTACTCACAAACTGTTCAGCACTTGACAAACTGCTCAGTACTTGCAGTTTCAACTATTTAAAAAAAATAACTGTCAGCTGTTTGAAAAAGTAATTTTTCCTGTCAATCAGCTTCTTAAAAAAATCCCCTAGCATCCAGCAACATTCTAGTGACATCACTCACTGTTCAGCTGATTCTCCACAGTACTTTAGAATGACTCTCAAACTTGAGTAATTAGAAATGCATCAAAACAGTGACAGATTCTTTAAACATTCTGTATAAACAGGGAATACTCAACATTTTAAAAGTTATTTACATTTCACAATTAGACATGCTGACATGCAATACAAATTAATCTGAGAATATGTACAAATCTCCTGCCAGACAAGCTAACACAGATTTCATTGTTTACATTTTCTTTACAATTGTGTTAATTCTTATTCTTAATATTCTGCCACTTTAGTCCAATTTCTCTTATCCATTTCTCACTGAACCATGCATGGAAATTCAGCTCTTATATTTTGTTTGATATCATTTGTACCCTTTTTCTTTTTTTGGTGACACCCTTTCGTCTTTAATATGTCTTTAGTATTAACTTCTTACTCCTCCATTGGTATATCTGAAAATTGGTTCTAATACCTGTTGGTGCTGCGGTAGCGTTGTCACCTCACAGTTAGGCATTGTCCTGTTCTATTCTCAGCTAAAAGCGTCTTCTGTGTGGAGACGTGCATGAATGGGCGTACCTTCGTTGAAGGTTGTGCGTCAGGGCCAGCAACTCGGCACATAAAAATCTACTGCCAATCATTAGCGGACCGGAGTTCCGCTGTGGCGACCCCTAACCTGGAAAAGCCAAAAGACACAACAACCTGTTCAGAGATGTAACAATAAAATAAGCTTCTATATTAAATTCCATCTTAAGTTTTTCTCCTTTCACTTCTATTCCATGGGGTCTTTAACAAGGTTTAGAGATCATTATCCTGAACTGAAACTGGACTGATATAAATATTTTTTATAATAGCTCAGTTCATGCTATGCTTTTCTAATTCATCTTCTCTGACCTCATTTTGTTAGTTCTTACCTTGCTTCTTGCATCCATCATTTTGTAGGCATGTCTTGATTCTTTTATTTGCCATTTTGTATGCATGAATTGAACAAAGAGACATGATTGAACTTGCTGTGTATGTGTTAGTGTCAGCAAAGACACTGCTCTTGAATAGCATCTTGCCTTCACCAAGAATGATGCCCACATATCAAGGGAAGATAATTAGCTTTAACAATTGGTTGAGAACTTGGTATCCTTCTAAGGGAACAAAACATGGATTAGCCTGGGATAAGATGATTAAGAATACTTTTTTTTTTTTTACCAGAGATGGCTTACAGCTCTCATACCAAGGTGTCCACATACTGGCTAAAGCTTTTGTTGCCCCCATAATGCCTCTGGCAGGCACAATTCCCCTACTGGACAGTCCAACCTAACAAATTCAAACTTCAATTTGGAGAGCATCATGGTAGCACTACTCAGTGACAGGCATCAGAACCTGAAGTTCTTCTGCAACTTAAACAAATTCATATTTTGGTAGTTACTGATATGTGATTTCAGTGCAATGACAGCACTCCTTCTAAACCAGGGTTTAGCACCTATCACAGTTTCAGATCCTTGGGGTTATATCTGTACCTATCACAAACATCACCTTACATAAAATTACTAAGAATCTTAACTTGTAGCTCCTATAGGATCAATGTACCCTTAGTCTAGTAAATATCAATTAAAATACCTTTTTGTTATGGGGCTTCAGTTACCAAAGCATTGACTGTACACTTACACCTTTAAAATGGACATACTCATCATTTCCAAGACTTTTCTTAATACCAATGTACTGCACAAAATAATAAAACTACTCACTAGAGGCTCTAATATCATTGGACCTTGTCCTTAACAAGCTAGCCCCCGCCTCTGCCTTACCCTGCATCTCCACATCCTTGGATAAATTTAACCATAAATCAGTCATCTTATCTGTTAGGAATAGTGGTACTCCCCAACTACCAAATGAAACTATCTGTCGGGACATTTTCAGGGCAAGCCTGTTTCATCTTGTATAAGACCTATGCAAAAATTCTCAACGGTCTCCTGCAAGAGGACATTCACCTCAGAATTTTACCAGAACTTAAAAAGTTGCACAGAAAAGTCAGTACCCATCAGTTCTAAACAGAATGATAAATTCAGAAATAAACCTCTCGTAGAACATTTGTATTCATTGTATAGCAAAAGAAGGAAAATAATGAAAGGCTGCAAGAACCCCCATCACTCTCCCTCATAATCAGACTGAAACATACCAGTGAGGAACTAAAAATTGTTAATTAAAAAAATAGGAATGATAAGCACTATTAGAATATGTAGCTTTAAGTTGTTGCAGCTACCAAAAGGAAACTACAAATCATTTTCCAGTTATGCCAGGAAAGTAAGCAATAATGCCCAACCATGCACTAAGCTCATCCTAAACATTATCACGTATCTGGAGTCCATGAGTATGACTGGTGCATTAGCAGACAGTTTTAGTGCTAACTTTATACCACCTACTCATGCTGTTAGTTGCACTCTCCCTGAAAATTTTGTTTCCCTTGAAGTAACCCTGAAACAAGTTTTAGAATCCCCTATCCAAGGCTAAAATAATACTTCCATGAGACCAGACGATGTACCAGGCTGCATTCTGTTAGGGCCAAGTATCCAATATATAAGCTTTCACTTAAATTGATCAACCTCAGCCTATCTATATGTGTTGTATCAGATGTCTGGAGAACACTCACTGTGACTTCTTTAGAAAAGAGTGGTCCTTCTACAGACCCAGCTAATCATAAGCCCACTAGCATCACCACCCTTATATACAAAGCTATGGAATATATCATAGTAGAAATCATTTATGCAAACACAGGCAACTTAACTGACCTAGACTCCAATTAGTTTTGCTTTGTGAATGGCAGATCCTGCCTCCCATATCTTGTAAACTTATTTTGAAAGGTTATAGAGCCTTCAGACAATGGCCATTCTATGCATACTGTTTTCTTAGATTTTGCAGTCCTATGCTATTACTACTGAAAAATTAAAATTTAATGTAAACCTCTAACCTGTCTGCTGGAATGCAAATTTGCAAGCCATTGGAGCCCAGGTTGTGAAAATTCATGGTACCTTCTGTGATCATAAAATTGTAACTAATTAGGTACTACAGATACCATTGCTAGGCTCTCTCCTGTATGGCATATATTTTGCAGATACCCAAGCCAGTATTCCAGAAGCATGGTTGACCAAGTCTTCTGATGACTGAAAGCTGGACACTTATCTGATCATCTAATGTACTGCACAATTACAGCAAGGGTTGAAGTATTCAGCTACTTCAAAATAGTTTCAAACTAAATAAAAAAAAAAAATACAGGATAGTAGCATGTAGCAAAAAGCTGTTCCCATCTTATATGTTATCAGTCATATTCTCCTTCAGACAAGTACGGTCAAAAGCACCATGCATTCTTATATGGATAATGCTCTCCCATTCATTCACCATATTTCTACTATAGCCAGGAAATCCTTATATCTCTCAGTTAATTTCCAAGGGAATATTTTCAAGATCCAAAGAAGTCACCCCACCTGTGTACTATTCTCTTTTCTGACCCATCATTGAATATAGGGCCACCTTTGGTATGTCTAAATCAATCATATAGATGAGCTTTAAAGGCTCCACTGATTTCTAACCAAGAAAATTAAAGGTTGTAAAGCATGCAAATATCTGAATAGATTAGCATGCTTCTCTATGTAGTCCACAGCCTGCTGACTGTTCCAAGGTGGACTGTGGCTCACTTTTTGACCCATGAAAAACCCAATCCAATTTCACCTTCTATTTCTTCACAAAATAATAAGAAGTCACACTAGGGACCAAATTTGCTCCAAGTAATAAAGGCTCACTGGTGAGATAGGTTCCTGACTCAATATATTACCAGCCTATGGAATAAGTTTACCACTACAGGTCAAACAAAGAACTTCATTGGCTCCCTTAAAGACTGGTCTTGATGACTGAATGAAAAAGCACAAAACCACTGAAAAATAATAAAGATCCAGACCACGAATGAAGGCGAAAATAGCTTTATGTACAAGCGCTTTCATCTAGAAAAGACTTCTTCAGATACAAAAAACACAGGTGCTACACAACTTATATAATGCCTCATACAACGTCCACTTACAATTTTAAAGAAACATACACAATACACTAAAAACAAACAATATATATATATATATATATATATATATATATATATATATATATATATATATATATATAAAACAATTAATGAAAATCTGAAAAATTTTTAAAAAATTATTTAACCATGACCAAATGACAAACATAGGCATTGATTTTAAATTTTTTTAAAAAATCCTTAATCCTCCCTAAACAAAATAGTAAACCCTAACTGCTTTGGCTAGCAAAACTGGCTTAATACTCACATATTCATTAAGACCAGGTATAATGTTCGCCCTCAGCCTAAGCTGTCATTTTAATTCTTTATTTAATAAAATATTTTTACAATCACCCCCTCTGGCATTATTCCTAACAACTTCAATAATGCCAAATTTAAAACCACAAAAAGAAACGCATACCTCTGAATGTTTAAATAATGCACTACTGTCTTTACCTGTTCTTATATCGTAGATATGTTCATATATTCTATCTCTAAGTGCTCTCTCGGTTTTTCCTACATAAAATGCAGGACAACCACCACACACAGCCAGGTAGACCAACTTCTTAGTTCTGCAATTACCCTTACAGAATCTCACAATACTATTAAGCCCATTCTTTAATCTAATATGTGCATCCCTAAAAATGTGGGGACATTGACTACAACTTCCACATGGAAAGGTAGCTTTATTTATAAGTTGGACGTTACTATCAATCTGTTCAAAAATTTTCTTAAAATTCTTTCCTGTCCTAAAGGTGAATATGGGTTTAGGTCCTACTGCTTCAAAAAGATCTTTATTAGTTTTCAGCACACTCCAATTGGAACTAATAATATTAGGGAATGTGTTAGAGAATGTTGTAAACTCTGTAACACAAGACCCCTGGAAGTCTTTTACATCTCTATTCTGAGACACTGAGGCAACAAATGGTTGACCTAACAAAGGCTTGTATTTTTGCCCCATTCCTCATAAACTTCACCTAATATATCACAAACCAATTCTAAAGGGTATTTCCTTTCAATGAACTTATTACCCAAAAAAATGAATTCATTCTTCAAGTCTTCCAAATCGGAGGTCATCCTCGCTATCCAAACTGCCTGTCCCTTCACGAGGCTTTTCTTTTGAAATGTGGGATGATAGCTTTCATAGTGCAAGTAACTATTGCACCAGGTATCCTTGCGATAAATTTTGGATTTAAACCCCTTAGTTTTGACAATAGTAATGTCCAAATAATTAATAGTGTCATAATGCTATGTATGTGTGAAAGAGAGAAAACTAGTGCTGTTCAAATATTGCATAAATGATGTAAGAGTTTCTTTCGACCCTTTCCACAAAATAAAAATATCGTCAAGGAACTTAAGGTAAAGCTTGATGTTCCCTTGAAATGGACTGACAAAAACATGCCTGTTCTCCCATTCCAACATGACAAGATTGGCATAAATGGGGGCACAAGCTGCCCCCATTGCTACCCCACTGATTTGTTGGAAATATTCACCTTGAAAACTGATGTAATTGTAATCAAGGACCATTTCCAAAAGTTCTAAAATGAGTGGAATTTGATCCTTGTGTACAAAAGATTATTTATGAATACTATCACTAAAATATTCATAGCCCTGGTCACGTGGAATACATGTGAAAAGATCTTTCACATCAATTGTGAGGAAATCCTCACTCCATAAATCTTGAGTCAATTTACTAAGAAATTCCCAGGAGTCCTTGATGAGATGTTCTGTTTTAATCAGAATTTCCTTAGTATAATGATCAACATAAACTGCTAGTGGATGGGTTTGAGTTTCTAGCAGATACAATAGGTCTAAAGGTGGGAGCCTTTATCAAGGGTGACAAGAACTTAGAGTGGTTTGCATGGGTAAGTATCTTATGGTTCCTGTGACTGCTTGTCCAATACTGTTCCTAGGAACTGTAATTAATGTCCTTCATTCATTTTGCATAAGTCAATTTCCTCTTAACATGTTTCAATCTGCACACTGTCTGAGAATTGCTCTTAAAGCTAATTTAGACCCTTTTCTTTATTTTTCTCTGAACCAACACTTCAGTTTTACCTAATATTCTATCACACTCAAAAAGTGCTTATTCTTTTTGAGAATTGATGTAAAATTTTCTAACACATTCTATTGCATCCTGTTCCAGGACCACTTTGTCTGTGGTTTCCATTGATTCTGCTATGTTTAATACATGATCAGAAGGCAGATTGTCCTTATGTAACTGTCGCTTTTTGCATTTTTTTAAACAAGCCATATACAAGTCAGGGGTCTATATTAGTTCGCAGAAATGCCATTATAGCGAACACCTAATAATCGACCCCAATTCAGTGAAAATCGTTTCGGCAATTTGCCGAATTTATCAAGAGCAAAGTAGTTGGCCAGCTACTCAACTTTACCCTTTTCTACACTGTAGTGCGATCTCAAAGTTGGTATAGATAGTTGGGGGTTGCAGCCCCCCACATCAGGGGGTGGTGGGCTGAACCCCCCACTTGGGTGGGTTCGATTTGCTTAAATGTCAGTCCGTTGTGCTGTAGGACAAGTATTTACTTGCCCTTTTGTAAATTCAGAGAATCGCTGAAACGGCTTCTGCTGAATTGTAGGTCAATGAGTGTTTGTACGGAATACTTGTATGAAAGCAATACAACTTAAAATATATACTTTTATGGGTATACCTGTTAACAGTTAAAAAAAAACTTGACCCCTTCTTATATGTCTTGGGGTAGAATTTTGAGGGTTGAGTACATATTTAAGATGATAGGTGTATAGTGGGAGCAACATTAAGTTTGACTACAAGATGTAAATTTCTGGCTACACTCCTGTCTTTTGGCATTTATATTCTCTGTTGTGCCCCTCCCTCCATGAGTTACTTCCACCTTTCACCCCAAGGTATTCCGTTTCCACAACTCCCTGCAAGTGTATGCTGTTTCAAACACCAAACACTTTGCATAAAATATTGATGATGTCCCTGCTTATGTTACATGTTCCTGTACCTGCATTTTCATTTTCATCATCCTGTTCTTTTGTTAGTGTCACGGCAACCGCTAAATAACTCATTCTACCTTCTTCTGAGAATCCCTGATTATCCTTGTATTATTTTAAATGGGATCTTCAACTCTGACAAAGACGTATAAACCAACACTAACTCCTTTTTCTTAACAGTTGCTTCATTCTTCCAGTGTTTCTCTGCATGCCCCTGAACTTTAGAGCTGCCTTCTCCCATTGTTTTACTATCTTCCCTGCCGTGGTCCATCAACCTTTCACTCTTGTGACACGTGAGTGCTCATAGTGTCTTTATAAAAGACAATAGCAGTGGTATTTTGTGTAAAATGAATAAAGTAGATCAGCAAACTGGTTAACCCACCCATTATTTGGTGTTTCTTAGTTGGCTAAGTAACCTTAGAGTGCTTGAGAAGCTTGGTTTCATGCATGAAAATAAATAAGAAGGGTGAGTGAACAAAGTGTATAAATCAGCTTTCTCAGAAAGTCTTATTTTATCAATCATAAGGACCCCAAACAACTCACAGCAAAAACAATCCTTTGTGGCCATCTTCCCTTTCTACATAATTTCTTTTTGCCCAGCAGATGGAACAGAGATTTCTTTTACCAGGAAGCAAAGTCAAAAGTTTGAATTACGTTATTCCTGCATTATGAAATGCACTGTATAAATAAACAGACATGCTGGTTAACTATTGTATACCAAAAACACATGGCTAAAAATAACATACTAGCTCAAATCACTGCATGGTTCATCATTCAGCAAATTCTTTTTTTTTCTGGTTCTGTTTCTTACATACCTTTTCATTTTTTTTTTAGTCCGTCAGAACATGCATCTCCATGTCTCGGTTCAAGCCAAATCACTTCCTCTCTGTCACATTTTCTTCCCAGTTCACAATATTTTGAAAAGACAGACGATGAGCAAATAGGTAATCACATTGCATCCTAACAATGTTTCAATCAGCTTGTTGCTTATTTGACATTCACACCAACTTAGTCATAAAGAAGTGCATTTTTCAGGAGCCACAAAATAACTTGGTTCATATGTACTTACCCTTCCTATTTGCCCTCTTCGAACCAACCATTAATTGCTTCACTTTTAACTGCATTTGTACCTTGCTTTTAAAAGCAATGGAATATGCTTGCCATTCCTTTATTTTTTTTTCTTACTAAAAACACAAAAAAATCAAGGAAGGGGAGATCCTTCTCATCGGGTATTCTATGAATTCCTGAAATGACAAGAAAGAAAAAAATCTCAACAGATATGCATCTCAGTTTACGAGGAAGGGTCTCTACCCAATGAACAGCTTTCATTTGGATTATGGAGACAATATTTAACATTCATCCTGACATTCCATCTTAATAAAGCTTTTTTTGTGAGTAGAATATGCACAAAAAGTAAATTTCTTGAGGAGATTAAACTGATTTAATATGAATGCAGAAACTATTTTTGATAGTAATTTGACCTTACCTCTTATGGATACGCTATTTTCATGAATGATTAGGAAGGGTTCCTTATAACTTAATGTCTGAAATGTCAAATTGATTTGGAAGAGGTTATCTATCACAGTCTTCCATAACAGATAACTGAGATCACAAAAAAATCATTTGCTTAAAAGGCAACAGTGTCAGTTTCTGTCATGAGAAGTTTAGATATCTGAGATGAGTCTGGGTCCCAGACAGATGGCTTGACATGAATCCAAAGAAGGTTTAGGTAGCATTCACCTGAGCTAACATTTTGCTTGGATCATAAACATGGTAGTCTAGTGTTTAAGATCTCTGCGTTAAGACACCTCCAAAGTCAGGGTTCAGTCTTGAGCTCTTGTTAATGTCTCTATGGAGTTTGCACCTTCTATTCACAGCTTGTTCTGACCTTGGAAAAGACCATACCCCAGTTGTATTCATTGCCCCTATGCTGACTCTGCTGTTTTTTAACCTCATCTGGTGCCTGGCATGAGAACTGCTACAGTATTAACTGTCTTCAGTACAGGAATCTGTTAACAGTCCCTTAGTGTGACCTGCAAATGGGAAACTGAAAAAGAGCATTGGTGATCAATCAAATCTTTCTTTTCTGTGTAAGGAAAACTCTCATATCTAAAAATGTGACCTCTTGGGTTGAGTTTCTCAGATTTTTGAAAGCTGATAGTGATCTTCAGAGGTTCAGTCAGAGAAATGATTTTCTATCCAGCTGGGACAACAGCTGCTTCTGAGGGAGATGCAAGAAGCCATTACATCTAGGTGCAAACATGTTGATGCCTTAAATCTCTGAGTCAGATTTCTGTAGGTGTAGGACAGTTAGTAAAACCTAAACCTCAGAGTCAAGTTTCCATAGGTGCAGGACAGTCGGTAAAATCTAAACCTCAGTCAGGTTTCCTTAAGTGCAGGACAATCTGTAAAACCTAAACCTCAGTTAGGTTTTTGTAGGTGTAGGACAGTCAGAAAAGATGTTCTGTCCAAAAATCTACTGAACCTTTGAAACTTGTGAAAAAAAAGTCTTGCCTAGGCAGATGTGAGTGAACATGGCTTAGGAGAGGAGGTGCTGGTTGTTACTGGTCATTGATATGAACTCTAGATTATTTCCTTGATCTAGCAATTGAATAATTCTGTAATCTAATCTTGTCAGCCTCCATGACTGAATTTATACCCCCCACTGACTTCCCAGATAACGTGAAGATTGTCAGGGAAACAGCCAAAACCTTTTTTAGGACTGTTTCTTGTGACTGTGATTTGGTGTCAGCTGCTGTTGAGGCCTTCACTGGCCTAGCTACTGCTGCTATTCCTTGCTACCAGTTATGGACTCTGCATTCCCTTGAGGTTTGAAGCATTTCTTCTTTGTAATTATCAACACATTAGCCTGTTATTGTGTTGGATTTTTCATTTTTATAACTTCTGTTTTGTTGTTGTGCTCGATATTTGGTTTTATAAATTCTGGCCTGTTTTGGAGCTGGATATTTAGTTCATTAATTCTGTCCTGTTGTGATGCAGGATATTTACTTGTTTTTGAAGATGATGAACAAAGATAACCTGACAAATTTTCTTTTTGAGTTCCTTTAGAGTCTCTCTCCTCTTTGCAAGACTTGCTATGGACAATAAAAAAAAACATTCTGCAGCTTCTGCTGTGTGTATAAGATGGCAATCCAGAGAAGTGCAAACATTTAAACTTTAACACCATCCAAAAGTGGCTGATGTGGTCAGAAAGTTGATGGACTTTTGAAAGATGCAATTGTGCCTCTGAACCTTTACTCTGATTCTGAAGCAGTTCAGCTTTTGTACGTCTCTAAAAGGGACTCTGCAAACTCCCATTGATTTAACGCATCTGCACCAGAATCTGGAGAACACGTTATTGTTGGCAATTGTCAAGCATAGTTTTAATGCCATATAAATATTTTTTTGACACAAATCCTAGTACTTAGTGTTTATCCAGGAGAAGATTATCATGAAAGAGTTGTGTGTATTCTCTGTTATGAGCTGTTGTGTTATCCATAAATTTGATAGCAAAGTGCTGGTCCAAACATGGAGACAAATGCTTTATGTAGAGCCAGTAAGTCCTAATGGGCAGCTTTTTGAAAGTCTTCCAGGTTTATATCATAGCCAGCTTGGTGACTCATGGGAAAGGGATGCCACCTTAGTTTCAGGTTCTAGAAAGTCTAAATACTATTTCCTGATTATGCTGGTCTATGATTAAGTTATAGAAAACTTCAGAAAAAAGTTGATTCCTCTTGGAGATTTATGTAGAGGAATAAACAGAAAAAACTGTGTGTGTGTGGGGGGGGGGGACTATAAAAAAAAAAAACACTTCATGATGATGCAAAAACCATATGAAGGCTTATTAATGAATGCCTGTGTGAAGGAGAGGTTGCTATGGTTTATTTTTATAGTATATTTTTATAGTATTGTCTAATGTCAAAAAATAAAATTAAAAGTGCTAGGGCTTTCATTCACTCTAGAAATATACTATGAGAGAAGTCTGTTGAAACCATCCAAGATTGACTTTTTTAAAAAACAAAAAAACAAAAACGTAACCTTTTTTTCAGCTGGTATGGTGATTTCTTTGATATTATCCAACACACTGTTGGATGGCACGCTGTTGGGGAATCTTCTGTACTTTTTGTAGTTCCTAATTTCACAATAAATCAAGAAAAAAGTATCCGCAAAAAAACAGAGCTGTGTAAATCACCAAAACAGTAGAGCAATGAGGGATATTTGGGCAATACGCTTTCCTCATACATGCTATGGAAGATTCTGTACATTTTTTTTCTAGAAGTACTGCCCCTGTGAGTGCTAATGCAGGTCCATCGTAATGCTTATTTGTTGCCAAGGGCAGGAATCAACTCTGCAAGGAGTCTGTATTACCAGTTAGTCGATTCAAATCCACCAAGCTTCAAGTGATAAAAAAAAAAAACTTCAAAGTACATAAAACTCTTAGTTAAAGCTGTGCAGATGCCATGCAATACAAATAACAGAGTAAAGTGATGATAGTCTCCATAGTTTCACAGGTGGTTATAAGGCTATTGGTACTAGAGCCATTTTAATCCTACCCCAAATTTACCAAAATATTGCTGATGTGTTCATACCCCAGGAAATTTTATGGTTACGATGTACATTTATACACATCGTGTTCAGACTGGTTGCATCTGTTAAGTAGGGTCATAGGTGCCAAACCAGGTGTGATTTGCAATTTTCCATCCATTGGTCTATGATACATTTGAGTAGGGTTAAGGATGAACTTTGCTTCACAAGGATGGGAAACCTATTCCAGAGAAGAGGTAATCTTTGAGACACATACTTGTCCCTCCAATATGCCACATACGAGGTTTAGATCCTTAGAATGGGTATTTCTGATGCTATTTGTTTTGCAGATATGTAAAAAAATCCATCAGTGTGGGATCAGAGGATGCCTTTCAAGTTAGGCATTCATTGCCACATAGCAGTCTGTAAGAGACCAAGTACATGGAGGCAGTCCACATAGTACTGTTGCTTACTCATTGTATTCATTTTCTGAGGAACCTCTGTGGTCTTTCAAGCTGTTGCAAGTGCTTGGTGAGGTACACACTTAAGAGGGTGTTGTACCTGATGACCGGTTTGATGAGAACTGAATACAGTAGAACAATGACCTCAATGGACCTGATGTTGTGCCCTTATTTGCAAGTTGTGTAATGCAGAATGATTTCCTCCACTGGTAAAAATATACTAATAGACACCAAACAACTTCTGGATGCATTTCATATTTCCTCAGTGCAGTTAAAATAAAAGAGCTACATATTGACAGAAGAGTTGAATAAACCGTCGGGCATTGATATACAGTGGCCAGAAGGTCAGGTGGTGTCAGATTTATAAAGCAAACAGTTCATTATGCTAATTAAATAAGATGCAGACTTTTCTTTTTCTTCAACACGTTTTACCATGAAATAAATTTGGAAACAGTTGTCTGTAAAATCCCTATAATCATAAAAATGAACAGATGTCCATGGTGACTTTTCTCAAAAGCTGAAGGAAATACAAGGAAAATGTGCTAAAAAAAGAAAACATTATTATAGATTGTTAGAAACTACCGTGGGAAACTACCGTGGGACCAGTAGGGCTATGATGATATAAAATGGTTTACCTGACAACGGCATTCTTCACCATGGTCATGTAAGATGTCCGTGACCAATAAAAACGTACACACAATGTTGGCTTGCAGTTCTACCATTTCATCAGGTAAAGGAACAAGTAGCTGGTCTGTTGCATTCAAAGAGGGTCTATAGAGTGAACCTGTTGAATTTGGAAATAGTTTGGCTCTGCATGTATCTAAAGGAGCAATGCATTGGAGGTGTTCAAGGAGAGGCAGGAAACTGAAAACATTTCCTCAGTGACATTTATTACAGGCACTGGATTAAACTAAATGAACTCTTACTGCATACATTTTGTTGCAAAAAAGTTTGATTTTGTTCCTAGTAACTTCCTGACTTAGGAAAACATTCACATCAATTTTATTTAAACTGTGAAGGAGATTAAGACTGAAGTGTTGGTTTATTATTCAGTGACCTGTTTTTTCTCTGAGTGAAACAAGAGATTATGAAAGTTTTTATGACAGCAGAAGAGGAACTTTCAGACTTGGATATTGAGAATATTTCAATTTAGTCCTTTAAAATAAATGAATGAATAATTGACAATCTGGCATCTGCGAAAAAGGATATATAAGGCACATTAAGAGGAGGCCATATGTGGCTGCCTTTAAAAGGACAGTCAGTGTGTTCCTTCAAACAATAACTATACAATGTATATAAGGCAAGATGTAGAAATATTTGATGTATTTATTGAACATATGCGTGCTCCTAAGAGTTATAATCTGACAAAAAGTACACGGTTGTCCCACAAGTACATAAAACCTGTGTGTGCAGTGTGACACCCGTGCACTGACCCAGTAATCAAGGAGCCTCAATCCTCACCACTAGCACCAGTGAGGGGCATCCACATTGGGAGGGATAACAAGTATACACGCAGTAAAGTACAATTTCCCTTAAGAGCACACAGAGATCAAAGTCAGTCTGCGGCTGTTTTCTCCCTTTCTCTCCATATCCCCAATAAGACTCCCCACTGGCACAGCTATATGGTCCAGATCTCGGCCTAGTGGTCAACCTAAAGCCTCCAGCACCCTCTCTGTCCAACCAGTGCTTTGTGTCCCTGCCCAAATAGCTGACACACACACACACTTCAAGATTTGTTTTATATACAACACACAGACTCCCCTGGGGAAGGCTGGCACAGGTTCTCCAGCTGTGCCCCCTTCCTGCCAATCTATAAGGTAGTACCAGCTGCCACCAACCACTATCAGCTACCAATAAGGCCCTTCCCAAAGGGTGCCCAATTTTACTGTGCAATATCCAATTAGTAAGTGTGATCAGAACTTTTACGGCTTATTGGAGTGGCTTTGTACAGTATCACTATATGCATGCAATGTACTCTAGAGCTTAAATTATCTCTACACAAAACAGCCACAGCTAAAAGTTTTAAAAATATTTAATAATAAATAAAAACACAAGACAAATCTTATCAGTTCAACAGAGTGCTAGTCAAGAGTTCAGATGTTACAGGAAAATGCGTAAAATAATACTGTAGAATAGTCTGACACAGAAAACAGCTAGACTAAACTTACTATTTTCTAACTATTTGTAACAGAAGTCACTGTTCTGAAGAAATATCCTACTTATAAGCAGAGCAAAGGCAGAGTACTGGTGAGTGGATGTTCTTCAGAAAAATCCAAAATGCTCTCTTTCTCTCTCAGATCTCTTAAATTGGTAATACATCACTGCTGACTCATTTTAGATGACATTCTTCTCTTTTTCCCAGGCTAACAAACTCAGAGTTTTAACATTTATTTGATTGTGCACCTGGCCAGGAAACTACAGCAATAAAAGACATTATACATGTAAAATCTAGCAATTAACTCTCTGGTCTCAAAACAATAGAAATAATTCCTTCATCCATACATCCCGTCTGAGTCCTGAGATCAGTCAGTCATAAAATGCTTTACTTTATCAGCTTTCTTCCAGCAGGGTGCACTGTGGTTACATTTTTGAAGTTCAGAACATATAACACAGTTTATATTTGTAAAACCAGCCTGGGGATTATATTAATATTTACAAATCACATAAAATTATTTGCAAGATTCTATCCGGCTTTCCCTATCTTGAGAGCCCATCTGTGTTGGCATTATTAATCCCACTGCTGTGCTGCACTGACATATATGCTTGCAACCCTAGGCTCCATCTTAGCAACTTAGCATTTTGCTGGCAGGCTCTGTGTAACCATGTTAGGGGTTTGTGATCTGTAAGTACAGTGAATTTCCTTCCATACAGATAGGGCTGAAGTTTTTGCAGTGCCCACACTATGGCTAGACATTCCTTTTCTACAGCTGCATAGCATTCATCCCTGTGTTGGAACCTATGACTGAGATAAACCACTGGGTGCTCATCTCCCTCTGAAGAAATCTGGCCAAGTACAACCCCCACCCCATGGTTTGAAGTATCCAACTGCACAACAAATTCTTTGTTGTAATTTGGATTGGCTAACACAAGGGGTCCTACCAAAGAATGCCTGCTCACATGCTGTGGTCCACATTACTTTATATGGCCGTTTTTTCCTGGTCAGGTCTTTGAGGGGAGCAGCTATGCTACTATAACTGGGGACAAACTTTCTGTAGTATCCTGCTGTCTTTAAGAATGCCCTCACCTGCTTTTTGGTAACAGGTGCAGGCCATGCTTGAATGTCTTCCACTTTGGCAGATTCTGGCCTGATCTTACCACTCTCCACTCTGTCTCAGGTAGGAGACCTCTGTCACACCCACGTGACATTTGCTGGGCTTAATAGTCAACCCTGCCCTCTGTAGTCTGCCCAGCACTTCCCTGACATGCTGAAGTTACCATTGCCAGGAATGGCTGTAGATGGCAATATCTAGGTAAGCAAGGGAAAACCTTCCTGCTCCTGATAGGATATGATCTACAGCCTCTGGAAAGTCACTGGGGCATTTTTCATCCCAAAGGGCATCTTTGTGAACTCGTACAAGCCAAAAGTAGACACAAAGACTGACCTTTGTCTAGCACTGGGAGTCAAGGGCACCTGCCAGTAACCCTTGGTAAGATCAGTAGTGGTAAAATACTTAGCCCCACCTAGCTGCTCTAGGGCCTCATCTGTCCTAGGCATGGGGTAAGCATCTGACTCTGTGTGGATAATTTCCTGTAGCCCACACAGAACCTGGTGCTGCCATCCTTCTTTGGCAACAGCACCACTGGGGAGGCCCAGGGACTGTTGGACTCTTGAATTTTCCCTAGTTCCAACATCTCCTGTATCTCCTCACTCAGTCTGACTCTCTCAGGCACCCTATAAGGGGCCCGCCTAATAGGCCTTTTGGGGTACTGTATCCACCTGGTGCTGCACCAGGTGGGTGCACTCTGGTTTCCCAGTGAACGTGTCCCCAAACTCCTGTAACACTGCTCGGATTTCTTGAACCTGGGTAGGAGATAGCTTGTGGGACATTGCTACCCCTTCCACTGAGGTCAGTCTGAGCCTCTCTGAGGTCAGGCACAAGATCTCCCTCAGACTCCTCTTGCAATCCACTACAAATGCTCAGCACAATATTCTCCTTGTCATGGCAAGGTTTAAGCATGTTAAGGTACAGTTTGTGTCCCTGCCTCCTGCCTAGCAGTTCTACCATGCAGCTAACATCACTTGCCTTTCTTACCACCTTGTAAGGTCCCTCCCAAGCTGCTTGCAGCTTGTTGTGTCTGATAGGAATGAGAACCATTACCTGCTGCCCTACAGCATACTCTCTAGATCAAGCATTCCTGTCATACCAGACCTTTGACTGCTGCTGGGCTTCAGGCAGGATCTCCTGGGCCAAGCCCATGATTTCTGTGAGCCTTGTCCTGAGGTTTAGGACATATGCCACAACAGAATCCTTGTGAGATTCACACTTGCCTTCCCAATCATCTCAAATTAAATCTAGAGATCCCCTCACCCTATACCCATACAGCAAATCAAAGGGTGGAAAACCTGTGGATTCCTGGGGAACCTCTCTGTAAGCAAACAGATGGGGCAAATATTTGTCCCACTCCCTCTTGAACTGCTCTGCGAATGCCCGTAGCATGGACTTGATTGTAGAGTTTAACCTCTCAACAAAACCATTAGTCTGGGGATGGTAGGAGGTGGTCTTTTGGTGCTTCACCCTACAGTACTTCCACAGACAAGCCAGCAGGTCAGACATGAAATTGGCACCTCTCTCAGTCAGTGTTTCTTTTGGGAACCCTATCTTGCTGAAAATCTAACAATGCATTTGCCACCTTTTCTGCCTCAATGGAGGACAAAGCCACTGCCTCAGGGTGTCTTGTAGCATAATCTACTACCACTAGGATATACTTTTTCCCTGTGGAATTTGGGGTACTCTGAGGCCGTACAATATCCATAGCTACCCTCTGAAATCTCAGGCAAAGGCATCAAAGGAGCTCTCACCTTTTCTCCTGCCTTGCCTATCTTTTGGCACTGCTCTCAGGTCCTGTAGTACCCTGTTACAGCTCTGGAAATTCCAGGCCAACAGAAGTTCTGCATAATATGTCTCTTTGTACCTTTTATGCCCATATGAACTGCTAAGGGAATATCATGGGGTATGGCTAGAAGTGCCAGATCGTAACGCTCTAGGCACTACTAACTGCTGCATCCTCTCACCTTCTAGCCCTCTCTCAGGGGTCCACTTTCTATACAGTAACCCTTTGTCCCAGTATACAGATTCCCCCTTCCCTTGAGAATTCGGTGCCTCACTAGCTACCTGCCTCAGGCCTTGTAATGTAGGGTCTGAGAGCTGAGCCTTTCTCATTTCTCTTTGTAACCCTTCCCAGCTCCCCTTCCACAGAAAGTCTGGCATCCTCTGACAAGCTGTGCCTCAGTGT
Organism: Protopterus annectens; assembly: GCF_019279795.1. NCBI lineage: Eukaryota > Metazoa > Chordata > Ceratodontiformes > Protopteridae > Protopterus > Protopterus annectens. The sequence continues at coordinate 1,590,088,236 of NC_056744.1, forward strand.
CAGCCTGGGTACTACTACTCACCTCTACCTTTGCAGTCACTCTGTCCAAGGGAACATCAGTACTCACAAGCAGCTGTGGCTCACCATCAGTCTCACTGCTACAGAGTAGCTCCCTCCCTGAAGTAACCACCTCACCAGTTCTAGCTGCAAGTATGCGGTCTGTCTGGGTCTCCCCCAGGCTACCAGACCCACATGCTTGTCTCCAAGCCTGACTGCGTGTAACTGCAGAAACACATGGTACTGCCTTATCAACATCATTCCCCATCAGACATCTGCAGGGATATCCTCAAACACACCTACTTGCTGGCTTCCTTTTCCACCCTCCCAGTCAAGGTGAACCCTAGCCAAAGGTATTTGGAATGGAGTCCCTCCTAAAGATCTGTCTGGAGTAGACTGCCCAGGCAAGTAGTGCTGCTCTGTAACCATTGCAGGGTTCACAATGGTTATGCAAGAAGCTGTGTCCCTCTTATCAGTGGCCTTTTTGCCATTCACTATGATAGGGTATAACCTCTTGTGGTAGTTTGGTACCCTTGTTGTCTCAAGGCAACCTAGTATTTTGTCTTTCCCACTTATTGACTCTCACCTTTTGTTCCCCACCTTGCCTCTGTGGACATCTATATGCCACATGGCCCCATTGGTTGCATTCAAAATATTTAACCCTAGTTCCTGGACGTGTATCTGGACTAGTGGCTTCCCCTACTACTGGCAGATTCTGTTGGGGGCAGTCTGGGCTTCCCACTATGGGTTTCTTTAGAGTCATGAGCAGTACTGGAGGTTGCTTTCCTGTGCAGGGATACCCTGCTTGCTAGATATAGGTCTCCCTTCTTCCCCAACTCAACTGAAGTAGCACATTGTCTGTCCACTAACCAGATCCTCATGTCCTCAGGCAAAGTGCTGAGGGCTTGTTCCCCCACCAAAAGGTTTTCCAGACCTTCAAAAGTGGTGACCTGACATTCACTCACCCACCTATGAAAATAAGTGCTCAGTTCAGCAACATAGTCACACACTTTTATCTGCCTTGTGTCTATGCTCATGAAACTTTTTCCTATAAGTTTCAGGCGTTAGCTTAAAAAATTCTTACAGACAATTCTTAACAGCATTATAATAAAAAAAATCATGATCAGAAATTTTACACAACAGTTACAGCTTTACCATGGAGTAAGGGGGTCAGGAACCATACCCAGAGCCTTTGGTCAACATCATACTGTTTATATAACCTCTCAAACATATGAAACTATCAACATTATCCTCTCTGTAAACTGCAGAAGAAATGTCCTGACCTTTTGTGCTTCTAGGGTCTGGTTACTCCCTTCTCCATTACCTCCATGGCTCTGGCGAAGTCAGTATCTCCTTTTTGTGCTGCCTCTGCCTCTCCCTCTCCGCTTCCAGATGTAGCAGTTTCTCATTCTCAGCCTGTAGATGTCTCAGTCTCTCTGCTGCTTTTGTTTCCAAATGCCTGGCCTCCAACTCAAGTCTGTTTACCTCAAGATGGATTTTTAAGTTGAGCTGTCCATTCTCTGAGTGTTGTACATCTCTACGGCCAGTCTGATCATCCTCCTGATTGCTGTTTTCTGATGCAGCTGTGACCAAAGCTGCAATCATGTCTGCCTTAGTCAGGTTTTCATGCACCAGTCCCTTAGCCTGGCACATCTCGGCCAATTGGCTCCTTGTTAGCTTGCCATACTCCTCTGCTGACATGCTTGCCTGCTCTCCCTGACTAAGCTAACAAAAGAAATAAAACGATTGTGATCTGAACTCTGAATATTCACTGTGTGACTGATTTAGAGTCCAAAAACACCTTCAGTGCTCACTGTACACAAGCAACAGAAATTCACTATCCACACCACTACAAGCCAATTGCCAAGCAATTAATATGTGGTGTGGATATCCCACCACTACCAACTAATTAATATGTGATGCCCGTGCACTGACCCAGTAATCAAGGAGCCTCAAGCCTTACCACTAGCACCAGTGAGGGGCATCCACATTGGGAAGGATAACATGTACACACACAGTAAAGTACAATTTCCCTTAAGTGCACACAGAGATCAGTCAGTCTGGGGCTGGTTTCTCCCTTTCTCTCCAGATACCCAATAAGATGCTCCACTGGCACTGCTATAGGGTCCAGATCTCAGCCTAATCATCAAGCTAAAATCTCCAGCACCCTCTGTCCAACCAGTGCTTTGTGTCCCTGACCAAGTAGCTGACATACACACTTTAAGATTTGATTTATATACAACACACACACTCCTGGGGAAGGCTGGCACAGGTTCTCCAGCTGTGCCCCCTTCCTGCCAGTCTATAAGGTAGTACCAGCTGCCACCAGCCACTATTTATCAGCCACCAATAAGGCCCTTCCCAAAGGGTGTCCAATTTTACTGTGCAATATTATTATCCAATTAGTGTGAAAAGAACTTTTAAGACTTATTGAAGTGGCTTTGTACAGTATCACTATATACATGCAATGTACTCTAGTGCTTAAATTATCTCTACACAAAACAGCCACAGTTTAAAGGTTTTAAAATGTTTAATAATAAATAATAAAAAAAGACAAATCTGCTCAGTTCAACACAGTGCTAGTCAAGAGTTCAGACATCACAGAAAAATGCTTAAAGTAATAATGTAGAATAGTCTGACATAAATATAGAAAATCGCTAAAGTAGACTTACTATTTTCTGTTTCTAAGAAAAGTCACTGTCTAAATAAATATCCTACTATCAAGAAGACCAAAGGCAGAGTACTGGTGAGTGAATGTTCATCAGTCAAAATCCAGAATTCTCTCAGATCTCTCTCTCTCTCTCTCAGATCTCTTAAATTGGTAATACATCACTGCTGACTCATTTTAGATTACATCATTCTTCTCTGGTTCCCAGGCTAACAGAAACTCGAGTTTTAACATTTATTTGATCTTGCACCTGGCCAGGGAACCATAGTAATAAGACATTATACATTCAAAATCTACCAATTAACTCTGGTCTCAAAACAATAGAATTCCTTCATCCATACATCCCATCTCCAAGTCCTGACATCAAACCATCATAACGTGTTTTACTTTATCAGCTTTCTTCCAGCAGGGTGCACTTTGGTTACATTTTTGAAGTTCAGAACATATAACACTGTTTCTCTTTTTATATTTGTAAAACCAGCCTGTGGAGTATATTAATATTTACAAATCACAAAGTATTTGCAAGACTCATCTGGCTGGGCTGGCAGCCTTTCAGTTTCTCACATGCAGAAACAGTAGCGGGTTTGGTGGACAAGGAAGGAAATGTGGTTGTTCTAAATGTGTATGAATATGATAAAATGTAGAATGCACTATGGAATTTAAAAGACTAATATTAAAAAGTTAAAAACTGTTAATTGTTTACATGACTTTAATGAACAACTATTTGAAGTGTTAATCAGTGGTGTTTCTCTTAGCTTTTTCTTATTTAAAGATACATCTGTGTTGCATGTTCAACATCCTTTGAATGTGTTTTTATCCCTGCAATTCCAAAAATATACAAAAATAAATGGTACTCTGCCGGACACCCTATTATTTGTATTGGTGGGTTCCAAGAGAATCTGTGTCTTTTGTTAGATAACATTTTAAACAAATGTTTTTCACATTTTTGTATCACATTTTTGTATTAGAAATTCATCTGTATTTGTTGAAAATGAGAATATCACATGGAGAAAAACTATTTTTCATTAAATATTAACAGAAAATATTTAAATACACCTGTCCACATGTGCATGGTGTTAAAGGAGAAGTGCATGATCTAGAAGGACCTAATTCTTTCTATGTTCTATCATTGATACGTTTTTGTTTGACATAGCCTTAGCTCTACAAAATGTTTCTTGCAAAGCTATGGGTCATGAAAGGGACCTCATTTTGACTCTATGTATGCAATATATTGAAGGCAGCTTTTGAAAAGACAATTATGCATGCTCCTGTGTTTGTCAGAACAAGTGTTGTGTACACACTAATATCTATTCTGACATAAACAGAGAAGATTGTCAGAACAGGTGCTAGTGCATGCACATTGTATAGATGCTCTTGTTTCTGTATCAAGGAGATGCAAATGTTACATTTTGTAAGGAAATGAATAAGAATAACTGCTGATTTTTTTTTCTACATGTTCATAAAAGTACATTAATTTTTTTATATTACAGTGAAAGATGGGGATAACAGCAAAGTCACTTCAAAGCTTTACAGAAAATTAACTTCGGCAAAAAGTTTTGGCATACATCTAATGGCATCCTCCAAATATAGTTAAAACTTTGTCAGTAGAAGCATAAATTACAATCTATCATAACACAACAAATGCAGTGAATGAAATACAGCTATGAAAGGAACAGAATACAGATTAAAAGACAGGTGTTATAATTTACATATGGTAAAAGAAGCTAGGAAGAAAGCTTTGGCAATCAGGAAAATGCAATAATGACTGCTAAAAGATATTGTAATGAATATAACATTCTTGGAGACACAAGGGATGTTACATTTTTGTGACAGTTTATAACGTGTTCTGATTTTTTTTTTTTTTTTTTTTTTGTTTGTAGAATAGTTGTACAATGTCAGATGATTTTATCAGATGCATTATTAATATCGTTTTACCTACATCTCCATTGTTTGCATTTAGAAGATCTAAGAACTTATCAGAACTTCTGTTTTACAAAAGTCTCCAAGTAGAAATAACCTTAAGGCCATAGCTTCAGGCATTTATCAATGTGGTAGGTATAACATGTGTGATTTATTGTTGTGATGTAAAGAAACAAGTAATGGAAAAAGTCTGAAGTTAATAGTTCTCATTTCATGGCATTCCTTTTTATGTCTAATGCCTCCAGATTACTGTATATTTATGTTTTTGATTGTAGTTGAGTGTGACGACAATAACTACACTTTTTATTTTAAACTGTGTTCTGAACGTTGCAGTTTATCAATTTCTGACGGCCATTTTGACCTGAATTTGATCTCGTTTATTAATGCCAACATGTATGTTTTGCTTCAATATATTACAACATTTTCCAGACATAAGTGAGTACTAAACATTATATAACACACTGACCACTAATGGCAAAGGATAATAGTATCACAGATACATGGATGTTGTTTAGCATATATTGAAATGTTTCTGATGTGCATTTGAAATTAGAGAAATACCAGTTTTATGCAAACCTTTGCAGTTATGACTTCATAAGAAGACACTAATGATAAGATTCATGTATATCGTATGTTTGTCACCCTGAAAAACTGAAAAATGTCTGTTTGCTGGGTAGCAAAAAGTAGGCCATCTCAAATCCCATGTAAGCCTACTGATGTTGCCTGGGAATATAGGTCTGTATGTCAAAAATTTAATTGAAATTTCCTAGTATATTTTCACAAACCTATTTCATGATGTTTACCTCACCATGCACTTGTTGGTAATTTCAAATATAATGACACGTGTGACTTTATCTTCAAAGAGTGTTTGCCATTGTAGGAGACTATATTTAGTAGGGAGTCTAGCATAAATCCAGTGGGCCAAAAATGTATTTCCATAGTGCTACCCTTGTACATTTCAGCAGTGAGTGCCAAGTTGCACTAGTATTGTAAAAACTCTCCACAAGAACTTCCATTGATTGTGGCTCAGGGCCACTGGCTTGTAGGGTCCTCCAACTTTTATAGGTTATTTCACTGTGAAAAGTCCTTTTATGGATACCAGGTTTAAGCCTCTTATAAGTAAGGAAAAAGGGGGCGCATAAGAAAGCCAGTAAAAGGGGATGAGCAGACAAGGAATGCCTAACTGAAAGGCATTAAGAAGGTTGTGTTGGTGAGGAGGGAGTTTTTTTTTTCCTTTTTTGGTGGTGGAGAGAGACCTCCTTTTTCAAATTTATGCAAGTGAAAATGAGAAAAAAAATTAAAGGGTGGTAAGGGTAGGATTGAGGGTTAGGGAATTATCCAAAACATAAAAGACAGGTAATATATATTTACATAATTTCAGATAATTACTTTTCAGTTATCTGTGGTAAGGACAAACCACCAAAACAAGATCGTATTCCCTTGCAGCTCCTGCTTAACATACCCTAAATATCTCTCGTACCTCCTTCAAACACAGATGCTCCTATCGGCTGTGACTGCATTGCACTGCATGGTCCCAGCATAGCTTAAGTGCTTTTATTAAGGCATGACACATGCATGTTTTACCTTGCTTTGCATCACTTGCACCTCTGTAAGTTCAAATCTAGAACCTTTCAAGGTTTAAAGGATTAATATTATTAGCTACTAACAAGCTTCATCCTGTAGTTCTGGGTTTTATTCCCTTAGTCTCCACTTGCATGCTTTGTGATCCTAGCCAGTATTGGTGGTATAAAAAAATAAAGACCCGATTATGGTCCTGGCAAATTTGATTAGTAGTTTAGGTGCTAAATGGAGTTAGCAGAGTTGATGGGTGAGCCCATCTTTGGGAGGAGGTTGACTGCCTACAAACTTGGACATGGATGATATAGCCTCCTAACCAGCATTGGTGGTATAAAAAATAAAGACCCAACTATGGTCCTGGCAAATTTGATTAGTAGTTTAGGTGCTAAATGGAGCTAGCAGAGTTGATGGGTGAGCCCACCCTGGGGAGGAGATGGGGGAGGAGGTTGCCTGCCTACAACTTCATTACTTATAGAAGGGGCAGAGTATGCAGATGCAGACTAGAGGCAGACATATGATGCACCAAGTCGCAGACTAGTAGTAGCCTTCACTGAGCAAGTGCATGGGAGTGTATATTTGCATAAAGAAGAGGAACCGTGATATCACCATGGACATGGGTGATATATCCTCTACCCTCTAGTGGGCGGGATTACATCATCCCAAAGATGAGAGCACAAAGTTCATCCCACATGACTGCTTGAGTGACAGCCTCCACAGTAGGTTATCATCCCCATGTTGCATTAACTTGGTATGTTCCTAGAGAAGAAGAGTCCAGATGAGGGAGGTTCACTGGTCAGCAGACTTGAGGGCAAAAAAACATACAGAAGAAAACATTGTGATCCTGAGTATGTTACTGGATCTTTCCCTCACAACAGTTGCTGGTATCAAATGGATTTAACCAGTTAAAAATGAATTTAGAAAATATTTAGTTTTTTAAAAAGTGGAATCTTATATAATCATTCTGTTATGCAAATTAGTATTATCAAATATATTCAGCTGCATGCAATAATAAATCATATAAAAGAAAATAAATGAAATGAACAAAACAGTAGTTAGTGAGTCTTGCATTAGACTTACTACCACAAATCAATTTGATTCTTAACCCCAAGCATAAGTAAAAACAAGAACTGCTTTGGTCTGTGTTATAAAAGATGTTTGCAAGTAGTATATTTCCCACGAAATGGTGGTTGCAACATGTAGTCTGAGTATAATTTAAAAAAGTCTAAACTCTGTACCTTGTTAGTTGTTGGTAAGTACCCCAAAAACACAGTATGCAGTATACACTGTTCTTTTGTGGAAGCAAAGTAGAATGCAAAGACATCATTAAAGAGCTAAAGTGTGCAACAACCTTTACACACCATGCTGGAGTGTTTTTATATGGTGTACCCTTTACACAGCATGCTGGAGTGTTTTTAAGTGGTGTACCCTTTTACATGCCATGTTGTAGTGTTTTTAAATGGTACATGCAGGCAATAGCACGTTTCCCCATATTTATCATAATGGGGTGCTGGAGCATGAAGGTTACTTAAGATTATGAAGGCTGGCTGATGACCTGTTTGTTGAGCAAATTATTTTAGTTGTCATTTTAGAAACTGACAGCTGTCATGAAACAACAGGTAGAGTTATTTTACCCGTTCAGTCATTTTTTTTTTGTCTTGCAGAGCCCTGAGCAAGAGATTCGAAAGGTGATGGAATTTATGGAAAAGGACCTGCCAGATCATGTCATCAGTAAGATTGTTCAGCAGACTTCCTTCTCTGCGATGAAAGAAAATCCCATGGCGAACTACACCACTGTGCCCAAAGTTTTCCTTGATCACAGTCGTTCACCATTCATGAGAAAAGGTAGGTGTCATATGAATAGTCACCCATAACTGAAATCTTCTTAAATACCTGTCAGAGGACTTGAGACTATTAGTATTTGATATTTGAGGAAAAAAATGCATGTTTGAAAACTGAGCTATGAGTTGGATCACTGCATTATAGTACTACTGAATAGGACGGCACAGTCTTGGCCATCCAGTATCAGTCAGATGAACAGAGAATTAATCCCCTGCCCCCATTTCCAGTAATGATCATTAACTGTTACATGTGCACATCTGTGCACATACAGTGGGATCCATGCATACTAGACGGATAGGCCATTTGTAAAACCGAAGTCTGTGAGTAAAGCTGCATTAATTAGCTGCTCTAAACTCCATGTGTTTATTAATGGTATTGTTAATGACATTCGGGAATAAACACAACAACTGATGTAATGAATGCACTTCATCATTTACGTGTGGAAATTATATATTGTGATTATATGTTAAGCTGCTATAGTTTGTATACACTATGAAAATGCACTATAGACATTGCCATTTAAAGACTGTTGTATGGCATAGCCATTTTAAGACTGCATGTATCCCAAAGTGCATTATATCTAGAGTCTGATGTCAATGTTTTCAAGATGACAGAAGAGTTACCATTGTTTCTATTGACCTGAAATTTTGTACAGTATAAAAGTTCCCCGTCTTACTAAACTGCTGGTGAATCTTGGAATTTGACAAAGTTTAACCCACCTGAACTGTTTGACTTCTCAAAGCCATTTGCTGATTTGTATGGAGACAAAGGTTTGCAAACATTTGAGAAAATTCAGGTAAATACCTTATTATATTTCATGGGCAAAGAAGTGGAGGCAGTACAGTTTCTTTTCATTCTCAGAATCAGTAATTAGTAAGCTCAACGAACATTTTATGCCAAAAAGAAATTAAATATATAAAAATGCATGCTTCCACAGTTGTTTACAAGCAGCTATGAATATGTTGAAGCTTTTTTAAGCTTATTTAATGCCACAAAAGATGAGCAGATTAAGGACAGAATCGTTATTGGGGCATGTTGATGTAGAAGTGTCTCAAATGTTGCAACTTGAAATAGATTGGACATTAGAAAAACCAATGTAAATTACCAGAGAAGAGAGGCAGAATTATTTAAGAAAAAAATACTAAATTAATTTTGGGATATGCGCCTGAGGTAAAATGTAAAGAAAGTTGCAAATTTTGAAAGAGACATAATTCTGGGCAGATTAATCAATTGCATTAAAAGCAATATGAGAGTAAGCTTGGCAAAAGCATGAGGTGTGAAGGTTATCACGCTGAGTCAAAGCAGTCTGCTGCGCATTGCAGAAAGTGCAACAGATGCTAAAGGCTAGTCCATTTTGTTGTCGCTTATAAGTCAAAGTGAATTAAGGAGGTTCCTAATGAAAATAAGACCAAAATAATGTTCCAAAAGCATTTTTATGGGTTCACTGATTACTGTGCCTTACAATGAAACAGACTTCCAAGGAAAAGGAGACATCTTATTCATGGAAGCAATATTCGATGTTGCTACAGCAGTGGGTGCAACTGTGATATCATGTACTTACAGAAGTTTTTAAAGCCAGCACCGCAGTTGCTTGAAGCATAGTCTAAAAAACATAGCTCTGAATGCCAATTCATGTACATTGGTAGATTTTCAGCATGTCATCGAGAAAGGGCCATAAATATAAGTTTTGGATTTATGTGCTGGGTTGGAACATCTGTAAATCTGCTCTGCATGGCTGTGGCATGAAAGATGGGCTTAAATGCCAGAATAAACTAAGTCTGTATAGATGTGTTTGGTGAAGTCGGTCTGCTTATCTTTAAACCAGTAAAAATTAAACTAAATCCAATTGCATTCCACATGGCTTGATTGCTTCCTGTGCTGTCTAAAGTGATTGCAGAACTCAACAGAGTAAAAACTTTGGGTGTAATAGAAAGTGTAGCTGAAATGACACTTGTGCTCCTAGGTTCTCATCAATTAAAAAAAGTCCATCTATGGATATGCCTAACCAGACAAATTTCAAATCTCAGCTACTCTCTCATCTTTCTCCCAAATGGTAATGCCCTTGCCATGCTCCAACTTACCCCCCCATTCCACCTTGCACTGACTCATCCAACTACCCCTACTATTACTTCATCCCACCCAAAACAATCCCTCCCCTACTAAAATCTAATTTTCTCATTAATATATGTATTTTGTTATACTGTTAACCTCTCCATGCATAATATTTACCTAACCCTACTAATGGCTAGTAGCTATATATTTTGAAATGTTAAACCTACAATTGAGTTTATAACAAAAATATTCACTTTATGTAAATGTTGAAATTTCTGTATTGAATTGTCTCTTCATTTCTGTAACATTAAGACAAGCCAATTGCAAATATCATGGAGTTTATCTGTAAATGTTTTAGCTGTATGAACTATGTCCTTTTATAACTTGTGAAATGTAACCTGCAATTATTGTGGAGCTTTTCTCCCCGGGCCTCCAATGAAAACGGGCTCTTCTTGGCCCAGTGGACTTCCCCGGTCATCAAACTTAAATAGCTATATAAAATAAATATGTATTGATTTAAGAGTCTGATACAGTTATGCCTGAAAGTTTCATTTTACCTGTACAAGAAGGCATTGCATCTAAACTAATCAGTGCTTTTGACATTTGATACTTCCAGTGGGTTCCACCAATGCCCCTTGAAAAACATAGCAGACAGCTGACGTTAGAGGCTACTGTTTGGTCTAACATCAGCAGCCAAAATCTTTCAACATAAAATAACTGATTTGTTCAAAAAGCTGAATGCATTGCTGATGTTATGGATGACATCTTCACGTCCATCCAGATAGAAAGATGCATGATTTGAGGTTAGAAGCAATGCTCCAAACTATTAAAAACTATGGAGTAAAGCTAAAACAAGACAAATGCTGTTTTGGAAAGACCGAGCTCCACCATTTTGGGCACAGCATAAATGTAAATGGAATTAGACTTTATGCATGCAAGGTCAGAGCAATAGCAGAGTTCGTCCATCTTGTGTGACTGAGTTAAGGCAAGCCATAGATATGGTTAACTCTTGGGGCAAGTTTGTGTCACATCTTTCATCTGTGTGACATCCACTCACCAGTCTGCTAAAGAAAGATGCTTAGTGCTGAAAGATTATGATGTTACTGAACTGACTACAGGGAGTATAGATGCTGGCAGCTATGGCTTAAATGTAGCAATACTCCAGATGAAGCAACAAGTATTATGCACTGGTGTCTGTTCAAGAATTTAAATAATGCTGAATACAGATATTCATACATTGAGACATGTGCCTTGTAAGTGTGTGGCTATGTGAAGCACTCTCCACATACCTCTTAGGACTCGAGAGTTTCCAAATTCAGGCTTGGTATAGCCATTGGTTCCATTAACTAATGCTAAAATTTAGTCGCAGTGCCACCCAGATTCCAAAACCTATTAATGAGACTGAGAAGGTTTCAATGCCTGAGCAATACATGTGCCTGAAAAATTTTGTTTTTACAGACACGTTATCCAGAAAACTCTGCATGACCAATTATCTGATACCAAAGACAAAGTTATTGCTTATGTGCAGAGTATGACAGCCAGACCCTTGACTTAAGAGGCTGGAAAAACTAAAGTAAGCTACCATGAATTACCATGAGTTACAAACTGTTATCCAAATATGTTTGAAATGAATGACCAAATTGCTGGATGCAAACAAAGCATCTCGTGCTTGAGTACTATATAGTCAGAGCAACCATCAGAGCATAATGACTTGGTGTTTATAGCAAGCCAACACTCTAGTACCCTCAGCACAATGACCTGAAATCTTATTTCAAATAGACAAAGGTCATCAAGGTCTCACAAAATGTCATAAAACAGCCAAAAGGTCAGTGTGGTGCCAACTGTTAACAAAGACAGTTATTTTTTTGACCAAGTTCTGTGTTGCCCAGAAACCAATTGAGATGATAAAGCCATTAATACCAATCCTTTTAAACCACAAGATAATTGGCAAAAGATGTTTTTTCTACTAGTTTTCATTGTATAAACATGTTTTGAGGCTGAAGACATAAACTGTCAACAGTTTTTTTGTTTTTTGCAAAACGCTGACATTTTTTTCTGAGCTGTTGATTACTTAGTTTTTTATGCACTCTAATACACATGGATGGATATTTACTAGATGATATTGTTAGATATATTTATAGTGTTCTAGTTAGACTGTTTGTGGTTAGATAGATACATTTCTTTCTTGATTTTAGTTCTTGTCACAAACTTGATAAAGGCTTTATTGCATTAAGTAGCCGAAAACAATTTTAGTTAAAAGTATTTGTGTATTTTATGCTTTTCTTAATACCTGATTTTGGAATGTGGGATGCAAATAGAAAGATGGTGTTTTCTTTAACTAGGATTTAGTTTGATCGAATCCGTCGTGTGTGATGTACATTTCCACACCTACTTTTAAGGGTCTATATTAGATCACCGAATACTTAAAAAAAAGTGAACGGTGATTATTCAACCCTGTTAAGTGAAAGCTTACAATCGAACTGTCCAGCGACCCCCCCCCCCCGGGAAATAAATAGCTGTTCCAAAACACACGCACACAACACAAACACACCAAACAAACTACAATCCACACACATGCACCTAAAATCTGACACCTAACCCTACACTAAACTATACACACACCACTAACTATCCACTTACCTTAACCCAAACCCTAAGGTCAGTTACTATCGCACACTCACCTCACCCTAACCCGCCCTAACCCTCATGTCCACAGAATCGCGCACATACCTAACCCGCGCCCTAACCCTAACTCACCTAACCCGCCCTAACACTCACATCCACACACTCGCACACTTACCTGAACCCGACCCATAACTTTCCACCACAGCACTGAAAATACCGAAGCAGCAAACGGACAACCAAATTCTTTCCCTAGGAAAAAATTCTGGTTTCTGTTGCTTCGATATTTTTAAGCTTTCGCTTACATAAGTTCTATCAATCACCGTTCATTTTTTTAAGCATTCGGTGATCTAATGTAGACCCTACTTTTAAGTATATAAAAGCTGATATGTTTATTAAAATATTTTTGATTTTTTTGTTACTGAGGATCGTTTGTCTGTGACAAATAAGAGTTGTGGCTTTGGAACACTACCCAGGTTTCATGATTTTTGGAAATTATTGGGAGTGAGTTCTTCAAAGTTTTAAGACCACTAGTTTCTTTGTTTTTTTTTTTTTTGTTTTTTTATTGTTTTTTAATTTGAAGGGAAAAACTACCTCAGAGCTATAGACTGTTACTCTTTGACAGAAGTAATACATGTACCAACAATGGTTAGCCAACAAGTCATATCCAGGTTCAAAACCATTTTCATGAGATATGGACTATCTTCTAAACTGGCAGCAGTACAAAGTTTGTCACATGAGCTCAGTTTGTTGATGACTGGCTGTTACCCATACCGTGTTAAGTCCTTTCTATCCTCAAATGGTGAAGCTGAATGAGCAGTGCAGAGAGCTAAAAAATACTAAAATAACCACATCGTCACACAGCTGTCATATCAAGGTTCTCAGCATAGGGTTACAGAACTAAGCCCTTCACAACTAATGCTTGGAAGACCCATAAGAACGGACTTGCTGATATCCAACTCAGAGTGTCAAACTATTCCATGTAATTTAGCTAAACAGAATGACTGAGCTAAAGCTTTGTACAAAAAGTGTGAAAAACATTATTTTGCACAACCACTACCCAGCCTTCAACTAGGTCAGTCTATTTGGCTACAGATAGAAGGGATGGAAAAGTGGTGCACAACAGTTGTTGTTGTGTCTTTTGGCTTTTCCTGGTTAGGGGTCGTCACAGTGGAACTCCGGTCCGCTAATGATTGGCAGTAGATTTTTACGTGCCGAGTTGCCGGCCCTGATGCACAACCTTCAACGAAGGTATGCCCATTCACGCATGTCTCCACACACAAGATGCTCTAGCTGAGAATTGAACAGGACAACGTCTTACTGTGAGGCAACAAAACTACCGCAGCACCACCACCGCAGTGCACAACAGTTGTTGTAGTGCAGAAAACTAATGAGATGTGGTCTTACAGGGTAGAACCAGTAGATGGTGCCATAGTTAGGTGAAACTGGAGGGATGTTTGATGTCTTCCTGATGAGGCGTAACCTGAAATCAGTGTTTCAGAAACCTAATGTTGTTTGAGATGAAGATATCCAGGCCAACATCAAATAAGACTGTTACTATGCTTTCAAATGTGCCAGCTTAAATGAATATTTGAGACCAGGATGGCAGTTCATAACCAATTATGTGAAATGGCAAACCATGTACATGCCAGCCAAAAACAATGGTGATTGACTATTCCTGATCCTCTTAACACTGTTTTGAAAAGTGACTCTAAAAATGGTAAAATCTTAGTTATTGTAATTCGCTTCATAACTTTTCTTTCAAAGATTCCATTCTTTCCCAGGTCCAGTTTTGTGCAACAAATGTGACTCGCAGTGGATGTGAGAGCACAATACTGATTTATTACCACAGTTGTAACTGACTAATATGGTCAGTTAAGTAACATTGTAGTTTTATTGTTCAATTTATCTTGGTGATAATGTTTCTCAAGTTAAAATCTTATAAATAATCATATTGTATCAGTCATAAATATTAGCAGGATCTGTTCTGGGTGTTGAGCGCTATCATTTAAAAGAATCCTATAAATCAGTAATATTTAAAATCATTAATCACAGTACTGAACCTTTTAGTTGATGAAATTTATTTCAGATTTTTTTCACAAAGTACCTAATAATCTCATATATGACCCAGTAGTTTGTACAACACAGTTTAACTTACTTTGTTGGAGCCGTTAGCCAAACTATTGGTCTATATAACAGGTGAATTGCACTCTTGTGTACATTTCATTAAAAAAAGAGCCATTTAAGCATATCCTTTTTAAACAACTACTTAGACAACATCTCAGTCTCTTGTAGGCAACGTTTGTGTGTCTCAGATTTACTTGGTGTCGGGTAAAAAAGGAAATCTACTATCCTTTAGCCATAGATCTGGAGTTCATCTGAACTGAAATTCAAGGTATCCACTGCAAAGAACTGAAAAATAAGTATATTTAAAACTTTTACTGCACTTTAACTGTGTTTATTTGAAATGATGATGCATTTTTTGCTGATTGTGTCTGCATTTTTTATTCCACTTTCAAATTTTGTACTACTGCCTTAATATAGCATAGGCTAGATTCAGACTTACTAAATCTACACTGTTTGATACGACTGTGCTCTAAACCAGCCATCTTACGTTGAGGGCCTTCCTGCACCCTTGTGGCAGAAGTGTGTGGCTCAGGTTCTATCTGAGTTGGGGATTGCTAGAGAAAGGCTCAGTTTTGGGCTTTCCTATTGGTAATTTGTCTTAGAAATGTTAAATTTCGCCTGTATTTAAGCCTAACGCTTGCGTGTAGCTGCACATCGCATAAAGGGGGTTATTGCTGCCCCATATAAATGCAGACACATGGAAACTTGTATTTTCCCTTGACATCTGTCAATAGAACCCTCCTAAGTTGCCTGTTGCTCTGCAGGCAACTCAGCTGCACACTAAGCAGCATCGCCACAGCTCTTCACCCTAAAATGTCACAGAATAAGCCCCTCCATTATTCCTACATCATAAACTGATCTAACTTGCCAACTCCCAACAGTACTATACAAAAAACGTGCCAGTATGGATGGCCACTTTCCCACCATTTCTCTGGCCAGCCTGATTGACTTGGGCATCCTGAGGCAATATAGTAATTGCCTCATGTATACTGACAACCACTTAGTCCTGAAACAAACAAATACCATACGTGAGAGATGTAATTACACTATCAATCTGGAAACAATTCTCTCCCGTAACAAAATTATCTCGCGTAACAAAAAAGCATCAGAGGTTGTCAGCTCATGTAGTTCTCTCTTATACAAGTTCAGGACACAACACACAAACTCATGTGTGTGGAGGTACTCAGAAGAAACCTACCAAAAGATCAGAGAGCTCCCAAACATATTATTTGTACACAGCTCAACATATATTGAAACCACTGCACATACCAACACACAGTGTCTCACCAAATAAGGCCATAAGACAAAACACATCAAACCCTAATATCTTGGTCATAGGAGACTGCATAGTGAGACACACATGTCCCCCTCACCAGGCTGGACAAGGAGAAAGTCACAGTTAACTGTCAGGTGCCAGGATCCATCAGATCATGCATGCAGTCAGGTCACTCAACAACAAGTACCATTATGACTCTGTCATATTCCATGTTGGAGTGAATGATTTGAGATGTTCCATCCTGAACTCTAGGATGGGAGATGTGACTGAACTCTCAAACTGTGTCCCAGGCAGGTATAACTATAGCCCTAAGCAGCATTCTACCCAGGATGTTGCCACAATATAAACAAAAAATGACTGACTTCAACAACTAGATTAGCTTATGGTGTCATTCCAGGGAATCAAGTATTTGTCAACCTGGGAAGACATGGCTGACAGGCCATGCTGGTTTGCCAGAGATGATCTGCACTTATCTCCTGTAAGCTGTCGGATACTGGCTAAGGTGTTTGCCTCCCCCATAGTTCCTTTTTTGGACAATGTCAAAATGACAACATTTCTGACATAGCAAAATCCACTGGAGACAAGCTTAGGGTCCTGCTGCTGCTTAATGATAGGAGTCTAAACACGAAATTGCACTCCCTGGAAACACTCCTCACCTTGGAAGAAACTGATGTCTGTGCAGTCACTGAAACATGGCTCAAAACTGCAGAGAACATCCCAGCTGTGCAAGGCTACAATGCCTTCCACATGTTCGGACCTCAGAATGAGTATGAAAGAACCAAAGGTGGAGGAGTATCCATCTTCATTGATTGATCAAACAGTACGACACTCTCAAACTACTCCATGCCCAATTAACTATAGGCAAAACACCCCTCCCCACATCATTTCTAGCTATAGGCCCCCCTCCATGAATCAAGAAAAGCACAATGCCTACCTGGACTTACTGCAGTCACTCGCCATACAGCCCAGCACCTTAGTCATGGTAGTTTTTAATTGTCCCTCTATTGACTGGGAAGCAGTGGCATTGACAAAAAGGCAGGAGTCAGAGCTTGACGTGGCAGAGTTGAAGATGTTAAGATTTGCACTGAATGTGACGAGGAAGGACAAGATTAGGAATAAGTATATTAGAGGGTCAGCCCATGCTGGAAGGTTTGGAGACAAAGCCAGAGAGGCAAGATTACGTTGGTTTGGACATGTGCTGAGGAGGGATGCAGAGTATATTGGGGAAAAAGATGCGAAGGATGAAGCTGCCAGGTAACAGGAAAAGAGGAAGGCCTAAGATAAGGTTTATGGATGTGGTGAGAGAGGACCTGCAGGTGGTTGGTGTGACAGAGGAAGATGCAGAGGACAGGAAGAAATGGAAACAGTTGATCTGCTGTGGCGACCCCTAACAGGAGCAGCCGAAAGAAGAAGATCAACTGGGAAGCATACACAAGGTCAAACATGCTTGCCCAGAGGTTCCTGGACTTTGTCAATGCAAATGCTCTGGAACAGATAGTCTGCACCCTTACAAGGGGCTGTAATGCCCTTGACATAACTCACCAACATGGGTGCTCTCTGCACTGCCTCCTGTGTGATGCCTTCCTTGGTAAGGTTGGACCATAAATCAGTCCCATTCGAAGTACCTACTGGACCCCACACCGCAAAGGATTAAAATAATTTAAGGAACTTCTTCAAAGCAAATTATAGCCTACTAAATGATCGTATAAAATGTTTTATACCCCTTGCAATCACAGGCAATAATAACTACTATGCAGAGATGTACACAAATGCCCTGTATAATCATCTTAGCAACTGTATAGACTTGTCTGTACCTGACCGGATTAAAACCAAGCCCTCACAGAAAGCAAGCCACCTTGGTGGACATCTAGTATAAACAGATTGTATAACAAAAGGAAGAAACTGATGTCCAAGAACGAGTCAACTGCTTCTGCAGAGGAAAAATTCCCTCCACAACTGAACAAGCAAATCAGCAGTCTTGTCAAGTCCTCTAAAGCTAATTATGAAGCTAAAATAGCATCCCTAACTAAGGACAGTCATAAGGCATTCTTTAACTATGTCCAGAATCTAAAAGGGAGTGCTCAGCTATGTGCCAGATTAATAGTAGATGGTACCATTCACACTATACCAGAGGAAATTGCCAACCTGCTAGCTGACAAATTTGGCACAAACTTCACCCCCTATCCCCACCAGCCATACCCCAAAGCATACCGGACACCAGTTCTCTACCTAGTATCTCTAGAGATCAGTTCATATCTGTCCTCTCCAAGGCCCAAAACATGGCCTGAATGAGACCAGATAACATCCCAGGTTGCTTACTAAGCAGTCTAAAACAGGAGATAGCTGACCCACCCGTCTTTCTCTTTAATGACACTTGAGAGCTGGCTTTGTACTGGCAGAATAGAGAACAGCAACAGCAATCCCCTTGCATAAAGGGGTGGGGCCATTAACCGACCCAGGGAAGTATGGATCCATAAGTCTAAGCAGCCTCACTGGAAAGGCCATGGGAAGGATCATCATGGACCTTATCTACAAGGACATAGATGACCTTCAAACTCTAGACCCAACCCAGTTTGGCTTTATTAAGGGTAGATTGTGCTTACTGAACCTGATAAACTTCTTTGAGAAAGTCACCAAAGCCCTTGATGAAGGTAAGACGGTGCATACTGCCTGTCTGGGATTAGCCAAAAGCCTCGACACAAATCCCCCACTCAGATATCATTGAAAAATTCTCCCAGCTAGGTGTTAACTCTTACATCACTAGATGCGTAGCTAATTACTAACGGAGCACATACTGTCAAAGTTGGTGACTTCGCCTCTAGCAGAAGACCAGTCACCAGTGGCATACCGCAAATACTGGGTCCTTTACTATTTGGAATCTATTTCTCAGAAGTTCAGGCTAAAGTAGACAGCCTTTGGCTTACTAATGTCACTGATTGTAAACTAGGTGCAATCACTGAG
Organism: Protopterus annectens; assembly: GCF_019279795.1. Classification (NCBI taxonomy): domain Eukaryota; kingdom Metazoa; phylum Chordata; order Ceratodontiformes; family Protopteridae; genus Protopterus; species Protopterus annectens. The sequence goes on from NC_056744.1 coordinate 1,590,107,276, forward strand.
TCCCCCAACAGTGTTGGGGTTCCTATTAAGTCATCGCAGATGCATTTTGTCAAATGCGTCTTGATCAAACATAAAAGAATGAAAAGGCAAAATAGCAAAGTGGCTTTTAAGCGAATTCTTTCCCTGGGAAAGAATTTCCTTGGCTACTTCAGTTACTTGCCATTTTCGGCACTGTAGTGCAATCTCAGAGTTGGTGTATTTAAGTAGAGGGGTGTGGGGGAGCAGAGCCCCCCCGTGTTATGTAATATTTTAAAGTTTTTTTTTTTGTTGGAACAGTGATCCCCCCCCCCCTTGGAAAAAAATGACTGTTATGAGGTTTCGACATTGTAAGCTTTCGCTTACATGGGGTCAATTAATTGTCATTTGCTTTTGTAAGCATGCAATAATATAGCAATAACCCACGCCTGGGTGTGGGTAATGCGGGATTTACCCACAGTTGGTGTGGTTTGGTCCTGAGGGCGAAGGAGATGTCCGTTGCTTATTTTAAAGCTGTCTCGCTATGTTAAACCCATTTAACATAGCGAGACAGGTTTAAAAAAAAAGCAACTGAGAAAGCAAGATCTCCGTTGCTTTTTACACACTGTGTCGCTATGTTAAAGGAGTTTAACATAGCAAGACAGCTTTAAAAAAGCAACGGAGATCTCTGTTGCTTTTTTTTAAACCTGTGTCACTATCTTAAACTCTTAACATAGCGAGGCAGTGTTTTAAAAGAGACTTATACTAATGGAAAAAGTCCGGACGACTGGACCTTTTTCCATTAGTATAAGTCGATTTACAAGACAGTGTTTTAAAAGAGACTTATACTACTGGAAAAAGTCCGGGCGACTGGACCTTTTTCCATTGGTATAAGTTGATTTACAACGTGCATGCTGGCCAATCAGCGTGCACGTTTTGGAATATTAGTGAGGGGTCATGGTATAATATAATATAAACCCACAATGTTAACATATTGCAGGAAGGCCAAAAAAAAAAAGGCACCAAATACCCGGTTCCCGAGTCCAAACAGAAGTAGAAAAAACAAGTAGCAGCAAAGTACAAACTGACTCAGGCAAGGCTTCAGGTTCCAGGATAAAAGTATGCGTTTAATAAAATCCAGCTAAAACACAAGCCCTTTGACAGGGTTGCTTCATCAGGTGTATAAAAAACTCACTGACTACCTTTCTTATATACTCCATATAAAGACCAAATGTTACATCATTTGTCACATGATCAAATCAAGTACTCCTTTAATTAGGAGCACAAATTAAAGATACACAAAATATATATATAAAAAATATATAAGCATATACAAATTTTTTTTAAAAATAACCACTAAAGTCTAAACATTGGAGCATAAAACTTAATATATTAATAGTAGGGACTATTAACGCAAACTATCATCTACGCTAAAGCCTGGATTTAAGCTTAGGTCTTAATGGAACATGCTCATTCAGACCATGCCCTGCATCCCCTCTAAGCCTGACTATCCATCTAGCCTCTTGTTCTTCTGTGCAATTACATATATAGATTCCCGTAATCTGTGCTGAAATGTTACCTATGGCTAGAAATCTAATGGCCATATACTCGGACATTATTAGTATAACATAATGGTACTCTCAACCTACTAATATCCTTTCTATTGTCCCTTTTATCTTGCATCAGATTCTTGTTACGACCTTCTGAAAAATAAGGCCTAGCCTTCGTGTCTCTCATTCTCAATATATCAGCTACATTATATTTTATATCCTCTTTATAGCCTCTATCCTTCAAATCAGAAGTAGCAGTCTCAAGTTTTCTTTTGAAGTCTTCATCTCTTACATTTGATCTAGAAGCTCTATAAATTTGATTGCGTACAACATTTGTAAATAGTACTCAGTTTTTGAGATTTGCCTCTATTGGCTCCAGATTGGAGTTAAATTTTTTGGATGCAACTATGAAAGTAGATAATTCTAATAAGAGCATATATACCACCATTTATTGAAAGGATTGCCATGGCAACCATCTGTTATGTAAGGATAGTATGCACCTTCCCCATATATTTAAAATGTTGTACGCAGTTAAATTTATAGAGCTTCTAAATTAAATGTAAGAGATGAAGACTTCAAAAGACAAGTTGAGACTGCTACTTCTGATTTTTTTGCATATTACAGGAATGGCAAACACAAACAAATAAGTGGCATAGTCGGTCTAAAACTAAATGCACCCACACCTACACAACACACCCCCACATATGCAGAGGTGCTCAACAAAAACATTCCCAAACAAGAGACCTCGGTGGCAAAAGCACATGTGAACTCTACTGCCCACCACACCACACACAGTCCACACATCTGTGTCTCACAGCCACTAAGGCCTAAACATAAATCCAACATATTAGTCATAGGAGACGCCACTGTGAGAGACATAGATGTGCCCCTCACCAAGCTGGATAAGAAGAAAGTCCCGGTTAGTTGTTAGGTGCCAGAATCTGTCATGTCATCCATGCACTCAAGTCTCTCAACAGGTAATGTTATGACTCTCAATATGAATGACTTGAGACGCACCTCCCTGGACTGTATGAAGAGACATGATCGAGTTCACTGAATATGTATCCCAGGCAGGTATGTAACTAACCTTAAGCAGCATTCTACCATCACCCAGAATGATGCCTCGATACAAACAGAAAATGATTGACTTTAACAATTGGCTTAGTTTCTGGTGTCATTCCAGGGGGGATCTGGTACCTGACAGCCTGCGATGGGTCTACTTCTAAAGACCGAAACGCCGATTCACCGACACAGAAATCACCGACAACACACAAACCCGACAACGCGAAACACCGAACACCGACACACGGAACGTAAACAACACACTACACTACATAGCATACACACTAGCCCTGACCCAAACCCTAACCCTAAGGTCCGACACTATCGCACACTTCACCTACCTGCACCCTAACCCTAACTCACTTACCCACCCCTAGCCCAAGCTCCGACACTAACGCACACTTCACCTACCTGCACCCTAACCCTAACTCACTTACCCACCCCTAGCCCAAGCTCCGACACTAATGCACACTTCACCTACCTGCAATCTAACCTTAACTCACTTACCTGACCACTCCTACCTCCGTCACTGTCGCACACTTACCGGGTCGCGATCACACATTACCCTTGTCGGTCTTTCCACTGTCAGCGAATCACCCTGTCGGTATACGTACCTGTCGGTTATCTGGTGTCGGTGATTTCCGTGTCGGGGAATCGGCGTTTCGGTCTTTAGAAGGGGACCCCCTGCGATAACATCATTGATAAACCGTTATGCTTTACCAGAGATGGCCTGCATCTGTCTCCCTTGGGGTTCAGGCTCCTGGCAAAGGCTCTTGCTTCCCCCATAGTGCCTTTTTTAGGCAATGCCATGAAGTCAAAACTACCAACATGAAAAGTTCATCAAAATGCTAATTAAAGGCATGCTGCTAAACGCTAGGAGTCTAAACATGAAAACTGCACTTATTGCAAGCATTCTTAACCCTGGAAGATGACGACAATTGTGCAGAAACCTGGTTCAAAGTTGTGGGGAGCACCCCAGCCACACCATGTTACACATCCTATCATGCATTCAGACCCAAAACCGTGGGCAGAAAAACAAAAGGAGGTGGAACACACCATCTACCTTTACCTTGCCAAAGCCTTCAGTACAATTCCCCACTTGGGTATAATAGATAAACTCTCTCAACTAGGCATCAATCCATGCGTAGCAAACTGGTTCACTGACAGAACCCACCAAAGCAATCTCAGACCCCGCCTTGATGGGACTGCTGCATATTCATAAGTCAAGCTCCACTTGAGTAACCCACAAGCGCAACCTCAACCTGGTCTGTGACATCAATAGCACTTGTTGGCAGGACAGATTTGTGCCCCAGAGACTCCCTCTCCATGTCAAGCAGAGCACCTCATTGCCACTTTTTAAGCACAACCTGGATAACTGGATGGGGAACAGAAAATACACCCCTGGGATTCCATCTGTGTCCCTGCTGGACAGTGGCATCGGATGCTGACTTGCTGGAACATGGGCTAAATTCTTGGCTAGGTTTGTAAGGGCCTCAGAGCTAATAGCCTAGTAACTTCCTATGAAGCAGAGCTCATTAATGACCCTATTCAAGCGCAACCTGGACAAATGGATGGGTGACCACAAATTCACCCCAGGGGTGGTACCCATCTCCCTTATGGACAGGAATAGTTGGTGCTGATCTGTAAAGGATACCCATCTAACCAACGACAATTGGGGCAACCCAGGATTAACATGGCTAGGCTTGTAAGGTCTCTAGGGATGCTAGCCTAGTAACCTCCTATGAACCCATGAACCTTGTAAGAGGCCAATCCAGGCTGATCATGTCTTCCACCATCTGCTTTGGATTTCTGTTGCTAGTTCAATGGTTTGATGGCAAGTTCAGTCGAATGCAAATTTTCTGAAAATATATAGCCAAAAGCACTTTTAGTGAATCTTGAAGTAAATCTGTGTGTGTGTGTGTGTGTGTGTGTGTGTGTGTGTGTGTGTGTGTGTGTGTGTGTGTGTGTGTGTGTGTGTGTGTGTGTGTGTGTTTTGTTGTTTTTTGCATTTCGAATTTTGGACTCTAGGCCTGTCAAGCACTGTGCAACAGTCTAGCTGGACTTCAGAATGCAGGTGCTTTCCCTGAGTATCCTGCAGAGCAGCATGTTTAACCACTGCTGCTGGAATGGATGAGGCCATAAAATGTACCCCAATGGGCCAGGAATGATGGAGGCATGACACTGAAATCCTTCTCCACTGCCTGATTTGGTGTGCAGGATGACTGAACAAAATAGCCCACTGCAGCACAGACTTGGGCGGTCATACACAGAGCACAAAGACAGGAGAAGGCTTATCTCAGCAATGTGACTTGATTTCTAACATATTCTTAAACAAGATGATTCACCTGATATAAAAATTTATCATAGCTCTGACTATTTAGTGGGGCTTCACTTAACAGCCCTTTGTCTTCTCACGGTTTCCCAGACGTTTCAGCTGGATATTGGTGGACAGTATGAATGGCTATTGTATCGGGCAGGCACCAGTCATTCTGTTTAGCCGTAATAGCATAGGACTGAAGTTTTTTAATTCTCTGAAAAGAACTGAAGAAAACCTGATCACCTTTTCTTTCACAAAGCAAGTCATGTTTGTATATGAATCTGTGTCTGCACTATTTGAAAAGCAGTAGTTATATGGATGCCATTTTATGAAAGATTTCCTTTTTGTGTTGTGAACTTAGGAACAGCTCCAAAGTTCAACCATTGCATAATTATGTCCTGTAGCACATCTATATTCTGCATTACTAAATAGTAGGGATGATAAATTTTTAATGCTGTATACCTGTAACAAAACTGGAAACTTACCTCTGAATTCAAGCTGCCTGTCCAGTTCCAGATTGTAAAGATTGTCAGGATGCTAACTTTCATGCTCTGTTTTCCTGATGTAGGCCCAGGGCTTTTATACACTGGGTTCAAACACTGCCATAGACATGGATTAAAGCATTGGTACTTTACTACGGTGTAAAACTCTTTGCCCTGATCACACACTAATTCTTAATCCCAAGGAACATAGAATTATGGTTAAAGCTAATATGAACGTCAAATCTTGTTGATGCTATATGCAAGGACAGTGGTGTCTTGGTTGTACCTCAATTAATCTCATATTCCTCCTTTTTAATTATTCAGGTGAGGTTGGTGACTGGAAAAATTACTTCACTGTGGCTCAGAATGAAGTTTTTGAGGAAGACTACAGGAAGAAGATGGAAGGGACATCGCTGACGTTCCGCACAGAAATCTTGACATAAGAGACAAGGATGGAAGGAAGGGGAGCATGATGAAATGTTTCATTCTAAGTAGTCCAAACATCAGAATGGATTTTATTAACCTTAAATAAATCATAATGCAACAAAAACAGGGATACAGTTGTGACATTTTTTTTCAAATGTATGCCATATATTATCTATATAATTTTTTTGACTTGTATTTTAATAGTCGTTTACAGAGTAGATGGGTGGACCCATTAAATGATATTTTTTAACACAAACTAAGAATATAGTAAGAACAAAGCTAAACAAAAGTAAAACATTACAAAATGTGACTTTTTTAGGAACAGTGTTCAGACCATCAGAAATTAAACAGTCATACATTACAATCAAAGTGAGGGGGACAGTGTTCTCTTTTTATCAGACAATGCTGTTATAGTCGCTTTGAGTATTCTTTATGATATTGTTTTGATGTGTCTGACCAAAAAGGAATATTTAAATAGACTGGGTATGTTGAAGGATGTTATTCTGGGCATTTGGTTCAACACTTGACAAAGCTTTGCTGATAGTCTGCTCTATTAGTAGCAAATAAGAATAAAGCTCTGAGTTTGGTATGATCAAAGGTCTGGGGGGTAGAAAAGCTGGCTTGCGGGAGGGAGGAAAGAAAAAAACAATTAAAAACTCACTCATCTTAGGGGGAAGGAATATGACTGTTTTCCCTTGTTGGGACTACATGACTGCATCTGCAATAGAGTTCACCATATACTAGGATTGATATGTTGGTTTTGGTTGCACGCACACACCTCGTGAGCAAGCAATACTGGAAGGTACAACAGCAACAAAGGAGGCTGAGATTGGTACATAATCAAGGAAATCTTTTGTGGATGGAGTAACTCATTTGGTGGTCTTACCTCCCTGTGGAACAGATGAGCTGATGGGCTCTTGCCCCTTGGAAGGAATGAATGGGTCAGTAAGTCAGCCAAAGAAGAGGTGTGAGGGTTATTGCAAGGAATGGGTAAAAATGATTCTGCAGTGTAATTTGTCTGGTGAAATTGATAGGTGTGCAGTATGGATTTGGAAGCTGGCCAGCTGTTATATTAATGGCAGGAGATAACCCGTATAGTTAAGGCTACTGAAGCAGTGATCATTCGAACATCTACTGTTATGGTAAGTTTACTTACCAACTGTACTTTCTTTTTTAGGACAATGAGAGAGGAAAGAAACACTGGACAATAATTCAAGCTGACCAATCAAGACCAAAGTGCACAGGTGCTTGATAGAATGAACAGAAACAGGAGACCACCTCAGATTAGAACAGGTGAGAGTAATGAGGCGCACACTACTATAGGAACTAAGAGACCTTTATGTATAACAGAACCGACTTCTATGATAACACCACTGTATGCAGTTTTAATTCTGAGGATTTGAGCAAATAGTTTTGTGTAGCTGGGCAATGTATTGGAAGAGTTTCATAGATGAGCCCAGCCACAAACCCAGATATCTCAAAAAGGATCAAGGGCAGGTGAGGTGATTTGTCAACTTGGGTAAGTATGAATTGATCTGTTCTCACACAATAGTCAAACAAACTTCCCCTAAACACTAAGCCAGCAAGTTGGACCCCTCCACACCCTTGCTAATAATGTATACCAACTCCACGATTGCACCACAGTGGGGAAATGAGCCATACCCTAATCCTTATTGTGCCCTCATACTGCACATTAGAACCCCTGTCCCATTCTAGTTTCCATCTTTTGAGAGGGAACAAGCAGCATATATATACACACACACACTTATGCGAGCACACACACCACACACAGATAATTAATCTGAGGGCTGAGGCTGAATGATGACTTAGTACTACAAGAGGATTAAGGCACAGGGTGTGTTTGTTTTTAATATCAGAGAATTAAGAAATATGGGCGAAAGTAGGGTTTCCAGTGCCAAATGCCAAGCAGCCCCCACACTGAGTGATGTGTGCGAGGGGAGTGGAAATTCTTGCAGGTGTAGTGATGAATGTAGGTAGATAAGCAGTTTATAGCTGGAAAAAGGTGACTGCCTTGCTGAAGTTTATCAAAAAGGATGTGAAAGAGTTGAAATCTTAAGAGAGGTCAAGACTTCAAGATGTTCTCTAAGTTCGGTACGCCAAAGAGTATAACTGTATAGTGACCAATTGTTATTGTAATGTTACGTAGACATGACTTATTTGGCTCAATATATAGAGTAAGCCATAATGTTCTTCATCTCACATTGCTGCAGTCATAACCTGTGGGTAGTCCGCTGTCCTCGGTCGGCCCGAATACCAAAGTGTTAGGCTGGCGTCGGTCATGGTCGCTCAGATCTGACGTTAGTACGCCGTGGTACTAAAGCGCATGACCGAAGTCATATCCTCAGTCTTGCCGCATGGTCCGAAGCAGAAGCAGCGTTTGCAAGTGCCGTTCGGCGTCCTGAAATTTTCGTATTCTGAGTTTCAGACCGAAGACCAAGTTGGGCTAAGTACCCCGTTGGGGAATATTTTTGTCTTTTCTTGCCTCAGTTAATTCCGGATGTCAGAAAAAGTGAATAATTGTATTTCTTGTGGGAAACGGATACCTCATAGGGATTACCACTCTCTCTGTATTCCTTGCTTGGGGCCTGAGCACGACGTAGTCGGGTGTCGCTTTTGTGTTAAATTTAATAAGCGCACCATTAAACGTAGGTTAGATTGTGCTAGGCTTGTCTTCGGTAAGCGGTGTAATTACAATATGCCGTTGGATCCTCCGACGCCCGCTACCGCTAAGAAGCGTAAGGACAAATCGTTAAAGTCCAAGCAGGATGAGTCGTCCGTTCCGGACGCCGGTTCTTTAGAAACTACGGTGGAATCTATGGATCCAGCCGAGGTTTCAGCTGAGTCTCAGGGGGAGCCTTTAATTTTGCAAGATGTGGCCTCTCAGGAGTCGGGTCAGGCTGAGGGGGCCTCTCAGGTTGCTGTACTCCCTTCTTTACATAAGGTGGTTAGGCCTTCTCCCTCTGTCTCTAAGGTACCTTCCAAGGTCAGGCCTGGTTTGTCTTCCTCTGGCGTCAGTCCTAGTTCTGCAGGTTCTGTGCCTAAAAAACACATGCTTAAAATGGCAGAAGATTTGATTACCATGATCAGAGGTTCTATGCCCCCTCCAGATAAGAGGCCTAGGGTGGAGCCAGAGGTGGAAGGATTGGAACATTCTTCAGATTACTCAGAGTCTTCGGCTGAAGGCATTCAGGATTTTCCCCCTTATTCTGATTCAGACGCAGAGGATTCTAGTCTTTCTGCTTCCCCTCCAGAGGATTTTTCTTTTTCAGAAACCCTGCATTCTATGAGGGAGCATTTTAAATGGGAAGGTCAGAATTTCTCAGATTCCCGAAAGAGGCTTAAGGAATTTTTGTTTTTACCACAACATAGGCCCTTGGCTATACCTCCTGTTTTGGATGTTGTTCAGGATGTTTTCTCTGAGGCTTCCCTTAATCCAGACTCTTTGCCTCCTGCCCCGGTTAAGCCAGACAGGTATTACAGAGTGCCAGAGGCTCATAAATATTTGTATAAGAGCCCAAGGGCTGACCCAGAAACTATTAGCCAGGGACCTAAGGGTGTCAAGGCTTCTGTTGTAAAGAATCCAGTTCCTATGGATAAAGATTCAAGAGCTTTGGATAGGTGGGGTAAAAAAGTGTATACCTCTTCCACTCTTGCAATGAGGGCTTTAAATTGCCAGTTTCATATGCTGAAGTACCAGATTTTTCTCCTTAGTCAGTTAAAATCCAAGGTAGATGCTTTAGCAGAGGGCATAGAGTGTAAGGAATTACAGGATTTGGTTCATGCCTCTGATCAGGTGGGTAAGCATTCTTTGCAGTGTGGTTTTGATGCTTTACAGGCTTCTTCCAGGGTGGCTGCCACTGGATCAGTTATTCGTAGGCACGCCTGGCTTAAGGATCAGAACTTGTCAGAGCATGTTAAAGCTCGAATTTTGGATGCTCCCCTTCAGTCTGAAGTTTTGTTTGGTTCTCCTGTGGAGTCAGTCTTGAAGAAAATGGAAGACAAAGCTAAGTCTATGCAGACTGTTAAGGATTTTTTACAGGTGCAGCCCCCTAAGTTTAGCAGAAATTGGCCTACTTAGGGATGGGCTTACCCTTCTTCTGATTTACAGTCTAGGGGCAGATCTAGACATGGTAGGGGCAGAGCTCATGCACAGGGTTCTTTCAGGCCTAGGACGTGGAGTTCCCCTGCACAGTCTACCGGTGAAGGCAGGGGCCAGTCCTTTCGTAAACAGACCCAATGACCTACATCTTCAGCTGCCCAATCCTTCCTGTCTGGCAGCTCCTCTGGGAGGAAAGTTGGCACTTTTCAGGCAAAATTGGCTTTTAGTCACCCAGGACAAATGGGTGTTGGACATTATAAATCGAGGCTACAAGTTTTATTTCCACACATTGCCTCCTTTCAAAGGCATGCCAGACGTTCCTCCTCAGCAAAAGGTGGAGGCTCTCAAACAGATTTCTTTACTTCTACAAATGGGGGCTATCCAGCAGGTCCCTCCGTCAGAAGTGGGCCTAGGATTTTATTCTCGCCTGTTTCTTGTACCAAAGAAAGGAAACACTTGGAGGCCAATTCTGGATTTGTCTATTCTCAACACATACCTGGACATTCCAAAATTCAAAATGTTGACTTTGCAACAACTTCTGCCTCTGCTAGGCAAAGATCACTGGATGGTAACTCTGGATCTCAAAGAGGCCTATCTCCATATTCCTATCAGGCCCAGCTGCAGGAGATTCCTGCGTTTTGGGGCTGGGACTTTACATTATCAGTTCTCTGCATTGCCCTTTGCCTTATCTACTGTGCCCAGGGTGTTCACAAAGGTTCTGGCTCTGGTGATAGCCTTCTTAAGGTTAAGAGGAATACAAATGTATCCTTATTTGGACGATTGCCTGATTCTTGCTCAAGACAGAGACAAGCTACTTCACCATCTACAGTATGTTATGGCAGTGTTAAGGTGCCTAGGGTATTCTGTGAACGAAATAAAGTCCAGTCTAGTACCCTCTCAGGACATGTGCTTTCTGGGTGTGAGACTGAATACAGTCACTCAGATGGCGTTTTTGATCCCGGACAAACAAAGAAATCTTACCCTTTACTTCCAACAATTGTCTCTACGGACCAGGCTGACTGCAAGGACAGTCCTTCAAGCCTTGGGGTTCATGGCATCTTGTATTCTGGCGCTTCCCAATGCCAAACTGCATATGAGGAAGCTGCAATGGTATCTAAAAAGTGTATGGACTCAACACTGCCACGATTTGGACACTGTCATTCAGATAATACCTTGCATTCAAAAGGAATTTTTGTGGTGGGCTCAGGAATGTCACCTAAACAAGGGACTCTCTGTGACCCGACCAGAGGCGAGTCAGATCTTAACGACAGATGCCTCAGACAAGGCTTGGGGAGCACACTTCAATGTAAAATGGGTTCAAGACATGTGGCCTGCCAGACTTCAACATTTGCATATCAACATGAAGGAGATGTTAGCAGTCCAATTTGCATTGATGGCTTTCAAGGATCTACTTCACCCAGGACAAGTGTTGATTCAAACAGACAACACAACTGTCATGTGGTACATCAACAAGCAAGGGGGAACCCATTTGTACACTCTTTGCAGGCAGGCTATGATTTTGTGGGAGACTGCTCTCAGTTTGCACCTTACTCTTCAGGCAAGGTTTCTGCCAGGAGCACAGAACTCCTTAGCGGATGTTTTGAGCAGACAGATGGTGGATCCCCACGAGTGGAAATTGGATCCTCATGTATTTCGACAGTTGACAGTGATTTGGGGGACTCCAGACATAGATCTGTTCGCTTCTCCACTAAATTTCCAGCTGCCAAAGTTTTGCACAAAGATGTTTCATCCAAAAGCTTGGAAAGTGGATGCTCTATCATTCATTTGGAACAATCTTCACATCTATGCCTTTCCTCCTCTGCCTCTCCTTCCCAAGGTGCTCTTGAAGGTCAGACAGGACAAGCCCTCCATGATTCTAATAGCCCCAGATTGGCCACGTCAGCACTGGTACCCTCTGCTGAGGAGTTTAGTACGGGAGCCTCCTTGGCCTTTGCCATCAATTCCACATCTTTTGTCCCAGGCAGGCAGTCATTTCCTCAATGTCAGGATACAGTCCCTGCATCTGACAGCCTGGCATATTCTGTTCTAGACCCTGGAGGGTCGCAGCTTCCTCAACAAGTTTTGAATGTTATTTTGGAGGCCAGACGGCCTAGTACAAGGAATGTTTATGCTGATAAATGGAGGAGATTTTTTCTTTGGAGCAAAGCAAAGAGCTTTGATGTTTCAGTACCTAATTTGAATGTTTCACTTCAGTATCTTACAGAATTACTAGACAAAGGTTTGTCTTTCTCCTCTGTAAAAGTTCATGCTGCAGCCATTTCTGCTCACTATGACTGTGACCCACCATTATTCTCTCACCCTTTGTTTAAGCAATTTCTTAGAGGGGCAAAGAACATAAGACCCCCGCGTAGAGCTCCTACTCCTTCCTGGGATCTCAATTTTGTGTTGGAAAAACTCACTTTACCTCCTTTTGAACCTGCAGCTACATCTGAGTTGAAGTTTTTGTCTTGGAAGACTGCTTTTTTGTTGGCCATTACGTCTGCTAGAAGGGTATCTGAATTACAGGCTCTAATGGCAGTTGAACCCTTCCTGATTTTTCATAAGGATAGGGTATCTCTGCGTACTAACCCTACTTTTATGCCTAAAGTTGTTTCAAATGTGGCCTTGAACCAATCTATTCATTTGCCTACATTTTATGCTGATCCCCAAAATAAAGGGGAGAAAATTTTGCACTCTTTGGATATTCACAGGCTGTTGCGTTATTATTTGAGCAGAACTAAAGGGTTCAGACAGTCTCAACAGTTGTTTGTTTCTTTTGCTTTGTGCTCTCAGGTGAAACCTGTTTCTAAACAAACTATTTCTAAGTGGATTGGCCATTGTATTGCTTTTTGTTATTCTCATCATGGTAAGGAGATTCCGGCTGGAATCAGACCTCATTCCACTAGGGCTACTGCCACTTCTACTGCTTTTTTAAGGGGTGTAGCTACTAAAGATATTTTGGAGGCAGCTACTTGGAGTTCGGTGCACACTTTTTCTAAACATTACCATCTCCCTCTTTATTCCAAATCTAGGGCTGGGTTTGCCACTGCAGTTTTACAGGGCATGTTAGCAGCTCCCAATGCTTTTTAATTTTGCCAACCTCCCTTTACCTTTGCTTTGGGATTCTACCCACAGGTTATGACTGCAGCAATGTGAGATGAAGAACATAGTACAGTTTTGTACCTACCATAAATGTAGATGTTCGAAGATCCACATTGCTGCAGTCCAATTTACCCTCCCTCCTTCCCCACTGTAGTTTGGGGTGGTTGTGTGGTTTGGGTTGTAAATTTTGTTTGTACATGGGTGGTTGGATGTTTTTCTGTTTTTTGGCTATAGCCTTTCTTTTTAGGGCCTTCTGACATCTGGGGCAAGAAAGACTGAGGATATGACGTCGGTCATGCGCTTTAGTACCACGGCGTACTAACGTCAGATCTGAGCGACCATGACCGACGCCAGCCTAACACTTTGGTATTCGGGCCGACCGAGGACAGCGGACTACCCACAGGTTATGACTGCAGCAATGTCGATCTTTGAACATCTACATTTATGGTAGGTACAAAACTGTACTTTTTATTACTGCATGACCTCATCTGGGTTGATATGGTTGCTTTTGGAGGTTTTGAGAGAGAAGCCAGGAAAGTGGATCTGAAATTTTAAAAGCCTAAGAATATTTAGTTTGTTTTAAGGAAGTGAGCAATTGCAGTATGTTTCCACAGAATGATATATATGCCAGTGGATACAGAGATAATGAGAAAAGAATGGATATAAAATGTACTGCATGTGTTAAGAATAGCAGGATAGATGCTATCCTTTCATGGACTTGTGCAAAAAGAAAGTTTCTTAGTAGCTGTTCAGTATTACTGGGGGAGAGTTGTTTATTAAAATTCAACTAATAAATACAAAAAAAAAATCAAAACATCACTAAAAATTCAAGTGTCTGGTAACTGGACAATATGTGTAGATCATGTTCTTCAGGAAAATGGACAAAACTATGATGTTCTTCAGGAAAATGGACAAAACTATGATGTTCCACAGTTTAAGTGCTTCTTATTATTTTGCAGCTTATAGTGGAGCATATCTGGTTCCCTAGGACTGCAGAGGACAGAGCCACCACCATGCAGGCATTTTATGATATTGCAAATTTCTCCTACAGTTTTGGGTGCCATTGGTTAACCAAACATAGTCATCAAGACCTACCTGGTAGGCAAGGACTGTGCTGCATCAACAGGAAGGGATTCCACTTCCTTAGATATCAGATTGTCTGTTGTGTACAGCACATTATTTATAATGTACCCATGTACACCCGATGCATTATTTATAATGTACCCAAAACGCCTGGTGCTTTCAGACCCAGTTGGCAACCTTGTTTTTACCATCTGGTAGACACCCTCTAAATCACTTTCAAAAGAATCTCCTACCTTAAAGAAGCTATCCTGAACACTGTGCCCACAAACCATCTATCTGGAATCAAAACCACCTTTGACTACGGTTAAGACCTATACTGTATTATAATACATACTGTTTTCTGCTGACCTGGGTCTAAAGGCACCTCTAGACTGTCCCCCATAGTAATCTGGCTCCCTCTATTTTCTTAAATAAAACTAGCTGCCCCTAGCTTCCTGTATTAGAAATACTTACTGAACCTAACTCTGAACATTCTACTTTCACACTGCTCTCCCTCACCTAGCCCTGAAATTGTGTTGTGCATCCCTATTCAGTAGCACAGAAATACCCTGCTAGAGCACAAAACACAGTCTAAACACTGCCCTTACCTTAGTACCAAGTGCAGATTATATCAAAACTGACACACTCTGTTAAAAACTCAGTCAACTATTCAGTTTAAAATCTAGTTTACATGTTGTCTTTTGGCTTTAACTGGTTAGGGGTCGCCACAGCGGAACTCCGGTCCGCTAATGAGTGGCAGTAGATTTTCATGAATGCCAAGGTTCCAGCTCGACGTCCAACCTTCAACGAAGGCATGCCCATTTACGCATGTTTTTTGAATGCCCACCCAACCACGGGGAGGACATGCAGACTCCACACAGAATGCACTCCAGCCGAGAATCTAACAGGAGAACCTCTTGCTGTGAGGCAACAACGCTACCGCTGCACCACCGCGGATAACCAAAATCTAGTTTACATATAAGCATCTATTTAGCACTACTTACATAACATAGGATGCACTTGAAGTCCGTGTTAGCCCTGCTCCAATGAACATTCTACTTTCACACAGCTCTCCCTCACCTAGCCCTGAAATTGTATTCTGCATCCCTATCCTGTAGCACAGAAATACTCTGCTAGAGCAAAAAACAGTCTAAACAATGCCCTTACCTTGGTACTAAGTACAGATTATATCAAAACTGACACACACTCTGTTAAAAACTCAGTCAAATATTCAGTTTAAAATCTAGTTTACATACAAGCATCGATTTAACACTACTTGCATAACATAGCTTACGGATACACTTGAAGTCAGCGTTAGCCCTGCTCCAATGAACATTCTGCTTTCACACTGCTCTCCCTCACCTAGCCCTGAAATTGTATTCTGCATCCCTATTCTGTAGCACAGAAATACCCTGCTAGAGCACGAAACACACCCTGGGATTCATGAAGCTCGGCGCAAGGATGGCGTTAGCCTTGCGCCGACCGTGCAGCGTAGATATGGCACAGCAGCACCACATGCATATTAATGAAGGTGCGCTGCCATAACGGCCACGTGCATAGGAAATGGTATGAGTGCAGGGGCATGTCCAAGCGCTCCATGGAGGCATGATCATGTCCGCTGCATACGTACAACCTAAAATGCTGACTAGTACAGCCTGCCTCTAATAGTAATCACTCCTGTCATTGTCCGTGGATACAGAAATGTATGCAAAGCATACAAGACATCATTGCGAACACCACAATAAAGTAAACACAAAGGCACGTAGCTGAGTCCCCGTCCCTCGAACAAAGATATTTAAAACCCCGTGCCAGTATTCCATTATAGTGTCGCTAGTTATACCAAGTGGAAGCAAAATGCATCATGTTAGCGCACAGCCAATTGCCAAGCCTAGCTCAATGGTTTGGGTTACCACCTGTCCCACATTGTGAGAGACAGTCCCCCTCTATGCAGGTGTGTTCATACCAAATTCATAATAAATGTGAAATGTCCTGCGACAGTAGGACATAATTGTGTCCCATATGTTATGAAATAGTCCCATACAGTATGTATGTCCATATATAAAATACCCATATGTTACAAGAAACAGAATAAGCAAGTAAACGAAACGGAATAAGCAACTACACTGCTACAACAATAAAAGCTTATATGTAGGCTTGAAACTAAAGTACTATCCTTTGTAATGACTGTGGGTATGTGTTGGCCTGTAAACTCAGATGTGTGCCACGAAAATGTCCCATCCAGGTCATATGAAAAGGTGGCAACCCTACCAATGGTCAGAGCATTCGCCTAATATCTGCCCATTTGTGGTCCAAGTCATCCTTGCCAGGACGGCCCATAGATGAACGGGTATTACCCGGGTCTACCTACCATGTCATGAAAGATAAATATTTGCGAGTACCTATGTGCATGAAGTACAGCATGTGGATGATCTGAAATGTTAGTGTAGACCTCAGCCATATTGGTCCCAGAGATATGTAGTGTACTCAATGTGTTCTGTTGACTGTGCCATGGGCCATCAACTAGAGAAGGGATGAATGTTGATTGTGGAATAGGGGGCTGGGGGCTGGGGGGTGACGGGTAATGTAATAATTCACCAAGGGGAGACTGGGTTGGATGCACAATAGGTGAACTGGAGGTCTATGAGGGAGCGGTGGGTGAATCAGGAAGATAACCAAAGAACAAATATACACATCCGCAATACAATCCCACAAACATGTGAACATTAAAATGTGCAATACACAGGTACAGAAACATTACCAGCACATACCCACATAATGGTCTGGCCTGAACTGAGCCATCTAACCCCAACACACCTGGATACATAATTGAATACCCATCATCCCCTTCACAGCACACCACCCCCCTTCCTGAACCTCCACCAAAGCCAGCCATACTCGGGCTGCTAGATAGGCGTGGCCATATCTGCACATAGTGACCCCTACCCATATTTAGTAGGCAGTCTCACCCTAGGCATTCTTAGGATTGTAAACTATATATCCCTTGCATGTATAACCCTACCATTCAGCCGTAAAGCAAAGATGGTCATCGGTCCCCACAATTTTTGGATATCCCTCATGGGATATGTATCTGTTCTAAACATTAGACTTGGTGTCACGACATGATGTCCAGTCCTGTATACATCTGGCCACAAGTTGTATGAGCAGTAGTTGTCCACAAGACTGCTAAGCCTCCAGCCAGTCCTGCAGACCCTACGACCCGGGATTAAACACCTGACCGTGATGCACGTCTCCCCACATGCATTATTGGGAATATATACCTTACACATTCGCATGGTAGCAGTCGGATATAGGGTGCTTAAGGCGCTGTAAAGCAGACATAAGTAAGGTTACCACCTGCCCCACCTTGTGAGGGATAGTCCCTTTTTGGGTAGTGTCCAGACCAAATATAATGCAATGGCAAATGTCCTGTGACTGTAGGAAATATGTCCCATATTTCATGTAACAGTTGCATAAAACAGTTATTTATGTAAAATACTCAGTTACAAGAAACGGATGATGCAAACAAACCACTACAAGAATAAGCGTTCATTTAGGCAAATAAGTAAAGTTCTACCCTTTGTACTGACCGTGGGTATGTGTCTGCCTGTAAAGTCTGATGTGTCCCGAAAATGCTCCATTTTGGCCATATGAAAAGGTGGCAACCAGAGACGTAAGCGTATATGCATGACGATAGGTGGCGGTGATTCAACGGTATGGGAAATGTAAATGAGCATGTAGGTGTATATGCTTGTGTATGTACAAACCGATATATACACACACACAAAAATATGTTGATATGAAGAATGAACATAGTCACAATATAGGAAATCATCGTAATAGTGCTGTTCTATATCAGGATGGTTATAGGTGAGCACACCTCTGCATCCCCAACCACAGGTAGGACACTAAAAGTGGAACGAACGATCTCCCCTTGCTAAGTCTGACTTTCAACTAGGTACAGGGCAGTCCCGGTCCCTAGTCGGACAAGCCTAAACTCAGAAGACCATATGAACATCCTGACAATCCAACACATGTATGTGCCAGGACTATAGGCTGTAGAGGTCTGAATATCCTCGAGTCAACATGCGGCACAAGTCCAGAGCAGTAGGGAATGATGCATGTGTAGTAGTGGTTTTTTTTCCCAGCAGGTAAACGGATGCCTGCTGTGTAAGTGAAGTGATGAGGAGTGTATTCGGGTAACTATGCACCATGGGTATAAATATAAATGAGGCAGAACACCAATAGTGTAGTGGTTAGAGCATCCGCCTAATGAAAAGGCATTCACGGTTCAAGGTCGACAATAGCACATATTTTCCTTGTGGAATGAATGTTGCTTTGCTGTAAAGCCGACATTTAAACATGTAAAGGTAAATGTGTGTATCACATGGGACGATTAGCCAGATCCTTTCAATCAAAGTGGTATTGTCATAATGTATAAGGCATAAATAAGCGACAGTTAACATATGTAATGCACAGTAAGCATAGGCAAGTGTGCCTGCATGGGTGTAAGCAGCTCCCAGCATAAGAAATGTATCTTTGTATGTACAGATGTAATATATATATATGTATATGTATATATATGTATATGTATATATATGTATATATATATATATATATACATATATATACATATACATATACACACACACACACATGTGTATAGATATATATCTGCATACATGAGAAATATATATATATATATATATATATATATATATATATATATATATATATAAATATATAAGAATGGACGTTGTAACAGTAAAGCATACACAAGGGATGTGAAGGGAATCGAGAGCAATGTTGGTATTAAGTGCTTTCAGCGTATGTCATAAAAAGCTGCCCAGGAGTGAACAGAGCACCGCTACTCACACCACAGACAGGGTATTACCAGTGGGAGTAACATAGTTGAAATGCTAGGTGTACTTCACACACACAGACGGAATGTAGTCCCATGCTGGGACCTCCAAAAATTGGAAAGCACAAATGACCATATTCCATAACCCCAGGAAAGGCACATATGTGCAAATATACATGGCGGGAGACCCTCTGAATACACAAGGCAGGACAGAATGTGTAGGGCCCCAAAAGCTCTGGAGAGGGAAATGTGTAAAGGTGTGGCATGTTTGCGATAAGTGGATAATGGATGTTACGTATGTAAATTTAACACTGTTGGGGGTGGAGGAACTATGGGTATGCAATTATGGATCCAGGCGTGCCAGGGTTGGATGGGCCAGTTCTAAGGGACCACCCCGTGGAGGTCAGCTAGGTCATAATAGGTATATATGCATATTCACATGCAGACAACAATATATGTTGAAGTACGAATTCTGTAACACATGCATTCCATTTGTTGACAAATAGGAATGTGCCCATACAAACATCGACAGTACATGGAATAATAGGTTGTGCAGAAGAGGGATGGGTCGAATCACACTATCACATTCCAATTACCATCGGTAATCCATACATGAACATATAGCAACATCTGTCCGCTGTATAACGTGCTACCTACCGATTACAAGATAACTGGAGTTTGTCGGCATTATGATGAATAAGGCACTAGTATGCTGGTGAAGCTTATAAACACCATTACGCATGTGTAAGTGCGTATGAGCAGGGAATGTATTTGCACACTGATGTACATATATATGTATATAATAAATGACAGCAAAATATGAATATACATGTATGAATACATATGCAGTTATGTCTGTATATATTAATGTAAATATATATGTTACAGAAAATATACACATGTATATACCTAGGTTATGTTACAACAGTTATGGGTAACATGTTTAGACCGGGCATATGTTGGTGAAAGGTCCACTCAGCAAATGTCTACTTATCGCCCCCCCCCCCAGCTAGGCCGGTGAGACATAGACACGCAATAAAGGTAAATACAACACTGCTTCTCAGACCACCGGCAGGAAACTGCCAGTGGGAGAGATCTACAAGGTCTACACTTTAAACATGGACAGCGGCGGCCCTTGCGGGACACCAACAATTTGGTACCTTCAACCAATGGGAGAACACCATTATGACCAGGATGTAGCTGTCCACAGAACAGTAGGTTGTGCAAGCCTGATAACACATGGGTTGACGCAACGTATGACATGTCCCGACACTGGGAGAGTGGGCATTGTGTAGGGGTGTGTTCATATCCCACCTGCATCCACCTGCGCCCACAGTAAGGATGAGTGCTGTAGAGTAGTGGTAGGTGGGGTAACTATGGGTATGCATTTATGGGGCTAGGCGTGCAGGTGTTGACTGGCATACACGTATTAGGACTGCCCCATTGGTGTAAGTAATATTCAGATGTGGGTATAGCAGATGCTCATACCTCCCAAACTGTAAGAGCACATCTACTGGACAGTCCGTAAACCATTGGGGGAATACATAGGCACCATATCATTGAATTATTCCTGATTACCAGGGACGTCCATGATTACGAATCAGAATCTTAATACAGTCTCAACTAAACTATCCTAGAACTAGTGATATTAGCAGGAAATGTGGCAGAATACACGTAATGAATAATGACAACATGTAAGTCATAAACTGCATGCACCTCAGACAATGTGTATGAATGGATATGTGCTCTTTGTCCGTCAATGTGTCAGGTTAATAGCACCAACCTTCTAAATGTGTCCCTGAGGTCATTATGCAGTGTCCCTGATTCAGTGTTTATTCTTCCACATTCGTATGAGAGGTCTGATAGTGAGAGAGCACATGTTCCGCAGACTACCTTAGAAGATTGATAGAATAATAGGTTTGGGGTTACCACCTGTCCACCTTTGCGAGGGACACTCCCCTGTGGGCAGTTGTGTCCTGCATAATTGTAATTAAGGCAAATGTCCTGTAATTTAGGGCAAAGGCTATCGATATTGTCTGTAGTAATAGCGTAAAACAATTATGTTCCTCTGAAACACCTAAATGTTATAAGTAACAGTATAAGCAACTATAATGCTACAAGAGTAACCTTTTATTTAGGCAAAAGAGTGAAGTACACCCCTTTCTACTGGCTGTGTTGTCCTGCAAAGTCTGGTGTCTCTACATACAGGTCCTATAGGGTTGCCACCTTCCCAAATGGCCAGAGTGGGACATGTTCTGTAGAAATGTCAGACATTCCAGGACTAAACATACCTAAAGCTGTGCATAGTACAGGATTACACTTATTTGCACAAATAAAAGCTTAATCTAGTTGCATTTGAATTGCTTATGCTACTTCACATAACATATAGAAGTGTCATATATAAAATAACTGTATGCAGTTATTAATGAAATGTAGAAT
The DNA here is from genome assembly GCF_019279795.1 of Protopterus annectens. Lineage (NCBI taxonomy): Eukaryota > Metazoa > Chordata > Ceratodontiformes > Protopteridae > Protopterus > Protopterus annectens. Next base: position 1,590,128,649 of record NC_056744.1, read on the forward strand.
ATAATAATGTCCTGTAATCTGGACATGTGCTATGTCTTGATTATTTTCGCACTGTCCGTCGCAGTGGGACAGGTGGTAACCCTAAAGTCCTACCTTGGCCAATTGAGAAGGTGGCAAACCTATAATAGGTATGTGGTAGCATGACCCGTCTGGATGTGGCTACCACAACCCAACTACTCATTTGTAATGCAGGATCTCTGTTCCCATGTATCAGCCAGATAGGAGCAGAGTATGCGGAACACAAATTTGATTAATTTACTGGACAGACCTCTGATTCCGTACAGTCAAACGCCATGCTGTCGCCTAATGGGCAGCCATTCCCGATACTGTAGTCATGTAATCCGATGTGATAGGCATTACAAGGTGGGAGCAGATTGTAATAGGAACACACAGTTATGAATGATTCACCGGACAGGCCGCTGATTCTGTACTGTCAAACGCCATGCGGTTGCCTAATGGGCAGCCATTCCCGATACTGTACTCAAGAGTGGCCTTAGGTCAACTGGTGCCCTAGGCAGAGGGCACAACGGCACCCTCCACAGCACCAACTAGTGCCCCCATCGTGGTCTACCTACACCAAATAAATACTGGTAAAGTGCACCCACTAAAGTGGTGCCCTAGGCGGCTGCTTAGTTGGCCTATGCCTAAGGCAGGCTATGACTGTAGTCATGTAGTCCGATGTGATGGGCATCACAAGGTATGCCTAAGAGGAACGCATGAATATGAATGATTCTCCGGTGCCAATTCCGTACAGACGAACGCCATGCCGTCACCTAATAGGCAGCTGTTTCCAATACTGTATTCATGTATTCTGATGTAATAGGCATCACAAGGTGGGAGCACATTGTATGAGGTACACACAAATATGATTGTGTCACTGGACATGCCGCTGATTTCATGCAGTCGAACGCAATGCTGTCGCCTAATGGGTGGCCAATCCCGATACTGAAGTCATGTAGTATGATGCAATAGGCATCATAAGGTAATATTGTGGTCTTCGCTCACACCCAGGGGTGTGAATGACAGATGCAAGCACCAATGCCAGTGCATTAGCAAGTGCGGGATCGAGCGCGTGTAAGCGTGTTTGGCTACCAGTATGCGAGTGTTGCATTGGTTAAGCAATGTAGAGGCTAATAGAGCATAAGAGGCTGTAACCAGAGGATATCATACAGCAGTCATTCAACAGTATAGGAATGTATCCGATCATGTAGATGTACATGTGAGTGTTTATGTCCAGGATATAGGTACATAGACATGTAGAGATGTATCAGGGACATGCCATGTGGCAACAAAGCATTACAAACAATTGAAACTGGAAACACCAGTGACGCCTGTATTATGTAGTGGTCTCGCTCTGTGATCACAAGACTCCCTCAGACAGGCAATAGTTGTACATTGTCCGTATAAATCACTCTGTGCATGTAATGTACATTAACACAACAGTACCTGTCCAATCATTGTGTGAACAGTACTCCTGAAATGTGCTGTGCAACATCATCATGATAAAGGTAAATGGGGTAACCATAGAGGGACCAGTAGTGTTTTGTGTACAATGGGGTCATCGTCCTCACATGTACCTGAACCATGTAGGAGTGATGTGCATACCAGGACTGTGAGCTTGAGGGACAGTGGTGAGGATAACAGTAGTATGTTATAATGCAAATTACAGGGGTTTCATGTGTCCAGTGGGCACGTGTGTGTAATGGACATCTATGTATAGGGCAGATGGTGTCCTAGGAGCTGAATGGCCTTGTGTCCATAGAAGAGAGTCATATGTTGGAAGTGTAGGTATGGCCATGGAGGATAGGTAGGAGCACAAATGACAGCATACAGGGTTGGTATATGACACGTGGGGGGGTACACCCTAGATTGGAATGGATTTTTGGCATTCAAAAGCCCATGGGAACAGTGGGACGGAGGTCTCCAGTCATGGGCAACTGCCACTGCACCTACACAGCTGCAAAGGAGGCAGTGCTGGGAAGCATCACCCTGCAAATTTGAAACTCCGCCCTTGAACTAGCGTATTTAGCTTTGTAACCCCTTAGGGAGCCACCTACGCAACATTTCCGGGACCGCACTACAGCAGATATGTACCTGTCTGGTCTCGCTCCCAAGGGGGACATGCTCCATCCAGAAGATGTTTCAGAGCCAACAAAGGTTGATGTTAATGGTGGGCCCCAGATGTGCTAGTGCCTGGTGCCATGGTCAGCTGAAGTGGGACAGGAGGATCTGCCGGGACCTACCAACCTATTCGGCCTATGGTGTTGCATTTTAAACCCATATATGGCTTAGTGATAGACAACAGCATACAGGATTACCTACGACAGTATGCATAGGCATCACCAGCAGCCCAACACAACAGATGGTATACATTTGCAAGAGGGAGCACAACACATGCATATATACCGCATGGCAACTGTACAATGTGTAGTAGATGTGTGACAGCTATGAACAGTTGCCCATTATTGGCTTGTCAATGGGAATCCCACACAGTCAGTCATACCACTGTCTCGTGACACATGTCCAGTCAGGGATGCAATGGCAGTAATGCATCTCTATCATCATGTACTGTCTGCAATCCCCACACCATGCTTCTGCTGTGCACAGAAGTGTGTTCAGTGTGTAACACAGGAAACAAATGGTTGCACACTGACCTGTTCACAGATGACCTTACAGATGGGGCTCCCTCATGAATAGAGTACTGTCATGTCTGTATTTTAACATGCAGAATAGCCATTACCACACATGTTAACAGGCAGTAGTCTCAATGCAGCATAGCTACACCTACATGCTGTAGTTGTGTGGCACATCACCCTCCTGTCATTAGGCTATTTCCCACTGTTGAAAATGATTGAGGTACATCCAGATATCATCTATGATGCTGTCAGAACATCACATCCAGGTACCACTCACAGCGACGGTCATGGCCAGATAATGTTTCCCTAGATATTGTACTGTGTTTGTCATGTGGATGGCTATGGGAACACCATCACAGCTGTACCACATGCAATCAGCTAGAGGAGGACTGCAATAGGTGCAGAGGCCATCACCTGACCCTTTCCATCTGTTACAATACACATGCTGCTGTGCAGGTGTACACCTTCACATCCACCAGTATGTGTGTGTGCAGGACGGGCAATGTACACCAGGGAAAGGCTTGGAGACTTAACCATGATCTGCCACATGCTGAATAGTACAGGGGCAAACCCCTGACTACTCATTACTGTTACATGTGCCACAGAGGTGGCATGGTGCAGTGCTGTAAACATATGCTTAGGTGAGTGAGTGCCATCTGCAACAGATATAGTAGACATACATTAGGTGTGGCACATGTCAGTCCACGTGAACGGATGCCATTGTCACCACAACCACACTCTAATGGGCACGCATTGACACCTTTGCCAGGGCTGCAAATACACTAAGTTTGCCATGCCGCAGTAATGCACAGGACCATATGCACTGCAGGGGATGTCTGGAGGTTCTATGGGCTAGGCCATGTGAAAGTGCTTGACAACTGTTGGTATGCCAACAAGGTTTGTACTGGGAATGACTGTGGTTTGGAGCATCACAATCCACAAGCACACACAGGGTGCCAGTACTGTCATGCAAGTATGCATTGCTCCATGGGTGTGTAGTGTTTGGCTGTGCAAGATGGCTGTGCAAGGCTGAGTGAGGGGTATTCCTTGCCATTGCATCACCCGACAATGGTGTGCAGTGCAGGGGTGTAGTGTCTGCAATGTCCCACACAGATGGGTACTGCAATATCTGGCCTGACATCCTGGTTACCAATGTGTAGGTCCATAGCTTTGTAATGCATGCCATGTCTGTTTGATAGTCCTTCACATGGACATTGCCTGGGATGTGTGTCTCACAATACTGTACAGTGACATGTACAGGGGTACCTGGTTTGGCAGACATATGTAGTGTACACAGCCTGTTATACCCCGATATGCCAATACTGGCTTGCTGTGGCAAAACCTGCTTATAGTGAGCAGGTTGGCCCTGCACATGCATGGATAGAATGGACAGGTGTCCTGTGGTATCAGTGGCATGGGTCCATACAGGGCACATGTGTACAGCATTGTCTGGCCTTAGTGGATCACATATGATGGCACCACATATGTTGCAGCCATTCAGTGTGGAACATAGTGAAAGCACAATGTCTGCATATATGTGCCTATTGTACCGCTGTACAGGGTGCCATGTCCTCTACGATAACGCTATGCCTACTATCTGTCCTCAATGTGCATGTTACTAGCAACATAGTGGGATATCCTAGGCAAGGTTGTATGTGCATGGCACATTTACTGGGTACTAGTAGGGCTGCATACTTAGTTCACCAGCCCTTTTCCCAGATGTATGGGTATGGCTTGCCAACACAGTGCCATGGCTGACAGCTGTACTCCTCGTGAGGTGGCCAATGTGTCATAAGATGGATACTGTATAGGAAAACTACAAAACCCACTCCCAAACATGTCCAGTGGTAAGACTATCACGGCCACCTCTACACAGGCTCTGACAGACAAACACACACTTGCCATGTCCTGTATACAAACCCCTCCCCATATCACACTGCAGCAACACGCATTTAGGGGACGCGCTACAGTGAATACTATAAAGCACTGTACTTGTCTCATGCAGGCAGACACACACACACACACACACACACACACACACACTTGGCATGCCTGGGATTAGAACACAGACCTAACTACTTTACTACGCTACAGCATTACGCAGTTACAGAACATGCTACTGAGATTACTGGGACACAGCACTCCCAGAGGTGTATTTGTAGATGGGTGACCTCATCGGCCTTGCTAACAGTGGGTATAAGAAATCTGTGGAGAGTGAGCAGTATAAGGTTATTACTCTGTCCTCAGGCAAATGGGGACAGACACACACGCATGTCACTGCCAGGTACGGAACACCTGCCTATTTACAGATTACTATTACAATACTACATACATATGAATCATGCCACATGGACTACACATGTCAAGGCTGTCATTATCACCATCTGGGAATGCGGACATCAACAGGGATGCTGACAGTTAAGATGTACATACCTGTGAACCTGTGTTTAAAGTATGAATCCATCCTGACCTGTGGTATGCCCATCTGTGGAATGGACGACTACTACCACTCTACGGGGTTACAATGGCCATGCCCATATGCAGAGGCACATAACCAACACAAGGTGTCACTGGGCATGCTCACACACTTAGTAGCACAGGGCTGTTCGGAATGCACCAAGTGTATGAGCATGCCCAGTATATCCTTGTGTAGATGGACACAGTACATTCTGAACAGCCCTGTGATACTGTGTATCCATCTACACAAGGATATACTGGGCATGCTCATACACTTAGTAGCACAGGGGGCATGCTCACACACTTAGTAGCACAGGGCTGGTCGGAATGCAATACTGTGTGTCCATCTACACAAGGATATACTGGACATGGTCATACTCCTAGAAGCACAGGGCTGACTGGGATACACTCTGATGCTAAAGACGAAGGGCTACATTGGCCATGCTATTACAGGTAGACGTAAAGAACACATTGTAATGGGCTCTGGTGTTAGTAGTTGTCATTGTTAGTGGGAACGCTGCTCTACATATATTTGACACCGGTCTTTTACACATCAGCTGTCATTCTGGGATGACCTGGCAGACAGTAGGCAGGCCTTTGTCACATATCACATGCATCCATGATACAAGGGAGTGTGGATATTACCCAAGTCACATTCGCCCACACAGTGCCATTCAAAGGCAAATGTCCTAAACACAGGTTAACTCCCATACACCTACAGGACAACTGCATTGTTTTCTTATGCTAACCAGTGCTAGATGTGTAGCATCCATATTCACAGCTGGCCACTGTAGATCCAACAATGGGGTGTACTGACATCTGTGCTGTGAGGAAAACCTGGCTGATTTCTCTAGTGCACAATAGCACTACCACCATATATCTCAGAACCAGATATGTGGGCCATAACACAGGTATGGACCGCTCCAGGTGGTGTATCCACATACATAAAGGCCACTCATGTACTGACAGGTCCCCCCATGAAAGGCATCACAGATGAGCCATGTGCGCAGGACAGTGTCACATGCTGCATTCTAGGTTGTAAACTGCAGACACCACCATGCCCTCGGACCACCAACACAACCATACATTTATGACAGACTAGTACACCACCATGTGACCCTTGACCTGTGTACTGTACTAAGCTCTAAATCAACTGTAGACGATACACATGTACTGACACAATTGCATCATGTGTTATGCAATGCAATGATACCACTGTCTATGACCAGGTCAGCTGTACACATACTAGGGGCCCGCTGTACTTTCCACCATTAGCAGATGTCTGTTGCTGTACACTAGTACACACCCTCATGAATGGATATGACATACATGTACCTGCACTGAGTATGTACATGCCACACACACAACATACCTGTAAATAGCATAGCTGTTGTAGTCCTTTGTGCAAACAGGTGGCTACAACCATTACACACATGCACATGGAATGTAGGTCCATGGCTGCTGAATGCTAACAGTAAATAAGGTGTGATATCAATGTTGACAGAGGTAACATCCCCTCAGTACTGGTCACCCATCATATCATACAACAGTCCATGTGTCATGTATGTCATTACACATATCCACCAATGGCAATACCTACAAACATGACAAATTGTCAGGATTGTAGGACATACACACCTGTACACATAGTGTTGTGCATTCAGATAACATGCGTATGCAGTTGCTGATGTATGCAGGTGGCATGTATCCTAGTACATCATGCAGCTGCAATGTAGCCTCAACATTGCCAACTGTATATGGTGATATGCTGAATGTACAGAAAGATGTACCACAGGTATGGACAGATGTGTTGAAATAACTAAGTGGCGGGGCATCTTTGCAGATGGATGTTTGCTGTGGACAGCTCACAGGAGTGTCACAAGCAGTCCTACAATACCCCTGTGTAACCGGTAAGCAATGGTTTTGTTAAATGAAGGATATAACACACAACTTAGAGGTCAGGGTGATGATGAAGGTAAATCACTTGACACCTGTTAATAGATATGACGTCCCTAGTGCATATATCAGCACTGTTGGCACAGGAAGCGTCAGTACAGTTTGTAATGCATGCAATACTGCTGTATGTCTGACATACATAACATGAGCTAGGCAGGTCTGAGATTCACAGTACTGGCATGTGTGGTTGCGTGTGTCCATATATGTCACATATTGTGGGCAATGCATCTCAATTGTTACTCACTCATGTACACTAGTGTACACATCTGTACAGACTGTAATGTAGAAAGCAGAACATAGGCAGAGGCATGTATCTCACACACGTGAGGTATGTGTATGTGCATGACATAGGTGTATTAATTACTGAATACCACAGTGTGTGTATGTAGGGTTGACTGGTCCCTGGGGTGAGGATGTATGTTACCATACTGAACTGATAAGACCCCTCCCACCATCCAGGCAATGTATTCAACTATCAGTGTTGATGTCCCCGATCTTAGGCCATGCTGACTACCTGTACATGTGTATTCTCTGTGGCATGTCATGTAGGTGGACAGTACTGTAATGATGATTTGCACATGGGTAGGGGTCCTCATCCCACCAGTAGCAACTGTGTGCGAGTTTGTGTTACTGTGACGGTGAAGCCGTGAGTGTGTGTGTTAGTGTCACTGAATACGTGTGTGTCAATACCCGAGTGTGTGGGTGCAGTTGTGTGTTGGCATCCTGTCATGGGAACGTGTATTAATGATTCCCATTGAGGCATCACACTTCCCACTGGCCTCTACCCTTGTAATCAGCTAGACCACTCTCTTACCTCACCACTCCATGTAACTGTACCTGTGAAGTCACCCTTTATGGATGTCACGTCTGTGGCTACAGCTTAATACACAGCTATCATGCTCTTGGAATGGTAGACATGTTTGTAACATGGGACATTCTCACTGGTATGTGGCAGCTACAGGGTGCATTCTGGTATGTTCATACATACCTGTGAGTAGTCCACATTGACATGCAAACACTGACATCCACTGGCACGTGCAATTAGACCTGAAGAAGGACAGCAGAACATCATGACCAACATGCATTTACTGTTACACAAGACATACTGTTAACAGTATTGTACACCTGTACTACATGGTATATCTGTTACCTGTCAACAGTCCTCAACATTTGTAAACTACACGTATCATCCTAGTCTGTTCACACTGTACATCAGACCATATGAGCATGTCCCTGCACCGATGGTGTGGATGTCAGGGATGCAGCACAGGCATCATCATATGCACAGGGTGTTTGTTTGCCAGAGGCCTAGGCTGCACCATTGGATGACGTGTGCGGGTTTGGTCCTTTGATCTAATTGGACGTGTGTGGATGTTATGCATGTGTGTGTTGCGGTGTCCTACATATGTGTCCTGTGTGTGTGTGTGTATGTCTGCACACAGTTCTCCCATGTGTCTGGACTACACAGGGTATTATTAACAGCTGCAGACTGTACAGGCAAGGTTTTACAGTTCACGGTGTCTGGCCACAGACATGTGACCTGTGCCTGCCAGGGGTTGCACGGGCACTACCTGACAGGTGCAGATTGGGTACTATGTGATGTCACTAGTCAACTGGAACCATGTCCCTGTTGGGACCATCCAAGGCCACATGCATGTGGCCTGCTGTGTCGTGGTGTGGACATCACAGCACCAGATGCACTGCTGCTGCTACCGCAAATATGGGAGCAGGCATGTGAGGTAGCTCATACACGTAGACCTGACACAGGTGATGTAGCAGGCCTACATCCACATGCCCGATGCCTCACTCCTTCCAGATGTTCCAACACAGACCACTCACACGTGGATTGTCATGCCACAGTCAAGGACTCCAACCATGTCAACCAACCGTCTATCCAAAACCTCAGCAATCTCCTGTTGAGCATTTACCATTGCCTGGCTGCTGTTGTTTAAAGAATGGACAGCAGCCCTCTGTAGCCTATGATCTTCTCTGTTGTGCCGTTCAGCACGTGCATTGCCTCTGTTACAACCTGAAACATGCATCTGGTGACACCAGCTGCTGTGCTCTCATGCAGGAGCATGTTGGCCAGAGGTCCTCCTATGAGCAGCACTGGCCACATGCCTGTGTGGGGAACCACCAGTAGTTTGGCTGACACCATGGTGTGCAGGCACACCTTCCATAGCCCCCACACTTTTCTGTTCCAAGCTACCACGCGCCAACTGTCCTTCCTCTATGGCCACTGGTGATGGGGTATGTACAGCTATGGGATCTGTGTGTGGGGATGAGGTGGATATAGATGGAATGGCAACCAATGCCCCTGACAACTCCTGCCTGTGTCCCAATCATATGTTCATCATCACTGCTAGAGTCTGTGGGGACACTAACATCTGATGTACCGCAGGAGGGCAATGCACCTACATCACCTATGAGGGCAGACAAGAACTGTACATTACAATCTATACAATAGACACACACATGCATGTGATATTACAGAAAGCATGCAGCATGCATGTGATACGGCAGACAGCATGCAGCACAGGCAATAATAGTGGTAGTTATCATACATCCCTAGGTTGCACACAACAGCATGCATGTGTAATAGCAGATGGCATGCAAATTACACAATCATAGTAGTGGTTAGCATACATCCCTGTTACACCATGTGGACCAGCACAGGTTAACAGTACACCTGCCTGATGTGTGGCATAAGACCTTGATAATCACATGTAGTATGACATGTGATCTGCTGACATGTGCAATGACATGCATACATGTTTAACACAATGGTGTCCTGTCAAATATACAGTGGGGCAATAGTGTACCAATTCAGTGTTGACTGTCCACCCTACAGATATACTGCAAATTTAGCTGATGTGCATGGCCATTGTAGGGAATCATGAGGAGTCTCTAGTGCTGTACAGTGCAAGTTACAGACAGGGTTCATAGCCATAACTATGTTCAGATACAATACATATATACTGTGGAAGGTGACCCACGTCACTGAGGTGTATACACACTAAACCATGATGTGGAAGTTATGACACAGGTCACTGATGGGTATACGGATGACACCCCTGCACATCTGCAACCATATTGCTGCAGCCCGGCAACTATGGCCAGACATGGTGAACATTTCCGGTACACTATGTCCCACATGACATCTGTGTACCACACACGCACACACACACATGAGGAGCTAGTATGGCATTTATGTCCATCACCAGCAATGGGAATGTACTTTATATGTGGCCTGATGTGGATACTGTACAGGTGACTGCTATCATGTTGCAACACTCTCAAGATGTTCAACAGATCTTATGTGGTAGATTGATGTTACGCCTACACAAGATGTGCACAGGCTTGTAGGATGTCTAGTGTTTCACATCTACATTATGACCATTATACAAATGCCATGGCCGAACCATGTGTAGCCATTGTACGACAGGGTGTACACACAAGCACAACACATCTACTGTGTGTTGCTCCATGTCTCTGGCCATCCTTCATGGCCATGTGTGTACATGTGTTGTCCAAATTATTGTGATGGGCATCTATTTCACGTCTGTGTTGTCCCATATGACATATATGCTCCACTGACAACAGGGTTATATGGATAAAGGGTGGTATGTGGGATATGTTTTCAGGTTAGGTAGGCAGAGTAGCAGCCAGGCCAATAGATGTCATGGACATGTCAAGATAGCACATCACGTTGTGTGACATTCATAGCAGGGCTATGATCTACACCGGTGAAACCTGTGTGCTGGCCATACTCCAGCCCACTGTGTAGTACTGTTTGTATTCACCACATGTGTAGATCAGATCTGTTGTACTTTCCTAAAGTGAGCAGCACCTCCACCATTGTATGCACAGCTGTCAACACATCAGGCAATAAAGTTTGTGAGGATTCATGTCGGTGAGATGCATTGCAGGTCCGACCTGTATATTGTGACAGGACCATACATTGTGTACATGTTGTGAATGGCCACATGGCAGATAGATTTGTGCATTATAGTTCCTAATAATTAACACTCACTTGCAATGGGCTGCTGTCACAGCGGAACACCAGAGGTACCTAAATAGGAGTAACAGCAGTATGAGCATAATCCACCCCTGTATAAAGGCTACAGAGAGCAATGTGCATAACACATACACCAGTACATTAGACTATACTATGGTGTATGCACGTGTGCATATGCAGAGTAGCATACTATGGTATGTGGCATGTGTGTATACATGCCTTTCATATGATGTCACATTGCATATTGTACAGTGACTGCAGCTATATGGAATATAGTTGTTATAGGTGCAGTACTGACTTACCAGGCAACTCCAGGCTCAGTGCTTGAGAGATACCCACCTCCACAATATCGGCTAATTGGCTAAGGCTTGTGGATGTGATTCTGCAGGTTTCCCCAGGTAGGCCAGTAGCTCCTCGGTACATGAGTGAGGGCTGGGTTGGTGGTCCACCACCTGTTGCACCTTGTTCCCTGGCAATTGCATTCACACACTGTTTCGCCCATCTAATGAGGTCTGTACAGTGTCTGCACACCTGCTTGTATGTGTGGTTGTGGCCATCCACATCATTAACCCTCCTGCAAAGTTCCATCCACAGGGCATCCCGCTGCTGTGCATCCTGTGGCACATGGCTGAACAGGATGTCGTGATTGTTGAGTAGGTATGGGATGAGGGCCTCATCCTCCAAGCATGTAAAAGGGGGAACCAAATGTAGAACCACAGACCAAGAAGCAAATAAGATATCCGCCACGGAATCCAGACACAAAACGGAAGTTGTTTCAAAATGTAAAAATCTTTTATTCCAAACGAAAACAAGAAGAGTATCCACAAGCGCTTTCACTTGGATGTTCCAAGCTTTATCAAGTGTAAAAGGGGGAAGCCTTGCATGCGGCATACCTGGAAGACATGATGGAGACAGGTCACAGTACCTCAGAGACATACAGAGCTACAGCTGAACATACATGTGTATCACATTAATTCAGTTTAAATAGTTGTATTTGCAAACCTACATGACACTGATGTGTTTGTGTCACACACGTGACACTCAATGTTGAGTGGTTATTATCACCATATATGTTTGTCACCTGATTACATTGTTCATACTCCATGTGGTTGCTGTCTTGATGTGGGCATGTCTGTTTGCCTGTACTGGTGTTCCTACCTATCAGCCCATGGCTGGATGTGTCCACATTAATGCAGTTGATTTTGATGCAGTGTATATGTCACATATAAGGACTTACTGCCTTAACAGACATGACCTGTGACCCTGCAGACATGCTCACATAAGGTTTTACATGTATGTGTTCTGCCATATACATCTACATGGCACTATACAGCGATTCAACATCCTGCCATGCATCATCTGTGTTGCACATGTGATACTGTCTAGCCAGATGGTGTTTGCAGGGATGGATATCAACTATAGCATGGGCAGTCAACTAGTGGGCTATATGCCATGGGACATGTATGCATCTAGGATGAAAGGTTACCTGGTAGTAGCTGACAGGTGGGTCTGTGGGAACAGGTGGAGCAGTGCCACATTACTGATCCACAGGGTTAATAATACATATACCATGCGGTCATCGCACCATGTCTGAGAGGGGAGCGATGTGCAGCTTTGCCGGACAGGAATGCATAGTATGGCAGGACTATGTCAAGTGTCTGGGACAAGGATCTGTCCAGCATGTGGTAGGTGGATGTCCATGAAGTATGTGTTCGAGGATAAGTACGTGTAGCATGTCCGACATCACTGGGATCGACATGGATTTATTCAGGGCATGCATCATGCTACATAGTGGAGATTGGGAAGGCTGGTGTAGGCCATCTGCACATGGCCAATACCCCTTAAAGGAAATATGTGATCTAATATGGGTCACTTGAGTGTTCTGTATAGCTGAACAATGATCTCTATATTCATGAATGGCACCCTATCATTATTAGAGTTGCCACATATGACTCCCTGACAGGTGTGGTGACGTAGCTATCACAGGAAAGACAACTGCCCAGCTGCATCCCTCACACACGTGTCCATTATGTTGACCGCTGCCTAGGTGGTAGTTCATGGGTACAGGGTTATTAACATAGGGGTGACAATGCGAGTCAGCTATTGCTCCTAGGTCATAGTCATTCACATACTTCAATAGGCAGATGCCTTCTGTTTTTCTGACAGGTATGGACTACAATGAGGGAAAATAGAATTCATTAACCCTGACATACTGTAGCTGCCACTGGTGTGATGATCACATATTATTCAGACGTCTTCTGTAGTGTTGGTTCTGCCAGCAGTCCTGTTGCAAAATACTCCTGTGACATAGGAATGTACAACTAGTATACCGAGTGTAGGTGGTACACAGTATGGGTGATGATGTCCTATGATCTGGCAAGGTTATGATATGCAGTGTGACATCAACCATACTGTCATCTACATCTGTACTGCTGACATCACTTATGTGATCAAGGTTCATGGCCTTCCAGACCAGACTCAGCAGGTTAGTAGTGCAGTACTTCCCATTATCGGTGGTGTCTCCCCCTTTGTGGGTTGTGATACCTGTTGGTGTGCACCATTCTGTGTGCACACAATCTGACATGGAGCTATGTTTTACATGTGTACGTGGAGAACATCTTGTTTTGCCATATGTGTATGATACAACATGTGATGTGGGCAGGTCCCATGCAGACTGAGTGCAGCTTGTACCTGCATAGTTGTGGGTACAGAGGACCTGTGGTGTACATGGATATATGCTTGTGTACCTGTTAGGGGGAGGGGGTCTGTGTGTTTATATTATCCAAGACCCTATCTGGATTGCTTATTCATGATAAGCACTTGTTCAGGACTTGTAAGCACTGTGTAAGCTAATAATTACTATAGCACTCAATCTTCCACATCACCTACAGGTAAGGGTGAACAGATTTTGTACATACTTTTCTCACTTGCATAGAGTAATGTAGTTCTTGTATGCACTTTCCTCACTTATCTAGGTGAATGTAGTTCTCTATACAGGCATGTCCAAGAGTCAACTTCCAGTGCTCTCACCTGTCTATCTGATGAATCTGGACATCTTGAGGCAATGTACACATTGCCTCATGTACACAGACAAGCCTCTCCACCTACCACCCAAAACTACAACCTGTGAGAGATGCACTCATCTAACCAAACTGGAGGTAAAGGTCTCTCCAACCAAACCTGACCCTGACAGTCATGTGGAGAAGGTACACAGTCACACAACACCACACTCATCACATAAGTCTCACTGAATCTACCCCACTATTCACTGGGAAAACTACTTGTGTACCAACACATTAGCTCAACGGTTTCTGAAATTCATAAACAATGCCCTGACTCAACACATCCACACACCCACAGGGCAACAATATCCTAGACCTAGTCATTACCAACCTGAGTGATTGGTGCTCCACAAGTGAAGCCAACTCCCTGTTAGTCTGATCAGACCATGTGCTGAACACTGTTGATATCCACATCCCGCACCTACACCCCATTAAGGGAACCACAGTATAATATATCTAGAAGGCCAACTACATGCTTCTTAAGACAGACGTGGTGGACATCGACACCCATGCAGATGGACAGTACTGTTACAACTGCTGAATCCTACACTAATGCACTCTATAAGCACTTACAGGAGTGCATGGCTTGTGCTATCCCAAACAGAACCAGGACGCTATACTCATAATTAACTAAACAAATCTGGTGGTCCCCTGCCATAAACATATTGTACCACAGGAGGAAGACACTGTTGCAAACAAGAGTACAATACCATGTGTGGAGGAGATCCCAGGCCAGCCTCAGTAAGAATGTGAGATCCCTTATATGATCCTCCAAAGCTAGCTACAAAACACAACTAATACCAACAACAACCACAAAGCATTCTATAGCTATGTCACATATCTCGATGTCAACAACCAGATCTGCCCTGAGTTACAGCACAAAGGCACGAACATTACAGAAACAACTGGTATTGGCAACATCCTGGCAGATCCCCCTCAAAGCTGCACACTCTAAAGGCAATATCAAAGCATCCATGGGGACCGGGCAACATCCCAGGGTACGTTTTACACAAACTTCAGATCGTACTGTCTCCTCACCTATGCACCATGTTCAATAATAGCCTCACATCGGGCATAGTTCCCCCTGAATGGCGCACAGCAACAGTTATCCCACTCCACAAAGGTGGCGCCACAATGGACCATGGGACCTATTTCCCTATAGGCCTGACTAGCCTGATCTGCAAGGCTATGGTGCACATCATGGATCACTGTCACAGAGACATTGGTACCTCCCAACCTTTGACCTCTCCCTGTTTGGCATTGTTAAGGCCAGACCATGTCTCCTAAACCTGGTGGACTTCTTAGAGTTACCAAGGCATTAGATGAGGGTAAGGAGGTCCACACAGCCTACCTAGATCTCTCATAGGCTTTCAACACCATTCTTCCTTCTGGTATTATCAACATACACATCTGCCTGAACATTAACCCCTTCATCATGTGACGGTTTGCAAAGTGGCTCACAGACAGAACCCACACAGTAGGAGTTGCATGCCCTAGGTCCAGCTGTATACCAGTTGCAACTGGCGTCCCCCAGGGATCAGTTCTAGGACCCCTCATGTTCAGTATATACTTGTCTGATGTACAGACAAGCACAGTAGGGCTTTCCCTGAAAAGGTTTGTAGACAAACTAGGGGGCATAATTGTTTCCCCAGCTGTTAAGACACCCTCTGGAAGGGTTGCACTGAGACGGAGACCTGGTGTTAATATCATGGCGTCAAGCTGAATGCCTAAAAGTGCATAGTCATCCCCTTTGGATATAACTAATTACCTGCAGACTACCACATAGCTGCTAGCTGCTAGTCCCCTACATACAGAAAAGGTAATACGGGATCCGGAAACACCAGTAGATGGAAATCTCTCCTTCGATACCCATAATGACAAGGTGGTTAGAATATCCTTCTACATGGCCTCCCTAATCTGTAATGGGTTTGCATCCAGATCAGAGGGGCCATTGTGACTCTAGGCATGTCATATTAGACCCATTAAAGGGTACAACACCGCATTTGGGATATACCTTGCAAGACAACTGCAACAGCTTGGAAGACCACACCAAGGGGATTACTGACCTCAAACAGATGACCTATGCAGCCCAACCTACGAAACTCCAGCTGTACTCAGTTGTATACCGCATACTCACAGGTGATTTCTGCTTGACATACAAGGCCCATGTCCAGCCCTGTATTGCTGGATATGCTCCACCTAAACAGAAGCCCCTGAGAGCCACATGCTCTAGGGATATACGCCTAACCACAACGATGAGTAGGACGTGCTGGACGGATAGATTCCTGACCCGGCCACTCCCTATGCTTTGGAACGTGATTCCAATGTATATCAGGCAGGGTCCCTCATGAGCAATCAAGGGAAACCATTCAGAGGCACAGGGGAACCAACCTATGGGGGTGGCGAAAGACAACACACTCTAGCTAGGCTTGTAGATATCCTTGGTAAGGCAGCCTAGTACCTACCTTTGCACATATTACATGTCTCATGTGCATGGATAGTTAAATAGCTCTTCCATTTTACTTTGCTATCACGCTGATAAACTTTCGGCTCACTAAAAGACATATGTATCCTGTTGTTGTTTATTGTAAATGCCAATTGACATAACTAATGTTTGCCTTCAATTACAGTAATGCTATGTAGCTTGTAATACATATCTGCCTACAATACTGTACATTACACAGTTATTGGCACAATATCCCACAATGCAAAACATACTTGCACAGTAGCCCAACCTTCCACAAGTTATTCTTTGTATTACACCCATACATATGGCTACAGTTACAATATATCAACATATACTATCCACTGTTATAGCACATACTTGTTGGACCAGCCCTGCCACGGACGGATGGTGGAGTATTTCTGTTCAAAGCCCTTATATAGCATCCATTGTGGTGTATGCGGTGTTTGCCTTGTGATCTACAGCAGTACACACAAATACTACAAGCGTTACTATGCTCAACAATACATCACTACAAGATAACGGTTTCCACTATATAGATTGCGTGCACTTTAAATACTATAGAATGGTACTACATACACAGACATACTGACTGTTCTACATACCTTATTAGTAACCCGAGGTGCCGTTAACTGTTGATTCAATCATTTTCGGTTTATGTTTCAATGTTCTTTGTAACATTCCGCTGGTATATACGGATGGTTTGAATGTGTGATAACACATCCTTTTCTAGTTACATATCAGTAACGTGGTATCCTGTCCACCAATTGCTGTTCCAAAGTAGTTAATTGGATGCACATCAGCTGTGCAGCTACTCCATTAGCGGATACCATGGCAACAGTGGTGTATAAGTGAGTACTCCTTTAGGGCATTGTCCGTTTGCCTTACTTTCGAGGGAGATGGCCTAGATGTGTTGTTGCGATATATTTCAACAGCTATATGGAGAGACACAGATATATTGGCTTCATGACTCCTGTGGACTGTATGTAATGGCTAGATGATTTTGTTCTACATGTGAGTACAGCTGTTATATTTCATAACAATGCTACTTATGCAGGGTTTGTTTGTACCTGATACTTCTGCAGATGTTTAAGTCTGGCAAGGATGTTTGGCCAGCTCAAGGCCATATGGCTATGCATGAACTGTTATGTGGTGTACAGTGTACTCACCAGACATCATTGATTTGGTGTACAAGTGTAGCATACTGTGCTGTTACTCACTAATTGCTAACACATCCCAGCGTACGCACAACCCTCTGAAACAGGATTAGTGCAAACAAACCCTATTACATCAGCAGCTGTTCCATTGTATAACAACAGCTATTTCACATAGGGCCATGTTAGTGCATCTCTGACAAGGTATGTTAAGGTTTCTGCAGATGTACAGTGTGTGAATGATTTGTGATGTTATTACAGTTTGTATTGTAATATGTTTGAGTGTGGGGGTGATGTTGGTGGGTGTGCTTAGCAGATGCAGGTGTGTAGGAACTGCTTTTATACATAATCGCTATGTGCGTGAGGGTTCATTCCCTATTTGATCACCTATCCTTTTGTGGACTAATACAATGGTAATTGAAGGCTGATTCATTAAGGCACTGTTATGTGGTTCCTGTATAGCATGCAGGTGATGATGATTCTTGAATCCCTTCGGTAATACATCTGAATGTAATAACGTGTTGCTGCATGATAGCTGTGTATTTCTGTCATAGGTATTTGCAGTCATCGTAGTTGTTGGTGACTGACCCTCTTTGGCTAGGGTTGCCACCTTTTCATATGTCCATAGTGGGTCCTTTTCGGGACACACATCTGATTTTACAGGCCGACACAAACCCACGGTCCGTACAAGGGATCCTTTCTTGCCTAATTATAAGCCTATTCTTGTAGCAGTTTAGTTGCTTATCCTGTTTCCTGTACCATGTAGGTATTTTAGATACAGAAATAACTATTGTATGCAACTATTACAGCACATATGGGTCATAATTATGTCCTACAATCCCAGGACATTTGCCACATTTAATATATTTGGTCAGGACATAACCGCCCAAAGAGTGAGTGTCCCTCGCAAAGTGGAACAGGTGGTAACACTGTCATTGGCTCATGTCCATAGCACATATTTGTAATAATGTATAGGCATATACTCTCCATATCCTTTGTTTATAAAGGTTGGTAGTGGCGGAATGTGTGATTGCTGTGGTCTATGTTATACACATATGTGAACACTTCAGCTGCTGTATACGGGAGACCTACAGAATCCCGAAACCACAGTGTTCTGATGCACACAGTACTGGGACGAGACTTCCATACCCCACATTACCGACATTGGCAGTAACTCATGAAGGTAACACGAACATGGAACACACATGCACACTGCTACCCAACACATCCAAACCATCCTACACTACATATGAGCAAGTGGCCAAGCCCCCCTACACCCCCCATGTAGGTGTCTGTGACCACCACACCACCCCCTACTTTGATATTTTACATCCTAGGTCATGCAAACAGACACACAAAGCTAACCCACAACCACACATTACAGTTCCCCAAGAACACACCACACACAGAACACACACACACTACAGCCCTAAGAAACACACGCACACACAGTAACCAACCCAAACCGCAACACCAGAAGCACTGACTAACTGTCCATTAACATCGTGAGATTACACCTCGCGCATTTGGTGTTTCGGTACTGTGTTCATTCGGACCTTAAGCCTCGGGATTCTGTGCATCTGTATGTAAATCAGTCGGTATGTGGTAGGTATCCCATTTATATGTACCTCCATGGTTATGTAGATGTTGTTAACCTATCTATATATCTACATATGTATATCCCCATATATTGACATATCTCTCTGTCTCTGTATATGATGTATATGTATATATATATATATATATATATATATATATATGTATATGTATATATATATATATATATATATATATATATATATATATATATAAAAATAACCTACACCTTTCATTGTGTATATGCTGGTTTGTCCTATTTCAACACATTCCTACCTTTTGTGTTTTATCCGGTCAGTATACACGACTGCCATTGGTACATCTCAGGTAGCTTAGTGGTATGTTATTGTGATGAATGTGTACATGGTTGCGTGTTCTAATCCTGGAAGTGATATCTTACCCCTCAGAGCAGGCATTGGTAGTGCAAGGGTGATTAACGCACATTTCAGCGGTTGTGTGTTCCACATGTTTATTATTCTGTGGAGAACTACCTATATATGCAAGCTGTGTTTAAGGTATACTATGTAACATGTACACATCTGTGAAGATTCCTGTCAGGGATACTCCCCATTATTTGGAATTACATCCCTGATTACATTATACAAAAACCCTCATTGACACTCCAGGAAATCCTTGCAGAGTGGGTGGTGAACAGCAGCTACACCCCAGGGATTCCGCAAGTGGCTCTGCTGTACAGAGGGACAGTTAGTTGATTGATGGGGTGGCGACAGCAGACACGTTTTGCCTATGCTTATGAGTGGCCCTGGCAGTTGGGCATGTACCTACCTATGTATCTATGAACCTGTACATACAGTATGGACACATGCTGATAGCTTAATTTACTGTTCAGGTATTGACTTACCTTGTGCCAATGGTGGTTGTGTGTACAATAGTTGAGGGCTACCTATGTAGGATGCACACAGTAGACCACCTATACATCCGGTCCCATGGATGCTGTGTTTTTTGCCTTGGAGAGAGCAGTTCTCACCTGGGCGTTGGAGATGTTTGGGGGGCTACAATCCTCTGGTATAGATATCTCTCCTTTAGTGGAGGGGAAGTTTGCACTGAACCTGTCAGCCAGTATGTTGGCAATGTGTGTAGGTTCAGTAATCTTCACATCATTTTGAACTAATTCTGAGCATATCTGGGAGTTTCCTCCTAGGTTTCTAACATAGCTAAAGAAGGCCTTATGATTGTCTTTTGAGTCCTTGGCGATTTTTCTCTCAAAATTTGCCTTGGATGATTTTATGAGAGCTCTTAGTTTTTTACTTATAATCATCAAAGGTGTCTTACCTTTCAAGGATTTTGCTCTATCTTGTAGTAGCTTCCTCCTTTTGTTATAGAGCTTGTTTATGGCTGGGGTCCACCAGACTGGACGCTTGCCTTTGGTACAAAGAGTCTTAGTTTTGTTTGGGATTGCCTGATCCATGCAGTCCTGTAGGTGCTGGTAGAAGGCATTTGTAAGTGATTCAGCGGTTTGAGTAATGTTTACCACTGGCTCAGGGGCCTTAAAGGAGACCACACTAGTTTTTAGAAGTGTGAAGTCGGCTTTTGAGAAGTTTTCACTGTGGTCTTTTTATTTCAGGTGGGGTGGGATGAGGACCTCCAGCTAGATTAGTTTATGATATGATCTCACTAGTGAGGGGTATACTTCCGATGTTGAACATTGTGATTCCATGTTCGTGATGATGAGATCAAGTATGTTTTCTCCTCTTGTGGGGATGGTGACTAGTTGTTCCATGGCATTTGAGTTTATGAACTCCAGGAACCTTTGGGCTAGAGTGTTTGGGCTTGAGAAGTGTTCCCAGTCTATATTAGGGTAGTTGAAGTCACCTAGTATGATGGTGTTTGGAGATACATTTATCCCCTCCAATGTTTTCAGGAAGGCCATGTGAGGTTCCTGAGTTTGAGAGGGTGGCCTGTAACATGCTACAAATTGCAGAGCAGTCTTGCCTATGGTTAATTGCACCTGGATGGTCTCCGATGCATCGTGCGTTGCCACCAACCTTGAGGTGTGGGTGTCCTTTATGAATATGGACACACCCCCTCCTTTCTTGGTGTTGTCCGGATTTTGGGGCCGGAACGCATGATATGAGGTATTGTATTATTCAAACTAAAGGGGTGGCGAAAGCCAAATAACTATGGGCTAGGCTTATAAATGCCCTTGGGCAGATAGCCTAGTATGAACCTATGACAATTTACAGGTGGTCGTGTGTGTGTGCCATCCATGTTTGCTTTGTGTGCAGGTGGAGAAGGGTGTCAGTCCATGAGTGCCTACACTGTCAGTGTGTGTGTGCTATATGTTCCCTCTTTGCAAAGGCATGGGCATACTGGACACGCCTCCGTCTGCCTACTGGGGCTAGCACAGTGTGTTTGTGGTCTGAGTCCCCCTGTGCCTGTGGGTCCCTTGGCAATGGTGGTGGGCTGTGAGGGCCTTCACCATTCTGTCCCTGCTGCAGCTGTTTCCACAGGATCATATTGTGTAGCATGGCACATACTATGAAGATGTGGGCACATGTTCCTGGAGAGTATTGCAAGGCTCCACCAGATATGTCCAAGCAACGGAACCGTGATTTCAGCATCCCAAACATGCGCTCTATGATGACTCTGGTTTCTGCATGTGCTTCATTATGGCATTCTTGCGTGGCTGTGTGCGCATTTCTGATGGGAGTCATCATCCACGGTTCCAGTGCATAGCCAGCATCCCCCACCAGGTGGCCATATGGGATGTCCCCCCTGGCAAATACCTGATACAGCTGTGTGGCATGCCAGATGTGGGAGTTGTGGTAGCTTCCAGGGCAGCCAGCACACACATCCATGATAATGTCCTGGGCATTGCACATGACCTGGCAATTGATGGAGGGAAATCCCTTGCGGTTTATGTAGCGCATACCCTGCTCACTGGGTGGGGATTTGATGTGTATGTGCGTGCAGTCTATTTCACCCAGTACCTCTGGGTAGTCTGCCACACGGTGAAAAAGACGCATATTGCTGGCCAACTCCTCCTGCATTTGGGGGAATTATATGTGCTCACTGGCATGTGATAACATGGCATCCAGGAACTGGTGGAGTACCCTGGATGCTGATGCCTATGAGATCCCCATGATATCCCCAGATGGCCTTTGGAAGGTACCTGTGGCTAGTATTCTCAAGCTTACACATACCTTCATGTCCACTGGGATGGGTTCCCCTCTGTTACTTCTGGCTCTGAGGCATGGCCAGCACAGCTGAACAAGTTGCTGTATGATGTCCCTGTCCACCCTGTAACGGTCTACTATCTCCAGATCATGTAGCCTCTGGTAGGTTACCCTGGGTCTGAACACTCGTCTCCTCCTCCGGTGCCTAAGATGGTTGTCAGCATCATCCTCCAGACCACCATCAGTCTCCAACACATGCTGGTGAATCAAAGCTATGGCAGCCCCTAACATATACATATACATATTAAAAGTTCCCGTCTGTATACACCAATGGTGCAGTGTGTCTGGGAATACACAAGTGTTTGTATGGGGCTTTCACACCTTATACTATTGTGCAGTGGATGATACTGGTGTAATTGGGTGTGTTTGTGCTATTCCAGCTGCAGGGTATCTTAATTATTGGTTTTACAGCAGGTACTGCTATTGTGGGGCCTTTGGTGTTGACTTAGGCTTGTCTGCTGTGATTCATCTATTGCCCTTTACTTCTATTTTCAACCCGATTCACCTCCCATTGTCAGGCATGCATCCAGCTGCCGCCTTTCTTGTTTTGTGCTTCCACAACCCAGGATTGTGTTGGGAAATGTGTTATGTAGCTGATCTACAGCAAGTTTGCTTTGTTCTGCTGTGACAGTTCTCTTTTCTTTGCTGTACGGCACCTCCCCTTTCCTGTTCTGCAGGCAGGTAGCTGCTAGCAGCCTTGTTAGCTGTTGTCTATGGCCCACTGTGAGTTTCTAGGTGTTAATTACTCATTTGTACTCCAATTACCATGCCATTGACTATTATGGGGATATCATGAATTGCATTACATTACAGTTTTATGACATCTAAATATATTTTCCTTATGATCCCGTTTGCAGACCGATGCACTGCGGTTTTACTTTGCATTGGTGTGGCCATGACATTAAATGTTATTTTTTATATGTTGTGCATGTTGTTTTATGCCATTGGCTATATATTAATTTTATATATATATATATAAGTATGGTCTGCTTTCATTGCTTCGATTTTATGTTTGACAATATGAAAACCATTTGTTTTGGTTTATATTTCTACATGCTTACGTTACGCCTGCACAACTTCATGAATCGCTATATGCCTTCATTTGCATGCTACACTGCTGTGCATGGGGTAATTAGCATACATGCATCAGGAGATGCACAGCTCTGGCATACGCTGGTAGTGCATGTGGAAACAGCTCTTATCTGAATTGCTCGATGGCCATATTTGGCGCTAGATCGCTGACGCTACTCTGGCGCATGGCGCAAGCTTCATGAATCCCAGGGACAGCCTAAACACTGCCCTTACTTTAGTACTAAGTACAGATTATATCAAAACTGACAAACACTCTGTTAAAAACTCAGTCAAATATTCAGCTTAAAATCTAGTTTACATATAAGCATCTATTTAACACTACTTACATAACATAGCTTACGGATACACTTGAAGTCAGTGTTAGCCATGCTCCACTCACCCTTGCTGCACTAGAGCTCGTTTTGCACCCCTCCCTGCCCCCAATTTCCACCCACCCCCAGTACCTCTTCATTTATAGGTACTTTACCACGCCCCTATTACAACACCATTCACCCTCACTGTCATACTATTTCCACCCTGCATTACCACCCTATCAGCTTTCAACTAACACAATTTATCCTCCATCCACTCTACTACCTCCATTCTGATCCATTGACTTTACATCTGTTGTGTCATCAAACAATGGACTCCAACCACTTGACTCCTCCCTCATTGTTATACTACTCTTTACTAACCATTCTGCTAGCCACTTGTATACTCACTCTGTATGAAAACCAACAACTTAATGGGTATTAGTTCCCTGCTGGACATACCATCACCCCAGCTTTAGAATATCCCACTTTTAGCCATACCACTAACATTGGGTACAACTCAACATCATTTTCAATCATACAGCATACCATCCCCCTGGCACATTAGCTGTAGATCCAGACACTACCACAAACTTTTAAACAAACTCCTGAGGCTTATCACTGAGGATAGGCCTAGTCTTATACTCAGTGGTGACATTCACCCCAATCCAGGCCCATCCACCACCGATACAATTACCCTCTCGACCTGTAACCCAAGGCACAAAACTATAACCAGTAGACCAACTAACACTCTCCTTGTATGTCATCTTAATATTAGGAGTATTAATAATAAGGTACATGAACTGCATGCCCTCCTGGCTGTCTACTCCCCTGATGTTCTGTGTCTATCTGAGACCTGGTTAAAACCTAACACTACTGACAATGAAGTGCTACCACCTGGGTATAATATACCCAGGCTGGATCGTGATTCCAGGAAAGGGGGAGGGGGTGGCTGTGCTCTCTAAATCTGAGTTGAATGTGACCATAGATGTTATTCAACTACCTCAGATCAATAACTCTGAGATTATTGCCACTAGATTGCAACTTACCAAAAGTAAAAGCATCAACATCTGTATTTATATTCCCCCAGGTAATAATGTAGCCGCACTTGAAGACACGCTTCACTGGCTATCTTGTCACTACCACCAAGAAACACTAATACTAGGAGACTTTAACATTGACTGGGGCTCTTGTTCCAAAGAATCCCCTTCTACCCACATCAACTTGCATGCATTTACACAAACCATTACCACCCCTACCAGGCTAGGTAAACCCAACCAAAAAGATAGCATACTCGACTGGGTACTCATAAATAGTAACTCCCAACTGTACACTGCTGGTACCCTCCCCAATAACCTAAGTGACCATCTTCTCACTTACATAGTTAAGGATAAAGCCGTTACCCCACAACAACCCCTACTCAGAAACGTCAGGAGGAAAAGAAACTTTGACCCTGACAAATTCCATCTGGAACGTAGCTCCTGTAATTGGTTCATGCTAAAACACCTACCCTTAGAGGAGGCAGTTGCCTATTTTAACAACACATTTCTTAGAATTCTTGATCTACATGCACTTGCCCGCTCAAAATGTACAAAAGCAAGAACTGCACCATGGCTATCTAAAGAGACAAGACTAAAACTTACCAGCAGAAACAAACTATGGGATCAATGGCATTCCACAAAAGACCCCCATAATCATGTTAAATATAGGTATGCTAGGAATGAAACAAAAAAAATTATTCTACAGGACAAAAATCAATACTACTGTAATTTACAGACAACCAACCAGGACAATCCTCAAGTTCTGAGCAGGGCTGAACAATCTATTTCACCCTGGTAAAACATCTACACCTATCCCTCCTGCCCCCATTAATAAATCCCCAGAGGAGGTCTCTGACAGTTTTAACCATTTCTTTACTGAAACAATTCAAGCCCTAGCTAGACAATTACCTTCTAGCTCCTCTGCCTCTGATACTACTACCTCTAAAAAACAACTCTCGTTCTCCTTCCATCCAGTGTCCACATCACTTATCCGTAACTTGATCAAAAAATTAAAACCTACCCCACTCTCCGCTGACCAACTCCCCGCTGAGTACTTTCAAAAATCACCTGATGCCATTGCCTATCGAATATCGATACTAATCAATCATACCATAGCAGAAGCTAAAATTCCCACAATCTGGAAAACATCCTACTTAATCCTACTACATAAATGAGGTTCCTCTATGGAATTCTCCAATTATAGAGCTATCCACTTGCAAAGATTATGGAAAAATGTATACAAAACAATTTATGCACCACCTAATCCAAAATCACCTCATGGCGGATACCCAGCATGGTTTTCGTCCATACCATAGCACAACCTCAGCATTAATGGTTTTTGCCAATACCATAAACAATAACCACATATCCTCTGCCATATTTTTCGATCTTTCCAAGGCATTTGACATGGTTGATCACCAACTTCTGGTTCACACCTTGCAAACTTTCCACCTTGACACTAAACCTCTTCTTTGGTATACATCCTACCTTAATGGAAAACAACAGGCTGTCCTATGGCAGACCAAGCTCTCTAATCTATTACCAAATGCCCTTGGAGTACCACAAGGCTCCATATTAGGACCCCTACTGTTTTACATCTTTATTAATGACTTGTATACAGTCATACCAAATGTCATCTGTATCCAGTATGCTAATGACTCCACCCTGATTTGCTCAGCTACTTCTCTCACAGACCTGAGGGTCACTACCCAGTCCACCTTTAATACCATAGAAAATTGTCTCTCTGAATGTAGATTGTTACTAAATCCCAAAAAAACTAAAATGCTGTTACTCTCCAACTCATAGGTCTGCTGCCTTCACCTTTACCATAAATGCAAAAGATGGGACAATAATTTCCCCTGACCCCTCTACAAAATTACTAGGTGTCATTATTGACAATAACCTAAAGTTTGACCTACATGTAAATCAAACAATCAAGAGCATCAATAAAAAACGTGGGTCGCTGTATAAAATAAAAGCCTTCCTATCACCTCCAGCTAAGATGGTTATAGCTCGTTCTCATCTACTCTCAACACTTTTATACGCCTCCCCTCTTCTCTCCAATCTAAACAAATCTGTACTAAATAGACTGTCAACCTGTTACAATCACATTGCCAGGTTTGCCACTGGAATGCCTTTTAAAACACCCCACTGCATCAACCTAAAACAGCATGGGTGGCTAGAACTTCCCAGTCTCATCCAATATAACCTGCTGATTATGGCTAACAAAATCCTCTATAACCCAGACAACACACCAGCCCTTCAAAATATTATCACCCCCCACAACAATCCAAGACTGCTTCGATCCTCGAACAAACTTCTAATTCAGACAATCAAAATCAACAACACCGCTGGATATGCCTTCTTTGCTAATGCTGCAGGCAGAGCCTGAAATTTACTTCCAGGTCATATTACTTTGCTCTCCTCCCTAGGACAATTTAAAACTAAACTCAAACAACATATGGCATTTAACTGGCTTTGCCACTGCAACAAGCCCGGGTAACTCTCAACATGAAAGTGAATAACCCAACTCACTATTTATTGTTAATTTTCTCTTGACTTTAACCAGGTGTATCTCATGTCTGCCTATGTATTCTTTGGTAATACTATTTATGTACTCTTGTTTTACTTGTATTATTGTATCTGATAACTTGGAGCTCATCTCCCCGGGCCTCCACTGAAAATGGACATGGCTCCAGTTGGACTATCCCGGTCAACAAATGTAAAATAACTAAATTAATAAAATGTACCACCTTGGCAGATTTCACGAGTGTCACATTTGACACATGGATGTGTCCAAATCATATTCAAGGTTCCTGCAAGAGGACTTTCCACGGGTCCATCTAGTTTGCAGTTGTAAACACCATCTGAAAAGACAGAGATAAACACACAGGTACCATGTAAGCAAGGAAGAGACCACATCTTATATGCTGTGTGTTGCAGGCAATGCCAGATATGCTGTGCAGCCCTGATCAATGACTTTCATCTAAAACTCCTCAGACTATTCAGGAAATGACCTAGGCCTTAACACTGCACATGCTGAAACACATAATATAGTGGATGGAGTAAAAACAGGAAGGCAAATTAAAGTCCAAGAACTCTGGCAAAGCAAAGGAAGCAAAATAACCCTTTAATATAGTTTATTTGTTGTAAGCGCTTTGCCAGAGTTCTTGGACTTTAATTTGCCTTCCTGTTTTTAGTTCCAGTTGGTTCGTGTGTTGTATTTTTATAGTGGATGGAGTGTCTGACCTATTCTAGGGATGTCTAGTTACATCAGATTTGGCACTCTGTGTGGTATGCTGCAGAACATGGCATTATACAAAGCATTGGACTAACAGGCTAATATCTTTCCAGCATCTTCTATACTAGTTGTTCCAGCAACAGAAGGGTAGGGTGGAAAGTCAGTTAAGTAAAGCATGACTGCAGCAAAACTACAGCTGAGGCAGGAGTAGGAGTAATACTTTGCAGCACTGGCAAAATGACAGCATCTGGGCCACAACTATGGCCTATGATAACCACAGCATAGAATGAACTGATGCATGCATTATCACATCCAATGTATGCAGGACACTGCATGGCCTGGCCATATCGTGCATCAGACTTAACCATGCCCTCATACGTTAGGCGGTAGGCAGAACACAATCATGATCATTTGCAAAGGTGGTTGGGAGAAATACAGTGAGGTGACTGAACACTATGAGACAGGGTAGGATCATAGGAGTTACCAGGAGGACAAAGTGAAAAGTGACTGCAATACTATGGAGACAGGCTAGGATCAAGACAGTTGAACATGGTAGCCATACATTCATGGGATGCTGTCAGATGTCAAGGACCATTTTATCAACTGGTGGGGTCAAGCTGCCATGACTGAACCATTGGTGTCATTCATTGTATTTGACTGATTGTGTCATGGGATTAATGTGGTCCCTGGCAGGAAAGAAGTAGAGTTATGGGATTATGAGCATTCACCCAGACCTGGAGCACTATCTGATGATCCTGATGAGGGGTGTGACCCACAGAAAAGTCTCCAACCATGGGCAGGAAGTGATAGGCTGTGTGCCTGCAACTGAGAGACAGAGTGGGCTGTCTCCCAAATTTACTTACTGTATCCATGGCTGCAGACAGCTCCCTATTATATGTTTGAAGTCCTACAAGTGCAAACATTGCAAGATCAAGACAGTAATATGGAAGAAAAATGGAAGCTTGAAAGGTATGAACGGTCATTGTGCAGAATCACAGTACAGTGGGGATTGGTGTTCACTCCTTTCCCCACTGTAGTGGAATCTCAGAGTTTGTATATATAATTAGCAGAGGTGAGAGGGATGCAGTCCTACTCACATCCCCTGCAAAAAGCAGTTGTGTTTGTAGTTTGTTAGTCGAGCTTCCAGGTTTTTGATATCCCCAGCTTGATCTTGTAAAATTTGTGCTTTTGGAAACTTTGAGCTTATGATAGGGATTCAGCTGCAGACATATGGATCTGCAGCCTGATGAGGCATTCCAGATACAGAGCCAGAGGAATGCTGTCAGCCATGGCATGGACCATGATCATAATAAGCCATGAAAGGCTGTGTTCCCACAGGTAATAGTAAGCGTGTTCCTCCAGTTCTCTAAGCGGTTTGACTCTGGCCAGTCTGTGGTCTACCACCACACATACTGACCCTATCCCATGCATAGATGGAATAGCCTCTGGAGGCAGAATGGATGGTGGTCATATGTCTCAGAGAGGTATTGTTAGAAGCAACAGTTGTTAGAAGCAACAGTTGTTACCAGTGAGATCACAGATATTGTTTGCTCCATATCCATAAACTTCATGTCACTGTACACTTGTTGCATCCTATCTTAGAATACACTGAGTACAGAAATCATCTTCACTGTGGTGTGAGTGGCAGTTGATATTGACTGGATCACTGATCTGCACTGCCCTTCACCTCATAACTTTCTCTACTATGGAAGTTATGCATATGTCAGAGACAGAGCAGAGTTCATTTGCTGTGTGTACAAGAGTCAGAGATAGGGGTCATGAACTATCAAGTACAAGCTGTCTGTAATGCCCTGGTGAGATTGTGTTTTTGGCCTGTACTTCTACAAGAGCATCTGCATGAATTATAGATGTGGGTGAACCCTCCCCATGTATTGTTTAGATGGTGTCGCTGCATCATTAGTGCAAGCCACCTGGCATCAGCCCTATGTTATCCTGTTGTGCAAGACCATCCAACAGTGGAATCTATGAAAGCAGGGACACCACTCTCTTCCCACACATATGCCTTCATGTCCCAGTTGGAATGCATAGTACTACACATTAAGTACTGATGTTACTGTCTTGTTAAGCCCTCCCTATTGTGTTAAGTCTCACATTTGCAGACCAGAGGTATCCAGTTAGACAGCTATGCAGGTAAATCATGGTCAGTCCTGCTCTCCAAAGGTATTGGAGTGCACATTGCTCCTGGGGTCAACAAGTAACACCAGTGGGTGTTCCACCCTGTATATTGCAGTGACCCAGGCCTTGTATTTTGCATGGTGTATCATATGAATGGGTCTGCTTCAGTTTATCAAAGTTTCAAAACTTTGAAATCCATATGGCCGAGACCATATCATCAAAGTTTTGAAACATCTAAAACTGAAGAAATAAATTAAACATAAATTATTAGCTTTATGTTTATGCGGGGGGGGGGGGGCAAACCCCTCTGCACTCCCATGTGGTGGACTGTGCCCCCCCACACCCCCCTGCTAATGAAATATATCAACTCTGAGATCACAGTACAGTGAGGATAATGGTTAATCTCCTGTTCCACACTGTATGCTGATTTCAATTCAAAGGTTTTATGTTTCAAAACTTTGATGATATGGTCTTGGCCACATGGGTTTCAAAGTTTTGAAACTTGGATAAACTAAAGTAGACCTTGTGATGCCCCTGTAATCAAGGAGCCTTAATCCTCACCACTGGCAACAGTGAGGGACGTACACAGTGGGAAGATTACAAGTACTCGCAGAGTAAAGTGCAATTTCCCTTAAGAGCACACAGAGATCACAATCAGTCTAGGGTTGGTTTCTCCCTCTTTCTCCAGATCCCCAGTAAGACTCCCCACTGCCACAGCTATAGGGTTAAGATCTCAGCTGAGGGGTCAAGCCAAGACCTCTAGCACCCTCTCTGTCCAACCAGTACTTCATGCCCCTGTTCAAGTAGCTGACACCCACTCACTTTGAGATTTGATTTATATACAAACAGACACTCCTGGGGAAGGCTGGCACAGGTTCACTAGCTATGCCCCCTTCTGCCTAGACTATAAGGTAGTTATCACTGTCACCAACCCCTACTTATCAGCTACTACCAAGGCCCTTACGAAAGGTGTCCAATCCTACTGTGTAATGTGACTATTATCCAAATGGCAGTTTTGACCAAGCACCAGGCAGCACATACATATGCAAGTACTATAAGAGCTTAAATATGTCTCACAAATATCAGTCACAAAGATAGGTTTAAATATATTTAATAATAAATAGAAGAACAAGACAATACTCAGTTAATCAACATAGCAACTTCAGAGTTCAAAGTCACAGGAAATATTCTAAAACAACATTGCAGGACAGTCTCAGATAAATACAGAAAACATCTAAACTAATCTATATTATATATAATATGTCCTAAATCTTACTTGTAGAACAACACACAGAAGTGCAGATGCTGATGATGAGTGGATGTTTCCAGGTCAAAGACAAAATAAAACATGCAAAGTCTCTCTCTGAGAGCATTCTTAAATCAATAGCACATTTTACTGCTGGGTTAGCCTGGATGACATCACTTTTTGTCACCTGACTTCAGTTCTCAGGTTAAACCAGAAACTAATAGAATTTCACATCCCTGTGTGAGAAATACATCTCTCAGATGTTTATCCAGAACTGTGTAGCTGCTAGGAAGTCATAAAGCAATAAAACACTTTGCATTTTAAACTTAGTAATTACTTTTCTCCAAGACAATAAAAATCTTCTAGCTCTAGACATCGTCTTCTTGCTGCATTGAAACTAACTTTTTTATAGCACATCATAAAGCACTTAATTTCAACTTATTTTCTTGAAGTTTTGTAAGTTAATATTCTATGTTCCAGCAGGGTATGCTGTGGTTACATTTTTAAAGCTCAGTACATAACGTACAGTTCTGTATAAATCATATCAATATTCACAAATGACATAGAATTATTTACAAAATTCCAGCTATCTGGGCTGGCAGTGTCACACCTCATATGAACAAATTTATGTCAAAACGTTTGCGGAGATCTATTACAGCCAGTCATGGAATTTAAGTCCTACACCACTTCCTGCCAAATTTGGTCTTGTTGGCAGCAGCTTTGCCAAGTAGATGCATGCCATTTATGCAGACAGTCTGCAGCAGCATTTCATTTTCCTGAGTGGTGAACATTTAGAGGCATTGCTTTCCTTGGATTGCCATAACAATAAATGTACAGCAATAGGCATTGTTTATATGTTCATAGGTATATACTAGGTTAACAAACCCAAGAGCCTTTTTAAGCCTAACCTTGCATCTCTAATCTTTGACAAGCTCTGGCATCCATGGTTAGTGTAAGCAGGATCTTGGGAGATGAAACATTTACAAGCAGGGTTTCAGGAGATGAAACATTTACAGGTTATGTACATTAGAGTCATATATACCAAACCAGGAATGAATTGCCTGTTCCCCATCCAATTGCCCAAGTTACATTTGAGTTATCTTAGGGAGAAACTCTGCTTCACATGAATGAGGAGCTTGTTCCAGAAAAGGGGTAGTCTCTGGTATACATACCTGTCAATATAACAGGTCCTATTTAGGCAAGGTTATGTCTTTAGAGTGGGTTATTCTGGTGCTGTTTGTTTTGTGAGTATTCAGGAGGTCCACTGGGATTGGGTCTGACAATGCCTTGTACACTAAGCATAGATCTCCCCTCATTAGTCTGTAGGAGACAATACAGGGATAAGGTCTTGAGGTCGTCTGCATAGAACATGTTACTTAACAACCTGTATTTTTACTGAGGAACCTCTGTGGACATTCTAGTTGGATGTGCATGGTTGCATACATACTAAAGGGGGCATTGTGCTCAATGACAGATTTGATGAATTCTGAATACAGTGGAACAGTGATCTCCTTGGACATAAATGTCATATCATTGTTTATAAGTTGCACAACATACAATGATTTGCTCACTGGTGTAGACATTGTCAAAGGCTACATTACTGTCCATGTGTATCCCCAAGTCTTAGGGGTGTGTTGTCAATATGATAGTTATCAGGGTGGCTGTCTTCCTGAAAGATACTATTATGAATTTATTGGCATTTAGTTTTAGTCCATGGCTCTGACACAAGTTATGTCTGGGTCAGCCCTTCCTGGAGAAATCTAATCTGCAAATTTAGTCAGCCAGAGGCTCTTGATATTGGACTTGACTTCATACAAGTAAATGGCAAAAAGGAGCAGACTCAGAACCGATAACTGATGGACTGTGCTTGCGACTGGCCTCTTTGTAGAGGTGGATTCCCCAATTCTGACTTTTTGGGTCCTATCTGTGAGCCAGTTGTCTATCCTTTGTGTGATATAAGGCCACCATATACAATGAAGACATTGTGAAGGACATCATGGTGGGACTTGATGTTCCAGAACCACATGTTGAGGTATGCACAATATGCTAAGGAATGATCATACTTCTACCTATCTTTCAATCCTTTATTTCTTTATGCACATCTTTAGTTGGTGAATTGATGTTGTGCACAGGCTACCTGCCCCCTTCCCCAAGTTCTGTTCTGTACTCATGTTTGCAGGCTCTTACAACTATATAAGTAGCTATGATTCAGCCACACTCATTACAGACTGTATCCATATCTGAGTATGTGGCCTTGGAACATCAATCCCCACCACAATGTCCTTCACAAGGTCTTCACTGTATATGGTGACCTTATATCAACCAAAGGATAACCAGGCATATAGTACTGTACTATGCTTATGTCCTGTGTTTCCATTGATATGGACATGATGTTGGCTACAGGGTAACTCACATTTACCTCAAGGTTTTGTGCTCTTGATGAGGCATTTACCAGGTGAGATTTCTTTCTAAACTCTGTCACTCCTTTATCTCTGTAAAGCTGCAAGACTATAGAATCTGTACTGAAACTGTCATATTATATATTTATATGGCATCAAGTAAGGTAGTAAAAGATGGCAGCACTGCATTTTAACATGCAAACAACAACCAAATAGCATGGCTGTTATGCACTACCCAGAAATTATGGTAGTCATGGTGACCAAAAGGCATGTGACCAGTATGCACATGCATACAGCATGCATATGCCTGTAATGGCCAGTAGCATCACAGAGATATCATAGCACCATGGTGCAGCTCTGTGTTGTGTGACGTGAGCTAGAGTGTGCATCCATGCACACAGGGCTATCTATCATTTTTCTCCTTGAGATAACCTTAGTGTGAGTCCAAAGTTCCAGCATGTTCTGCCACTGTGAGCAGAATACTCTTGTTCTTCTTGTACAGGTACTTCTAGGAGAATCTGCTAGGACACTATGATTGGCAATAAGGAATGCAGATGCTTAGCAATAGCTTTCCTTGATGGTTATTGATGCTACTGGCATCACCCATTATGGAAAGCAGTGATCTGAGGTGGCATCACTCTGACCTGCTTCATGAATGGGAGGCAGAGGTTTATAGAGAGAGAGAGAGAGAAAGCTATCCAGAGGTTTCAAGATGTGCTACAGGGCAAACAATGACTTTTGTAAATAGGTTACAAAATGGTCTTGTGTACAGATGGATGTGAGAAAACACAGGATGTTCACAGAACTAGTGGCCATCAGCACAGTGCTGCAAGGAAATGGGCAATGGTAAGCTAACCAAGGATACTGTTAGTATGTGACAGGATGGGAATTGTCACAGCACAATTGCAATCAGGTAAATGGCCACCACGTAGAGAGAAGTAGACAGACTGTGCTGAGACCTAAGGGTCTTTTAAGGGCCATCATGGACACACACACATGCTCTCTCTCATGGACATATGTAATCCACAGGTATATATGTCATGGGCCTAAGAGGATATCAATAGCTGGAAAAGATCACCACCCTGGAGATGGCTGTATTATCACACATCATACACCCACATAGCAAGTACACCCTGCAACAACATGAAACTGACAAGGCTTTATGCTGCAGGGGCCATAATAGGATACTAGAACAGGAGCGTTAGTCATCATTATGACACAAAATGTCAAGACCAAGGCACAAGACATTAGCAAGCACTGATATACCACAGCAAGAAGACCACCAAAATCAAAATAGTTCACTAAGGTGGAAGACCTCCTAGTATCCTTGTGTGGGGTGGATGAGAGAACTCTCATACCTGGTTGCTGGTTGAATATACAGGTGGGCTGGTGATGACTGCTCCAGTTCCAGCAGGTAAAACATCATGTTAGTACTGGTATTTAACACTTCAATGTACACACCAACCTGAATGTGTGATGATTTATTTATCAGAACATCTGTGTATATCTGTTCTCCAAGTACATTGAGGGCTGTAACTGTGACATCCTGCAGCAAAACATATGTATGTATACCTATACTATTCACATAAATGGCCTATACCACTCTCATACCTCTCAACCTCTTAGAGCAAGAAATCAGGACAAAGCCTGACAAAAGGGGGGACAAAGGCCCAAAAATAGGGAAATATTTTAAATATTGCTCTTATAAACTTAGAAAGTTGCTAGAGTAACAAGGTTTGTTTTAACATACATTTCTGAAGGATTTGAAGTTGGAAACCCAAATGTATGCTGATATTTAATGACTTCAGTCCTCAGATCATCTTGTCATCTTGGTAATTTGCCAGAAAGCCACAAATTTTATGGGGAACAGATCAAAAATAGCCCAGAATCTGGACATTCTGCAAAAATCTGGACATTTAAGAGGTATGACCACCCTATGTACCATGAGATGGAAGGAGGGAGGCACATGTTCTACCACAGCTACTGCAAGCATGTTATCTTTATGCTTTCACAAGTTCCACTGGTGGAGGGTCCAGCACAACAGGTTAGCACATGCGAGGTCAGCTGGTCACATATGGCTGATAATGACAGCAATACGCACAACATACAGTCTGACACACATTGTCAATTCCAGCAGTAAAAATAGTGGAGTCATATAGACATCTGCATATGAGATGACTATGAGGAACAGGCCAAATTTCCAGCATTACGTGTGTTTAACACTGGAGGTCCTGTCGATGTGAGACCCATCCAGTTTACACAGGAATCTAGCAGTTAGCACAGAGGACTGAAGCTATGAGCTGTTAGCAAGCTGCTTCCTCTGATATACAGTTTAATTCCCTCAGCCTTCGTTTACTCTATCTTTAGCAAGTCACATAACCAGATAACTCTTTGTGGTCATTAGTAAATTGAAAAGGCTCCTTAATGGTCTCCTAGACCTCATTCCTTGTAACTACCTATAAACTTATGAACCATGGATGACACCCATCACCTGCCCTGCATAAATCTGTCAGAGGCAAAATGTTTTTTTTTTTTGCTCTATTGCTGCCATGATTTCAGGTCTTCTCTTGACCTGGGTAACATACTTGGCATCAATCAGATAATGTGTGGGCCAGTGATGCAGCCAGAAACAGACATTACTCACACCGTGGTAGAGATGGTGAGCATGGTGTGCATCACGCATGAGGATGTGCAGCCCTTGCAAGAACTATGGGACAACTTGCAGCACATGTAGTGACATGGCATGCAAGGATCAGAACAACACATTCTCTTTGAGGTCATTGGTAGCTCACATGGCATCCATTGGTGCATCCGTGTGGATTCTGGCATGTAAGAATGTGGATGAATGGTAGTCAATGGCCAGCCTTACACAGATGGCATGTTATGTTTTGGAGACTTTATCACTGAAACCCTTGCTGTGGCAGCCACCATACCTAGGCATGGTCAGTCTCATGGCTGTTTCCACTGTTAGCTCTACCTCAAGGATGCTCCACCAGAATGGCATCTCCAATTCATGCAATTTCACGCCATCACTAGCCCTGATGGTCGTCTGATTTTGATGCTTAGGTAACTCATCTATTTTCTGTCAACATAGGGAGGCACAACAGGATTCTTGTATATGACCTCAAAGTGCTACAATGTTCCACTTCCAAAATGCATCCAGCTGTGAGAATGCAAGCTATATGTTATACCTGGAAAATATTCACAACATCAAACATCCATTCTGACAGAGGACTATGTACTCCTTGACTTTCTACAACCTGCTACATTGCATACATAGTTACCTCATCAGCTTGCCATGACCCACACAGCTGTGGCTGCATTGCTGTCACCTGTCACTGTGCCACAATCCACCTGTGGAAATGACTGTGGCCTGCTGACCCCACTAATCTGTGTAAAGTAATGTCTGATGTACAGTATAGCCAGTCAATAAACTGTAATTCATAGCTTGGATGTGTTTGTGCTTAGTCTGGCCTATAGCTGTGGATTAGAACACAGCCTGATTGCCTGTTCCACAACACATTGCACCCAAAATACTATGAAAAGGACAAAGGTAATGCCAGTCCCCCCAAAAAAAGCATACATTTTCAGATTTATTCAGATAAGTGCACCTTAAGGGTGGAATTTAAACCAACCAAGTGAAAAGGACAAGTCACATTCATCCACAGCACAGCTGGCCACCCCCCCCCCCCCAAAACAAAATCAATAAAAATATTCCATTTCATTAACACAGATATTCACTTGCCAGCCTTAATGGCAGAATTTAAGATGACCAACTAAAAGAGCACGTTACTTTAATCCACAGCCCAGTTGGCAACCCTTCACCCCCCCACCAAAACAAAAAGAGAAGAGTACAACAAAATAAATAAATAAATAAATATCCAGTTTCAAAATAGTTAAACAAATGCACATATAGCAACCAAACATTAAAATACTTAAATGCAAACACACACACACTCTCACAAACTAACCTAGCTACCACCCACCCAAAAAAATAAGAAAGAAAATCTGATTATATTCACATTAAAAAAACAATGCATTCAGTCCGGTAGTCCACAATGCCCTATTTGATTCACGTCTCTGTGATTAATCTAGTTTGCCAGGCTCACTTAAACAAAAAACAACTTTTCCATTGCAAAACTCTCTACTGCATTGTACTACTGTACAAATAGAAGGCTGCTAATTTAAAAATAACTGCAGTTCTAACTGGTCTTGTCTGTAGTTCGTCCTGAGTTTCCTGCAGTCCTGTACTACTTTTTACACATGGATGTGAATGCATGCAAGAGGAAAAAAACAAAGCGTTTAATTCAGAGCTGGATCATGGTCAAATGGGACCCTAGGCTGGCAAAGGATCAGCCCCCCCCCCCCCACACACACACATAGCAGCCCCCCATTCCCCTGCAGACATTCCAGTGTTCCATTACTTGGCTGTTTCTCCTCAGTTACCATAAACATTTTCATACCTGTCACTGGGTATATTATTTTATTCTTTACTTCTACAGTGATTTAATTTAAAACTTTTATTTCAGATTTTATAATTCAAACACTGATGTACATTTTCTAAAAAAGACAATACAGTCTCACAATGAAAACAGACAATATCAACAGTAAACTTTTCTGCCCTTGAAACAGCATTGAAACCCCCATTCAAAGAAAATGCATCTGACCAGAGGTGGATAAAGTTTACCTTTAGGCTGTTTTCAAACCATAGGCCCCTCGCACACATTTTTAGGATCAAGCATACATGCTTGTGTTCTCTGATTCACCTTCCTGATTGTATTAAATTATATTCATTGTATAATACAGTACCACTTGTTAGAGTGCATTTTAAATTTGCATACTGGAAAAAAAATCTACAATGAAACAAAATGTATGACTCAATAATGACAAAACTGTCCATTTCAGTACATTTCAACCATAAAAGTCGACTCAAACTTTTGTCATTAAAACTCACCTACATCAGTCAATATGCACAGTCTCTATAGAAGTAAAAGTCATATGAGTAATGCCACATTAAAGATCTGTAACTAATGAAGAGGTTGCTGCTGCCAAACAAGTTTATATTTTAGTGTTTCATCTACAAATTCAGTGACTGCTTCCCTTGATGCCAACTAAACAATCTAAAACAAGACCTAGCAGAACCAGTAAATACTCTGTTTAACCATTGGTTGCGAACTGGCTTTGTTCCAGCAGAGTAGAGAATAGCAACAGTAATCTCCTTGCACAAATGGGGTCCATCAGCAGACCCAGGACACTATTGACCCATAAGTCTAACCAGATTATCTGCAAGGCCATAGAAAGAATCATCTTGGACCTTATCAACAAGGACACAGGTAGCTTTCAAAATCTTTATCCAACCCAGTTTGGTTTTGCCAAGGGTAGATCATGTTTCTTAAACCTGGTGGAATTCTTCAAGAATGTCATCAAAGCCCTGGATGAAGGCAAAGCAGTACATACCACTTAATCTGATTTATCCAACACTTTTCACACAGTCCCCAACTGAGGGATTATTGAGGAACTCTCCCAGCTGGGGATTAACCCATACATCACTAAATGGGTAGCCAACTGGTTCACTAACAGAATGCACACTGTCAAAGTTGGGGAGTCCACTTCCACCACAAGACCAGTTACCATCGGGGTTACCGCAAGGATCTGTGCTAGGCCCTGTACTGTTAGGAATCTATTTCTCTGAGGGCCAGGTGAAAGTAGTAAAAAAAAAAAAAAAAAAAAAAAAAATTCAGAAAAATAAATAATGAAACCTTTATAGATAATCTTAATGTAGAAGAACATCAAGCTTCAGTAGATATAAGTAGAAACAGCAACATTTGAACAATCAGAGCAGACAAAGGAGGTACAATTGTATTAATGAACACCAGATTATGATAGGGCAATAGAAGATATGCTCAATAACAAAGATGTGTATCAGCGTGTTAACACTTGAGAAATAAGAGTTATAACAAGATAGATGTAACACATTTTGACATGTTTAACCAAGGAGAATTAGATAATGAGAACTACTCATTCGTCCAAGTGGGACATCCAAAGGTAGCCACATTATTTGGGATTCCTAAAATTCAAACAGACAGTAAAAATCCTCCATTTAGACCAATCATTTCTGCAAAGAATTCTAAAACTGAAAACATTTCAATATGGTTAGATAACATATTAAATCCAGTAGTTCAAAAATCTAGATATCTCAGAGATTCTTGGCACTTGTTAGAAATTTTGAGAAATTACAAAATAGAAGAATAAATTTTATTTTGGTACTTTAGATATAAAGTCACTTTACACTTCTATTGAGCAAGAGGCTGGTATAGAGTATCTCAGAGAATATTTAGTAAATTATACTGATTTTGCAGGAGAAAAAATAAACACTATTTGCAATATAATGGAATTGGTATTAGCAAATTATTTTAAATTCAACAAGAAATTTTATAAACAGATATCTGGTGTAGCCATGGGGGCAAGGGTTGCACCGTCCTTTGCAAACTTGGTTATGGCAAACTGGGAGTGTAAATTTCTTGAACAACATCCAAGTTTTGATAAAGTACAAATTTATTATAAGTTTATAGACGTTTTGTTTTTCATTTGGAGAGGAAACCAAGAGGAATTCATCAATTTGACCCAGGATTTAAACATGAGAGAATTTCTAAAATTCAAAATAAGTGGTTTCAGTGAATCTATAAATTACTTGGACTTAAACATTCAAATCGATGAAGAAAACTAAAATTTTGTAAGTAAAATCTACAGGAAACCAGTGTTTGCCAACCAATATTTGCATAGGGACAATGCACACCCACAACACATGAAGAAGGGGGTAGTCAAAGGGCAGATTATCCGTTTAAGTAGGCTGACATCAGATGATAATACATTTAAAGAAGTTCAGTTCCTAAGGGGCCTTTTTGTTTCTAGAGGCTATGACATAAACTGGTTAAAAAAGATAGAAAAGGAAGTATTGCTTTTGAGAAGTGGGGTTGCATCTCCCATTTTAAATTCTACAGACATTTTAGTAGGATCTGCATATCATATGAAGTTGAAAGACACTACGGAGTCAAAACACATTGGGCAGGATTCACGAAGGCTTACACGGAGTTTAAGAGTAGTGTAAGCCTCCGTGTAAGCCTCCCAATCCAGGAACAGCCCAAACCTCCGTGTAAGAGACTAGCTAAAACATCTCTTACACGGACTGGGCGTGGAAATGCTCAATACCTCATTTGCAGCTGAAAGATATGCAAATG
The DNA here is from genome assembly GCF_019279795.1 of Protopterus annectens. Lineage (NCBI taxonomy): Eukaryota > Metazoa > Chordata > Ceratodontiformes > Protopteridae > Protopterus > Protopterus annectens. Next base: position 1,590,169,871 of record NC_056744.1, read on the forward strand.
AGGTATCTGAGCGATCCAGGAAGCCCAAACCAGTCCGTGTAATGGACGTTTTAGCTGCAGAAATGTACTCAGCTGACAACTGAGTACATTTCTGCAAAATTTACAACGGAGCTATGTCCGCTCCAAATAAAGGTTGCATATGTGTCATCTAGCATGCCAATGGCCAAATATGTGGCCATTGGCATTAAAAAGTGATGCAAAATTATGTAAAATAACATTTTTTTTTTCGGGGGATTTTGATGTTTAACTGCAGCGCACATCCGTGCAAACAGGGTGCGCTGCCTAAAAGTGAAAACCGAAGCTTATAAGCCCACAATTGTGGGTTTTATGTAGTACATGGAATGACAATGCAGGGACTAGCAGACCAAAAACAATATGGCCACCGTGTAGTGGTTGCCAAGGGGGGGAAGCTCAGTGTAAGAGATGTGACTAAACATTACTAGGCAATCCTATGTAAATGAGGGTTACAATACTGAATCACACTGCCACATAGCTAATGAGCACTTTTCGGGTAGTGTAAGAGTTACAGAAGGGGGAGGAATAGAGTAAGAGGTAGGTGACATCACGGGGGGGAATGATAGAAATAAATATATCACATTGGAGAGCAGTGTAACGGGACAGATGACAGACAGACATCAGGGAGAGAGGTGTGTCCCAACAGAACACTAGGAAAGTCAAGAAATAGAGGGTGTACACTATCCCTACACTCAAACTTTCTTGATATACGTGCATCTTGTGGCGTGTAAGGCAGGTTCACCATGTGGAGTGTCGCAAACCGTTTAAAACGGTTTGCGCGGGCGTGCACGTGTGTAAGGCAATGTAAACATCAGGAAGCCTGTTGCCTGATGTATAAGGCTGTGTGCACGCGTTTTACCATGAATCAGCCAAATCCAAACCGTGTAAGTATGTGTGCGCGCATTTAAGTCACTGTGAGCGTGCTTATGCTGGTGTGCACATTGCTCCCCCTGAGGAAACAGAGAGGAAAAAGGAAACAACCAGATTACAAGGAAGCTGTCACAGAATACTGCTGGAGTTAATTGGTGATAACAATTAGAAGCAGGCAATTACACAGGCAGACTAGAAGCCCAACCCAGCACTTAAAACACTGCAAACAGCAGTGCAGGGTGTTTCTCTGAAGAGATACTGCAAGAAAGGAGTAAGCTATCAGAATTGAGAACTGAAAAAGCTGAACTCAGAGCAGAAATGCTAGGGGCTGCCATAGCTGTTATAATCAGGCATAGGCGAATTGCTGAGGGTGGTGACAATGCAGATGCTGACAGACAACCCAGAGTGAGGAGGAGAAGGAGAAGAGTATACAGGCCCAGGGTCACCTACCATGGGTTACATGAGCTGGAGATAGTAGAGCGCTACAGAATGGACATAGACCTTCTGCAGCAAATTGTTGAGCTGTGCAGGCCACATCTCACACAGACCCAACAGAGGGGAACCCATCCCAGTGGAAACCAAGGTATGTGTTGGCCTAAGAATACTAGCAACAGGTACCTTCCAGAGACCAACTGGCGATATGATGGGGATATCACAGGCATCAGCCTCCAGGGTACTACACCAGTTCCTGGATGCCATGTCAGCACATGTCGGTGATCATGTATATTTCTCCAATGCCCGTGAGGTTGTGGCCAGCAATATGCGTCTCTTCCAGCAAATAGCGGGATACCCTGAGGTACTGGGTGCAATAGACTGCACGCACATACGCATCAAAGCACCAGCCGGTGAGCGGGGTAGAGCCTCTGTTAACCGGGAGGGATTCCCCTCCATCAACTGCCAGGTCGTGTGTGATGCCCAGGGCATAATAATGAATGTGTGTGCTGGCTTCCCTGGGAGCTACCACGATTCCCACATCTGGCATCTGACGCAGCTGTACCAATCATTTGCCAGTGGGGACTTCCCACACGGACACCTAGTGGGGGATGCAGGTTATGCACTTGAGCCATGGCTGATGACACCCATCAGAAATGCACACACACCTGAACAGCAACGCCATAATGAGGCACACACACAAACACGTAATGTCATAGAGCATGTGTTTGGGCTGCTCAAGTCACGGTTCCGGTGTCTGGACACATCTGGTGGAGCCTTGCAGTACACACCAACTACATGTACCCAAATGATCATGATATGTGCTATGCTACATAATATGATCCTGCGGAAACAGCTGCAGCAGGACCTGCTTAGGGCTGGGCCAAACATACCCCCACCATTGCCAAGGCCACCACAGGCAGAGGGTGACTCGGAGGAGGAACAACCTGACCTTGCCCCAGTAGGCAGAAGGAGGCGTGCCCAGTATGCCCTGGCCTTGGCAAAGAGGCAACACATAGCACATACACTGGCTCAGTAGGAACACTGGGACTGATACCCCCTCCGACTCACTCATATAGTAACAGGGACGCCTAACATGACACAACCTGCTTCCAAACATGTACAGGGAGTGTAGTATGTGCATCTGACAGAGGCAGCCCTGCAGCACCACCTGAGGCATGACTGCCATGTGTTAAGTAATGTAACACCATGTACCATATGCACACCTGAGGACCCTGACTAACATCCACCCTCACCAATCATGAACCACAAAAACACAAACCCACCTTCATAGGTACCACAAGGGATAGGAACCTAGATGTAATGCTACCCAATGCCAGAAGTATAAACAGCAAGATGCGTGCAGTGTAAACGCACACAGTATAGAGAATGTAGATATCAGTGCTGTAATAGAAAACTGGGTCAAAGACCACATCAGCACCCTAACACTACCATGTCACACCTCATACAGTGATGTACAGCTGCAAAACATGGAACAAGCTACAAAACGAGGGTGACTAGCAATAAATTTCATGGATAACCACACCCCCATGTTGGTACCACAACAAGAAGCAGCATGGATTAGCCATGGTCAAATAACAATGGCTAAAACTGCCTACCACTATATAGCTTGCTGCAGACCACTGTACTAATAGCAGGAACTGCACCAGGCCTATGTTGGAATACATGAAGATATCAAATTATATTGCTTGACTGAAAATACCTACACATACACCATAGTTTCATAGTTTACTACTAGGCTATCTGCCCTAGTGCATTTATAAGCCTAACCATAATGATGTGGCTATTGCCACCCCTTATAGTGGTAATAAGTGTACAGAATAGATTCCGAATATTGTGCCTCTGACTTAGTAGTGACACATTATGACCCCTTTACTTAATCAAATTAATTGACTGTGCCTCTGCCTAGTAGTGACACAGGGAGGACCCCTGGGGTAAACCTACGATCTCACATCCACTTGTCCAGATTTCTCTTGAAGAGAGTCAGTGAGGGACTCTGTCTAACATGAACTGGGATTCTGTGCTAGAGTGTGAGAAGCCTCTGAGTTATGAATCTGTCCCTCCAGCATGTCCTATACATGTATGTGCTGAGGTTCAAATCTTTAGCTCTCATGGTTCTGGTGGATTTGGATTGCTTGCAGTGGAGCATGTCCATCAAATCCTGATTGGACATGGTCTTGTATGTCAGGCATAGGTTACCTGTAAGTAGGCGGTATGCTACTGAATAGAGCTGGATTTTCTTTAGTCTGGAAGCATATGACATGTGTTGTAGACCCTTGATCCTCTTGGTAAGGTACTTTTGGGGTCTCTCCAGCTGTTGCAAGTGCTGGGTGAGGTACATACCAAATGGGGCTTTATATTCAATCATGGGCCTGATAAGGGAGAAGTATAGGGGTACAATGACCTCCTTTGATCTGGATGGAAAACCCTTCATGATAAGGTGGGCAAGATAGAAAGTCTTTCTAACCACTTTGGCAACATGGGTGTCAAACGAGAGGTCACTATCTACATGGGTCCCCAGGTGTCTGATTTTTTTTTCTGTGCTCAGTGGGTTGCTGTGTATGTGTTAATTTGTAGGTACTTTGTTCCTCCCAAAGGGGATGACTACACATCAGTTGCATTCAGTTTCAGGCCATGATTCCGGCACCAGCTATCTGTTTTTGTGACGGCATTCTGTAGGATGCGTGTGCCGGCTGATGTATTCACTATGGTGCCTAGGTTGCAGTCATCTGCAAACTGTGTCAGCCACAACCCTCCTATGTTTGCTTTCACATCTGAAAAGTAAATGCCAAATAAGAGGGGTCCCAGGACAGATCCCTGTGGGACACCACTTGTGACTGGCTTTGAATCTGACAAGGCACCTGCAATGTCGACTATATGGGTTCTGTTTTTTAGCCACTTTGCAACCTATCCTGTGACATATGAATTTATATTTCAGCTGTTGAGCTTGTCTATGATGCCTGAGTGGGGTATTGTGTCAAAGGCCTTAGCCAAGTGCAGGTAGGCTGTGTGGACCGCTTAGCCCTCATCAATGGCCCTACTGACAGTTTCAAAATAGTCAACTAGGTTCAAAAGGCAGGATCTGCCCTTTACAAAGCTGAACTGGGTGGGATCAAGAGTCTGTAGGTCACCAATGTCTCTGTTTAAGAGCTCCATAATGACTCTTTCCATAGCTTTGCAGACAAGGCTGGTTAAGCTTGTGTGGTGGTAGTTCCCAGGGTCTGTGGAGGCATCTCCTTTGTGGAGTGGGACCACTGTTGCTGTACGCCAGTGTTCAGGTACATATCCTGTAGCAAGGCTAAGGTTAAATAGCATTTTTATATACGGGTTTAGCTCCTCTTGGAGTTCACATAGCATGCAACTGGGGATACCATCAGGTCCCATTGATGCTGTGTTTTTGTCTTTGCTGAGTGCGGCTCTCACATGGACATCTGAGATGACAGTGAGGTTACATTCAGCTGTGATAACTATCGTCTTTTGGGGTGAGGGAGGGAGAAAATTGCACTGAACCTGTCTGCCAGAATGTTGCCAATATCTGTCGGGTCACTGAAATTTATGTTGTTGTGTACCAACTCTGAGCATATCTGAGGGTTCCCACCCAGGTTTCTGACATAACTGAAGAAGGCATTGTGGTTATCTTTATTGTCTTTGGTGATTTTTGTCTCAAAGTTGACCTTGGATGTCTTTATGAGAGAATGTAGCATTTTACTAGTGCTGATCACAGCTGCCTTCCCTTTAGGAGATTTAGCTCTGTCTTGCATTAGTATCCTTTTGTGATACAGTTCGTTTATGGCTGGGGTCCACCAGACAGGCCACTTTCCCTTGGTGGAGAGGGTCTTGGTTTTATTTGTGATTGCATGGTCCATGCTTTCTTGGAGATGTCCGTAGAAAGCGTTTGTGAAGGAGTCACCATTGTGTGTTGTGGTTTCCACTGGCCCAGTGGGCTTAAAGGATACCATCTCAGTCTGAAGACGTGTGAAGTCAGCTTTTGAGAAGTTTGTCACTATACTCTTTGTATTATACTAGCACCGACACATTTGTAGAAAATTTCCCAGAATCCATCAAACAAAATGGACATGCAAAATGTAACACTTCCACAAGAGGGGTAAGCATACTGGATGTGATAATCAGAAATATGTGTACTGGATGTCAAGATGAGAAGTGTATCCCTCACTGGTAAGACCAGACCATAGGGTAATCACACTGTAGTTACACATCCCAACCCCAGTCCCTGGCCAGAATACCACAGTGAAACACATGTATAAAGCATAGCTTGCACCCCTACAAACCAATGAGGAATCCATGAAAGGCCCTGTGCAAGTCCAGAATATGGGACACACTGCAGAACATGTTATACAGGCATTCCATGAACACAGCCAAGAGTGCTTGGAGTCTGCAATCACAAATAACAAGACACAATGCCATACACCCAGGCATCTGGCATGCTGGACTCCAGCAATTACTGAACCATTGAAGAGAATGAGGAAGCTACCACATGATAGATCAAACATAAAAAGTGAAGTAATCAGTGATCACTAGTATGGCAATAAAATATGTCCACGCATACAATCCACTAAGACCAGGCAAAACGAGTAGAATCTGTGAATCCAGAGGCAATGTGACACCTGTCCCAAGTACACACACAACAACAACTCACCCCAATAAATACAAATATATGTGATAGACGCAACCAGGTAGCCAAACCGTAGCCTGAGCACCCCCAAATCAGTACTGTCAAAACTAGTCAGGAGGAGAAGGTAACCACATACACCACAAACCCAGCCCCACATAGACCTACAATGACTGTAAACCAAACACATAAACACAAAAACATTCCCAGAGGCCCTAATTACAAACACACAACACCAACACAAGCCTCCAAAGCAGACACCCAATAAAACAACCTCCAGACATAGCACATGTAACACACAGTACACAAAGCTGGTGTGCCAAACAGTCACAGGACAGAAAGAGAAACAACATGCCTGATACAGTTGTAATAGGTGACTCCATAGTGAGACATGCTGCTTTTCCAGGGATGGCTTGCACCTGTTACCCATGGGTGTCTGGATATTGCTTAAGGCTGTTGCAACCTACAGAGATCCTTTTGTAGGCAAGGCTGAAAAGACTAACCCACCACCATATAAAACAAAACTGGAAAGAAACAGAAGGGTAATGCTGATCAATGCCAGACGTGTAAACCTCAATATGCATGCTCCTGAGGCCCTCCCCAGTATGGAGAACATCGATGTCTGTCCAGTGATAGAAACCTTCTGCAAGTCTCATGACAGCACACCAGCACTACCAGGTAATACCACATATCATGTGTTATGGCCACAAAACCTGGAACAAAACATAAAAGGAGAGTGAGTATCCATATTCAGCACAGACACCTATACGTCCAGTTAACTGACAATGCTTACGTCATTGCAGTCCACCCATGTGCAACTAACCGTAGGCAAGACTGCTGTACAGTCTGTAGCATGCTACAGACCACACACACAGGAACCCCACCCCGCTGTCCTGAAGACAGTGGACAGTATGAATGTACCACCAAATACAAAACAAGGTACACACAAACTACCACATAGGTGGTAAACCATTATGTATGGAAGGAGTAATCAGGGACCTAGTGACACAAGTGAACAGTAACCTGTTATGTGACAGTCACATTGCCAGTCTGGCTAGGAAGACTGTCTATATTGGACACTGTATCATGAAAGGAGTCACATCTACGTCAACAAAGGTCATTGTGCCCCTCTACTGTTCCCTTATCACACCCATAATGTAGTACAATGCCTCATTTGGGATGTACATTACCTGGCACCTGCAGCAGTTAGAAAGACCTCAAAGGTACCTCACCAAGAGTTAGAAAGGGTCTCAAATATATGTCATATGCTGCCTGGCTGTAGACACCACAGCTGAATGCAGTCACATACAGCCTACACAGAGGCATTGTGTGTCTGTTGTATAAGTCCATGTCCAAGACAGAAGTAATGGACATGCTCCACCCCAGAAAACTCAAAGCCATCGGAGCTGTGTGAGTCAGAGATGTCAACCTCAACACATAATGAAATAGGATGTGCTGGAGGGACAGATACCTAACCCTGAGGCTCTCCACACCCTGCAACAGAATACTACTACATGTTAGGCAGAGCCCCTCACGGACACTCTTCAACAGGAAGTTGGCAAAATGGATGGATAATTGTAGATGTACACTGGGGGTCTTTACTGTGTCATGTCCAGACAGAGGCACAGCTAAGTAAATCATAAATGGCCATAATATTCACATAGCAAGGGGTGGCAAAAGCCACACACACTGTGGCTAGGCTTAGAAATGCCCTAGGGTGGATAGCCTACAAGGGCGCCCGCAGGCAGGTGCAAGGGGGTGCACTTGCACCCCCCTGGATTTTCTTAGCGCTATATACGCTACACACTTTTTTTTTTTTTTTACGGATTTTCTTAGCGCTATATACGCTACACACTTTTTTTTTACACTTACTTACTAGAACTGTTACTGGAGATGGCGTGGCAGGCAGTCACATGACTGACGCGAGTCTGACACATCATGATTGACAACTTGACAAGTTAACTGTACAAGCCTCAAACTCCCGTCTCCCAAGTAATCGCGTGATTTGCGTTCGCGGGTTTAGTTCGTTGTAACTTGAGGGAAGAAGAAGACTGCGGTGGACATCGGAAAATTCAAAATTTGATGATTTTATGCTCAGGACGGAGCAATTTCAAACCAAAAACAATCGTGTTTCGTGTGGTGAGTGGTGCGTATGGTGTTTGGTGTATTATTAGAAGAAGAGAGAAGGTAGGTGACTTTTTTTTATACTTTTGAAGGTTAGGTGACGAGACTGACTGAACACTTGGCGCCAAAAGTTGGCCCAAAATGGAAAAGTGGCGTGGTGGTGGCATATAATCTGTTTTGTATCTTGCCCCTCACGCATCATGCATTTCAATAAACATAAAATACTTACAGATGGAAGAGCACACCCTGTTGGATAAAGTATTTCTATGACAAAGTAACCCTTTTTGTTGTAAATACTGCAACTTCTTCACATCAAGCACATTCTGATATGCTATTTAAGTCTTGCAACTAATTAAATCACTGATCTTTATACCCAGCTTGCATGCATTCATTTTCTGCCACCCTTTCTTTCTTGTATTATGATAGAAAAAATAATTATGGTAATAATAGTCTTTACAGATTGGAAGAGAAAAAGGAAACTTATTGTTTGCTTCCGAGAAGGAGTTATGTAAAAAACATATGTGAGCAAACAATGGGTGGTTGTCAAAAACACCCCTTCTTTGCAAAGCTCTGTTGTACTTGGATTAAAAAAGAGGTTTTATAACGAACAGCAGGTGTACCAGTAACACCCACACTCTAACTCTCCATGTCTCTGTCTATTGATGTGATAATTATTTTTAAATGAAATAATTGCAAAGTAAAATACACCTATTAATTTCCATAAAGCAGGTGCAATATTTGCTTACAAGAAAGCCTCCAGCTATGCAACCCATTACATTTTATGGACAGGACAGTTGTTTTAAGCCTTCCTTACTTTTTCGTAACTTAACTCCCTTTTGTTTGGTCCAGTAGGGATCATAAATCACTTCTCTGACAACTGCAATCATTTTATAGCTGTTTTTTTTATGGAAAAAAAATGAATGAGAAACACAAATAACAAAGAAAGAAAGAAAAAGGTAGGAAGGAAAAGAAAATAAATCAATGATATGTGTGGGCACAGGAAACAATATATTATACCTTGGCGTGCATAAAGACAATAAATTCCATGAAATTAGTTGTCGCTATCATACACATCAGCAGTACATCGAACTTCAATTTGAAGAAGCAGAACTCTTTTTAGAACGAGAAAGGGAGACAAGGATGTATATATTATTATTAACTAAATTACAGCATTTATGGAGTAGTTAGCACATGCATGCGCGCGCACAATATTTATGGCTTCTCTTGACGTCATGCGATGCAAGCGTTAAACTGCAGGCGCGAGAAAATTAGTGCACCTTGAAGGAAAATTGTGTAAGACCTGCAGAATGTGAAACTACTGAAAGATGGTGTATACAGTAATGATGTACTAGAGCTTAAGGGTTTACACCCGAAGAGTAAGCACAAAGGCATAGCCTTGGCACACACACACACACACACACACACACACACACACACACACACACACACACACTTTCCCAATGCCGCGCATTTGCTGCATTGAGTAAAAAAAATTTCATAACTTGGCTTTGCCAGTCTACCAGTGAAATGATTCATCATATATAAGGTCATAAAGCGTTATTTAAAGTGAATAAAACTTGGATGCATGTATTATTTATAAACACCCCAACAAGTTTTTTTAACAGTTTTCTGAACTTCTTAAAAGATCTGTTTAGTATTATTCTTTTATTTTTTCCTAGAGACATTGCTTTCCCAATTGGTTGCAAAGACTGATGGTCGTTTACTCTTTTATGTTTCTCATAATGCTAGTCATAAGCATAGCTCTCAACCTTCCATCTCCAAAATGAGGAACACTAGCCCTCATTATGTGGACAATGGACAAAACGTGGAACACATTATGTGGCACGTACATAATTCTTTTTTCACAATGTCCAAATTTTTTAGTTTTTTAATCATCATCCTGACACTCATCTGACTCTTGGCCATAGTTATTCATTCCTGTACTGGGTGATAGCAAGAAGCCCTTTGTCATAATTTGATATGACTGAGATATTAGTTTTTGGGCCTACAGTTTTCTTCCCTTAGAACTGCTCCCATGCAAAGCCGTGAATTTAGACACTGTCACACAGCTTCCTACATGCAACTCTGTGCTGTAGTAGTAAAATGATTTATTGCAACTTAGTCTTCGATAGCAAAAAAACAACAAATGCAAATAAACAAGTAATTTATCAGCAACATGTAAACATTGGCTTTATCTGTGTGTTTTATCAACAAAACCTTGTATACACTTAATGAAACAAACAAGTGTAAATAATAAAACAATAAAGTTAAATAAAAATAATGAATCACAAATTGTTACAAACCTCATGGTGATGCAACTGTCTTGCAGGGAATGAAAGCACTTTCTAAGCCACCAATCCATTTATAGTGATATTTTTTTATTGATTTGTTTTTGTTTTTTGTTCACAGTGTGTGGGATTCAAATGGCTTGGGCCACTAAAATACAACAAAATATAATCTCTGTTTGGGGTCTTGCTCTGTCAAAGTACCCAGCTTTAACTTTCTTTCCCTTTATTTGAAATCTGATGTGGGTAGTGGCTGGCCAGGACCAAGATGGACACTTAGTTTTTCCTCTGGCATTAAAACCTTTGTATAACTCACAGAGCAATCATACAAGAAAAAAAAAAGTGTATCCCCTTTCTGAAAGCAACATGGATTAAAATGACCGGATCAATTACTTTTAAAAAAGCTTCATTAGATTTATAGATGCTCATACTATTTGAACGGCTGTCTCTGGTGGTGAGCGAGATGGAGGCCTGCTACCTCTTGGCAGCTAAGCAAAAAGGCAAGTTTAGTGCATCCAGCCATAGTATTAGTGGAGTTAAAGTTTGATGATCTTGAAAATCATGCAGAATTAATGTGTGATAGGAAGTCTTTCAGACTATATAGCAGATAAGCTGCAAGGAAGTGCATGAGTTTTTTGAGCATCTGTTCATTGAAGTCATTAGAATGCCAGACTATTTGCTCTCTGGTATTGATTGGGTGCAGTAGGGTAGGAAAGACACTAAGAAGCAAAATATACTTTTCATTGCTCTGTAGTCTGCTAGAACAGGAGACTGGTTGGTCAGATAAAGTAGAGAGAAACTGAATATTTTCAGTTTATTTCTGCTGTACTTCTGTTCAGTCCTGCAGTGCAGTCTGATCAGAAGTATTATATGCTTTTGCTATGACATTAGATGGATAATTACTAAATTTATTGCTATATTTAAGGGGCAGAAGTAAAATTAAGTTGCAGTTCTTTTGCATACTACTTAGGCTGACATCTGTGTCAATGAATTCCACCCTCAATCTTTTCTCAAATTGCAAATGTGGTTCTAGGGTGCTAAAACAGTAAGCTAGAACAACTTATGGATAAAAGCAATGTATAATATATGATAACTGTGGATTTTCATACAGCTGTTTAGACCTAGCCTAGTCTTACATAAAGGTTCATGTACATTTTGTGTAGATGCAAGCAAGACAGTAACTCAAATATGTTTCTGTGGCTCATTGTTAAGACTGTGAGGGAGGGGTGATATGAGATTGGGCAAATAGGCTAGAATGGTGGTGAGGGAGGGATGATATGAGATTGAGCAAATAGGCTAGAATGCTGAAGTTTACATTTTTTTGTACCTGGATGGTGAGGGGGGGTCACAGCTGCTAGGGAATCCAACTCTGGTATATGTTTTTGCTGTAAAACACGAAACCGTGTGATGTTTCCTGATCTGGTGGGAGATGACCCTTTTCAGCATAGTTATTGGGATTGTGCCAACAATGCATGTCAGTCAGTAAAGTGAAAGTCCCTAATAAGCATCTGCATTTTTTTCTTGGAATGTAGGGAGAGCACACATTCTTTTAGGCATGATAGAATTCATCACTACCTGAAAATTAAGTTTTTTTAAGGAGACAAATCTAAAGGTAAAAGAGATTATTAGGGTGTAGAGACTCTGAGTATGTATGGAGACCATAAACTTGTAGAAGGAAAGAAGGGGGTATAACTCATAATTCATAAAACCTTGCATATAGAGGCTACCATAAGTGGAAGGAGATCAGTCAATGGTGTAGGTTAATTTGACAATTACAATTCACAAAAAGAAAAATTGGTCAGGCTTAAAGCAGCCCACAAAAGGGTGAATATTGCACTTATTGTGAATGATTTAGAATTATTTACTTGCAACTTGAATTTTAAATATTTTTGTAATGACAATATTACAATTTTTGATTCTAAAGGGTAGTTTAAAGACAGATGTGTATGAAATTCCTCTTGCACTATATTATTGAAGTTCTTTGTGAATCTGACCTAAGAGAACTATGTAGTATGAAAATCTTGCTTTTTGAGTAATGCGAGGCTGACACTCAAACATGAATTTTTTTTTTCCATAGAGGAGTTGTGGATGTAAAGCATATAGTACTAAGAATGGCATTCATTGATTATTGTTTAATGGCATTCATTGATTATTGTTTAATGGCATTCATTGATTAATTGTTTAATGGCATTCATTGATTAATTAATTGTTTAATGGCATTCATTGATTAATTATTTTAGTATATATGTGGGTACAGTTTCTTGTGTTATTTGCACTTCTTGAAGGCTGTGGCCGAGATGTCAGTTTTAATAAATCGTTTTTTTTGGTGGATCTTCTTTGTTGTTGCTGCTTTCATATAGTACTAAGAATTCTGAAAAATTATTTAGTGATTTCAATTCTCAAATAATCTAAGTTGTTTGCCAGGCAACTATCAATTTTATGAGGGACAGACCAAAATATGAGGTAAACATCTGGGCATTCTGCGACAAAATGGACAGTTGAGAGGTCTGAAACCATGAATAATCAAGCGTAAAGGCTGTTATCACCCTCACTAACACTCTTCAAGAGAAACCTTGACGGGTGAAGTTTACTCCAGGGATCACTGCAGTGGCTCTGCTGGACAGTGGCACAGGGAACTAATGGCTCTGCTGGACAGAGGCACAGGGAACTAATCTAAGGTGTGGCGAAAGCCGACACATTCAGGCTAGGTTTATAAATGCCCTTGGGCAAATAGCCTAGTACTTACCTATGTGTGGAATTTTGGTGGAGGAAGGGCTCAGTAATATTTAAGTGTTATGCTATTTTACTATTTTACTGAATTACTCATGTGTTCTCTTTACTGATAATGAGTCTGTGTTACACAACAGCTGCCCAAGTTAATGTAATGAATTCCTAGTCAACAGGTTATGTGCAGCAATTATCACCTTTGTCTGAGCCTGCATAAATTTGGAGTACTGAAACAAAGGTCATTATCACATTAGCATTAAGCGCAGTTGCAATATAGCAGAGTCATTATCACTGTCTGGTAAAAGTCTCAGCTGCTGTAATTGTTATTCACATAAGCAGAAGCAATTATCACTTTGATGAATGCACAATGAAGATTTTGTTTTTTCTGTGCGTCAAGCCACCCACTCATTCTTCATCAACTACTTGTCCTCCAAAACCGCTGATGTTTGTTTTCCTATGTATGTATATGCATGTATGTGTGTGTGTGTGTGTGTGTGTGTGTGTGTGTGTGTGTGTGTATGTATATATATATATATATATATATATATATATATATATATATATATATATATATATATATATAGTGTGTGTGTGTCTGTGCATATATGTGTATATCGATATATATGTATGTACACAATGTATTTGCACATATATACATATACACATTAATATCAGTTTGACAGTGGCCTCTCTTGTGAGATAGGGTGATGCATCTGTAGTTCATTTAGAGGGGATTTACATGTGCCCTTTCTGTGCCCCCCTTGTCAGCTACCAGCCAAGCCCTTATGCATCAAGGCCAGGAAGGTGCCTCCTCAGAGATTTGTGCCAACTGCTCTTGTGTATAATAGTTTTTTTAGATACAAACCGAAGGATTCAGAAAAATTATCACCACCGGTGCTATTTGGCAATGTGGGATTCTACCTAGTAGAGCATCATGACTGCACACATCTTCATGAGTCCTCCACACACACACAGACACACACACACACACACACACAGACACACACACACACACACACACACACACACATTTTAGGTTTAAATAGAGTGCGGAACTGTGTTTTTATCATTCTGATGACGTGTTTTGAAAATTAAAACTTTTTATGCTAGTTCAGTTTTAATCTTTTCTGTAGCACTGGTATATAGCGAGTGGTTAACTGTTTTGTTTATCAAATGGCGGTCACTGTTTGCATTGTAGAATTTGAAAGCAGGGTTAGCATAGCAGCATAATTGTCTTTGGTGCAGAAGGCTGAGGCTTTTACTCCCACACCATGTAGATGAAGTGCTGATATTGCAGTGCCATTTTGACTGTGGATTATTTGGTGCATTTTAAGAAAGTATAGGGGGGTTCTACACTCCTGTGTGTCCTCCTTTGTATAAGATTCCTAGTAACTTGTTGGATTGTCAGTCGTTCCCTATTGCAATATTATCAGCTTACCATTTTAATGTAACATAGACAGTTTATTCTTCAAAGGCAGCAGGCACTGAATTTGTATATGAAACATTGAAATGTAAAGTTTTCTTAGTTACAGAGCTCTTTAAGCTAGAAATATCTGGATGACTTACTTCTGAAAAGATTGTGCTTTTAAGTAGTATTGCTGTATTAATGATGGAAGTATGAGTGGCATTTTATGGTCAACATTTTTTGAAATGGGTAGCTTTATCATTATCTCATACATTTTGTTTCATTGCTTTCTAGAAAAATGTTCATTGCTTTCTAGAAAAATGTTCATAACTACAGAATTAAAATACCATTCTAACAAATTGTGATGTATTATATAAGGAATATAATTTATCATGAGGGTGAATCAAATAATACATACATGTGTGCATGGTCCTATAAATGTGTGCAAGGAGCTTATGGTTTGAAAACAGCTCAAAGGTTAACTTAATCCTCCACTGTCAGATGCATTTTCTTTTAATGTGGGTTTTCATGCCATGTCAATGAGTGTGAGTTTCAAGGGCAGAGAAGTTTACTGCTCATGCTGAGTCTGTTTTCATTGTGAGACTATATTTAGCAAATGGCTATCAGTGCTTGTGCTATTTTATTTCAATATCTGTAATAGTTGTAGAAGTAAATAAGAAAATTGGTTCCCTGTTTCTTTATTTAAAATATCTATGATTCTTTCCATGCATTTACGTACAAGAACAGTCAAACTTATGGTCTATGGTTATCCATGTCAGTAGAAGGCCAAACCTTGTGCTAAGGATTAAGTACTGCAGTCCGCCATTCAGTAATCATGAAGCAAATTAGTTGGCTAATGTTGAACATTGATTTTAGAGTGCCTGATACCTCATGTTTCATGCTATCCAAGAGGTGTATCCCAAGATATTCTCAGGGTCTATTGAGGTAGTATTCTTTGACTTGGAGAGTGCATTGAAGACTTGCTTGCTAGTGATAGCCAGAAGATTTATGGTCAAGGGTGTCTTCTTCAGATTCACAGAATGTAAGCAAGGTAGTAAGGATGTAAATTTCAAATGCTTTTCTTTTTGCTTGATTGACTCCCATGGGTACACATCTTCATTAATTGTCATAGGAAGTATGACTTAGCCCAGCTATGTTGGAAATGTAAGGTTTACCATTCCAAAAGGCTTATTGTGACTGTAGTCCATAGGAGTGATCATGCATTGCCAGGTGACCCATACTGGTGAAAGGGAGGTAGTTGTGGCTCATAGCTTGGGTGTTACGTAGGGAGAGCACAATATGTTGTACCTACAGACCACAACACTGTGGAGCATGTGATGCCTAGACCCTGACAGTCATTTAATCAGCAGCATTACTGGAGGTGTAATGAGCCACTACAAGGGTTATGGGCTGCAAGGGGAAGAAGAGTAATCTTGGGTGGGGGGGGGTCAAACTGATCTGTCGTAGTGTAAATGGAAAGGTATTTTGTTTTTTGACTTACGGAAGATATACTTTTGGAATGAAAATGTTCATGCATCGTGTAATTACTACCGTGGTCCGTGGCATATACTTCTGTTCCAAGTTCAGCAATATAAAGGGGCATGGTTTGGTCAGCAGTGTTAATGTGGATGTGGCTTGTTAAGGGGGAAGCAGCAGTCTGGGAGTTGAGTACAAATTTGAAAATCCTGGCTACACCCCTGCTGTAGAGCATATCTCCATCTCTGCAGGGTCTCATCAAACACCTGTTCCCTAATCTCACTACAGATCACAATGTCATCTACAAACATCATAGTCTACAGGGACTATTTATTTGCTTTATTTGGGAAAACTGCGAAGACTGTGCATAAAGTATGTATTTCTGTCCAGATAGTACTTACTGCAGTATTAAGTTTTCCTTGCATAAATATGTACAAAAGCAAACATCAACTATTTTTATGTATTTATTTTCTGTTGTTGTCCAAGTTAGCATGAGAAACTTGTTAATCATTGGTGATGTTGAAACACATCAAACATATTTTAATCCCATATCTGACAGTTTCTTTTTTTTCTTTTGTTCAGTAACATCATTGATAGAGCTGCAATATACGTACTACAAAGGTAGCACTAGCCCATCATCGGATGCTTTAAGTTGTCTATTATTGAATAAGTAGGGTATGTGATGGCACACAGTGAGGACATTAGAAAATTTTTCAAACAGATTAGTAAGAAAGCAAGGTACGAGCAACATGAAGTAACAGAACTAGCTGGGTCTGTTGATGAATGTATAGAGAAAGGTGCTGTCTCTGCAGTGTTTGGGGAGCAGCGAGAGACCCCACAAAGTGTATGTGCAGAAACTGATATTGGTTGTTACATTCGATCAGACAGAATTGATGACTTCATGAAATTCAGGTTACTGACACAACCATACATCCCTCCAGAGAATTACAACTTCAAAGCTGATGCATCAGACAAAAGCGAGCATTCCGATATAGTTGGCTGTCTCAGTATTCACCGTGGCTTGCGTATTCTCCTCTCTTGAAAGGCCCACTCTGCTTAACTTGTGTATTATTTCCTCAGTCAGTTCACCGTGGGTTGCAAGGCAGCTTCATCACTAGTGTGTGCACAAAATATAATGCCTTCAATGAGTCTGCAAGAAATCACATGCAGTCATCATGGCACAAAGGTTCTACTGAAGATGCTGCCAATTTTTCTTGTACTGTGACAGAAGCCAGAGACAGCTGTTATTCCACAGCTAGATGCAGCAGTAGCAAAACAAATTGCAGAGAACCGAAAGAAATTGGAACCAATTTTATCTACCATTATTTACTGTGCAACCCATGACATTCCTCTTCGTGGAAAAGAAGGCTCTGGTGGAAATTTCTGTGACTTATTAGATTTTCGTATTGAAGCTGGGGACACGATATTAAAGCAGCACAGTGAAACAGCTGCAGGAAATGCTCGGTACACATCCCATAGGGTGCAAAATGAGTTGTTGGCAGAATGCGAACACGCATTTGAAATGAGATTGTTTGTGCAGCGCGTAGGACAATTGGATTTAGTGTATTGGCAGATGAAACTGCAGATATCTCGGGCATTGAGCAGTTGTCATTGGGCATTCGGTTTGTTGATGGTGATTGTATTAGAGAAGAGTTTCTGGGTTTTGTTCCCATTGTTGCGAGAGATGCACAGTCTGTATCAAATGTCATTGTCAGTGAATGCATAAAGTACGGTCTAGACTTGGAAAAATTACTCGGACAAGGCTATGATGGCTGCTCCATAATGGCAAGCATCCAGAATGGTGTTCAGGCAAAGATTCGTGAAAAGTATCCAAAAGCAGCCTTTATCCACTGCACGTCTCACAGGCTAAACCTTGTAGTCAATGATCTGAATGATGTTCCTGAAATAAGTAGTGCTGTTGGTGTTATCAAGAAGATTATTAATTTTTTCGTGACAGTCCAAAACGACGAGCATTGGTACCAAATATACCTCTTCTGTGTGAGACACGATGGACTGAGAAATATAAATCCATTCGTGTGTTTAGTCAAAACTTTGAGAAAATATTTGACTGCCTCGCTGATCTTCAGAAGATCACTGCTGGTGAAACCCGACAAAATGCACATATATTACTCAGTGCTTGCTCTTCATGCACGTTTCTTATTTCTCTCTTCATTATTGCAAATTACTCATCAGTTCTTGAGCCCGTTGCCCAGATGTTGCAGTCTGTTCAACTTGATATAATAAAGGCTCAACAGCACATCAACAGACTCATTGAAATATTCAAGGAGCACCGTAACCATGCTGAAGAGCACTTTAGGAATGACATTCTCAGTAAGGCAAGATCAATAGCAGATAAACTTGGTATCGAGTTAGTGTTGCCAAGGATTTGCAGTCGACAAACACACCGAGCAAATACAGTAGCCGGGGATTTTGAGAGTTATTACAGAACGAGTATTTATATTCCCTATCTTGACTCATTAGTTTCTTCACTGGCGTCTCGCTTTTCCAGCAGTAACACTGCTCAGTTCAACTTATTTTATCTGCATCCTAAAATGATGCAAAACCTAGAACGTGAAGAATTCCGAAAACGAATTGCAGTCAGTAACGAACTATATCATATCGACAATTTGGAATTAGAGATGATGAACTGGTTCGACTATTGGCATCTGAAGGTTCCAGATATAGCCAAAACAGTGGACTTTGCTGACTTGTTGCAACACTGTGATTTCTTTCCTGCTGTTAAGCAAGCAGTTCTGATTGTGTTGACCTTACCAGCCACTACCTGCACCATTGAACGATCGTTCAGCACTCTGAGACGGGTCAAGACCTGGCTAAGGTGTACAATGACTGATGATAGACTTTCAGCACTGTGCATGATTAGTGCTCATCGTGAACGTGTCATTCGTGAAAAGAAGCAGTTCATCAGTAAAGTTATTGACGCTTTTGGCACCCACAGCAGACGCTTACAATTTATATTTGCGCCACAGGAGTCATAGGCCTAAACTGACCGTGTAGTTCATTCAGTGTTTTTTTTTCTCTTTAATTGCAGTTACCTACAAAATGTATGATTTCTAAGCAAATGAGTTTGATACTACAGTTCCATTGGTCTTATTTCATACTAGAAATCCACAGGCGATGAGGTGATTTCAAGCAGCACAAGCAAAGGATACTGTCATTGGTTACTGAAAAATCTGAAAATTAAACATGGAATCACATGTACAGAGCAGCAGCAGCATAAAGACAGTAAATAAAACAGAGTCAGTGAAATATTTTTAAGGCTGTTACACCGAGAAAGGTGCTGTCTCTGCAGTGTTTGGGGAGCAGCGAGAGACCCCACAAAGTGTATGTGCAGAAACTGATATTGGTTGTTACATTCGATCAGACAGAATTGATGACTTCATGAAATTCAGGTTACTGACACAACCATACATCCCTCCAGAGAATTACAACTTCAAAGCTGATGCATCAGACAAAAGCGAGCATTCCGATATAGTTGGCTGTCTCAGTATTCACCGTGGCTTGCGTATTCTCCTCTCTTGAAAGGCCCACTCTGCTTAACTTGTGTATTATTTCCTCAGTCAGTTCACCGTGGGTTGCAAGGCAGCTTCATCACTAGTGTGTGCACAAAATATAATGCCTTCAATGAGTCTGCAAGAAATCACATGCAGTCATCATGGCACAAAGGTTCTACTGAAGATGCTGCCAATTTTTCTTGTACGCGACAGAAGCCAGAGACAGCTGTTATTCCACAGCTAGATGCAGCAGTAGCAAAACAAATTGCAGAGAACCGAAAGAAATTGGAACCAATTTTATCTACCATTATTTACTGTGCAACCCATGACATTCCTCTTCGTGGAAAAGAAGGCTCTGGTGGAAATTTCTGTGACTTATTAGATTTTCGTATTGAAGCTGGGGACACGATATTAAAGCAGCACAGTGAAACAGCTGCAGGAAATGCTCGGTACACATCCCATAGGGTGCAAAATGAGTTGTTGGCAGAATGCGAACACGCACTTGAAATGAGATTGTTTGTGCAGTAGCGTAGGACAATTGGATTTAGTGTATTGGCAGATGAAACTGAGCAGGGCATTGAGCAGTTGTCATTGGGCATTCGGTTTGTTGATGGTGATTGTATTAGAGAAGAGTTTCTGGGTTTTGTTCCCATTGTTGCGAGAGATGCACAGTCTGTATCAAATGTCATTGTCAGTGAATGCATAAAGTACGGTCTAGACTTGGAAAAATTACTCGGACAAGGCTATGATGGCTGCTCCATAATGGCAAGCATCCAGAATGGTGTTCAGGCAAAGATTCGTGAAAAGTATCCAAAAGCAGCCTTTATCCACTGGGCGTCTCACAGGCTAAACCTTGTAGTCAATGATCTGAATGATGTTCCTGAAATAAGTAGTGCTGTTGGTGTTATCAAGAAGATTATTAATTTTTTCGTGACAGTCCAAAGCGACAAGCATTGGTACCAAATATACCTCTTCTGTGTGAGACACGATGGACTGAGAAATATAAATCCATTCGTGTGTTTAGTCAAAACTTTGAGAAAATATTTGACTGCCTCGCTGATCTTCAGAAGATCACTGCTGGTGAAACCCGACAAAATGCACATATATTACTCAGTGCTTGCTCTTCATGCACGTTTCTTATTTCTCTCTTCATTATTGCAAATTACTCATCAGTTCTTGAGCCCGTTGCCCAGATGTTGCAGTCTGTTCAACTTGATATAATAAAGGCTCAACAGCACATCAACAGACTCATTGAAATATTCAAGGAGCACCGTAACCATGCTGAAGAGCACTTTAGGAATGACATTCTCAGTAAGGCAAGATCAATAGCAGATAAACTTGGTATCGAGTTAGTGTTGCCAAGGATTTGCAGTCGACAAACACACCGAGCAAATACAGTAGCCGGGGATTTTGAGAGTTATTACAGAACGAGTATTTATATTCCCTATCTTGACTCATTAGTTTCTTCACTGACGTCTCGCTTTTCCAGCAGTAACACTGCTCAGTTCAACTTATTTTATCTGCATCCTAAAATGATGCAAAACCTAGAACGTGAAGAATTCCGAAAACGAATTGCAGTCAGTAACGAACTATATCATATCGACAATTTGGAATTAGAGATGATGAACTGGTTCGACTATTGGCATCTGAAGGTTCCAGATATAGCCAAAACAGTGGACTTTGCTGACTTGTTGCAACACTGTGATTTCTTTCCTGCTGTTAAGCAAGCAGTTCTGATT
The DNA here is from genome assembly GCF_019279795.1 of Protopterus annectens. NCBI lineage: Eukaryota > Metazoa > Chordata > Ceratodontiformes > Protopteridae > Protopterus > Protopterus annectens. Next base: position 1,590,191,107 of record NC_056744.1, read on the forward strand.
GTGTTGACCTTACCAGCCACTACCTGCACCATTGAGCGATCGTTCAGCACTCTGAGACGGGTCAAGACCTGGCTAAGGTGTACAATGACTGATGATAGACTTTCAGCACTGTGCATGATTAGTGCTCATCGTGAACGTGTCATTCGTGAAAAGAAGCAGTTCATCAGTAAAGTTATTGACGCTTTTGGCACCCACAGCAGACGCTTACAATTTATATTTGCGCCACAGGAGTCATAGGCCTAAACTGACCGTGTAGTTCATTCAGTGTTTTTTTTTTCTCTTTTTAATTGCAGTTACCTACAAAATGTATGATTTCTAAGCAAATGAGTTTGATACTACAGTTCCATTGGTCTTATTTCATACTAGAAATCCACAGGCGATGAGGTGATTTCAAGCAGCACAAGCAAAGGATACTGTCATTGGTTACTGAAAAATCTGAAAATTAAACATGGAATCACATGTACAGAGCAGCAGCAGCATAAAGACAGTAAATAAAACAGAGTCAGTGAAATATTTTAAGGCTGTTACACCGAGAAAGGTGCTGTCTCTGCAGTGTTTGGGGAGCAGCGAGAGACCCCACAAAGTGTATGTGCAGAAACTGATATTGGTTGTTACATTCGATCAGACAGAATTGATGACTTCATGAAATTCAGGTTACTGACACAACCATACATCCCTCCAGAGAATTACAACTTCAAAGCTGATGCATCAGACAAAAGCGAGCATTCCGATATAGTTGGCTGTCTCAGTATTCACCGTGGCTTGCGTATTCTCCTCTCTTGAAAGGCCCACTCTGCTTAACTTGTGTATTATTTCCTCAGTCAGTTCACCGTGGGTTGCAAGGCAGCTTCATCACTAGTGTGTGCACAAAATATAATGCCTTCAATGAGTCTGCAAGAAATCACATGCAGTCATCATGGCACAAAGGTTCTACTGAAGATGCTGCCAATTTTTCTTGTACGACAGAAGCCAGAGACAGCTGTTATTCCACAGCTAGATGCAGCAGTAGCAAAACAAATTGCAGAGAACCGAAAGAAATTGGAACCAATTTTATCTACCATTATTTACTGTGCAACCCATGACATTCCTCTTCGTGGAAAAGAAGGCTCTGGTGGAAATTTCTGTGACTTATTAGATTTTCGTATTGAAGCTGGGGACACGATATTAAAGCAGCACAGTGAAACAGCTGCAGGAAATGCTCGGTACACATCCCATAGGGTGCAAAATGAGTTGTTGGCAGAATGCGAACACGCATGAAATGAGATTGTTTGTGCAGTCTGTATCAAATGTCATTGTCATTGTCAGTGAATGCATAAAGTACGGTCTAGACTTGGAAAAATTACTCGGACAAGGCTATAATGGCTGCTCCATAATGGCAAGCATCCAGAATGGTGTTCAGGCAAAGATTCGTGAAAAGTATCCAAAAGCAGCCTTTATCCACTGCACTCTTCATGCACGTTTCTTATTTCTCTCTTCATTATTGCAAATTACTCATCAAACAATAAGGTGATTTCAAGCAGCACAAGCAAAAGATACTGTCTGCAGTACCCATGGTTAATGAAAATTCTGAAAATTAAACATGGAATCACGCATGTACAGAGCAGCAGCAGCATAAAGACAGTAAATAAAAAAGAGTTACTGAAATCTTTATAAGGCTGTTAGCGCAGGGAGATTTTAGTGAAAATTGACAAATCCTTGTTCTGATGCACTATCTTAGAGCCGGATCCACACAATACAGGTAGAAGCAGATGAAACCATGATATCCACTTAAGCAGCAAAGGTTAAGTGGAGTGATAAGAGGAAGGAGTTTAGTATGGCCAAGAGTGGTGACTCCCTGGACTTCTGAAGTATTACACACTGCAATAAAAGGATTTGTAATTATTAAAAGTTTATGATGGTTCACCAAGAAGTTTACCTGGGCCCTTTTTGTTGTCACAAAGGTCAAAGGCATATACAAAAATATGTTCGAAAATTAAAAGTATAGCACAATAACAAGTTCACATAGGTGCTTGCTAGTCTGTTGAGCCGTAAGGATCATTCAAAATCTATAACAGCATTCCCCTTGTATAGCTCACATTTTATTAACCCTGAGGCAAGCTGAATATTAACATGATGTTTCTGTGTAAGAGGGACAAGGCTACTAAAATCTGGAATGAAATTAGGCTTATCCATCCAGATTATGGTTAAGTACAGTAAGAGGTCTACTTTGCTTTATGTGGAGAGGAAGATCATTCCAAAGAAGTGGGAGTCTAGTTGATAAACATCTGTCCTTCCCACATTTATGTTGCAGTACAGATTGACACCTGTTGAGCTACTGTTTATACCCTCATTGCAATTATGAATGTGCAGGAGTTTTGACAGGACTATGAGGTTATGCACGTGTAGCACAAATCTGTCCTCAGTAGCCTTTGATACCAAGAAGAGTAGCAAGGCTTGGAGGTGGTCCACATAGTTTTGGATTTATGCACTTGATGGATGTTGACATTTAAAATATGCCTTTAGGTGGTAAAATTATATCCAGAATGTGGAACAAATGCACAAAGCAAGGAGGATGGCCTCCCTGTTGTAGAAGTAGCAGACCACAAAAATCACAAAAACAGATAGGCCAAAGAAGAGCCATAAAGACGATACAGTGAACTATTGAGGATAAGAAAGAAATGATGTATTGTTACTATTATGTAAACAGCCCAGAATTTCCAGACACAAGGTATATAAAAAGATTGAGAGACATTACAGGAATGAAACTGTCAGAAGCTTCAAATAAAAATGTGCCTTAATTACAACAGATGCATGAAAAACTGTATGTATAGACCAAGAAACTTTGATCCGTTTGAAAAAGGAGCATCCGAGGAGGTATGAATATATAAATAACAAAACCTAGAACTTTTTGTAAAGTGTAAAAAAAAAGAAATATAGACATGGGGAAAAAGATTTGATATGGTGCAATATTCATGCAAAGGGGAAAGCCAAATTAATCAGTATAAAGAAGGCAGCCCCAAAGATACTCAAGGAGAAATACAGGCAAAGGCATCCAGATATGCAACATTTCACAAGTCACAGAGGGAATGTAGAAAATAAGATTAATAAAGTAGAATTAAAAAAGCAAAACAGAAGTATAAGTTATGGAGTGCCTGGAAAGTGAAGGATTCGGTGTAGGTACCGTGTAACACACAACACAGGTTACCTCACAGCATGATGTAATGAGTTCCCAAAGTAAGGAGAAACAGGAAGATCAGGAGACATCTGAACAACAAATGTGGACATGGGAAAGAAAAGAGATTTAATATAGTGTGATTTCTATGCAAAGGAGAAAGCAAAACTAATCAATACAAAAAGAACAGCAGCAATAATATTTGAAGACACATACAGACAAAGGAATCTGGAGATCGAAAACTTGACAACAGAGAAAATACAAAGACAAATAGAAAAAGTAGAAAAGGAGACAGTAGCGGAAAAGTTATACTAGTAGAAACTGAGGTTATGGAGTACTCCAATGCCATATGAATATATTAGTAATTTTCACAGGAAACCCGTCTAAGTGTTCACTTGAAGCTGGGCAGCAACAGAAGGAACAGGAAACTGTAACTGTGCAAAGTGTGCAGTCAATGTTGAGGAGTGATACTGATAGGCCAAAGAGTTCCCTTATGTCAGAGCAATGGGTGACATGGGATGAAACAGTGTGCCACAGGAAGATGCTACAGAACTTTGTATAGAATGCTCACTGCAAATGGAAAACAAAAAATGTGTCCTCAGTTTAGAAGAAAATGAGCTAAGAGTTGAAGAAAATGAGCTAAGAGTTGCTCGATTTGGCAGAGAGAGACGTTATTAAGATAAATTATGAAAACAGACTTCAGAAGGTCATTAAAACCCAGAAAGTTTGTTTGATAAAACAAGTGAAACTTTTAGTTATGTACTTACCATAACTTCGGATGTATGGGATCCATCTCGCCTACATTCATGACAGATGGGGGGGGGGGTTCGGAGCCGATCCATCGGCTCCGACTCGGCAACTAATACACTAGCACGAAGTCTCTCATTGGCTGGGCTACTCCCTATCCCAGGATGCACTACACCTGCTTCCCCAGATCTTGTTTGTTCGCTTTCATACACCCATGCAAACACAGAAAAAACTAGTAGTCACTATAACCAACTAAAGTTCTTCAAGAAAGAACGCCAAGAAAAAAGTGACTACAGCTCCTCTAAATCCAAATGGAAGGGGGAAGGAGGGTGGGTACTTATGAATGTAGGCGAGATGGATCCCATACATCCGAAGTTATGGTAAGTACATAACTAAAAGATGTAATGGGATCCTATCTCGCCTACATTCATGACAGATGGGACAGCGTCCCTAGCACCTACATCCCGGGTGGCTCATTGGAACACGCTCCTGAGAACTGTGGAACCAAAGGAAGCTCTGCCTCGAGAAACCACATCCAATTTGTAATGAGAAATAAAAGTGTGCGGAGAAGTCCAGGTTGCCGCAGCACAAATATCATCTATTGATAACTTGGAGTGAAAAGCTACGGAAGTAGCCATTGCCCTGGTAGAATGAGCCTTGATTGGAAAGGGAAGGTCTTTATTAGCCTGTGAATAAATAAAAATGATACAATCTTTAATCCATTTAGATATGGAGGCTTTTGTTACTGGTTGACCCAATTTGTTCAATGCGAAGGAAACAAACAATTGATTTGATTTCCGCGTTTGAGCGGTTCTATTCAAATAAAAACGTAGTTGTCTATGTACGTCCAATTGATGCAAAGTATATTCTGCGTTATTGGAGAATTCTGGGAAAAAGACAGGGAGTTCTATAGTTTGTTGCATACAGAAAGAGGAGGCCACTTTTGGTATAAATGCAGGGTTTAATTTCAATGAAACTCTATGCTTGTGAAAAATCAAATAGGGAGGATCAGAACAAAGAGCTTGAAGTTCTGAAACTCGCCTAGCAGATGTTATGGCTACTAAAAAGGCCGTTTTCCAAGACAGAAATTTTAAATCACAAGTAGCAGCTGGTTCGAAAGGACGGGCAGTTAGGGCAGCAAGAACCATATTCAAATCCCAAGGGGGACAGGCTGAGATAAAGGAGGCCTAAGGAGCCAAGCCCCTTTAAGGAAAGCCTTACAAAGTTTGTGAGACATCAATGAAGGTTCAAAAGAAGCATGAAAATTAGAGATCGCTGCTAACTGAACCTTAATGGTAGAAACTGAAGAGCCCGACTGAAGGGAGGCCAGAAAATTCAGAACCTCCGATACTGGTGCAGAGAGAGGATCTATACCCGTTCTTGAGCCCAGAAGGCAAACCTTTTCCATTTACTGGAATAAAGTTTGATGGTGGAAGGTTTATGAGAAGAAGACAGTATGTGGACCACGTCCGCGAAAGAGCATTGTCAGGGACTAAGGATGGAAGTGGAGTAACCATGCTGCCAACTTCAAGGACCTGAGAGACGGATAACGCCGTCCTGACTGATGAGTCAACAGGTCTGGCACGGATCCAGAAACCATGGACCTTCTATCGCATGCCTCTGTAGGAAGGGAAACCAAACTTGAGAGCCAGTGCGGGGCAATCAAAATCATCTCGCTCTCCAAGTAAATGGCCTTCTGTATCACCCTCGGTAGGAGGGGAACGGAGGAAGGCGAGAGAAGACCGGGGCCAAATGTGAGTCAGAGCGTCCCTGGGAATCTGTCCCTGAGAAGGAAACAGTGTGAAGAACTCTCTGCATTTCGTATTGTGAGGGCTGGCAAACAGGTCGCAGCAAGGAAGACCCCATTTGTCGAAGATCTGCACAGCTATACTCTGTTTGAGGGACCATTCGTGGGTAAAAGAATGGTCCTGCTTAATCTGTCCGCAATCACATTGGACTTCCCGGTATGTGCGTTGCCATTAGAAAGCGGTTGGTAGCTACCGCCCAGTGCCAAAGTCTCATGGCTTCTCTGCATAGTGGGTAAGACCTGGTTCCACCTTGCTTGTTTATGTACCACACCACCGACATGTTGTCGGATAGGATAGTAATCAGGCCCTGTGGGAGAGCGTGATGGAGAGCTTGGAGTACCAATAGTACCGCTCTCATCTCCAGGACATTGATATGCAAATGCGTTTCCTGGATTTGCCATGTGCCTTGGACCGACCTGTCCAGGTAATGACCCCCCCACCCTACCTGGGAGGCATCCGTAGTCACAGTGGCAATGGGACGTTGAGGTATAAAGGGTCGCCCCTGGTCGAGATTTGATTGGAGAAGCCACCACTGTAGATCTCGACGGCAACTTTCCGTGATTATGATTAAGTGGTTCAAGGGAAGTTCCTGATAGGACCATTGAACTGACAGTAGCCATTGTAAAATTCGCATGTGAAGTCTGGCCAAGGGAACTAAAAGTATGGTCGACGCCATCGAGCCCAACAGTTGTAGGATCCGATGGGCCGGGGCTCTTTGTAGGGGGAGACAGGATTTGACCTGATCTTGTAAGACCTGAATTCTTGCTGCCGGTAAATAGGCGCATTCCTTTTGTGTCTAAGTCTGCGCCTATGAAAATAATACGCTGAGATGGCTGTAGTACAGATTTTTGCAAATTGAACGTGATCCCCAAGAAACGGCCCAAGGTGAACGTGGCTCTGAGCGCTTGGAGTAGTAGATGCTCGGAGGTGGCAGTAAGGAGCCAGTCGTCTAGATAAGGAAACACCTGGAATCCCAGACTTCTCAGGTGAGCAGTTACCACTGCCAGACATTTGGTGAACACCCTGGGGGCTGTGGTGAGACCAAAGGGCAGTGCTCGGAATTGAAAATGACTGGCTCGAGGCGAAGCGTAAATGTCTCCTGGACTCTTGAGCTATGGGTATGTGTTAGTAAGCGTCCTGGTGATCTATGGAGCACATCCATGCATCTTTTCCAGCAAAGGAAGAATAGATTGAAGAGTGACCATTGAATTTGGACTTCTTTACGAAACGATTCAATGAACTGAGGTCCAAAATGGGCCTGAAGTCCCCTGTCTTTTTTGGTACCAAAAATAATTTTGAGTAAGTTCCTGATCCGATCTGGTCGATGGGGACAGGCTGGATGGCTCTTTTTTTCTAGCAGCTTTGAAACCTCTAACGCTGCCTGATCCCGCTGACTGGGTGGTACGTCCGGGATTTCCCTTAAAGAAAGGGGGGGTTTGTTGAAGGGGATGATATATCCTCCGGTAATAATGCGAAGCACCCACCGATCGCTTGTTATGGATTCCCAAGCTTGTGGATGCGCCGCAAAGCGACCCCCGACTGGCTCCAGAGTTGCACAGTCGGGCAACAACTCAGGAACGCTGGTTGTATGAAGAACCACGAAAGGAATCGCGGTCTCCAGAGTTACAGGGGCCTCTGCCACCTCTGGGGCGGAGTCTTCCAAAATTCCACCCCCCCCTGCCTCTGGAGGGGGAATCACTGGGTGGAGTAGAGAAAGACTTTTGGGATTTTTTAAACCACATTTTCCCTCCTCTCCCAGCCTTGGGATAAGGCCTGGAAGGAGCGGAAAAACGGGCCCCAACGGCAGTCAAAGTCTTGCCCTCCTGCTCGCACCGAGTTAGCGTGTCCTTCACCTTGGGTCCAAACAAAGATGACCCATCAAAGGGGGCGTCGGCGAAGGAAGACTTGAAGGCCTCCGTGAACGAACACAAGCGTAACCAGGCTTGCCTCCTGAGGGCAACGCCTGTTCCGCTGCTCCGCCTTCCCTTGGCCGCATACGAAATGAGCCTCATGGACGAGTTAACAATAGAAAAGAGGGTAGTCATCTGTGCGCCAACAGTCGGGGCCAGCGCCTCAGGTAGATTATCAACAAGAGAGTCATTTAGCTCTTTGAGAAGATCCCTTTGGAGCCTCGTAAAATGACATAAGTAGTTCAGCGACCGTAAGGTAAAGGCCGCTGAGGACAGGGTACGCTTCCTGTACCTATCCATACTCCTAGAATCCTTATTAGGAGGATGAATAGACGTCGAAGCCTCTGCCACGTCCTGCTGTGTGGCAGAAGCCACCACCAAAGCATCTACAGGCACACCCTTTGTGAGAAATTCTTTCTGGGGGGGGTTGACAAAAATTTATTGGGCCTCGCAGGCACCGGTTCCACAGAATCAGGGTGTTCCCACACCCTTCGAGAAACCAAATCAAGGAGTTCATCGAAGGGTGGAGACACCCAGGAGGCGGAGGGCTGGGCCCCAAAGGCCTTGAGGAAGACTGACTCCTCAGCTGAAGGGGTTTTGGCTTACCAGTCACCTCTCTGTCTCAGAATCTCCAAGATATCTGAGAAGGAGATATCATCCGAAGATGATTTGGGGACCCTTCTGCGTCATCGAGGTCAGTATCCGATGTAATAGACACATCTTGGGAGTCTACGCGCTTCCTCTTACACAATTTCTTCCGTGGGGTTCGTCCGAAGCAGTTTGGACGGACCACCGGAAGAAGGAACCCCGATGGGGGTATCCTCAGGCCCTAGGGCCCCGCCGGGGCTGCAACACAACAGAGGCACCAGTCTCCAAATCTAGGGACGGTGAGGTAGAATCTAGTTGAACCGGCAAAGGCATGGCCAGCGCTCCTCATGGCCTCAAAGGCCGGACCTCCAGAATCCAAGGAGGTCACTGGTCTAGAGGCCACGATGGCACTGGGAATTCCAGCAGCCAATGCTCCGAGAGGAAGACTAGGCACCGAAGCACCTAATCCCAAAGTATTCCCTCGGGCCCGGCTGAAGAGGTCGCAGTACCAAACCCTGAACCGGAGGACAGGGTAGGAAGCATAGTCGGAGCCGAAAGGCCTGTAAGGGGTCTCTGCTCCGACTGTATGGCTCCACATTGCTCCACCACCACCGGCTCCAACGGCTCCGAAGAGGTTGGAGGAGGAATCAAATGTGTTGGGAGGGGGGATCGGCTCCGAAGCAAACTGTGCTGGAGCCGAGACCATTTTAGTAAACACTGGAGATTGGAAAAGCCTCTGTAAAACCCTATCCAGGTCCGAATCTGACAGTCTCGAGGATTTAGAGGAGGTAGACACTCGAGAAGACTTTCCTCTCGGCTCCGAGAGAGAAGGGGACCGGTTCCGAAACGGCTCCAATACTGTCGGCGCTGACTCCACCACATCATGGACCACCATCGGCACCGAAGGAGCCTTCTTCGGAGCCGAGGGGGAAGAGTCTGAGCTGCACACTTCCACCGGCTCCGAAGCCATTGGAACCGATGGAGGTGAGTCACCTCTCGATACTCCAACTTGCGGCTCCAAAGGCAATGGAGCCGAAGTAGGAGGTACCGAGGCAGACCCTTCGACCCTCGGCCCCGAAGTCAGTGGAGCCGAGGAAGAAGAGGTCAATTTAGTCTTTTTAGAAGTCTGCTCCGACGGACTTGTCGGTGCCGACGATCTTTTCTTTTTGGAAGCAACAGGAGGATTTAAGGCTTCCTCAAACGAAGGTTTTATAAGCCCTTTCAAAATCAACTTCTTGCGTTCTTGAAGAACTCTAGCAGAGAAAGCATGACATACGCTACAAGTCTCTTGTAGATGTTTCGGCCCCAAACAATAAACGCAGACTGAATGACTGTCTGTGATGGACATTTTATAACTGCACCGAGTGCATTTTTTAAATGACTTGTGTTCCTTGGACATAGTACAGGCCCCAAACAAGTAAGACTTTACCACAATTAGTAAGCACTATCACAAAAAATGCGCCAACTGACAAGCGCGAGACACACTGGCGCGAGTACTTAAGAAAAAGATTTTACCTCACAAACAAACAGACAAAGCAAATCCAACGGCCCAAAGCCCTCTAATTTAAACGGGCTTTGTCCGAAAACAATTAACCACAAAAGGTAATAAAGCTAAAGCACAAGGTAGGGCAAAGGCCCTCTAACTTAAACGGGCCTTGCCCGACTGAAAAAAATAAAGTACCAGAAGACACTCAAACACTCAAAAGTAGCAAATAGTAAGGAATAACAAGGAATAGCTGTTAAAACAGCTGTTTGGTTAATATATGACAAAAAACACCAAGGTCAAAGACCAATAAAGGTAAAAAGAATCACTTGGCTCCAGCCAAGTCGAGACCACGTCCAGCTTGTAAAGCGGCAAACGAGATCTGGGGAAGCAGGTGTAGTGCATCCTGGGATAGGGAGTAGCCCAGCCAATGAGAGACTTTGTGCTAGTGTATTAGTTGCCGAGTCTGAGCCGATGGATCGGCTCCGAACCCCCCCCCCATCTGTCATGAATGTAGGCGAGATAGGATCCCATTACATCAAGTAATTAGGACTGTCCATAGAGATTCATGCGATATAACAGACGTAAACAGGCTATATTACTATGAAGATAATTTGATAACTGATAACGCTTTTGAGCCATAAGAACACAGGGTAGCGAGAGAAAAAGAAACCAATGGAACGGGAAGCAATTGGTCACACATGCCAATGCCATATGAATATATTAGTAATTTTCACAGGAAACCCGTCTAAGTGTTCACTTGAAGCTGGGCAGCAACAGAAGGAACAGGAAACTGTAACTGTGCAAAGTGTGCAGTCATTGTTGAGGAGTGATACTGATAGGCCAATGAGTTCCCTTATGTCAGAGCAATGGGTGACATGGGATGAAACAGTGTGCCACAGGAAGATGCTACAGAACTTTGTATAGAATGCTCACTGCAAATGGAAAACAAAAAATGTGTCCTCAGTTTAGAAGAAAATGAGCTAAGAGTTGAAGAAAATGAGCTAAGAGTTGCTCGATTTGGCAGAGAGAGACGTTATTAAGATAAATTATGAAAACAGACTTCAGAAGGTCAGTAAAACCCAGAAAGTTTGTTTGATAAAACAAGTGAAACAAGTAATTAGGACTGTCCATAGAGATTCATGCGATATAACAGACGTAAACAGGCTATATTACTATGAAGATAATTTGATAACTGATAACGCTTTTGAGCCATAAGAACACAGGGTAGCGAGAGAAAAGAAACCAATGGAACGGGAAGCAATTGGTCACACATGCCAATGCCATATGAATATATTAGTAATTTTCACAGGAAACCCGTCTAAGTGTTCACTTGAAGCTGGGCAGCAACAGAAGGAACAGGAAACTGTAACTGTGCAAAGTGTGCAGTCATTGTTGAGGAGTGATACTGATAGGCCAATGAGTTCCCTTATGTCAGAGCAATGGGTGACATGGGATGAAACAGTGTGCCACAGGAAGATGCTACAGAACTTTGTATAGAATGCTCACTGCAAATGGAAAACAAAAAATGTGTCCTCAGTTTAGAAGAAAATGAGCTAAGAGTTGAAGAAAATGAGCTAAGAGTTGCTCGATTTGGCAGAGAGAGACGTTATTAAGATAAATTATGAAAACAGACTTCAGAAGGTCAGTAAAACCCAGAAAGTTTGTTTGATAAAACAAGTGAAACAAGTAATTAGGACTGTCCATAGAGATTCATGCGATATAACAGACGTAAACAGGCTATATTACTATGAAGATAATTTGATAACTGATAACGCTTTTGAGCCATAAGAACACAGGGTAGCGAGAGAAAAAGAAACCAATGGAACGGGAAGCAATTGGTCACACATGCCAATGCCATATGAATATATTAGTAATTTTCACAGGAAACCCGTCTAAGTGTTCACTTGAAGCTGGGCAGCAACAGAAGGAACAGGAAACTGTAACTGTGCAAAGTGTGCAGTCATTGTTGAGGAGTGATACTGATAGGCCAATGAGTTCCCTTATGTCAGAGCAATGGGTGACATGGGATGAAACAGTGTGCCACAGGAAGATGCTACAGAACTTTGTATAGAATGCTCACTGCAAATGGAAAACAAAAAATGTGTCCTCAGTTTAGAAGAAAATGAGCTAAGAGTTGAAGAAAATGAGCTAAGAGTTGCTCGATTTGGCAGAGAGAGACGTTATTAAGATAAATTATGAAAACAGACTTCAGAAGGTCAGTAAAACCCAGAAAGTTTGTTTGATAAAACAAGTGAAACAAGTAATTAGGACTGTCCATAGAGATTCATGCGATATAACAGACGTAAACAGGCTATATTACTATGAAGATAATTTGATAACTGATAACGCTTTTGAGCCATAAGAACACAGGGTAGCGAGAGAAAAAGAAACCAATGGAACGGGAAGCAATTGGTCACACATGCCAATGCCATATGAATATATTAGTAATTTTCACAGGAAACCCGTCTAAGTGTTCACTTGAAGCTGGGCAGCAACAGAAGGAACAGGAAACTGTAACTGTGCAAAGTGTGCAGTCATTGTTGAGGAGTGATACTGATAGGCCAATGAGTTCCCTTATGTCAGAGCAATGGGTGACATGGGATGAAACAGTGTGCCACAGGAAGATGCTACAGAACTTTGTATAGAATGCTCACTGCAAATGGAAAACAAAAAATGTGTCCTCAGTTTAGAAGAAAATGAGCTAAGAGTTGAAGAAAATGAGCTAAGAGTTGCTCGATTTGGCAGAGAGAGACGTTATTAAAATAAATTATGAAAACAGACTTCAGAAGGTCAGTAAAACCCAGAAAGTTTGTTTGATAAAACAAGTGAAACAAGTAATTAGGACTGTCCATAGAGATTCATGCGATATAACAGACGTAAACAGGCTATATTACTATGAAGATAATTTGATAACTGATAACGCTTTTGAGCCATAAGAACACAGGGTAGCGAGAGAGAAAGAAACCAATGGAACGGGAAGCAATTGGTCACACATGCCAATGCCATATGAATATATTAGTAATTTTCACAGGAAACCCGTCTAAGTGTTCACTTGAAGCTGGGCAGCAACAGAAGGAACAGGAAACTGTAACTGTGCAAAGTGTGCAGTCATTGTTGAGGAGTGATACTGATAGGCCAATGAGTTCCCTTATGTCAGAGCAATGGGTGACATGGGATGAAACAGTGTGCCACAGGAAGATGCTACAGAACTTTGTATAGAATGCTCACTGCAAATGGAAAACAAAAAATGTGTCCTCAGTTTAGAAGAAAATGAGCTAAGAGTTGAAGAAAATGAGCTAAGAGTTGCTCGATTTGGCAGAGAGAGACGTTATTAAGATAAATTATGAAAACAGACTTCAGAAGGTCAGTAAAACCCAGAAAGTTTGTTTGATAAAACAAGTGAAACAAGTAATTAGGACTGTCCATAGAGATTCATGCGATATAACAGACGTAAACAGGCTATATTACTATGAAGATAATTTGATAACTGATAACGCTTTTGAGCCATAAGAACACAGGGTAGCGAGAAAAAGAAACCAATGGAACGGGAAGCAATTGGTCACACATGCCAATGCCATATGAATATATTAGTAATTTTCACAGGAAACCCGTCTAAGTGTTCACTTGAAGCTGGGCAGCAACAGAAGGAACAGGAAACTGTAACTGTGCAAAGTGTGCAGTCATTGTTGAGGAGTGATACTGATAGGCCAATGAGTTCCCTTATGTCAGAGCAATGGGTGACATGGGATGAAACAGTGTGCCACAGGAAGATGCTACAGAACTTTGTATAGAATGCTCACTGCAAATGGAAAACAAAAAAATGTGTCCTCAGTTTAGAAGAAAATGAGCTAAGAGTTGAAGAAAATGAGCTAAGAGTTGCTCGATTTGGCAGAGAGAGACGTTATTAAGATAAATTATGAAAACAGACTTCAGAAGGTCAGTAAAACCCAGAAAGTTTGTTTGATAAAACAAGTGAAACAAGTAATTAGGACTGTCCATAGAGATTCATGCGATATAACAGACGTAAACAGGCTATATTACTATGAAGATAATTTGATAACTGATAACGCTTTTGAGCCATAACAACACAGGGTAGCGAGAGAAAAAGAAACCAATGGAACGGGAAGCAATTGGTCACACATGCCAATGCCATATGAATATATTAGTAATTTTCACAGGAAACCCGTCTAAGTGTTCACTTGAAGCTGGGCAGCAACAGAAGGAACAGGAAACTGTAACTGTGCAAAGTGTGCAGTCATTGTTGAGGAGTGATACTGATAGGCCAATGAGTTCCCTTATGTCAGAGCAATGGGTGACATGGGATGAAACAGTGTGCCACAGGAAGATGCTACAGAACTTTGTATAGAATGCTCACTGCAAATGGAAAACAAAAAATGTGTCCTCAGTTTAGAAGAAAATGAGCTAAGAGTTGAAGAAAATGAGCTAAGAGTTGCTCGATTTGGCAGAGAGAGACGTTATTAAGATAAATTATGAAAACAGACTTCAGAAGGTCAGTAAAACCCAGAAAGTTTGTTTGATAAAACAAGTGAAACAAGTAATTAGGACTGTCCATAGAGATTCATGCGATATAACAGACGTAAACAGGCTATATTACTATGAAGATAATTTGATAACTGATAACGCTTTTGAGCCATAAGAACACAGGGTAGCGAGAGAAAAGAAGGTGAGAAAGTTAATGCCATCATGGAAACAAATATCTATAAAGCAATTGAGACAGGTGTTGTCACTGTGTCACAGAAGAGGGAACAGATTTACAAAAATACTTACAAAGATAGATGTGATAAAGGTAGTGCGCAGTATTAGAACAGCTTAGGATGTATCATGCACTATCGCAAATAAAGTACAAATCTCAGCACAGGAAGAATAAATTAGTAGATACACAAATAAATATAAGGGAAAAGTACAAAATAAGCAATTTATTGATGACCCAACAATTTTTTCGAGAATTTGGAAATGAGCTAAAAGGAACTGACAAAAAGATACATTTTGGAGAAGTACTTACGAAGATCATGCGCAACATAACAAAGATGCTAAATGGATAGAAGTAAAATAATAACAAGTTTAAAGGGACAATTTATAAAATGGGATGACTTAACAGCCAGAGATTAACACAAAGTCAAATCCTATAATTGGAAAACCCCAGGCTCAGATGTCGTACATAACATCTTCCTAAAAGTATTAACATCGTTGCACGAAGATTTATCCACAAGTAATAACTATGTATATACACACCCCAAACAGGCACCAACCGAACTAAGAGGAGGAAAAACAATGCTCCTACTTAACATTGAACTTGCATGCTACCCTAAACCAGTAACTTGCCTCGTTTCTGACGATGTATAAACTCTGCACTGGAACTGATGCTGACAGAGTTTATAGTCATTTAGAAGAAAACTCAATCATGGCAGTAGAACAAATGGGCAATACAGAAGGTCATAAAGAACAAAGGATCATTTGTTAAAGTCATACTAGTTTACTGTAAAAGAGGCGAGAATCTAAGTAGGGCATGGACTAACTTCAAAAAAAGAACCTGATAGTATCCCACACATTTAAGGGCAAGAGTGGTTAAAAATGTAACATACACTTTACATACACTTTACACTGATCGACTACATTACAGTGATGTTGATGAGGAAACAGTGGCAGACCTCTTTGCAATTAAGCTATGATAAAGGACAAATTATTATTCCAGGGATAAAAATTAAATGGGGGAAATTCTGGGGTGACTGTCAGTGACACCACTGCTATTCTTTCTTGCCCTATAATTTGGCTCCTAGAAACAAACGGTGTAAAGACCTCTCATCTTCTCTTTGTCGATTGATGCAAAACTGTACAGCTTATCATAGGAAGACCTGAAAGCACAACGACAAGTTGTCAAAACATTTTCAGATGATAACAGAATGACATGACCATTTGGTCTTGATACATGTGCAAAAGCAACCTTCAAAGCAGGACAATTACAGCATCAAGAAAACAATTTGGGACAAGAATGTGATATGAAAAAACTTGAGCAAGAGGGAGTATATAACTATTTGACAATAGATTAAGGATCAATAAAGCATGAACAAATGCAAGTAAAACCTGGTAAGGAGTATTTTGGAAAACTTAAATTAATCCTGAAAACAGCATTGACTTCTAAGAACAAAATTCACGCTGAAACTCAGTTTGTTCTTCCTCTCCCAAATTACAGTTGTGAGATGATTGGCCCCAAAACGTGTTGGATAGATTAAACAGGAAAACAAAAAGGATGCTTCATGCTCTCCAAATGATTTATAAAAAAAATTAGTGCATACCAACATTATATATCCCCCCTTCTGAAGGAGGGACGGGCCTCCTTGAAACTGATTACATGTACAGATCTGCAATCCTGGGATGCACACTTCTGACCTCACAAGACACAACATACTGAAAGTTTTGAAATATGATTAGAATAACTATTGGTTTTGTTCACATTTTTGTGAAAGATGCACAGACTATGCATTCATTGACAATGACATTTGATACAAAGTACGGCCTAGACTTGGACAAGTTACTCGGACAAGGCTATGATGGCTGTTTCATAATGGCAAGCATCCAGTGTTCAAGCAAAGATTCGTGAAAAGTATCCAAAAGCAGCCTTTACAAGGTTTAGTCTGAGAAGCACAGCACAGTGGGTAGTCAGTGTGATCTGAATGATGGTCCTGAAATATAGAGTGCTGTTGACGTTATCAAGATTAATTTTTGTTTCTGTGACAGTCCAAAATGATGAGCATTGGTACCAAATATACCTCTTCTGTGGAGACATGATGGACCGAGAAATATAAATCCATTCATGTGTTTAGTTAGTCAGAAGTTTGATAAAATATTTGACTGCCTGGATGATCTTCAAAAGATCGCTGTCAGTGAAACCAGACAAAATGCACTTGCAGTATTTTACTCAATGCTTGCTCTTCATGCATATTTCTTATTCCATTATTGCAAATTACTCAACAGTTCTGAGCCCATTGCCCAGATGTTGCAATCTGTTCAACTTGGTAAAGGTTTAACAACATATCAACAGTCTCATTGAAATAGACCACATTAGGAATGACAATCTCAGTAAGGCAAGAATCAAGATCACTAGCAGATAAAGCCATGAGTAAACCGTTTATATGCACACCCGGAACAGACACCAACCTAACTAATAAGAAAAAATGATCCTACTTAAGCCTGAACCTGCAAACGTCCCTGAAAATTATAGGCCAATAACTTGCCTCCTGACACTGTATAAACTGTACACTGGAATTTATGCTGACTGAGTTTATAGTCATTTAGAAGAAAGCTCAGTTATGGCAATGGAACAAAAGGACGGTTAAAGTCATATGGAATAAAAAATAATTTATTGTTAAAGTCATATTGGAGAATAAGTACAACATGGATTGACTGCAAAAACATTTGATAGTATCACACATTAATGTATAAAAGAGCACTTTAAAATGTATAACATACACTTTACACTGATCGATTACATGACAGTGACCATGAAACAGTGGTAGAGCACTTTGCAATTAAGCCATGATGAAGGACAAATTATTATTTCAGGGAAAAACTTCAATGGGGAATACTCCAGAGTGACTCTGTTACTGCTGCTACTCTGTTTTGCCCTATAATTTGGATCGTAGAAAGCAACAGCGTGTAAAGACCTCTCATCTTCTCTTTGTCGATTGATGCAAAACTGAAGAGCTAATCCTAGGAAGACCTGAAAGCACAACAACAAGTTGTCAAAACATTTTCAGATGATAACAGAATGACATGACCATTTGGTCTTGATACATGTGCAAAAGCAACCTTCAAAGCAGGACAATTGCAGCATCAAGAAAACAATTTGGGACAAGAATGTGATATGAAAAAACTTGAGCAAGAGGGAGTATATAACTATTTGACAATAGATTAAGGATCAAAGCAACAGCGTGTAAAGACCTCTCATCTTCTCTTTGTCAATGATTTAAAACTGTACAGCTCAGAGGAGGAACTGAAAGCACAACTGCACGTCAGACAATATAAGAGAGTGTCATTTAGTCTTGATAAATGTGCAAAACAAACCTTTAAAGCAGGAAAACTGCAGCACCAAGAAAACATCAGTTTGGTACAAGAATGTGATATAAAACAACTTCATCAAGAGTACAAATATTTGGGAATGGGAACTGATAAAACAATCAACAATAAAACATGAGCAAATTAAAATCAAAATTTACTAAGGAATACTTTAGATGACTTAAATGAATCCTGAAAACAGCATTTACATCTAGGGGAACACAATCCAAGCTATAAACCAATTTGTTCTTCCTGTCCTAAATTAATTTTGTGTGTTTGACTGACCTCAGTGTTGCATAGATTATATAGGAAAACAAGGATGCTTCTTACTCACCAAATGATTTATAAAAATCAGTGCATTAGCATACCAAGATTATATGTTTTACACATTCTGAAGATGGGATATTCCTCCTTTGAAATTGATTACATGTACAGATCTGCAGTCATGGGACTCCACACATCTGCTGACCTCACAAATGTAGTGAACGTTTTGAAAAATGAGAATAAATCTAAGATACATGACTTCTCTGCTTTTCATTGCTTAGGCTTGCAGAAGCATATCGGCATCAAGCAGAAATGGAAATCAAACTAGAAGTAGATAAAAATCGGGCAGCAACTGAATGTACCAAGAAACAAAAGAATACAAGGTCGGTGATGGACCAATTGAGAAGATGAAAAATGTGGAAAATGCATAAATATAGTTGCAAGTATAGAACACTTCTAGAAAAACCTCATGCTAATCAGGAACAAAAGCAGGAATGGTCAAGGCAAGGTGAATTCGAACTAAGAGAGGAAAGGTCAATATTGGCGGCACAAGATAGTGGACTATCATGTACACATTGGTTTACAATGTCCATTGCACATGTGGGAGAAACAGACAAATGTAGGTTTTGTAAAACAGAACTGGAAACGGTTGAAGTTGAACACCTTGTTAATGGCTGCAACATACGGTAGAAGGACACTGTATACTGACAAGCATAATAATGTGGCAAGACTGTTGTACTGAGCATTGTGCAAACATTATGGTACTGAAGTGGCTTAAAACACTGGAAACATAAGCTGCAATTTAAGCATCATAGAAAATGCTAACGCCTACATCACATGGGATCATCCTCAACAGCTCAAAAGACAGATGCTAGAAAACCAGATATTAGTGGTCCAAGAGAAGAAGACAAAAGTAGCATTGATCATTGAACTCTACACACCCACTGACTGCAGTGTGTTATGTACAGAGAGACACAAAGTCAAACTCCTACTATATCAGGATTTGGAGGCAGAAATGAGAGCAGTGTGGAAGAAAGATACCCAGGCAGTTCCAGTAGTAGTAGGAGCAATGGGTCTTATTAAAAAAGAATATACATTCGTATTTAGACATGTTACAAATTAATGTAACTCCATACCAATTGCAGGAGGACTGAGGAGTCATTACTGGGCAGTGCACATTCATTGCAGGTACTCTGAAGAGCACTTTGGCAGACATCAAAGATTGATGACACCGTACTGATTTTGTGAACTTTTAATCATACTTTGATTTAGGAATGCAGTACATTCCTGTCACGATGATAGAAACCGCAAAGATTTGCTCTATCCACTTTCTAAGGAGGTACTACAAGGTAGGTATGGAGATTTATGTGTGTCATACCTGTCAAATGTACAGATTTTCAGTGTCCAGATTTCTGCTTTATATTTCTAGTCTGTGTGTGTGTGTCTGAAATGACCTACTTAGAGTTAGCAGGTGGAATTTATTTTCAAGGAATTGAGAGCTTCAAGGGAAGATAAGTTTACTGCTGCTCATCATGCTAGGTTTGTACAAATGTGCAACTCTTTTGTTTAGCAAATGGTATCATTGTAGTATAGAATTTTAAAGCAGTGTTAGTAGCACAGCAGGTAGCATACTTGCATCTTGCTACAGAGGGCTGTAGCTTCTACTCCCACAGCATGTAAATGTGTATTTTAAGGGGATGGGGTGCTGCAGTCCTGTCCTGAGTATGTCCCTTTGGTGCCTAGTAACTATGAACATAGTTTTCAGCTTGTTACATATTCCCTGTTGCAATATACCAGCATACCATTTCTTTTAATGTAACATAGGCAATTTATTCTTCTAGGGCAATGGGCACTACATTTGTAGATGAAACACTGAAATGTATGTTTTATAGCAACAATCTCTTCATTAGTTTCAGATCTTTGTAATGTGGAATTCAGATGACTTCTGCAGACTGCAGAGATTGTGCATATGGAGTAATATTGGTGGATTATAATGATATTAGTTTGAGTGGCCTTTTATGTTTGAAATATTCTGAACTAGGCAGTTTGTCATTACTGGTTCATATGTTTTGAATTGTTTCACTGCTTACTGGAAAATTTTCAAAACTGTAAATTTAAAATACACTCTAGCAGGTGGTGCAGGTGCTGTACAAGGGATATAATTCAATTATAGTTTCATAGGTAGGTACTAGGCTATTGGGCCTATACAAGCCTAACCAAAGGTACCCTGGCTTTCGCCACCCAAGAAAATTATTTTCCAGTGCCACTGTCAAGCATAGCCACAGAAGTGATCCCCGGGGTGAATTTCCTATCTCCCATCAGGAACATGAATCACCATACTTTTGCATGGGCCTAAAATGTGTGCATTTGATATGCTTTGAAAACGGCCCAAAGGTAAACTTAACCTGCCACTGCCCAGATGCATTCTCTTTGAATGTCGGTTTCAATGCTGTTTCCATCAATGTGAGTATCAAAAGCAGAGAAGTTTTAATGCTAAGTCTGTTTTCATTGCAAGACTGTTGCTTTGTTTAGTAAATGTGAAATGCGTGCTGCAGTGTTTCTGCTATAAAATTTGAAATAAAAGTTGTGAATTAAATCCAAATATCTGTAATCATTGTAGAAGTAAAGCATGAGACAGTATGCATACTGATAGATTTGAACAGTGTCTGTGGCAAATGGTGAGAAATAACCAAGTAATGGGACACTGCTGGAATGGCTATGTGTGTGTGTGTGTATGTAAGGGACTGTGTGGGGGCGGGGCTGTGTGGGGTAGGGGGAGGGGCAGTGGGGGTAGGGGTGGGGCTACGTGGGCGGGGCTGCATAGGCGGGGCTCTGGGTTTTGCACCCCCCTGGAAAAAATCCTGCGGGCTCCCTTGATAGCCTAGTATGAACCTATGAACCTATTATGATACAAATTGTACAGGACACTAAGGATAATCCCAAGGCTGCTGCAACTGATGGTAGGAAGCGTGTTGTGAATTCCCAGATATGCTCTGGATCACACAAATATTGCAAACAACATACCAAACACACACACGTATTGCCAACATACATCCTGACAGGTGCAGTGCAACCCCCCCCCCCATAATGCAAAATATCTTTCCCAGCAGACTGCTGCCTCCCTGACATTATGTCAGCCTTACCACAGGATATGTACCCAAAGAGTAGTGTATAACAACAGTGGTCGTTCTCAAGAAAGGTGTCGCCTGAATGGATACTAAAAACAATCACCACAGAATCCTGAGAAGCTTGGTCTGCACAGCTATGGAAAGGATCAACA
Source organism: Protopterus annectens (assembly GCF_019279795.1). Classification (NCBI taxonomy): domain Eukaryota; kingdom Metazoa; phylum Chordata; order Ceratodontiformes; family Protopteridae; genus Protopterus; species Protopterus annectens. Next base: position 1,590,212,414 of record NC_056744.1, read on the forward strand.
TGTACCGCAGACATAAAGATATTGGGGATCTATTGACACCTGACCCTACCCAGTGTGGGTTTATTAAGTGCAGACCCTGCCCCTAAACATGTGTGACTCAGTTGAAACAGTAATTGAGGTCACTGATGAGGGCAATGTGGTCCACACAGCGTAGCTGGACCTTGCAAAGCCTTCCATACAATACCCTACGTGTTCAATATAGATATGCTCACCAGCTTATATATACACCCCTATGTCACTAGAGGGGTTGCAACTCAGACCAACGACAGAACTGACATGGTCAGACATGCTGCAGTCATGTCAGACTACAAACCACATATAACAGGTATCCCACAATGCTTGGTCCTGGGACCTTCCCCATCTGGTATATATGCCCCATAGGTACAGGCCAGCATGTAAGGACTGTGCCTGAACATGTTTGCAGAGGACTACAAACTGCCCAACATATCTGACACAAGCATCCCACAAAAGGGCCACATAGAAACAGACAACTGGTGCCATAGCCATGTCAGCAAGTTAAATGGAGAAAACTGTATAGTCAACCTCTGTGGATATACAGTAAGTGACCACCAATTACCACATAGGTGTTAACCCATTACATACTTAACATGTAATGACAGACCTTGGTACACAAGGTGATAGATATCCTGCATTGGACAAACATGTGGCTGTAGTGTTAACAGAAACAATCCATATACCAACCTAATCATGAAGGTTATGACATCTAGATAAGGGGAGGTCATTGTGGTTCTGCAGTTATCCTTCATCAGCATTACAATTGACTACAGCAGCCCCTGTGGGGTGTACCTCAGCAGACACCTCCATCAACTGTAAAGTCCACAACAGTACCTCACCAGGAGTATCAAAGAGCTTGAACAGATGTAATGTGTTGCCTGATTAAACAGAGTGCAACTCCACACACTGCCATGCTGGCCACCCAGATGCAAGCTGTGCCTGATGTAGAAAGCCATGTCCAAGCTGGAATCAATGAACATGCTGCACCTTGTACAATCTGAATGGCAGTGAGCTATGCACATAAGGGACCTGAACCCCATCACTGACATACATAGGACAAGCTGTACCGCATTATCCATAACACAGAAGCCACCCCCACGCATGAGTAAACTACCAGTACAGGTTATCCATCGAGTTACTCGTTGATTCTCCTCAACAGGAATCTTAATGAGTGGATGGGAGATGGTAGGTTTACCCTGGGTGTCACTGTTATGTCACGGGTAGATAGAGGCACAGTATACTAAACATGACATATGTCATGGCAAACTACACTTACAATGTGTTGAAGGACAAACACACTCTCTGACTAGCATTAGAAATGGCCTAGGGCACATCGGTAGTGTTTGTCAATGTACACCTATGTTGTGGAATACACTACTGATGTTGGACGAGGCTGTTGTAAGTAGTTAATATCTGAACATAATGCAACATGGTCAGATGTGCACAACTGGACCCTAACCAGGCTGTTGTGCTCACTATGGAAATGTAAAGCAGTTATAGGACTAAAGCCCAGGATACTGTCCACCACAGTGAAAGTACTGAACCACTACACTATACAGTACTACAGTGTTAGGTCAGTATGAACGGATGTTGACAATTGTATGCAAAGTATCCCATGCAAACCCTGCAGGCACAGTATAATCCCTGTTGTGTTCACACAAAAAGCATTTGGACAGTAACTACACAACATGACACAGAACACACAACCATAAACAGGAGATATTTGTTGAAGTTCACACTCATCCACAAATGTGATGGGGTGCAGAGTTCAACATATGGAAAGCTCACACTGGGAATGCTCACACACTTTGATAAATGAGACATCTTTCACACAACATGCCATGGGAAGGCTGAACTGAGCATGCTCACACATTTAGTCCAAATATCAGTTTAGCATTTTGCCACATATATCTGGTATATGTATGTGTTATTCCAGTAACCAACAACATTATAGCAATCTGACCAGTGCTCACACTTAAATGACTACAGAGACATACATGATATAGTGGATTTGCCCCATATGCAAACATCTTCCACAGATACACAAGTTGTTCATACAAACAGGAAATGTTATGGCAATAAAGACCTGCAAACACTGCTATCAGCACCAAATAATGTGCATCTGATAGTTAAACATATGGGTGTAGAGGTCAACACTAGGCTGTTTGCCCTAGGGAATGACAGCTTATCCAGAGTGTGTGTGTGTGTGGGTGATTGTGGTTGGTCTGTGTGAGGGAAATGTTCCTTTTAGCAACTGGGAAAACACACCACAGGATGCTCATTCCCCTTTCTAAACACTGATGATGTCAGCACCCCATAAGTATATCAGGAAAAAGAAAATCTCCCAGTAATCCGAATAGCGCGCTCTGCTAATGTGTCCGTCTGTAGTGTCATAACATAGTTAGGTAGGGGTTTGAATCTAGCAAGTGGGAAGTGTGTGTGAAGGGGGGTTAGTGTGTATGAAAGGAACATCCCTTTTGGCAACTGTGAAAACACACCACAAGATGCCCATTCCCCTTTCTAAACACTGATGATGTCAGCACCCTATAAGTATATCAGGAGAAAAGAAATCTCCCAGTAATGCGAATAGCGTGCTCCGCTAATGCATCCGTCTCTAGTGTCATAACATAGTTAGGTAGGGGTTTGAATCCAGCAAGTGGCAAGTGTGTGTGAAGGGGGGTTAGTGTGTGTAAGTGTGTATGAAAGGAACATCCCTTTTGGCAACTGGGAAAACACACTACAGGATGCACATACCCCTTTCTAAACAATAGCACAATTATTTATGGCTTTTGATTCCAGACATGTCACGTGTGTTTTGCTCACACAGAATGCCCATGTGTGCGGGTTGTTTCTCACAATAATGCATGACATCGATTAAACCAGTTATGGCAATGCACACATGATGTATGTGTGTGCCAAATACACATATGTACCTGGGACCTTCAATAGTTACCATGTGTTATGCCTGCCACATGTGAATACATGGTATTTGCACTGGGTAACATTATGACTGTGGTCTTCTATGCAGGTGCTGCATGTGGGATGTGTATATACAGTGTGAGATGTAGATGCTATCAACCTAGTAGTGAGGGATACACACCTGGTCTGGGGCATATAGTCTACATGTTGTTGATGAACAGGTGCTACATGTTTTCACCTGTTGTGGGAGTGGTAAGAAGTTGTTCCATAGCAATGCAGTGACTGCATGCTAAGAACCTTTCAGCTAGAGTGTTGTAGCTACAGTAATTCATTAGCATTCAGTAATATGTCAGCATTCCTGGTGAGGGTATGATGCCAACCAAGGTCAGGGTTCTACCAGCCTGTGCCACTTGCTCAGTGAGCCCTTTCATGTTCCCTATCATGTATTCCAGTGAGGGACATCACACGTCAGCTGTAGTGGCATAGACAATGACTGAGTCATATGTGTCCATGCATCTGACTGACCTGTATGCTTGTGTTATGTGGTGGACCATAGTGCCCCATGAGCATATCACTGTGACCTTCACTTTGTCCAGCCTGGTGAGCATGACCTTACTGTAGCGGACAATAAAAGTATCTAACACAACTGCAGCAGGAGTGTTGTATAGCTGTACAGATTGTGCTTGTTTGGCACACAGGATTTGTGTGCTATGTGTTATGCGTGCTGTGTTCAGGCCTAACGTATGCCTGTGTGCCAGCTGCAGAGGTGTCTGCCACTCAGGCAGGATGCCATTCTTAGGCTCCACGAATGGCCCTGTGTGTTCCCGTGCTTGTATTGCTGTCAGTGTAGGTCTACATCAGACTGGTATTGCAGTCACTGTAGTATTTCATGCCACCTGACAGGTTATGCCAGTACTGGGTTCAGAGTGCTTAGTCCACAGTTTGGCTATGTGTTTCCATCTCATACATGTGTTGCACATCCATGGGTAGGGGATAGGGTTGACTGTGTACATGTGGCAGCTGTGACATTACTACATGACTCACATATTCCACAACTGTACCATAGAGGTGACAACTGACCTTTGCACATGCTACCATAGTATTGAGATTGCATTGGTGATTAACAGCACATAGGGCCAATGGTGAACAAGATACATAGGTTCATACTAGGCTATCTGCCCTAGGGCATTTATAAACCTAGCCAGAATGTGTGTGGCTTTCACCATGCATTGTAAATCTATCTTGCTATGCCCTTTTCCAAGGTTAGTATACTGTGCCTCTGTCTAACAGTGACACATAAGTGATACCCAGGGTAAACCTACAATGTCCCATCCAGTCATTAATATTCCTCTTGAAGACAGTCACTGAGTGACTCTGCCTAACCTGTATTGGGATAATATTCCAGAGTGAAGGGAGCCTCTGAGTTATTGAATGTGTTCCTCCAGCATGTCCTATGTATATCACTCCTGAGGTTCAAGTCTTTCCAGCATGTAGCTTGATGGGATTTGGATATTCTGAGGTGCAGCATGACCATTAAGTCAGGGTTTGACATGGCTTTATATGTCAGGCACAGATTGCCTTTGAAGAGGCAATATGCCACTGAGTAGAGCTTCTGTTTCTTTAACCAGTCAGTATGTGGCATATGTTTGAGCCCTTTGATCCTCTTGTTGAGGTACTTTTGTGGTCTTTCCAGTTGCTGCAGGTGTCTGGTAAGGTGCATGCCGACAGGGGCATTGTAGTCAATTATGGGCATGATGAGGGATGAGTAAAGAGGCACAATGTCCTCCCCTGATCTACATGTGAATCCCTTCATGATGAGGTGGCCTATATAAAATGTTTTTCTAACCACTTTGGCCATGTGGTTGTCAAATGAGAGAATGCCATCAACTTGTGTGCCCAAAGGTCCATAATTCCTTCTTCTGTACTTAATGGATTAACACATATGTGGTACTTTGTGGTCACTTTGTTTTTGCCAACGGGGATGACTGTACACATTTTGGCATTCAGCTTGAGGCCATGGCTGTGGCACAAGTCGTCTGTTTCTAAGAGGCCCTTTTGGAGGATGCGTGTGTCGGCTGGAGAGTTGATTATGGCGTCCAGTTTGCAGTCATCTGCGACTTGCTCAGCCACAGTCCTTCCATGTTGGCCTGTACCTCTGATAAATATATACTGAACAAGACAGATCCCAGGGCTGAGCCTTGTGGGACACCACTTGTAACTGGTTTTGAGGCTGACATGGCTCCAGCAATTCTAACCATGTGTGTTCTGCCCTTGAGCCACTGTGCAATATATGTAGTGACATAGGGGTTAATATGTACACTGGTGAGCTTCCCTAGAATGCACAAGTGGGGTATTGTATCAAAGGCTTATGCTAGGTCCAGGTAAGCTGTGTAGACCACCTTCCCCTTGACAGTGGCCTTGGTGACTGTTTCAAATAAATCAAACAGGTTTGAGAGGCAGGATCTGCCATTAACAAAGCCAAACTGTGTATGATGCAGTGTCTGTAGGTCCCCAATATCTATATTTATGAGGTTCATGATGATCCTTGCCATAGCTTTGCAGACCAAGCTATTCAGACTTATGGGGCGATAGTGTCCAACATCCATTAAGGCACCACCTAAATGTAGAGAGACCACTGTTGCTGTACGCCACTCTTTGGCCACATATCGTGTAGTAAGGCTGGGATTGAACAGCAGTGTTATGTCTGGGTGTAGCTCTTCTTGGAGTTCATGTAGGACAAAGCCTGGGACACTGTCTGGTCCCATTGATGCAGTGTTTATTGTTTTGGAGAGGGCAGCTCTTACCTGAGCATCTGAGATGTCAGGGGGGGCAGCACTCTGCTGGAAGAAATATTTGCCCTTTTGGTGTGGAGGGGGGAGAAGTTAGCAGTGAACCTGTCCACTAGGATGTTGGCAATGTCTGTGTGTTTGGTATTTCTTTTGACATCTTGGACTACCTCTGAGCATATCTGGGAATTACCACCCAGGTTCCTAACATAACTAAAGAAAGCCTTGTGATTATCCCCAGTGTCTTGTGGAATCTTCTCTCAAAGATGGCCTTAGACAATCTTATGAGTGCCTGTAGTTTTCTTCTAATATTCATCAGTGATGCCTTCACATTTTGGGAGTTTGTTGTATCATTTAGTAGCTTCATCCTTCTATTGTATAGTTTGTTTATGGCTGGTGTCCACCACACAGGACGTCTGCCTTTGGAGGATTGGGTCTTGCTTTTATTTGGGATTGCATGATCCATGCATTCCTGAAGGTGTCCATAGAATGCCTTTATACAGGTATCTGCAGTCTGGTCCATATTTTCAACAGGCCTGGGGCTTTGAAGGTTTCCACATCATTTATGAGGAGTGTGAACATGCTTTACATGAGTTGTTGACTGTATTCTTCTGTGCAGGGGGTGGCCTTGGGATGTGAATATCCAGTGAGATTAGTTTATGGTCTGATCTTACCAGTGAGGGATACACTTCTGGTCTGGAGCATAGAGTCCCCATGTTGGTGATGATCAGGTTCAGTATGTTTTCCCCTCTTGTGTGAGTGGTAACAAGTTGTTCCATAGCATTTTGGTATATAAATTCCAGTGATCTTTGGGCTAGGGTGTTGGAGCTACAGTCATGCTCCCAGTCTATGTTTGGGTAGTTTAACTCACCCAATATAATGGTGTATGGACAGAGCTACATATTTCCAACTGCTTTCAGGAAGGCCAAGTGCGGTTCTTGTGTTTGTGAGGGTGGTCTGTAGCAGGCTATAACCTAGAAGGCAGTTTTACCCATTGTTACTTGCATATGGATAGTCTCTGATGTTTGGTGCTTTGCCACCAACCTGGAGGTGTGGGTATCTTGGATGAATACCAATACACCCCCTCCTTTTGTGGTTTTGTGCAAGTTTTGGGCCTGAAAAGCATGGTATGAGGTATAACTTGGTAGTGCTGGGGTGCTGTTGGTAGCCCTGAATCCGGTATCTGTTACTGCACAGATAGCGATGTTCTCCATGCTGACGAATGTTTCTAGTGTGTGCATCATCAGGTTTAGAGTCCTGCAGTGGCATATATGACTGCTCACGTGGACAGATGCCAGGTAAGTCATATGCAAAGTGTCACAGGCAACGTACATGTGAACAGGAGAAACAGTGACATTCTGTCAAGTGAGACATGAACATACATATAGTAAGCTATGCAGATGGCACTAGGAGTCCACAGAAGCTGTGTAACTCTGCATGGCAGGTCGGATCAGTATTCCAGGGTAACTGCAAGGAAACATGCATGCATACATAGCTACTGTAAGCAGGGCTGCATGTAGTCCATTGTACAACAAACGAGCTGTACCATTTTCAGTAGGTAACACTGCAAATGCTCACCAGCTGACATATGAATACCTATGTCACCAAAGGTGATACTTACCAGACCACGGACAGAAATGACATGGCCAGACACGCTGCATCCCACATGAACACATATCACAAGCAACACAGACCTCACAAAGTCAGTGTTCTTAACAGGCACAGCCCATAAGGCCAAACACAATGTGTGACACACCTATAATAGGTGATGCCATAGTCAGACACACTGACGTCCCACTCTCCAGACTGAGCAAGGTGAGGGTCACATTTAGCTACCTGTCGGGTGATAGAATGTGCCACATAACACAAGCACTCAGGTCACCCCACAGCAAGTACAAGTATGAGGCAGTCATTGTCCATGCTGGTGTGAACAACCTGAGATGTACCTCCCTGGACCACATGGAAAGAGACACAGAGGAGCTCTTACATCACCCTCTCAAACTCAAGAATCCCACACAGCCTTCATGACGACACAGGAGAGTATAGATTTCTCAGCAAACACCATCATACTGGGTGACTTCAACTACCCAAACATAGACTGTGAACATTACTCAAGCCACAATACCCAAGCTCTAGGGTTCCCATAGTTCAGAAACTCTTTAGCTATGGAACAAGTAGTCAACATTCCCACAAGAGGGGAAAATATACTAGACCTGATCATCACAAACATGAGTACAAAATGCTCACCACTTGAAGTATATCCCTCATTGTTGCAATCGAACCATATACTAATCATACTGGAGTACTGGATCCCCCACATATGCAAACCTCAAACACATCTATGTGTGTGCGGGAAATGCCCCTATTAGCAACTGTGAAAGTACACTACAGGATGCAGATTCCCCTTTTGAAACACTGATGATGTCAGCACTCTATAACTATATTACCTGAATTAAAGCTCCCCAGTAATTCGTATAGTGCGCTCTGCTAATGCATCTGTCTCTAGTGTCATAACATAGGTAGGGGTTTGAATCCTGCAAAGGGAATGTATGTGAGTTAGAGTGGGGTTTGTGTGTGTGCATAATGTTGTGAGGGAAAAGTGCCTTTTGCCAACTGGGAGAACACACTACAGGGTGCACATCCCTCTTCCTAAACACAGATGATGTCAGCACCCTCTAAGTACAGCATTAGAAAGGATTTCTCCCACTAATGAAAATAGCGCACTCTGCTAATGTGTTTGTCTCTAGTGTCATAACACAGTTAGGTAGGAGTTTGAATCTTGCAAATGGAAAGTATGTGTTTTAGTGTGAGTGGGGTTAGTGTGTGTGCACAATGCTGGGGGTGGGATGTGGCTTTTGCCAAATGGGGCTACGCACTGCAGGGTGCACATTTCCCTTAACAAACAGTGATGTTGACAGCACCCTATACAAACAACATGACAACAGACAACTGCCAGTACTCAGTATAGTGCTACATGCTACTGTAACACGCACATGTACCAGAACATACCTAGATAGTGTTTTTAAACCTGAATGTGGCAAGTGTGTGGATGTGGGATGTTTCTGTGTGTGCATTTCCGTATGGAAAACAGGTTGGATGTGGCAATCAGGGAACCACAGTACCTGATGCACATTACACTTTTAAACTAATGAGGTTGCCTGCACCCTGTGAGTACAGGTAGAGATGAGGAAATCGGTAGTAATCCAAATAGTGCACTTTTCAGATGTGTACCTGTCATGTGTCAACAGCTACTCATGTAGGGTAATAGATAATGGAAATGGCAGGTGAGCGTGTGCATGTGTGGGGGTAGCAGGGTGTGTGTAAATGCATGTGTGACAGAACAGATACATATAGCTGAATCTACAATACAGCACATGATGCACATTCCCATAGTCAATGGTAGCATGTGATGGTGTGCAGCTGGTACACTTTGGTAAGTAGTATGGGTGCAGATAATTCAGGACATTCATACAGTTACTGCAGCAGGAATGCTGGGATATACACACAATCATAGTGGAACAGTGAACAGTTACCAACATGTTACTACTTATACACATCTATGTAGTCACCCTGTGCATCAGCAATGTGTTTACCTTTTCCTGCACTGATGTTGTAGTATGCAGGAGGTGGCACAGTGTCATCATATGCACAGGGTGTGGGTTAGGTATGACCAAGCCAGCCACTGGTACCACCAATTGACATGTGTGTGTATGTGTGTTTGTGAGGGGCAGCAGTACAGGGTGGACCAGTGTTGGTGCAGTGTGTGTGTGTATGTGTTTGCCCTAGGTGTTAAATTTCTGCATGTGTGTAAGCACGCACACAGTCCCACATAATGGCTGCCATGTACAGGGCTTTGTGGACAGCCACAGACTGCACCTGTCAGGTCATCCAGATCAGTGTCTGTGGGCACGGACACGGTACCTGTGCCTGGCAGGGGTGCTACGGACCGTATCCAGTACTAACCCAGACTGGGTACTGTCATCGGAAGCGGGTGTGTGTTGACTGGACACAGTTCCCTGTTGGGACTGTCCAGAGCCACGTGCACGTGGTCTCCTGGGGCGTCCTGATGACAGCACTAACCCAGCATTGCTGGGGCTGCTGCTGGCACTTGAGGTGCATGAGTGGGCCTGTTGTCGTCCACGGCGACTGCCAGCTGGTGCTGTTGCCGGCATACGGCCACGTCGACGCCGCAAACGCACACCATCGCCCTGGCCCATGGACATCTGGTTGTGGAGCAGCTGTTGTATGTCCCCACAATGTCTGTCAATGACATCTGTGAAATTACGAATAGCATTCGCAATGTCACGCATGCCATCTGTCATGGCTGTGCGACATGCTGTCAGCTCCCTCAGACCCTGTCTGGTGTACCTTTCCATACGTGCCTGTGCCTGCATAACAGTCCGAAACATAGTGGAGGTTGCACTCAAGTCACTCCAAGGCAAGTACAAATATGACTCACTCATTGTCCATGCTGGTGTGAATGACCTGACACATACCTCCCTGGACTACATGAAAAGAGACAGAAAGGAGCTCTCTGAGCATGTAGCCCAAGACAGTATGACCCTGACCTTGAGTAGCATCTTACCCTCACCAAGAATGATGCCACAATATCAAGGCAAGATGATCACTTTCAACAATTGACTGAAGTACTGGTGTCATTCAAAGGTGATCCAATGCCTGTCAGCTTGGGATGATATGCTGTACAAGCCACGATGCTTTGCTAGGGACAGCTTGCACCTGTCACCCGGGCTTTGGATTTTGGCAAAGGCTCTTGCTACACCCATAGTGCCTTTATTAGGCAAGGCTCATAAGGCAAACCCACATCCATAGGTATCACAAAGGATGAGGAACTAAGAGTAATGCTACTCAATGCCAGAAGTCTAAACCTCAAGATACACGCACTCAAAACTCTACTTAGCATTATGGACATCAATATCTGTGCAGTAACAGAAACCTGGTTCAGGTTTCCCAAGAGCACACCAGCACTACCAGGTTATACCTGTTAACATTCTTGTCGGCCCCAACACTTGGACCAAACAACAAAAGGAGGGGGAATATCAATATTCATCAAAGATACCCACACCTCCACATTGGTGGCAAAGTACCGCATAGGAGTTAAGCCATTAAGTACAGAAGAAGTAATTGGGGACCTGGGGAACAAACTTGATAGCAATCTGTCATTTGACAACCATGTGGCCAAAGTGGATTGAAAAACATGTTATATAGCCCAGCTAATCATGAAGGGATTCACATGTACATCAGGGGAGGTCATCGTGCCTCTTTACTCATCCATCATCAGGCCTATAATTGAGTACAATGCCCCTTTTGGGATGTACCTAACCAGACACCTACAGCAACTGGAAAAACCCCAACAGTACCTCATCAAGAGGATCAAAGGGCTCAAACAGATGCCATATGCTGCCCGGTTAAAGAAAATCCAGCTGGACTCAGTGGCATACTGCCTGTTCAGAGGCAATCTGTGCCTGACGTATACAGCCATGTCCAACCCAGAAGTAATGGACATGCTGCACCTCAGGAAATCAAAATCCCATACAGCCACACGCTCAAGAGACCTGAACCTTAGCACTGAAATAAATAGGACATGCTGGAGGGACAGATTCATAACCCAGAGGCTCCCTTCACTCTGTAATGAACTCACAGTACAGGTTAGGCAGAGTCCCTCATTGACTCTCTTCCATAGGAATCTGGATTCCTGCACAGCAACACTTCTGAAACACTCTGGGTGTTCATCCCAACATACTGTATGTGTGTTGCCATCCAACACTGTGATGTGGACACATATTACTCAGCCTGGATATACATATCCCAACAACACCACAAGCACAGTACACTACCTTGCTATGTATGTATGTAATTACACAGTTATTCACTAGTTAGGACTGTGATGCTATCCATGCAGCCCACTGGGCCAGTGGAAGCCACAACACACACTGCTGGCCCCTTTGCAAAAGCTTACCACAGACATCCCACATAGTGCATGTAATGTGCACACATATCTAACCCAGACCGTATGCACACCACTTATTTATCCTGTACAGTGGACTACAGATACAGGCACATTGTATAACAATAGCAGGAGGCTACTGCAGCACAGAGCAGATTCACATGAAGGCAAAGGCATCTGTGGTCAGCAGTGGTAAGATGCTTCACATTCACCAAATGCACAGATATTGGCAATATTGTTGCAGACAGTTCAGGTGCAGGTATCCCCCCCATTCTCCTACACAAGTGGAATTAGTTATCACAGATGAATGTAACCTCCCTATCATCTCACATGTCCAGGTGAGGGCCACCCTCAACATTGCAGAACACACAGCATCGCTGTTACAAAATGGTATCCCTGGATGTGTGATACGTTCACCCCTAGAGGACATAGCACCACATTACAGACTGATATTAAACCCTGGCCATACTACAGGATATGTACCTGAACAGTGCCATACATACACAGTGGTCCCACACCAATGAGGAGGAACCTCTACTGACCCTGGGAACTACTGCATCATATGCATAACTGGCCTTGTGTTCTAAGCTATGGAAGTTTTAAGTATGGAAGACATGTACAGCAATATTACATATGTATATATATCAGGACTATGTACACACAACCTATCTCATGGACATACCTATAGATAGTGAACTATGATACATTTGGAGGTTTCACAGTAAACACAGTATTAACCTGCTACTTTGCATTACCTGTGTTTGTGTCAGCTGTTGCTGTGTCACTGGTGGTAATTGCTGTTTGCTGCTGCTGCTGCTGGTTTTGTTGCTGTGATGATGCAGTTTTTTTTATCACTGCCTTTATTGCTTTATTTATTTCTCTCTCTCTCTCTCTTTCTCCGTCGGTTTGGTGCAATGAATGTATTGCATGCGTGGAGTGTTAGTACTGGATGCTTTTGTAGGTATCTGCATAGGTCCATGTGATGGCCTCTGCACCAATTGTAAGGCAGCATTTGCTAATTGCATTTAGCCAGTTGTGTACTGATTGCATGTCTCACTGTGATTTCAGGACAGTGCTATAAAAGGGTATGTGATATAGGCGTTGCCCTTTCAGATTGTAAGGGCGTGGACCATGCTGGTATGCTGTCGACAGTGTTCTGTGAGTGTGAAGGTTAGTAAGTCTCTCATGATTCATGCTGTGTTGTAAATTCAGTTTGCTGCATTTCTCTCACCTGTTCCCTGTAGTGAGTGTGTATGCATACTGACACCTACAACTATATTTCATATGTATTAATATATATATATATATATATATATATATATATGTGTACATATACATACTTTCATATATGTACATTAGCTTACATTATTAAGTACAAGCTAACAATTAGCAGGGCTGTTTCTGTTAACACTAAACTAGTATGGGAATCCAGTAATTAGGACAGTAAAAATCTACCTGACATGCTTTGGGTAGTACACATCCTATATTGTCTTTATCTTCATTCCTACTATTACATGTTATACTTATTTTAGCACTATATTCCTGTATGAGAGTCATGGCTTAGTGGTAGGTCATACAGACTAGTGTTACAATGGTCTTGTGGTAGGGCCTAATAGTATGCTTTTATTTTGCTTTCAAATTAAGTACAGGGCCTGTCAATCAAAGTGCTGAAGGCACCTTTCAGCAGTTAAAAGGGTTAGTAAGTCTCACAGGAGTCAGGCTGTGTTGTAGATTCTGGTTGCTGCATTTATGTTCACTGTTTCCTGTAGTGAGTGTGTATTAATACTGACACCTACAACTATATTTCATATGTATTAATATATATATATAGATATATATATGTGTACATATACATACTTTCATATATGTACATTACCTTACATTATTATGTACAAGCGAACAATTAGCAGGGCTGTTTCTGTTAACACTAAACTAGTATGGGAATCCAGTAATTCGGACATTAAAAATCTACCTGACATGCTTTGGGTAGTACACATCCTATATTGCCTTTATATTGATTCCTACTATTACATGTTATATTTATTTTAGCAGTATGTTCTTGTATGAAAGGCATGGCTTAGTGGTACGTGATAATGACTAGTGTTACCAAGGTCCTGGGTTCGAGACTGACAGCGGGAATTTATTTTTCATTTCGAAATGAGTACAGGGCCTGTCAATCAAAGTGCTGAAGGCACCTTTAAGCAGTTAAAAGGGTTAGTAAGTCTCACAGGAGTCAGGCTGTGTTGTAGATTCTGGTTGCTGCATTTATCTTCACTGTTTCCTGTAGTGAGTGTGTATGAATACTGACACCTACAACTATATTTCATATGTATTAATATATATATATAGATATATATATGTGTACATATACATACTTTCATATATGTACATTACCTTACGTTATTATGTACAAGCGAACAATTAGCAGGGCTGTTTCTGTTAACACTAAACTAGTATGGGAATCCAGTAATTCGGACATTAAAAATCTACCTGGCATGCTTTGGGTAGTACACATCCTATATTGCCTTTATACTGATTCCTACTATTACATGTTATATTTATTTTAGCACTATATTCTTGTATGAGAGGTATGGCTTAGTGGTAGGTCATACAGACTAGAGTTACCAAGTTCCTGGGTTCGAGACTGACAGTGGGAATTTATTTTTCTTTCGAAATGAGTACAGGACCTGTCAATCAAAAGTGCCAAAGGCACTTTTAAGCACTTAAAACCAGGTCTGCGCTCGTTTGCGCGGACCTCACGCATGCGCACTGGCGGTGAGCTCCGCTAACACACGCACACACCTGCGCTATTTTCTTTGAAAGAAAAGAAAAAGGGGTGACAGGAAAGTGGTGAAAGGGGTCACAAAGAGGGTAAGACAGTAGGGAAACAAGCTTGGGATTTGCAGGAGGGATGTAGGTGAGGCCCATAGCTGCCCATGTCTTTCTCAGCAACAGCTGTGCATTTGTATGTAATTTGGAGTGACATTTGAAACCTTCCACCCCTGAAAGAGGTGTCAGGACAACATTAATACCTGTTGTACAGCCAATTGTAATTAACAGTTTCAATGTCCAGCGGACATGTGTGCAACATGGACAGCTATGTATGGGGCGTAATTTTTTGTGGGTACAGAGTGCCCTTTTTTTTTTTTTTTTTTTCAGGTGAGAGTGGTATGTCAGGTGAAGGTAGTCGGTATAGCTGGGGAGGTAGATTGGGTAGGTTAACAGACAAGACAGACAAGACGCATACAGGGGCGGTGTATGACACATGTGGGGGGGTTACACAATTGACGGGGACGGAGGTTGGGATATCCAGGGCACATGAGCCCACGGATGGCAACAGTGGAACTGATATCCCCACCCATAGGCAGTTGCCACTGTTCCTTCACAGCCCAGGGCTGGGCTGTGCTGGGGGCTGTGCAGGCGGGACAACGGGCATGCCCGTAAGCTGTGCCACCCGGGCCTCAAGCTGGCATAGGGGCCCAAGAACAGAGTCTTGAATCTCCCTTTGCACCACAGACCGGACACCTTGGAGGGTGAGTGGACGGGCTCCTCCGGCCACGCTTGCAGAGGGGGGACAGGCCCCATCCCCTGCAGCGCTTCCACCCGAAGGTGGCACAGGGCCACCGGAGAAGGGTCTGGCCAGGGCACTAGTGCCAGGTGCAATCGCCAGATGAGGTGGGAGAGGTGGGTCCGCTGGGACCCGCCTTCCCAAGCGTTCTAGGTTTGTGAGTATGTTATGTTAGTTTGGGTTAGTAGCATATTATTCCATTCAAATTAGTTGTAACAGCATGCATTGGTATTCCCATTAAACAAACACCCAGATATTAACACCATTGAACAACAGGCATATCAATATCACATGCATTATTTGAACAGAAATACACAATCAAACAACATGCAGGGTTGATTAATGGCAACAGGCCATCAGGTTTGCAGGTATGAACAGGGCACGTGCAACAACGGACATGCATATATTTTTGAAACAACGGGACAAATGTCCATGGTTAATGAAATGTTCACATACCAATATTTAGGGAGTTTTTTAATTTGCAATTATAGGGTGGGGTGGAGAAAGAAAATGTTGACACATTCATAAATTATACATTGATATACATTTGTAATAGAAACACAATTAACTTGTGGGTGATAGTTTTCAAATGATTTTTAATTGACTGTCATGCTAGACCTGTTACAGATACATCACTATCCTAGATATTTTGAATTTGATCAGATATATCATCCTGCTACATTTTGATGACAGGGCAGGGGACAACTATGGATGTTTAGTATGTCAGACAATCATTCATTCTATCTGAAAATTGTTGACTGTGCTCACCATATACAGATTTTGGCTTAAACATTCAAGATTCAGACACACTGAAATCAGTTTGGGATGTTAATTTTTAATTCCCACATGCATTTAGTTCTGTAGAACCACACTGAGGCTTATATATTCAGGAGTTATTACTACTTTATTTATTGATACATGACCCTTTCTGTCACTCTCACACATCCTGCTATTTCATAGTTCAGGTTGGTACTTCTAGGCTTTGTTCACATATTAGACCTGTGGTGATTCAAACACTTTCCAGCAGCCTCACTTCTGTCATGATTCAGCATTTCAACAGGGATATATCTCACATGTGATTAACTCAGCTTCTGAAGCTGTACTCTTGAGACTACTGCAGGTTATACTACATTTAATTAATGGTGGGACATCTGTATTACAGAACTATTTATTTCTATCAATTATATTTCCAGTTTCACTTACATACTGATGAACTTCATGCAGCCATACCTGCACACTTTCACTTGTTGCTTGCACATTCAATTACTTTTAATGAATACACTGCAGTGTTCTGCTAAGTGCTACACTATAATATTTATTTACAAGTACTAGGTGGGGTTACTAACCTGCATGGTGGCGCAGCCGCACCAGCCTGCTGTCATGTGCCCTGCGATTCGCAGAGCGGACACCTGCAGCTGTAATACAAAACAAGTAATATTGGAATACACATCTCCATGATATCAGCTAGTTGAATTCCTTACATACATAAGTAAAATGTAACTTACTCAGTAGTGGGGCGTTGGGCATATCCCGGGCCTCCTGGACCCATTGGGTCAACTGGTCTTGTTTGCATCGCTTCAGGTCCGCATGGTGGTGACAGACCTGCTCACCGGTACGTGGAATCCCAGTAGCACTGGTGAGATCATGAGCCAACTGGTCCCATGCTTCCGCCCTGTATGCTCCCCATGAGACCTGGCCCTGCATGAGTTGGGCCTCATGATGATGAACTAGGAGCCAGACCATGTATCTGGACTCCTCAACGCCCCACTGCTGTGCTCGAAAGCAACGTCCCTCCCCTACTCCACTCATTCTGCCTGCAGGTCTATTCTACAATCGTTTATGCTGTGTATTCCCGCCTATGGGGCTTATATATGCCGATTTTCCCACACATTTCTATGATTGGCCATTTTGGAATTGTATCAACTTCACAGAAACTGCTTTATCATGCTCCATTTTGGATTACATCCTATATATATGCTATTTCTGCATTTCAAAGTACTGCTGTCATGGCTTAGTGGTTTAGTACCTTGACTCTAGTGCATGGTATCCTGGGTTCAAATCTGACCACTGATTTTTAAGTTTTATGACTGTCTAGACAGGCTGAGGGGTGTGTCTGTGTAAAGGCACTTTTGATACAGCTTGCTTAACGTTGCCCAGCGGTTAGCTTGTGGGCGCGGCGCGCACCTCCGCACAAACGGTGTGCGCTGGGTTAAACCTTAATTGGCTATTAACACACATGTTAAGCTAAGCACAGCTAGTTGCACACAGTTTGAGCCTGATAAACCAGTGCTTAGCTACGGGCAAGCAATATGCAGCCTTTGAAACACTACTCAGCTACGGGCACTCTGTCTCACCTTGTTTGACAGCAGCTTAGCTATCAGTACATTTCTAAATATTTTTATTATTGTATTACTTGAAAATATATGATCCATTTCATTCCATTTTACAAAAGGAAATACTTTTACATTTATACAATACTGTCAGCGGCCTTTTTAGTGCTTATTTACAAAAAAAAAAAAGGATGTTGGGTGGGCTCGAACCTTGCCTGCCTGCTCTTAAGCCGAAAACTCTATCGCTATGCTATTACTTCTTGGCTTACTTTGCATATTTAGTTCTTATATCCTTTTCCACTGATTGCTAACTGCCGTTGCGCTAGTAGCACACCCGCACACATGAGCGCATGCATTAGCAAACATTTACGGGGTTTAAAAAAAAAATAAACAAGTTTTCATTTTACATTTTATAACATCTGTACACTTTTTACATTTTACATTGCTGGTCTGTGGGGGCATGTGTTGTGTAGTGTGTTTATTCACATTTCCATGGCCTCTCTCGTTGGTGTTTACTTTCTGCCATTCTAGACTTCCGGGGGCGTGTCCGCTTGCAGGGCTTAGCCTACAGACACGCCCCCTACTGTCTTACACGGACCGTGTAAGACTAACAGTGCGATTCAGCATGCCTCATGCACCTCATGCATATGCATGACATGCTGACATCACACCGTTTAACTGCAGCCTCCGTGTAAGAGTTATAACTCTTACATGGAGGCTTCCTGAATCCTGCCCATTGTCATCAAGGACTATATCATAGCCTTCCCACTTCCAATAGTCAGTGAAATGTGGTACATCAAAAGTATCATAGAGAACAATTGGAAAATCATTCTAGGTAACAAAGATTTAGTGGCCAGATTAGGATTTAAACCTAGATTTACATATAAAAAAATAGTCAATATTAAAGCTATGTTAGAATCAGGAAATAAAGACAATGTCAGTTCAGTCATGTTAAGAAGTAACAAAAAAGGTACTTATGCATGTTGTAACTGCAAACAATGTAGGTTTATAACAAATTCTTCATTTGTCACCCTAAGTTATTACAACATCACTTTCTGGGCAAAAGATTATTACAATTGTAATAGTGAACAGGTAGTTTATATAGCAACATGTTTGTCCTGTGAAAGTTGTTATATAAGAAAGACAATAAGAAATTTAAAACGAAGAATATACGAACATAATTTGGCTATCAAGAAGAAAGATAGAACTAATTCATTAGCTAGACATGCAGTTATATGTAAAGATTTTAAAAAGTTTGAATTCTTTGTGTTAGAAAAGCTGGATGAAGAACCTCTAAATGGAGACACAAATAATACATTAGAGTGTAAAGAGGCTTTTTGGCAGTTGTATTTAGGTGCAAATAGTGCACCCGGTCTCAATGAGACTACAAACATAAAATGTTTTTTAAAACATAAATATCAATCAAGTTAAAGAATATTTTATGAATACATAGTTATTACCATTATTCACAATGGGTTTTAGTAATGTTTTATCTGAAATACGAATTTGTACAAATTATTGTTGACTTTGAGTAGGTTATGTCATTTCCTGTGAAGTAATTGTTTTATTAGATATAAAAGGAAGCTTGGGTAGGGCATGTTTTTGTTTCTGAAGAAGTTCACAATTAAAAGTGAATGAAAGTGCTAAGTCATTGTCCGCTTGTGGTCATTTGACAAGAACAGGACTGTATTTTATTGTTTCAGTGGTTCGTGTTAGATGGCCTGAGGATTACCAAGTTTGCAGATGACTGCAAACTGGGCGTAATTGTTGAGTTCCCCAGTGTTGTAAATATATTACAGATGGGGCTGACACAGATAAATGATTGTCATGGACTAAAGGTAAATGCAAAAAAATGCCTCATTATCCCCTTTGGCAAAGAAATAGCCCCTGATAATTGTTTTATATATATATATATATATATATATATATATATATATATATATATATATATATGTGTGTGTGTGTGTAGCACCCCTCTAAGCTCAAGCCCAGTGGTGTGAGACTTCAATCACCATGTGTCCATAGTGGTAAGAAAGGTCTTCTACATTGTGCATCTCATAAATAATGACATCATATCAAAGACTAAACAGGTTATAACTCCACTGTACTCGACCCTTAGCAGACCACTAATTGAGTACAATGCTCTCTTCTGCATGCATCTCACCAGCCTCCTGCAGCAACTGGAGGGACCACAGAGGTTTCTAACCAAGAGAATCCAGGGCCTCCAAAATGTGACTTACATGAAATGACTGAAAGTCCTGTCACTTTACTATGTATCATACAGGCTGCTGAGAGGTGACCTGTGCCTGGCCTACAGAGCAGTCTCTGACTCTGCCCTAATGGAAATATTGCACATCTGCAAATCAAATGGGACAAGAGTCACTCATTCCAGGGGTACCAATCTAGCCTGTGACATTAACAAATCATGCTGGAGAGAATGATATATCTCCCAGAGATTGTCACTCCTCTGGAATAAGCTCCCACTTCACATGAAGCAGAGTTCCCCAGTGACCCTATTTAAGAGTAACCTTGATAACTGGATGTGTGACCATAAATTCACCCCAGGGGTGGCACCTATGTCCCTCATGGACAGGGCTAGTCAGTGCTGATCATAGAATTGCTCTGATAACAATGACCATCTAACTATGGTCAATTAGGGTACATGTTTTTTACATGGCTAGGCTTGTAAAGGCCCTAAGGCCAGTAGCCTAGTAAACTCCTATGAACCTATGCTGTGGGAGTAGAACTTATAGCCTTTGCATCAAAAGCAAGAACATTACCTGTTGTGATATGACCATTTGCTAAGCCAAGCACTTGAACATTGAAAACAGACTTAGCATGAGCTGTAATAAACTCCTTTTCCCTTGAAGCTCACAATTTCTTCAAAATGCAATGAAGCTCACAATTCCTTAAAATGCACTGAAACTTACAATTCCTTGAAAATGCACTGAAGTTCACAATCCCTTGAAAACATACTGAAGCTTATAATTCCTTAAAAATGCATCAAAACTCAGTTTGGTAGTTGGTGTATAGAATTCAGGCTCTTGTTTCCTGTTACAAAGGCACAAGGTTTGAGCCTGAGGAAATTAACTAACCTGCCAACCCTAACTAGGGCTCTACACACACACACACACACACACACACACACACACACACACACACACACACACACACACACACACACTACCTTAATCCACTTGGAGTTAGAGGAGCAGCAGCAAGTGGAATAGGAGTAAGCAAGCTCCCTGGAAGTGTTGTATTTAAATTCTGAATGTGGAATGTGGGGAGAGGAGTAAGCAAACAGGGTATGTCTGTATATCAATGCGCATATGCAAAAAAGAAGAATACCCTTCCTTAAAAATCCTGTCTGTGGTTTACAGTGAAGGCTGCACCCCCCCCCCTTATTGTTTGCACCAGGGGTGGACCGCACTCTCCACCACTACATTATATGCCTCTGTGTATATGAAAATGCACACATGCTATGCCAGTGACATGGCATATACATTCCTCAATGGAGATAGTGAGGTGATGAGCAATAAACAATTGAAAAGGGCTTCACAGGGTGGTTAAAAGATTGACAAAGCCAACTTTGTGGTGTAGAGAGATTGAAGCCCTAACCTGTAACCCTTAAAGCCAAGGTTCATTTAGTAGACTGGGTACTGGAAGAGCCCAAAAAATGGAATGGGGCTGATGATAAGGCAATGCATGATCACCTTTCCTGTAGGAGGTGATATAAGTACATGCTGTGAGGGTACACGCCCAGGCATTGAGGTCTGACAGAAATACCAAAGACATGATGACAGATAGCAGCTGTATTGTAAAGTGGACAGGCCCATGGAGATGCTTCACAATGTTGGTGAGATTGTATCATTGTGGTACCTTTGCACATGTACCACATGACATAACACAGGACATTCAAAGAAAACTAGGGCTGAATCACTCCCCCATTCCATCTTATCAGCCAGCTGCAGTGCGGTGGCCCTCCACATGTCAGCTTCATGCATACCATCTCAGAGTGTATCCAAGGTAGAATACCTGAGAAGATCCTTCTGTCTAGAGAAATGAGATCCCCTCAAAGTGAGGGGACATGCAGAAGTACGTGGAAACATTAGTGGCCTGGAAGTCAAGATAGGGTAATAGGACAAGCAGTGAGTGTGAACTCACTGTTGGCTGAACTCAAGTTGAATCAGACAAGTTAAAAACAAGCTCAAAGTAATTAAAAAAAAACTAAGGGTGGACACAAATACAATTAAACTGCATGCCCCGGATACACTTTCAGTGCCCATTCATTAAGAACAGTTAAGATGTAGGCAAGCCAGCAAAATGACCCATCAGAGAGAGAGAGTACTGATAATGATGTGGCAAATATGGGGATTTCTGAGTGGGAGGATAACACATGGATACAAGTGACCACTTGAAATGTGAGAGATATACTGGAATGGCAACATAACTTCTAAGATACTTTACGACATGTTAGCCAGATGGTGCACAAAATGGCAAATTAGAAATGTAAAATCTATAAGCAAAGCTTTATTTAAACATTGAAGGAACAGACAGTCAGATAAAACATGCATGGCAGAAGAAACATTTCTATGAAGTAGGAGCATAAATAAAACTCAATTATTTTGTGGGACATGTAAAAAATGAAAGTATATTAATTAATCCAATGGAAAAATTAGGTAAAATAAGCAACAATTACCAATATCTCCTAAGAAAGCACATACAATTCCCCATGGCCATTTAAACAGTTTTTTTTTACATAAGATGGCATTCCGTATAGTGGCTATGTTGCTTTGATCAACAGTAAAACACTTGAGGTGTATATCTTTTATTGGTTTCACTCTGTACTTGGATGTTCTTTAAGTTTAAAAATAAAAAATATATTCATGCTCATTAAATATATTTACTGTCAAATTGAAAAGGCTTCCTTTTAGAAGAACCTACAGTAGGTGACTGATAAGGTAAGTGAAGTCTTCAAAGTATGCTGAGGCCGGCCTCTGAAAATAAAACCATTTGCTTTTACTCGGTCCTTGGGAATCAGTGTTCATCCATGATAATGAGATTCTTGAGAACTATGAGGTGAAAGAGATTGCTCTGAGAGGGATAGTAGAAGAAGTCCAAACTTTAATGTTAATTCTCATACTCATCTTTCATCTTTTGGTGTCATCATTTTCATGTTTTATTTTAATGTTCTTTTTATAAGTAAGTAATATTTTAGTTGTATGGAACAGCTTCATAGCACTTACCACTTGTATTTCAATAGATAACTACAGGTCTAAATTACCAGAAATGCTCAGAAAGAAACAAGAGATAAGTTTTATACAATGTAAAAATAAATCAGGCATTTTATGAACTAATATTAAACTTAAAAACTAAAGGAGCAATGTAATATGAAAGCAAGCCTAAATGCATGTGTGTGTCTGTGTATCCATATATAGTGCTGTGACTTTTTGACTATACATTAACAAAACAGAAAAGGTAGGTTATATTTATATGCAGGACCACAGTTCACATTGAGGGATAGTTTGGGATATTTCCATAGAGACAGTTTGCCTGCCCAGAGACAGAATTTGCTTGTCCATATATTTGTACAATACAGACTGAGCAGAAACCCCAGACTTTGCTTATTCATGCTTTATATGTGCTGTTTAGGCCAAAGAAAAAACTTACATACAGAAAAATCTTACTGCCAGCAGGGTTAAGGACAGTCTTTCATGTTACACATATCTCCAGGTAAGGGAAAACCTGCAGGACTGTGTTGAGGTGAACAGACAGAAGAATGTCAGCCAATATGATTGGGATACATTGCATAAAACAAACAGATTTTTTGTGCTCATATGAATAAAACAATAGTTTTACAGATATACTGGCTAATCTGTGCATTGAAGTTTTCTGCAGTTATTTTACTAGCTCAATGCATACATCTCAGCTGTACAGATTTTCGCAGAATGTCCAGATTTTTACCTAATATTTGTGGTCCATTTTTCATAAAACTGTCCCCAGGATTTACTAATCTTCCATGTAAGATTAGATTAGTCTTACACGGAAGCGCACCATGCATATTAATGAGGGCACTCTGCCTCAACTCTAAAGCTTACACGGAGCATGGGTGAGTGTAGGGGGCATGTCGGACTGCCGAGCAGTCCAAAAATCCGTGCCCCTGCAATAACGAACCTTGAGAAATGTCAAGTTACATGAGCGAGTCCGCTCACGTGTACATTTTAACACTACACTCCCCCATCTGTTAAACCTCGTACAAATTTAAAAATTAAAAGAAATTTATTTATTTTTTTGTTTTATTTCTGATATAGCTGCCCGTATTTGGGCAGGTTTGCCCATTGCTTAGCTACAGTTAGCAGCTTAGACACCGAAGAGGATAATAAGAAAAATATATGCAAATTAAGCAAAATAGCAATAGTGTAGTGGTTAGAGCCTTCTCACAAAGAGGAGGCATTCCCGATTCGAGTCCCACTACTGCACGTTCCATTTTCTGTTGGAAATCTGTGTACAAAAATATTTCCTGACATTTATCATGTATAAGTTTGTAAAAAGCATTCAAATGTTATATGTAGTAGTGAATGAATTATATATGAAGATGAAATGGTTATGCATTCTGAGGCATGAGTAACTTATTTTAAGTAATGTAAAGCACTGCTAAGCACATTTTACCAGTATTGAGCATATTTAAATCCAATTGCTTGTAGCTGAGCACTGCGTTAACAAGCGCAATGTCTTTGCGTGCAGCTGCGCATCGCGTCAACTAGTGCAACTACAATGTATTTGCGAGTAGCTGCGCACTGCGCTAGCCAGCTCAACATCAGGCAACGTTGGGCAAAGTCGGCTAAACACGGTCACACCTCCTTTACTGTACCTTAACCATTCAGGTCTGGCCAGTAGGAAAATAAAAAGCAGTGACAGGGCTCGAACTCAGGATACTGTGCACTATAGTCACAGTACATAACCACTAAGCCATGACAGCATTTCATAACCATGCACTTTCAACAGACACATATCTATCAAAGGAATTTTAAACATTGCCAACATCAGCTAAGCAGGTGTGCCTACAGCTGAGTTTTTTCAAAACTGGCCAATCACAAATAAGTGCGGGAAATTAGGTATATTTAAGCTCCACAGGCAGGAATACTTGCCATAACTGGTTGTAGCTCCCTTCTGCAGTCAGCATGGCCAGTGCTGGAGAAGGCACTCGATTTCAAGCTCAACGCTGGGGCATTGAAGTGTCCAAAGAAATGGTTTGGCTCCCTGTCCACAATCATGAGGAAAGACTCCTGTGGGGCCAATACCGGGGCACCCAATATAAAACAGAGGCATGGAACAGTCTTGCTTGTGATCTCACCAGTGCCACTGGCATTCCTTGGACTGGTGAGCAGGTCAGGCACCATTATTCTGACCTGAAGCGACGTAAGGAGCATCAACTGGACCAGTGGATCCAGGAATCCCGTGTGATGCCTAATGCCTCAGTACTGAGTAAGTAGCCATTGTATTAAGTAGTTAAGAATTGCTATGCTAGTCTGTACTATGGATAGGTATGTCTCAATATCACTGCATTTACTTCACAGCTGCAGGTGTCTGGGCTATGAATCAGCAAGCCTATAAAGATAGGTTACAAAGGCTGCATCATCAGGCAGGTTAGTAATTATTCTGCATGTACTGTTATATAAAATAAATGAGAGAGCCTTCAAAAAGTGTTTAACCCAGTAAATAAAGGTGTAATAATCCTTTAATAAATGTATAATTCCTGGAGTGCGTCTGTGTCATTTTCTTTGATATGTTGTTGTACTGTTGTATTTTACAAATAGTACTGTTGTATTAAGCAGTGTTAACCCACACTTGGGTAGGCACATATAACGTGGATGAAGGGAGTGCCAGTAGCTTTTATGCATATTTACAGCCCTCAACTGTTGGTTCATGCCCAGCATGTACAGGTTAATCTGGCACATGAGTAGCTTGGTATTGTGCTCCCGAAAAATGTCAGTGTGCTGCCAGAAATGTAGGGAGCTGTTAACATATAACTGATACTTTCACCTGAACATATCTAGATAATTATATGAAAGTAGAGCTGTCAGTGTACCATCTTAGCAGTAGTGTGTGTGAGCAACTCTCAAAATATGTAGCAGTAACATCTGCATCTTGGACAGTTTGCATGTAAGATACAGCTCATGTATATAATGATCTAGCAAAATCCAATAGCACAATATAAGGACATTGGGTAGTGTAATAATACATGTAAGGGACATATAACTGCAGTTAATAGGAATGTAGTGAAAATTAGAAGGATATATAAGTTAATTGAGCTATCTTTTTCCACCCTACTGTATGTGCATAAAAAATACAATTCCCCATCTCAGTCGGTATGTCTAATCTCAAAACATTTGCTGGGACATATGTCCTATTGGTTTATAAATATTTGCATTTATTTCTGTGCATGTGCCCTGTTAAAATACCACAGTATTGGTGGCCTGTTGCCATCAATTCAACCTGCATGCTGTTGTAATGTCCACTGTTGTTCTATATATGCATGTGTTATGCTTGCTTTTCAACTGTTGAAAATCTGGTGTGTTGGATTAATGGGAATACTTCTGCATGCTGTTATAACTAATTGGGAATGCTGTTGACAGTTACTAACCCATATCTTTATTAAACTCTCCAAAACATAGCTCGTATGGGAAGGCCGGTCCCAGTGGACCCACCTGTCCCACCTCAGCTGGCCATGGCACCTGACACCAGCAGGTCCGGTGCTCAACCTGGGACCTCCTCCTCTGCTGGCCCTGTGCCACCTTTGGATGGAAGAGCTGCAGGGGATGGGGCTTGGCCCCCCGTGTAAGCGTGGGTGGAGGAGGGGAACCTATCACCCTTTGAACGGTCTGGGCTGTGGTGCGTAGAGAGAATGAACATTCTGTTGCAGAACCTCTATGCCAGCTTGAAGCATGAGTGGTGTAACTCCTGGGTCAGCCTGCCCTTCCTACACAGCCCCCAGCACAACCACCCTCTGGGCTGTGAAGGTGCAGTGGTGACTGCCCGTGGGTGGGGACCTCAGTCCCACTCTTTCCATCTATGGGCTCATGGGCTTGCAATTTCCAAACATCCCTCCTCATCAAAGGTGTTCACCCACCACATGTGTCATATACCACCCCTGTATGCATCTTGTCTTGTCTATTTACCTTCCCACCCTACCTCCCCAAATATACCTACTTCCCCTACCTCACTTTCCACTCTCACCTGAAAAAAAAAAGGGCAATCTGCTCCCAAAAAAAAAAATACACCCTATACATAGCTACCCATTTTGCACACCTGTCCACTGGACAATTAAAATGTAATTTAATTGGCATTACAACATACTTTGTTGTCCTCACCCCTCTCTCAGGGGTTGAAGGTTTCATATCTACCTCCAAATTTATTTCATATGCACAGCTGTTGCTGTTAAAGAAATGGACAGCTATGGACCTTCCCTACACCTGTCTTGCACATCCCGAGCTATTTTTCATACTGTCTTTCCCTCTTTGCACCCCTTTTTCAACAGTTTCCTATCCCCCCATTTTTCTTTTCTTTTCTTTCAAAGAAATGAGTGCGTGGGGGTTAGTGGGAGTAAGTACTATTAAGCAGTAGTTAGCAGGTTTGTGCGAGTGTGCCCTTGTTTGTGCTTAGCTAAGCATCGCTCAAACCTGCTTACAACTGCTTAAAAGTGCCTTAGTCACTCTGTATGTGAGGGCCCTTGTTCTGCTCAGGAGCAAAATAAAACACCTCTGTCAGTCTCGAACCCCAGACCTTGTACACACTACACAACATGAAGTACCACTAAGCCAGAGTAGATATACAAGTTGGTGCTGAAATAAATCATGCATCAGAATGAGTGAATGTAAAGGAAAAATAGGAATGCATACCACACAACTTGTCCTGTGGATCTTTACCAACAGTTGTTGTGGGATTACATTACATGACTGTGATAAGAGAAGCAGCCATTCTAGCAGGAAATAATGTTACACCATCACTTTACAACCCCACACAGTATCACAGCAGGACAAACACTGGCATATTTGTTTAGGGCAGAGGCCTTACCTCCCAACTGTCCCGAATTTTCAGGGATGTCTCTGATTTTGACACAAATTTTAGCTCTGTCCCTCTGAATCCCTCCTAAAACTACTGACTTTGGGCAGAAAGGTGGTGAATTACACTTAATGAATAATGGCAATAATTAAGAGTTGGACACTTCTTTTACTTCAGAAAAGGTGTATTAATTCATATGCTCTGATTCTCTCAATGTTTCAGCTTAATGGCACTAACATTTTAAAGGTGTCCCTGACTTCTTCTTTACTTTTCCCTCAGTCTGTTCAAATATGTACCTGAGTGTTTTAGAGGTCTGGCAGAGGCAGAAACACAGAGGCATATCAGCCTTTCTGCTGTTGCACACTGTGCAAATAGCTTTGGAAGGAGTTTCGGAAGCATACCCTTATGTAGGAATACAACACTGAAATACAAATGGATGTAGCCATGTACTGGTAGCAACCAACTGTAACAATGTCATTGCTCTATTGCTGAAAAGACCTGTGTGGTGCACAGACAAAAAATAACAGGCTATTCTCTGGATACCATATGGATAGGTCCACAGTTGGGAGTTACTCAGACAGATTACTTGCCTTGATAAACTAACATGTACACAGCAACCCTGTAAGTCCAGCAAGATAAAATTCATACAATAATACTTACTCTGTCTGTACTTCTGCACCCCTACCCAAATGTAGAATATACCTGTGTGTGTAGGGTCTACCAAGGATGTAGGTAAGCATACTCACAGTACTGACGTGTCCAGTTTTCCTGAGCAGCTTGTGCTAATGTCAACACTAAAGAAGCACAAACTGTTTAGAACTGAGTAAATGAATATTCACAGTATAGCAGCTCACAAACAATTCTTGTGCCAAAGGAATACATCTCAATAACTAGCTTTGTATGGCAGTTAATTGTAAAAGTTGAAAATAAAGTACATCTTTCCATGTATCTTGGGGTAGCATTTTGAGGGGTGAGTACATTTCTACGCTGACAAGTGGGTACTGGAAGCAGCAACATTAGGTCTGAGTACAAAATGTAAATCTCTGACTACACCTCTGGCTTCTGATATAAGAACTATACCAACCTTCTGTCTTAAACAATAATGTCCACAGCAAACAAGGATGATCTCCATCTTGGAAAGCTGAAAGGGCCACGCCTACCTGAGTTAGCAATTTATAGTACTGGGTTGCTATGACAGTGATTACTGCAATTACTACACAGCAGGCTGCATGCAATTAGCAAATGGTGGCCACTAATTGGTGCATAGGCCATCACATGCTCATGTGCAAATACCTACAAAAGCAGGCTACAATCTCTGCCAACAAACTCAATCACTCTATTGCAGAGACTGACAGAGAGAGACAGAGAAAAGGAAAAAGAAATATTACCAAATCATACAAAGGAAAGGTATGTGACACGTATTTACTGGCATGTAATAGATGTTATTGAAGAATGGTCTACATAATGAGAACCATTCATATGAGGCAGCAGTACTTATTTATGCATATATGTTCTGCTTAACTACTGCTATGGACAATACAGTGTGTACCTGTGGGCAGTGGGACATACCTGTGAAATGTGTAGCTCAGCATTAAATGTCAAAGATCTGATCTGTGTTCTGTACAGTATTGTGGCCAACGGCTGTTGGGGGGATTAGCGCTGACATTATATAAACATGGGTATGACAGAACAACATATGCATGATAGTCATATTAATGTGCAGCTTAGCATTGGCAACTGCTGTAGCAGTCCAGTATGCTTATCTAGCATTTGTAGCCATATATACCCCCCAATGTTAGTGTGTGTTCATATGTGACACCTCTTTGTGTTGCAGCAAGGCCCAACAATTCAGCTGTGAGGTCCAGGGACTTACAACAGTGTGGACCTTGTGTGTGTGTATGCCACACACATACGGAGAAATATATATGTCATATATATTCACATCTGTATATGTGCATAGAGCAGGGGACATATTGCAACTGTTTGTGAAGGGTGGAGATATATATGTTAGTATGCAGGTTTTAGTGTATGACAAACAAGACAGCATACAGTGCTGGTATATGACATGTGGTTAAACACTGTGGGTGGTTTGTTCAGTTTGCAATGTTGAAGCAAGTGAGGCCTGCTAAAGCTACCTGGGCTGGGAACACCTTCAATGCATTTATCCCAAGACTGTGAGATTTTATTACATTACTGTAGACCTCACATCCTTTGTATAATTGATATTCTCACTATGAAATGTGAAATGTATATGTGCCTACATATATATGTATATGTACACCAATGGATGTGTGTGTATATATATATATATATATATATATATATATATATATATATATATATATATATATATATATAGTTATATACTCATACACACCTACATCTACTTGTTGCAATAGATTCTCTGTACTGTTGACTGACTGTGATGGTCAATGTGTTTGTGATTACATCAAAGATATGTATCTGTTGGATAGCTTAGTGGGAAACTGTTTGTCATGGTATTATGGGTCGTTGCTTTGATCCTAGCAAAAGCTGTGTATTCTGTTGCTAGGCAGAAAAAGTGCTATTGCATACAGTGTGATTAAGTCCCTTGGTTTTAACTAGGGTCTGTCATTGGAGGCTAAAGCACTACATCTATGATTATTGATTGGTACTGATGTTGAATCCAAATCCTGTGTGTACTGTAGTACTTACTTTGGGCCTGTAAAGCAAAGTATGGTGTATGTCCACATTGCTTGCATCCATTGTTTTGAGTGGTCCCTGTCTTCATCACAGATTACATTTCTCAAGATTAAGGTTGTGTAAGTACTGACTCACAGTACTGTATAGTACACACTGAAAGCTTATCTGATTTGTCAGACCTTTGTGTCCTGTAATTATGTCTGATGTGTGTGTGGGTATGTCTGTAATATGTCCTTTGACTTATGTGTGGTAGAACATATAACTGTGTATCTAGCAACATTCATAGTGTACTACAGCAGTATGCAACCTATATTCCCAATTGTGCACATATTTTGGCCATGGGTTTGCCATTAACAAGTTGTGTGGTATAATAGTAATACATTTACTGGACCTTACACTCATTCTGATGGATGATATATTTCTTTACACATCAGCTTGATGTATATCTGCTCTGGCTAGGTGGTGCACCGTGTTGCATAGTGTGCCAGGTACTCTTGTATAGTCTTATATAATGATTTTATTTTGTTGCTGTGCAGAACATGGTTCATTAGATAGACTGGAGGCAGGCACTTTCAAGCAGTTGTGGGGTGAGCAGTGATAAGTGGCAGTTAAAGTGTTTCACTCTCGGTTAGCTAATAGGTTGCTATATATGGCAGTTCAGTGATATCTGTACTGTATAATGTTAAATGTGCCATATGACTTGCTCAGACATATTTTCATATTTGTCTTCCAGGGATCATGACGCATCGCAGGATCCCCAGTTACAGTAGTGCTGAAGATGATATAATTACTAGCAGTATGATTCAGCACTACAGTCTCATGTTCTCATGAACCAGCCAGGACCAGCAGGAGCGTACTGCAGTGTGGCAAGATGTTGTCTGCAGGGTAAATGAGGTAGGCCTGCATAACCAGACATATGAGCAGATACGTCACCACTGCAGTGATCTTCTGAGACATGTCCATCAGCGTGCTGCTGATGTGTGGCGACAACAGCTTGCAACAGGAGGTGGTGTTAATATTCATGCCCCCTCACCAGAGTGGAGGAGCTGCTCCTGAGCCTGGTGGCACCTGCCCAACAACAGCAGCAGCAGACATACATCATGATGGAGGTTGGAGCCACCCAGCAAGTACACATGGAGCATGCAGGTAACATGGCATATCTGTAGACTACTGTTATCTGTATTGGTAGATCATGCGTATGTGAGATGTGGAGTGTGTCATTAAAAGATGTGGAGCCTGTTGTTGTGCAATACTGATCATTTGGAACATAATCTTTAGTCCTGTGAATGTAAACTGTTGTTGTACTGTAAGATTGCAAACACACAGTAGCAATGCCACAGTTGTGGCCAGTGACAAACTGTCTCATTTCTATGTAGGTCCCTCTGGGGTGACATCAAGGCAGCAGAGAGATGCTGGTGAGTGTGCTCTGCATTTATTATTGTAAATAAAAAGTGCATGTCATAGTTAAGGTGTAGGCCATGTACACATGTAACATACCTACCCATAATGCATGCTGTGCATGTTTGGTGTAAGACCACGCACATCTCACTAATGTGATTAGCTGCCTCAAACACATGGAATACCCAGACCATCTCAAACAAATGTGGCTAGACTGTAGTGATCATTAGACAGGCACAGTTGATACTCAACATGCACATAACATACACATCTATGTCACACACAGAACATTTTAACATGCTACACATAAAGGATTCCCAAACCCTCTGTAAAGACACACTCCAGTATCCAAAATCTCATCCACACATTACACATAATATACCCGAGTGGTAGAGGCCTATCATGGGGCATTTAAATACTCTGCAACACACTATACATTCAACTCAGGGAATGCTCCTTATTGGCCTCCTTACAAACTCATGTAACAACTGGTTGTGAAATGGTGAATGTAGCCAGGGTAGTACAGTTCCAGTACAGCATGATTAGTGCTGGTTTGGGAAACATTTGTAGTCTTGAGTGACCACATGATGCTTCATGATGATGGCCTGTGGTACTATACCCCATCCAGTTATTGTAACCACAGTACTACACATAGCTTTCATTGCTATACACCTTAATGTTGTGTGTGTGCACACATATGCACCTCTAAACAATATGCATACCAATCACCATTTGCACAATTGACACATTTATGTCTTGTGATGCTAATGAGTGGCTAGGTCATATGACACGCTTTGGGTATGTCTAGTGTTTAAATATGCAGTTGTGTTTTAGCATGCCATGTCATGGATGACACTGGCATGTCCACAATATGATCTACACTCACCATAAGTATCGTACATTGGGTATGTGGCCGAATGGTATTCCATTAATTATCCATGCACCACTGATGATGTTGTGTGAATACTCATCATGCATGTGCTAAAAATGTGTCTACAGTTATTTGCTAAAGACACAGAGGCTGTAATCAGCATTGGATACCTATCTGACACACAGACATCCAGCCATGGTATGTACACCTGTGAGTTATGGTGCACAGTACATTACAGAGTTTTGAATACTTGCACAGCAATGTTGTGTCCATGTATGCATTGTGTTCCAGGGGGAGGCCCATCACCTAATGACAAAACACATTCATCAAAGCTATGTATACTGTTAGTAACAAGGACTGTCTACACTTGCACTACATGCTGTTGAGCAACACATGTCCTGCATGCTGACATGCGTGATAAGACTGTTTTGCTTGTGATACTGTACCCCACCATCACCTGCTATTGTGTATGTTCTGAAATTGCTGGTGTTCTGTGTGTCTGCTTTAGGGAGGAGTGTATTTTTGTGTGTGTGCATGTGTGTATGTACGCATGTGTGCATGTGGTCTGACATCAAGTTCAGGTCTTAAAGTGTGTTTCCTGTTTTCCTCTCACAGATGCCGAGGTGGGGCTGGTTCAGTACAGCAGGGAACCTGATGTCATTGAGCCAGACAGTGATCATGAGGATAGGTATGTTGAGACACAGACAGGTTTGTCAGGGTCTGTTGTTGGACCACCGATTGACAGTACACCCACCCCATCCATGCACACGGTCATACTGCCTGTACATCCATCATCACCATTGCCCTTAGCTGAGGGACAGTGTACGGGTGGCACTGGCCAGGACAGTGTGGTATCTATGGCACATGCATCAGGACACAGCAGCCAAAGCCAGATGTCTGGAATGGTACCACACAGGCAGATGTCCAGGGGTTCTCATCAGAGCACTGCTGGTCATCATGCCCCTGGCAGATGTGGCACACCTCTTTCTACCACACGCATGTTCCAGGCTGTCATGGAGGCACAGACACGAATGGAGCGGTACACTAGACAGGGACTAAGGGCACAGAGGACTCATAATACCTCTTTAAATGATAGTATCCATGATCTAGCAGGTGCCATACGTAATTACACTGAGGTCATTGATAGACATTGGGGTGAGACATTGGATGTCCTCCTCAATGTCATGTCCATGTGTCAGGACAGTGCAGGATGGTTGAGACGTCGACGTGGACGTATGCCAGCAACATCAGCAGCTGGAGGTCGCAGTGGACATCCAGCAAGTCACAGCCACTCTCGTAGTGCCAGTATCAGCCCCAGCAATGTTGGGGGGCTGTCCATAGACCATCCTAGAAGATCACGTGCACATGGCTCTGGCCAGTCCCAGCAGGGACCTGGATCCAGTGGACATATGTCAACCTCTTCGGATAGTACCCAGTCTGGATTAGTACCTGATACTGTCTGTAGCACCCCTGCCAGGCACAGGTTCCGTATCCATGGCCAGAGACGGTGATCTGTAAAGCCTGCCAGGTACAGTCTGTAGCTGTCTCACAAATTCCTGTATATGGCAGCCACATGGTGGAACTGTGTGCATGCAGACACACACACATAAACCAGAAACCTAGGGCAAACACATACCCACACACATTATATCAACATTTGCCCATAACAGTACTCATTGCCCTCACACACTCAGTCACACACACATGTCGATTGTATGGCTCAGTGTAGGCCTCTGGCAAACCAACAACACACCCTGTGCATATGAAGAAACCTGTGCCACCTCCTGTCATCTGTAACATTGATGCAGGAACAGGCTAACATGGTGCTGAAGCGCAGGGTGACTTTAATAAAGTATAGCAATAGTTGAATGTGTAGCATGTTGTCAGCAGTAAAGTGTAATGATATCCTTGAAGGTGTAGCTGAGCAGGCATGATGCATTAAAGCTGTAATTAGCAATGTTGTATTGTTTCCACCAGTGTTTATTCCAATTGTGTTTTGTTTGCCCATGTCCCACTTGACTGATGTGTGTAGTTGGGTTAGCATGTGTTATACAGTGAACAGTAAGTGTGGGGTGTGTGCAGCACAGGTTTGCAGGTGTACATTTGTGAACATGGTGGAGGTGCACTGTCTGCATGTACATGCATATTGGACACATGGACAGGGATACATGCCCTGTATTGGCCAGTGTTAATACTCCATAGTTTCTGTTGGTGGCCAGTATGCA
The DNA here is from genome assembly GCF_019279795.1 of Protopterus annectens. Lineage (NCBI taxonomy): Eukaryota > Metazoa > Chordata > Ceratodontiformes > Protopteridae > Protopterus > Protopterus annectens. The sequence continues at coordinate 1,590,247,235 of NC_056744.1, forward strand.
TTGTACTACACACATTTTGGAACTTGAGTACGCATGTGTGTGTATGCCACGGGTTGACGACACTGTGCTGTGGGTGATGCTGTTGTTGCTATCTGTCATTGGTTTGCATTACTAAGGTTAACATTGTCCCAGCTACATAATCCTTTATTAATGCACACTGTTCACCTACAGGGTTGCACAAACACAAGACATTCTCACTTATACAGTAAAAGTGCATTAGTCTCATGGACCCCTGCCATAAACTAAATATATAGTAGAAGGTGTGAAGTTGTACCAAAAATGAGTTACATACCAAGAAGGGATAACCTCTCTGGTCAGTATCATTGGGAAAATACAATCCCTCAATAAACATACAAGGCAAGCTTCAAAATACAAAATGGCAAGGACTCCAAAGACAACACTTACACTTTCTTTAGTGTTGTTCATAATCTACAGGGGAAATCTCAGATCTGGTCACAGTTAATGTAAAAGGTCACAAAGTACACTAATCTGATTGACATTACCAATTCCTTGTCAGACAGTTTGAATGCGGATTTCACCACCCTGTCATTACGCAAGGGCCACATTTCCAGACCAGAAAAATGTAAAACCTGATGATTCACAGACACTCTAGTTAAAACATCTCTTTAACAAAGTACACACCACAGTGGCAATGATACTGCACAGTGTCCCTGGCTGTGTCATACGCAAGCTGACATATGAAGTCACCACTCACCTAAACGCTCTGTCCAGATGCAGCCTCTATACAGGTTACATACTTGTGGAATGACATGCGGTAATGGTGTTCACAGTCCACAAGGGTTGAGCTACAATGTCTTCTTCTTCTTCTTCTCCTTTCGGATGCTCCCATTAGGGGTTGCCACATTACATCATCTGTTTCCATTTCTTCCTGCCCTGTGCATCTTGCACTGTCACACCATCCACCTGCATGTCCTCTCTCACCACAGCCATAAACCTCATCTTTTCCTGTTGCCTGGCGGCTTCATCCTTAACATCTATTTCACAATATACTCTGCATACCTCCTCAGCACATGTACAAACCAACTTAATCCTGCCTATCTGGCTTGGTCTACTAACCTTCAATCCTGGCCTGGCCCTCTAATATACTTATACCTGTCCACCCTCGTCACACCCAGTGCAAATGTTAACATAAATTGATTTAGGGTAGAACTACAACAGGTCCTGGAAACTCTCACCCTATAAGCCAGACAAATGTTATCTGGAAGGCTATGGAGCACAACATTATGGAACTCATTAACAGAGACATTATGAACCTGGAAACACTGCACCATACCCACTTAGGTTCTCTAAAGGCCAGAGCATGGCTCCTACACCTAGTAGACTTCTAGCCAGTCAACAAGGCTATAGGTGAGGGAGGGGAGGTCAACACAGCCGAGCTATAGCTCACCAGCAATTCATACCCATCCCACATATTGGTATTATACATAACCTCAACAGACTGACCATAAACGATTGTTAGATGATGGCTTGACAACTGATGCACAGATGTAGGAGACACAGTAACATTTGCAGCCTCCATGTACTATTGTATGCCAGTAACAAGTCATATTCACCTGCACTCAGTCCTGGGACCACTCCTGTTTGGCATATAGCTTTCTTAGGTACAAGAAAACACAGTAGGGATATGTCTGCCCATGTTTGATGATGATGCATACTGTGGGCTATCCTTTATTCTCCAGATGACACACACATCCTCCAAAAGGGTATAGGTTCATAGGTTCATAGGTTCATACTAGGCTATCTGCCCGAGGGCATTTACAAGCCTAGCCCATAGTTTTGTGGCTTACGCCACCCCTTTAGTATGGGGAACTATACCCATTATTTTGCTGTGCCTCTGTCGAGCAGTGACACTGAGGTAATCCCTGGGGTATATCTGCGATCTCCCATCCATTGGTCAAGATTTCTCTTGAACAAGGCCAGCGAGGTGCTCTGCCTCACATATACTGGGATTTTATTCCACAGCATAGGGAGTCTTTGGGTGATGAATCTATCCCTCCAGCACGTCCTATTAATAGCCGTGTCGAGGTTTAAGTCTCTCGCCCTTGTGGCTCTGATGGATCTAGATGTTTGAGGTGAAGCATATTCATCAAATCTGGGTTTGACATGGCCTTGTATGTTAGGCAAAGGTCACCTCTGAGCAAGTGGTAGCGACTGAATAGAGCTGGAGTTCTTTCAGTCGGGCAGCATAGGACAGATGTTTGAGACCCTTTATCCTTTTGGTGAGGAACTTTGTGGCCTCTCCAGCTGCTGCAAGTGTCGGGTCAGATACATTCCGAATGGGGCATTGTACTCAATCATTGGTCTGATGAGTGATGAGTATAGGAGACTATGACCTCCCTTGATCTAGATGAGAATCCCTTCATGATAAGGTGGGCAATGTAGAAGGTCTTCCTAACTACTTTAGCTACATGGGTGTCGAATGACAGACTACTATCAACCTGGGTCCCCAGGTCTCTGATAACTTCTTCTGTGCTCAGTGGATTGCCACCTATTTGGTAGCTAGGGTAACCTTGTTTTTCCGAAGGGTATGACTATGCATTTTTGGCATTTAACTTTAGGCCATGGCTCTGGCACCAGTTATCCATTTCTGTGAGACCCTTCTGAAGGATATCTGTGTCAGATGTGTTTTCTACTATGGCGCCCAGTTTGCAGTCATCTGCAAACTTTGTCAGCCATAACCCTCCTGTGTTTGCTTGTACTTGGAAAAGTAGATGCCAAACAAGAGTGGGCCCAGGACTGAGCCCTGTGGTACACCACTTGTGACAGGCTTTGAGTCTGACATGGCGCCAGCAACTCTGACCCTGTGGGTTCTGTCACTCAGCCAGTTTGCAACCCATCTTGTGATGTATGGGTTAACATTTAAGCTGATGAGTTTTTCAATGATACCCGAGTGGGGTATTGTATCAAGGCCTTCGCCAGATCGAGGTAGGCTGTATGGACTGCCTTTCCCTCATCAATGGCTTTGGTGACTGTTTCAAAAAGTCAACCAAGTTTAGAAGGCATGATCTGCCTTTGACAAAGCCAAACTGGGATGGATCCAAAGTCTGCAAATTTCCTATGTCTTTATTTATGAGGTCCATTATGATCCTCTCCATGGCTTTGCAGATAAGGCTTGTCAAGCTAATGGGCGGTAATTTCAGGGTCGGTGGAGGCACCGCCTTTGTGAAGTGGGACCACAGTTGCAGTGCGCCACTCCTGGGTGCGTATCCAGAGGTAAGACTATGATTAAACAGCTGTCCTAGCTGTGGGTTTAATTCCTCATTGAGTTCGTGGAGCACACAGCCGGGGACACCATCAGGTCCCATGGATGCTGTGTTTTTGCTTTGGAGAGCAGTTCTCACTTGGGCGTTGGAGATGTTTGGGGGCTGCAATCGCTTGGTATAGATATCTCTCCTTTTGGGGAGGGGAGAAGTTTGCACTGAACCTGTCAGCCAGTATGTTGGCAATGTCTGTAGGATCAGTAATCTTCACATCATTTTGAACTAGTTCTGAGCATATCTGGGAATTTCCTCCCAGGTTTCTAACATAGCTAAAGAAGGCCTTATGATTGTCTTTTGAGTCTTTAGCTATTTTTCTCTCAAAATTTGCTTTGGATGATTTTATGAGAGCTCTTAGTTTTTACTTATAGTGATCAAGGGTGTCTTACCTTTTAAGGATTTTGCTCTATCTTGTAGTAGCTTCCTCTTTGTTGTAGAGTTTGTTTATGGCTGGGGTCCACCAGACTGGACGCTTGCCTTTGGTACAAAGAGTCTTTGTTTTGCTTGGGATTGCCTTATCCATGCAGTCCTGCAGGTGCTGGTAGAAGGCATTTGTAAGTGATTCAGCGGCTTGAGTACTGTTTTCCGCCGCTCGGGGCCTTAAAGGAGACCACACTAGTCTTTAGAAGTGTGAAGTCGGCTTTCGAGAAGTTTTTACTGTGGTCTTTTTTATTTCAGGTGGGGGTGGGATGAGGACCTCCAGCGAGATTAGTTTGTGATCTGATCTGACCAGTGAGGGGTATACTTCCGGTGTTGAACATTGTGCTCCCATGTTCGTGATGATGAGAACAAGTATGTTTTCTCCTCTTGTGGGGATGGTGACTAGTTGTTCCATGGCATTTGAGTTTATGAATTCCAGGAACTTTTGGGCTAGGGTGTTTGGGCTTGAGTAGTGTTCCCAGTCTATATTAGGGTAATTGAAGTCACCTAGTATGATGGTGTTTGGTGATACATTTATCCCCTCTAGTGTTTTCAGGAAGGCCATGTGAGGCTCCTGAGTTTGTGAGGGTGGCCTGTAACATGCTACAATTTGCAGAGCAGTCTTGCCTATGGTTAATTGCACCTGGATGGTCTCCGATGCATCGTGCGTTGCCACCAGTCTTGAGGTGTGGGTGTCCTTGATGAATATGGATACCCCCCTCCTTTCTTGGTATTGTCCAGATTTTGTGGCCGGAACGCATGATAAGAGGTAAAACCTGATAGTGCTGGGGTGCTCTCAGGAGCCTTGAACCAGGTTTCTGTCACTGCACAGACATCGATGTTCTACATACTGAGAAGGGCCTCGAGTGCCTGCATTTTGAGATTTAGACTTCTGGCATTGAGCAGCATTACCCTTAGTTTTTTTCCTTTTTTGTGTTCTAGGGTGGTAGGTTTAGAATTTGAGCCTTGCCTAAAAAAGGCACTATGGGGTGGCAAGAGCCTTTGCCAATATCCGAATCCCAGGGTGACAGGTGCAAGCCGTCCCTTGCGAAGCAGCGTGGCTTGTCCAGCATGTCATCCCAGGCAGACAGACATTGGATCCCCTTTGAATGACACCAGAGTTTAAGCCAATTGTTAAAGCTGATCATCTTATCTCTGTATTGTGGCATAATTCTTGGTGAAGGTAGGATACTGCTCAAGGTCAGGGTCATACCTGCCTGGGCTACATAATCAGAGAGCTCCTCAATGTCTCTTTTCATGTAGTCCAGGAGGTGCGTCTCAGGTCGTTTACACCAGCGTGGACAATGACTGAGTCGTATTTGTACCTGCTGTTGAGAGACCTGAGTGCTTGCGTTATGTGGCGGATTCTAGCGCCCGACAGGCAGCTTACTGTGACCTTCTCCTTACTCAGTCTGGTGTGCGGGTCGTCAGTGTGTCTGACTATGGAGTCACTAATGACTAGTGTGTCTGGCATTGTGTTTGGCCTTAAGGGCTGTGACTGTTTGACACTCTGACTGTGAGGTCTATGTGTTGCAGGTGTTGTGTTCTGAGGTGGTGGTTGTTTGGGTGTCTGCTTTGGTGGCCTCTGCTGTTTTGGTAGATTTTTGATCAGAGCCGCCGAGTATGTCTTTGTGTGTTTATGTGTATGATTTGAGGTTGTGATGGTACTATGTGAGACTGGGTCTATAGTGTGTGTGTGGTAACCTTCTCCTCCTGACTGGTCTTGCCAGTCCTATGTTGAGAGAGCTCAGCCTCCAGTTTGGCCGTATAGTTGCATCTCTCGCATGTATTTGTGTTTTGTGGGAGGAGGAGAGGGTTCATACAGACAGATACCTGGTGTCAAACTCATGCTGTAAAGCTATAAGCCAAAGAAAGGATAGTTATCCACTTTAGAAAACAAGTATCCCCAGAGTACCACATAGGTAGTAGCCCCCAAAATATGGAACAGGTACTAACGTATACATAGAGCCATGTGTTACGTCATCTCTCCTTCGATAATCACATTACCAAAGGGTTTTGGAAATCCCTCTGTGGAGCACATAAAAAAGAGTTTGCATGCAGATCCACAGAGGTTGTTGCACACCTATAATGATTAGTCATCTTTGCCAGACTTTGCTTGCTTTGGAACAGGTTTCAAATATACCTCAAGCATAAACCCTCACTCACACTCTTCAATAGAAACTGTGATGAGTGGATGTGAAACGGAAGACATATCCCAGGGATCACTGCAGTGGCTAAGCTTGTCACAAGCATACAGAAGTGACTTAAGGTCTGGAATGCTCTAGCATGCTCTGGCAAATATAACAGATGCATTCATGGAGAAAGCAGAGTCCCCACCTATGAAATACTTGAGGTCACATGCATGTATATGGATTTGCCCCACAGCTACCTTACATGTGTAATGCACATACAGTTGTCATTGTGATATGTTATACACTAGAAAAATCAAAACCCACTCCACATTGGCCAATGGTGTCACACACCTGGAGTACACACACACACAGTCAGCAAGTGTGAGATTCAAACTCTTTCCTAACTATATTATGATACTACAGCAGTATGCATTTACACAATGCACTATACGCATTACTGGGATTTTACCTTTCCACAGGTATATTTGTAGGATGGTGACATCATGAGACTTGCCAAAGATGAGTATACCACTTTTAAGGGGTGTGAGTAGTCTCCAAAAAGGTTGCTCCTTCCCAGGGAGACACACACACACACAGTTGGCAAGTGCAGGATTCAAGCCCCTACCTAACTACATTATAATACTACAGCAGTACGCATGTACACGACGCACTATATACATTATTGGGATTTCTTCTTTCCACAGGTATATTTGTAAGATGGTGATATCATGAGACTTGACAAAGATGAGTATACCACTTTTAAGGGGTGTGAGTAGTCTCCAAAAAGGTTGCTTTTTTCCAGGGAGACACACACACACACACAGCAAGTGTAGGATTCAACCCCCTACCTAACTACATTATGATACTATAGTAGTCTGTATTTACATGACACGCTGTACACATTACTGGGATTTCTCCTTTCCACAGATATATTTGTTGGATGGTGACATCATGAGACTTGACAAAGATGAGTATACCACTTTTAAGGGGTGTGAGTAGTCTCCAAAAAGGTTGATTCTTTTCAAGGAGAAGCGCACACACACAGTTGGCAAGTGCAGGATTCAAACCCCTACCTAATTACATTATGCTACTACAGCAGTATGCATTTATATGATACGCTATACACATTACTGGGATTTCTCCTTTCCACAGGTATATTTGTAGGATGATGACATCATGAGACTTGACAAAGATGAGTATACCACTTTTAAGGGGTGTGAGTAGTCTCCAAAAAGGTTGCTCTTTCGCAGGGAGATACACCCACACAGTTAGCAAGTGCAGGATTCAAACCCCTACCTAATTACATTATGATACTACAGCAGTACATATTTACACAATGCACTATACACATTACTGGAATTTTTTCTTTCCACAGGTATATTTGTAGGATGGTGACATCATGAGACTTGACAAAGATGAGTATACCACTTTTAAGGGGTGTGAGTAGTCTTCAAAAAGTTTGCTCTCTCTCCCCAGGGAGAGACAGACACACATACACACACACAGTTGGCAAGTGCAGTGTTCTTAATCCAAACTAAGTACGTCTTTACACTTCAGCAAGCGATATGGAGTTACAGGGTGCAATACAGACATTACTTGTTGACAGTTTGTCCAAAGGTTTTTTTCACATTTGCTAACCTCAGCAGGCTTATCATACTAGGTGTATTGTGAGTGTATTGTATGCATAGGCCATGACCATATCATATATGGGTTGATGCACCACATGCTGGCACACACAGTGTCAAACTGGTGGCTAAGCTCTGTCAACCCAATACTGGACAATACAGTCAGGAGGAGTAGGGTCATACAACCACAACACCAACTGTCTCACATAGACCTACAATATAAGCACCAGCAAAACACACACATAAATACACATTACCATTCTCAGAGAATACAAATATTAATCTGAAAAAGAGAGAGTGTCCTCCTAAGCTGACAAGCAAGCAACATGCACCTCTAAGCACATGTCAGAAAGCACATAATACACCAAAGCAGTGTGCCTCACAACAGGCCCTAAAGCAAAACAACATACCCAATACACTAGTAATAGGTGATTTCATAGTCAGGCACACAGATGTTACACTCATTCGGCTGGACAAGGGGAAGGTTACTATCAGTTGTCTGTCAGGTGCTATGATCCGCCACATAACACAAGCTGTTACATCACTCCAGAACAGGTACATATATGACGTGTTCTTTGTACATGTCAGTGTGAATGATCTGAGACATACCTCCCAGGACAACATGGCAAGAGATATATATATTAGCTCTATGACCATGTAGCCCAGGCTGGTATGACCCTGACTTTGAGTACCATCTTACCATCACCTAAATGATACTGCAATATAACAGAAAGATGATAAACTTCAACAATTGGCTGAACTTCTGGTGTCATTCAAAGGGGATCCAGTCTCTGTCTGCCTGTGATGACATGATAGACAAGCCTTGTTGCTTCGCTACAGATGGTTTGCACCTGTCGCCCCTATGCTTCTGAATATTGGCCAAGGCTCTTGCTGTCCCCATATTATCTTTTTTAGGCAAAGGCTCAAAGGTTCATAGGTAGGTACTAGGCTATCTGCCCAAGGGCATTTATAAGCCTAGCCATAATGTTTTGGCTTTTGCCTCCCTTTTAAATTAGTTCTCTGGGCCTCTGTCTAGCAGGGCCACTGAAGTGATCCCAGGGGTAAAGTTACAATTTCACATCCACTCGTCAAGATTCCTCTTGAAGAGAGTCAGTGAGGGGCTCTGCCTAACATCAACTGGGATTCTGTTCCAGAGCAAGAGAAGTCTCTGGGACAGGAATCTATCCCTCCAGTACGTCTTGTTTATTGCTGTGCTGAGGTTTAATTTACTGGAGCGTGTGGCTCTAGGAGATTTGGTTTTCTTGAGGTGGAGCATGTCCATTAATTCTAGCTTGGACATGGCCTTATACATCAGGAATAGATCACCTCTGAGCAGGCAGTAAGCAACCGAGTAGAGCTGGAGTTTCTTTAGCTGAGCTGCACAGAGCATCTCTTTGAGGCCCATGATCCTCTTGGTGAGGTACTTCTGTGGTCTTACCAGCTGTTGCATGTGCTGATTAAGGTACATACCAAATGGGGCATTGCATTCTATTATGGGCCTAATGAGTGATGAGTAGAGGGACACAATGACCTCTCTTGATCTAGAGGTGAACCCTTTTGTGATTAAGTGAGCTACGTAGAAGGAATTTCTAAACACTTTGGCAATGTGATTAACAAAGGAGAGTCTACTGTCCACCTGTGTCCCAAGGTCTCATCACACTTTCAGTGTTAAGTATACTACCGTCTATGTTGTAGTTCATGGGTACAGAGTTTTTACTAAAGGGGATGACAATGCATTTTTTGGCATTGAGCTTGAGGCCATGGCTTTGACACCAGGCATCTGTCTCAGTGAGACCCTTTTGTAGGATGTCCACATCGTTAGTAGTTTCGATTATGGCTCCTAGTTTGCAGTCATCTGGGAACTTCATTAGCCAAAGACCTTCTGTGTTAGCCTGTACTTCAGGGAAGTAGATACCAAACAGGACAGGAAACAGGACTGAACCCTGTGGTACTCCACTTGTCACTGGTCTGAAGTCGTACTTGGAGTCTGCTACTTTCACAGTGTGGGTTCTGTCAGTGAGCCAGTTGGCAACCCATCTTGTGACATAGGGATTTATACCTATTTTAGTGAGTTTATCCATAATTCCAGAGTGGGGGATGGTGACAAAAGACTTGGCAAGATCTAGATAGGCTGTGTGAACCACCTTACCCTTGTCTACGACTTTGGTGACTGCTTCAAAGAAGTCAGGATTAGGAGGCATGATCTGCCTTTTACAAACCCAAAATGGCTGTAGTCCAGAGTTTGGAGATTACCAATGTCTTTTGGTTTATAAGTTCCATGATGATACATTCCATGGTCGTGCAGACCAGGCTTATCAGGCTAATAGGGCGCTAGTTCCCGGGGTCCGTGGTGGCTCCCCCCTTGTGTAGTGGGATAATCGTCGCTGTGCACCATTCAGCAGGCACAAAGCCTGAGGTGAGGCTATGATTGAACATGGTACGTAGGTGTGGTGCCAGTTCATTCTGTAGTTAGTGTAGAACGCATCCTGGGATGTTATCTGGTCCCATGGATGCTGTGTTCCTGGCTTTGGAGAGTGGTTTTTACCTGTGCAGCCGTGATGACAGCAACTTTGCATTCTTCCAGTATAGAGATGGGCTCTTTCATGGGTTAGAGGGGATAAAGTTAGCACTGATCCTATCTGCCAGGATGTTGGCAATATCAGTTGGGTCTGAATATTTAGTGCCATTGTGCTCTTAACTCAGAGCAGATCTGAGTGTTGCTATTGAGCTTCTTGACATAGCTATAGAATGCTTTGCGATTGTCTTTAGAATCAGTGGTGATTTTGTTTTCATAACTAGCTTTGGAGAATTTTATCAGGGATCGCAGCTTCTTACTGAGGCTGACCAGGGAGCTCCTCCACTCATGGGATTTTACCCTCTTTTGCAACAGTTTCTTCCTTCTGTTGTGCAATTTGTTTATGGCAGGGGACCACCAGATTGGCTTCCTTTTCTTGGAGGATTCTTGGTTCTGTTTGCGATAGCACAATGCATGCACTCACGTAAGTGCTTATAAAGTGCAGTTGTGAAGGATTCAGTAACTGTATTGTCCATCTGCATGGGTGTCCTGAAGTTCACCACTTCTGTCTTAAGAAGCATGAAGTTGGCTTTGTGGAAATATTTTAACATAGTTTCCTTAATGGGGGGTGGGGCCAGAATGTGGATATGTAGGGTAATTATCTTATGGTCAGATGGGACCAATGAGGTGTTGACTTCAGGTGTGGAACACCGGTCACTCAGGACAAACCAAACCCCATAACAAACACAAAAAAAACACAAAGTGAGCTAAATGCTACTCATTGCCAGACGTCTCAGCCTCCAGATGCACACACTCGAGGCATTTCTCAGTATGGAGACTGTTGATATCTATGCAGTAACAAAAACCTAGTTCAAGGCTCCAGAGAGCACACCAGCACTGCCAGGATGCTACTCATTCCATACCTTCCAGCATCAGAACCTGGATCATAGCACATAGGGTGGTAATGTATTCATATTCATCAAGGATACCTACACCTCTCTCTACATCCTCTCTACAGAATATATACCCATAGAATGTTGCACAGCAATGTTCTTCCTACTCCACAGGGGTGTGGCCACAAAAGACTTTTGGCATTCATGCTCTGAGCCTGATGAATCTGATCTGCAAGGCAATGGAGCCAATCATAATGGAAGTCAATAATAAAGACATTGGGAACCTTCACACAGTTGGGCACACTCAGCTTGGCTTCGTCAATTGCAGATCACACCTCCTGAACTGGTTGGACTTCTTTGAGACAGTTACCTAGGCTACAGATGATTGAAATGAGCTCCACACAGCCTACCTATACCTCGCTAAGGCCTTTGACATCATTCCCCAGTCAGGTATCATAGATGAACTCACCAACCTGGGCATGAATGCATACATCACAAGATGGATTGCAAACTGGCTCACAGATAGATCCCACAAATTAAGAGTTGCTGGCTACATGTCAGACTCTACACCAGTAACAACTGGTGTCCCCCAGGGTTCAGTCCTGGGGTCCCTCCTGTTTGGTATAGACTTCTCAAAAGTACATGCCAACACAGGAGGGTTGTGGTTGACTACGTTTGCTGGGACCTGTAAAGTGTTTGCCATAATAGATTCCCTGGATGACACAAATATTCTCCAGAAGGGACTCTATGAGACAGATGTGTGGTGTCAGAATCATGGCCTCAAGCTCATTGTGAAAGAATGCATAGTAATCCCCTTTGGTGAAAACAAAGTACCCACAAACTACCACATAGGTGTTACCCGTAAAAACTGACAAGGTAATAAGGGATCTGGGGGCACAAGTAGATAGTCATCTTTCCTTTGACAACCATGTTGCCAAAGTGATTAGGAAATCCTATGTGGCCCACCTACTCAATAAAGGGTTTGCATCAGGATCAAAAGAGGTAGTAGTGGCCCTCTACTCTTAAGTCATCAGACCCGTCATTGAGTACAATACACCATTTTGGATGTACTCGACTAAGCATATCCAGCAGCTGTGGAGACCACAGAGGTACCTCATCAAGAGGATTACTGGCCTCAAACAGTTGTGTTATACAACATAACTGGTAAAACTAAATCTGTTCTCAGTTGCATACCACCTACTCAGAGGCACACTCTGCCTAACATACAGAGCCATGTCCAACACAAAACTGTTGAGCATGCTGCATCTATGGATAACAAAACTGAGTCACACTACACACTCCAGGGTTATGAACCTCATCACAACAATGAATACAACATGCTGGTGGGATAGAGTACCATCCCAGACACTTGCCTTACTGCAGAACAGAGTCCCAATGTACATCAGACAGAGCCCCTCGCTGACGCTCTTCAATAGGAACCTTGATGAGTGGATGGGAAACGGACAATTCACGCCAGGCATCACATCAGCAGCCCCACTAGAAAGGGGCTTAGGGTACTAACTGTTAGAACTAGGGCTTAGGAGGTGACCCAATGGGGTGGTGAAAGCTGCACAACTTGCCTAGGCTAATATATGCCTTTGTGAAGATAGTCTACTACATACCTATGAACCTATGTGACCGGTACATGTCTACAGATAGTAGATGTGTACTTCATTGTACAGTCATGTTGTACAGTAGGCACATGGACCACATACACTGTAATGCTTACAGATACTGGTGGCTGTTATGTACAGTGGGTGAGATGTGCACCTCATGTCTTTTGTGCCATTGGGGATGTGTGCTGGGTGGGACAGTCCTAGATGGCTCCCTGTCATGGTCACCCTCTTACACACATCTCTGCCCATCCATCTTTGGCTTATTATACTGTGTTCCCCCTGCATAAATATATATATATATATATATATATATATATATATATATATATATATATATATATATATATGTATATATATATATATATATATATATATATGTATATATATATATATATATATGTATATATATATATATATATATATATATATATATATATATATATATATAGGTACATAGGTAGGTAATAGACTATCTGCCTGAAGGCATCTATTAGTATGGCCAGAGTGTGCAGCTATCACCACACATGGGGTTAGTTCCCTAGGCCTCTGTGTAGTAGAGCTGATGAAGTGATCCATGGTGTGACAGTTCAGTTTCACATACACTCATCAAGGCTCCTCTGGAAGAGTGTCAGTGAAGGACTCAGCTTAATGTAGGTTGGAAGCCTGTTCCAAAGCAAGGGAAGTCTGTGAGTTAGTAATGTATCCCTCCAACATGTTCTATTTATTGTTGTGATGATGATATCCCTAGAGCATGCGGCACAGTGAGCTTGGGTTTATTCAGATAGAGCATGTACATCAGTTCTGCATTGGACATGGACCTGTCTGTTGGACAGAGATTGCCTGAGTAGACAGTATGTACAGAGTACAGATTGAGTTAACTTGAGTCTTGTTGCATGGGGCAACTGTTTGAGGCCAGTAATCCTTTTGTTGAGGTACTTCAGTGGTCTTTCCAGCTGTTGAAGGTGCCTTGTCAGATTCATCACAAGTGTGCTGTGATACTCTCTAATGGGTCTGATGACTGATGAGTAGAGGGAACCTCCTTTGACCTACATGCAAAGACCTTGGCAATTTGTGGGAACACACAGCATGATTTTCTAACCACTTTGTGAATGTGTTACTGGAAATAGAGATGACTATCCACATGTGTCCATAGATCCCTTATTATTACCTCCATATTTAGGGTGTTAGCACCTATGTGGTATTTGTATGACTGTAGCTCCAGGCCATAATTTTGACACCACATCTGTCTGACTGAGACCCTTTTTAAGGATGTCCCTGTTGTCCAAAACATCGATTATGACAACCTTTTTTGCAGTTATCCACAAACTTTGCTAACCATAGCCCTCTTGTGTTTGACTGTATTTCTGAAAAGTATACACCAGACAGGAGGGGACCCAGGACTGAGCCAAGGGGGACAGCAGTTGTTACCAGCTTACAGTCCAACAGGGAAACCACAATTCTTACCTTGTGGGATCTATCTGTGCCCCAGTTGGCAATCCATCAGATGACATACGTGTTTATGCACAGGTTGTTGATTTTGTGGATGCGACATGTGTGTGGGATGTTACAAAAGGGATTTTCAAGGTCTACGTAGGCCGTGTGTAGCTCATTTCATTGATGTATGTCCTGGGTAACTGCCTTGAAAACTGTCTAGCAGGTTTAGGAACCATGATCTGCCCCTGACCAAACCAAAATGGGTAGGGTTGGGTATTTGTAGGCTCCCAATAACTCTGTTTGAGTTTCATAATGATGGACTCCATGGCCTTGCAGATCAGGCTTATTAGGCATATAAGACAATAGTTCCCATGGTCTGTTGTACACCAACCCTTGTGGAGTGTGCCAAACATTGTTGTAACCCATTCAACAGTTTCATATCCTGTACAGAGGGTGAGTCTCAACAGACTGTTCAGGTGCATGGTCTGTTTGTTTTGGAGTTCACATATGACACAGCCAGGGGAAACCATGTCATCCCATAGACACCGTGTTTTAAGGTTTGGATAGAGCTGTTTAACCATTGTATATGTGATTTCTGGGTTTTCACAATCTCCAGGTATGGTAATGGGCCCTTTTGTCAGTAAGAGGGGAGTAAATATGTATGAACCTGTCTGACAAGATGTTGGCAATGTCAGTCATGTACATGTATTCATTTACACTTTGCACTGACTCAGAACATATGAGTTTACATTGATATTTATGACATAGCGAAAGAAAGCTTCATGGTTCTCCATGGACTCTTTGGCAATATTTTTGCCAGAACATGGCTTGGATAATTTTAGGAGTGCTCATTGTTTCTTGATACTGATCGGAGATTTATTGATCTCCTTTGGATTTTCACTTTCTGTGAACAACTTAAGTACTTGTAGTACATAGTTTGATTATGACAGGGGTCCAATATATTATATGGGCCTGTTTTCATATCACTGTGTGCACAAGGCAGGATTGGTGAATAGTGACAAGTGTCTGGGGTAAGAACTGCAACTGCCAGATATGTGTGGCCCACTGCTGTACTCAGACATGGCCTAAGTGTGTGAGCATGCCCAGTATGACCTTTCAGTATGTTGCTGACTGAAATTTGCTAAATTTGTTTAAGTGTGTGAGCATGCCCACTATGGGCATATATACTATATGTGTGTGAAAAATCAAGTTGGTTTTTACTTCAGGGCTCACTTTTATGTTGTACATCGACAGGAACCACGCTGTGCCTGCAGGGCTTCCATGAGTCAATTTGCATAGACTTATCAACATTTCTACATACAGGGGGGGCAGCTATTATTTGTACATTTCTAGCCAGGGGGGCGCACCTGATTGTTACTGTGGGTATACATAGGATGAGGGGTACACCTGATACTTGTACACATTTGCTAGGCCTGCACTGCTATGTCAGGTACTCCATTTCAGTCTGTACTGTTGCCTATCGTGCTGGCTTGAGGCATACCACTGTACTACAGACCTTAGCTTCCAATTACACGCATATTAGTTTGTGACTTCATAGCCTACCCAACCCACATCACACTGCCTGGCCTGCTGTTATCTGTCTGCATAGGCCTGGGGGGAGGTTACTCATATGCCTCTTCAGAGGGCATGATACAGCATTTGTTTGTGTTTGCGTTTGTCTACAATTGTCCTGCTGGCTGTGACTGTTAGGTATGTGACCCCCCCCCCCAACTGGTATGTGTGAGTGAGTTAAGTTGTGTCTGTGCCAGTGAAATGCTGTCATGGTTTAGTGGTTCAGTACTGTGACTATAGTGCACAGTATCCTGAGTTCGAGCCCTGTCACTACTTTTTATTTTCCTGCTGGGCAGACCTGACTGGTTAAGGAACAGTAAAGCAGGTGTGAGCATGTTTACCCGACTTTGCCCAACATTGCCCGACATTGCCGGACATTGCGCTGGATAGTGCAGTGCGCAGCTATGCGCAATTGTATTTAAATATGCTCAATACTGGTAAAATTTGCTTAGCATTGCTTTATATTGCTTAAAATGGGGACTCATGCCTCAGGTGGTGCTGCAGGTCTGCCTATGTCGGATGCACATATTACACTCCCTATACATGTTTGAAAACATGTAGTGTCAAGCTAGGCATCCCTTTTACTGTATGTGCGAATCAGAGAGAGGTGTCATTTCCAGGGTTCCTACTGAGTCAGTGTATGTGCTACGCATTGCCTCTTTGCCAAGGCCAGGGCATACTGGGCACGCCTCCTTCTGCCTACTGGGGCAGGCTCAGGTTGTTCTTCCTCCGAGTCACGCTGTGCCTGTGCAGGCCTTGGCAATGGTGGGGGGCTGTTTGGCCCTGCCCCATGTTGTTCCTGCTGCAGCTGTTTCCACAGGATCATACTGTGCAGCATGGCACATACCATGACAATTTGGGTACATGTAGTTGGTGAGTACTGCAAGGCTCCACCAGATGTGTCCAGGCACCTGAACTGTGACTTGAGCATCCCAAACACATGCTCAATTATGTTTCTTGTTTGTGCGTGTGCCTCATTATGGAGTTCTTGTTTGGGTGTGTATGCATTTCTGATGGGTGTCATCAGCTACGGCTCCAGTGCGTATCCAGCATCCCCCACTAGGTGACCATCAAGAATGTCCCCATTGGAAAATCTCTGGTACAGCTGAATCAGATGCCAGATGTGGGAATCGTGACAGCTTCCAGGGTGGCCAGCACACACATTCATTATTATTCCCTGGGCATCGCACATGACCTGGCTGTTGATGGAAGGGAAGCCCTTGCGGTTGATGTAGACCTTACCCCGCTCACCGTGTGGTGCTTTGATATGTATGTGCATGCAGTCTATTGCACCCACTACCTCAGGGTATTCTGCTATTTGGTGGAAAAGATGCATATTGCTGGCCAATGCCTCATGGGAAATGGGGAAATATACGTGCTCACCGACGTGCTGACATGGCATCCAGGAACTGGTGCAGTACCTTTCTGTGTGTGAGGCGTGGCCAGAACAGCTCAACAATTTGCTGCAGAAGGTCTCTGTCCACCCTATAGCGCTCCACTATCTCCAGCTCATGTAGCCCCTGGTAGGTTACCCTGGGTCTGTACACTCTTCTCTGTCTCCTCACTGTGGGTTGCTCAGCAGCATTCACAACATCACCACCCTAAGCACCTTGCACATGTTGGTTTATGATAGCAAGAGCAGCCCCTAACATTTTGTCTGACTTTAAAGTTGTTAAGCTTTCCCTCTTTGTATACTGCAGTGTTGCAGAGTTCTTGGGAAAAAACAGGGAAGAATGCTGTTTGCAGAGTTTAAAGTGCTGGGCTGGGCTAGTCTGCTGCCTGTGTAATTGAATGATTCTGATATATTTCACCTGGCAGCTCTGCTAGTTCTCCTTGGTTAACTTCCTACTACTTCTTTTCCTTCCTTTTCCCTTTCTGTTTCCACCCAGGGCAGTGCCGCATAAACACGCGCACACGTGAGCACATGCTGTGTGCACGTTTGCAAAAAATTTCAGATATTTTCACAGTGTGCACCTTTGGTTTCTGGTTTTCAAAAAGGACAACTGCAGACACGCCTCTTGCAATCCTGAGCAACTCAGGGCAAACACAAGACACTGTGCTCCAGTTAGCTTACAGCCTTTCTTACACACACCCTCATGATGTCACCTATATTCTACTCTACTACTCACCTACTCCTACACTTACACTCTTGGGACATGGCTCACATGTTGGGGAACATTGGGATTCACTATCCTTATCCTCATTTGCATAGGATTGCCTACAAATGCATGGTTACATCTCTCACACTGAGCTTTCCCCCCTTAGCAACCAGTACTCAGTGGCCATGTTGTCTTCAGCCTGCCATTCACCTGCATGGCAGGATAAGCTTTTTAGTGAAAATGTCTGAGTTTGGCTATTTTTAAATTATTTTCTTGTTTTTAAAACGCCGCACGTTTGCACGGTTCTGCGCTATGCTTAAACATCGGAGATCGGGGGAAAAAAGTTAGGTTTTAATCATTTTAAACATTTATAAATGCCAATGGCCTTATATTTGGCCATTGGCATGCTTCCTCAACTGTATGCATCCATTATTTGGAGCTGTCATAGCTCCATTTAGCTATTTGCAGGACAGTACTCCGTTACCAATGGAGTACATTTTTGCAGATAACACTAATCTTCCATGGACAGATTAGTGTTTCCTGGATTGCAAATTTACCTCATTTGCATAGCTTTCAGCAGCAAATGAGGTAATTTACATACCATGACGCCATCCGTGCAAGAGTAGCTTTAACAACTCTCGTGCATGCCCCCTGCCAGCTGTTCCTGGATCGCATGTCAGATATATTGCCTATTTGACATTTTACTCTACTCTACAACTCCGTGCAAGCTTTTGTAAATCCAGCCCTGTGTTTTTTCTGGCAAATTATTGGCACATCATTAAAGATTTAAATCAGAAAATAATGGCAGCCATTTGAGTTCCAGACTTCATACCCTTCAGAAAATTCATGCTAACACAACCTGTTGTTCTATCAACTTTCTAACTTTGTAAGAGCAATATTTAAAAATTATCCCTATTTTTGGGTCTTTGTACCCCCATTATTAATGGCTTTGTCCAGATTTATTGCACTAAGAGGTTGAGAGGTATGGCTCAATGGGCTACATGGAGGTAAGAAAATAGCTTCTACAATTAATGTATTTATCTATTAATTATATCTCCTTTATTTATTTGCGTGTTTACACATGAGTGAACTGGGTCAGAAAGATGAGCAGAAAGAAAATGATTGTATCGGCATTAAGATAACTTTGGAAGGCATACAGAAAAAAATTCATAATTAATACTGTAAATAAATTTTAACTCCAGCAACAGTACACCATTATGAGTTCAGTATGTACTCAGACATGCTGCCATCCATGCTGTTTACAGTTAAGCAGTAGGACCTTTTGAACACTTTTGCTCAGGTGCGTCATTGAATTCTGACTGATGAAACAGCCTGAATCTCTAAGGATTTTTACCTGAACCACAAGATGACTGTAGGCTACATTTCCTGTGTTCTCCAGTTCACAGAGTAACTAGATACCTGACACACTTACCACATAAAGGAAGTATAGCAGAGAGCATGTCTTAGTCCCTGAGAGACAGAGACAGAAATAAGCAGGGTAGTCTGCTTTGAGAGCTCACTCCATGAAACAGCCAACTTGTTGAAAGTGCTCTTTGTTCCCACCAGAGGTGCATTCCTGGAGTTAGTGTATTTATATAAAGGGTGTGAGAAGTGAACCCATATGGGGCAAGGGGTGTTGTCTTCTTCAAAAAACGCGGGATATGCTACTTTGTGTGGAACAATCTCCACCAGATGGTCTTTTGATGAGACTGCACTTGACAGCGCAGACCACATTCAGTAATCATAAGACTTTGATTTCTTAATGGGAAGGTAATGCAGGTTATATGGTCCATGCATATTGATGATTTCTGTCAGTTTTACTTTTCAGGCATAGGAATGGACTTTACCAAGATTAGCTATTTTCTTCTACAGAAAGTGCTCCAGTATTCCTGGTGTTAATTAGGGAGTGATATTCAAGATAGGATCAATGGCTACTACTTGTTTCGTCTGTTAAGTCTATGCTGTGGGTATAGAAGATATTGCTGCACATACTGAATGTGGCATTCCTTTCATCAGTAATGCAGTTGGAAAAAGATTGACTTTTTTAAACAAAAACAATCTTTACTGAATTATAATTTATAACATAGGCAATCATACATTTTTATAAATATATATATATATATATATATATATATATATATATATATATATATATATATATGTGTGTGTGTGTTTGTCAAAACAAACCATATTGACATATTTTCAGTTGTAAACATTATAGATCGTTCAACCATTACATAGTTCATTCAGATCCTGTCTTTCCTTAAATCGCATTCCTCCTCCAATAGAGTTATACTGTTTATACAAGTAGTTGACAACTGTTTGCACAAAATATTTAGATTATGTTTTAATGAGTATTTGTTTCAGTAGCACATGGCAAATATTCTTACATGCAAAAGGAAGTAGTATTTTGGGTATGACAGTGATGTTTGTTGGACGGAATATTCATTTTTTTCTAGTAGGTGGGTTGTTATTTTATATCCCTCAGATTCTAAAACATACAACTCTTCTACCTGGGGTTTTACTGAATCTTCGCTAAAATCCTCTATGCTTTGGAATGAAAGTGGTCAATGCGCCTTTTTCGTTCATGCCTGAGCTCCCTGTTTATATTATTTACAGAATTAATTTTATTTATGTATTACTTCTTAGCATTTGTTAACCAGGCTTGTCAGGTTGTGCATAAGTTAATCCTTTTCAGAGGGGAAAAAAACATCATTGATAAATATATAGAACTGTATAGGGAAAATTATACACTGACCACCTCAAAAAACTCCAGCTTTACTCCGTAGCATATCGTCTGCTCCGAGGTGATCTCTGCCTAACATATAAAGCTATGTCAAACCCAGAGCTGTTGGACATGCTACACCTAAAGAAATCCCAATCCCTCCGAGCTACATGCTCTAGGGACCTAAACCTTGTCACCACAATAAACAGGACATGCTGGAGGGATAGATTCCAGTCCCAGAGACTTCCTATACTCTGGAACAAGCTACCCATCAAGCAAAGTTCTTCATTAGCACTCTTCAAGAAAAATCTTGATGAGTGGAAGGGAAATAGGAAATACACCCCGGGGATCACTTCTGTGTCTCTGCTGGACAGTGGCACAGGAAAATAACTTTCTTGGGTGGCGTAAGCTATGGAACCTTGCTGGCTAGGCTTACGTAGGCCCTTGGGCCGATAGCCTAGTACCTACCTATGAACCTATATTACACTGCTAAGAAAATTATAAAACCATCACTTAGTAAGCATCCATCAAATTAATCAGTATATCAAAAGAATGTTGTATACACAAGAGTATCCACAAATGAGGTTACATACATGAATCACATACTTGTTAAAAGGCACAAGCTCAGCATGCATAACGGTTATTCAAATACAATAAAAACAATAGAAATAAAACTCACTACCAGGGTCTTTTCACTGTTCTGCACATATACAACAAATAGAAATGTAGTATCACATAATACATACCTACCATGTAGTAGAGATGGCGTCAGTGGGGATGAGGAGACCTAACTGAGGGGCAGATATAAGAGTACATTCTAATATAGTGATCCAGATTCAGAAATGTGATGGAAGTGTGAAAATGCCCATCATGTCTGCACTGCACTGTACCCCTGGGATCAGGGTCCCTTTATTGCAGAAGGGGCACAAGTACCCATTTATCAAGACAGGAGTAAAAGTTTAGTCATCTCTCCTTCTAAAGGCACAATTAAAGTACAGCATGGTTCACCTGTCTGTCTTAAAGGACAACAGTGGACATTATCCTCTGTGAGATATGAATGTAGTCATACATATTTCATTGCTATGCTTAGGGTCAGGCATCTGTCATTGTTTATCGCTGGGGTCATGCAACAAAGGTACATCACCTTTTCTTGGGTGTTAGGCTTTTGGATAATTGGGCATTATAAATATGGTCAGTGTGTCTTCATGTGCCATTTCCGATATAAGGTGTGGACATTACAAACCAAAATCATCACATGTTTTCTCGGTTGCCACTTTTCAGTTGTGTAGCTACACATTTCTTCAGTATGGCTAGCAGCAAGACTTTTTACTCTGACACTCATATTCTGAAATTGCCGCCTTTGCCTTCTAATTTCTATTTTTATTTAGTCTAGATATGACCTCAGGTTTTGATTTTAGAGCAGCAATGCTGGTATTGTATTAGAAGTTGTATGCTCTGTATTTCAATAAGCAGGTATGAAGTATTTTTTTTTGTGCTACAGAGGCTTCTGATTAGGATGGGTGCTGTGCAGCAGGTGTTAAATGATTAATAGCCGTTGATTTGTGAAAATGTTTCATCCCTCAGAGACCATCCATGGGCCTTGTCATTGCAGGTATACTGAAATAAGCCATTTATTATAGTTGCTGCCTAGTAGTACTAAATCTTGAGAGATGGTAAAAGACATATATGTAATTTTTGGCCACTTTGCGCCAACAGCCATGCAAAGTCAATGTCAATAGCCATTCTGTTGGAGTTTTCTTTTGTAAGAATGTCTTGGAATAGCATCTAACTTCATCTATAAATGATAAGTTAGCCTGAGTATACAATATTAATTCAAACTTAAAAAGGTGCCTCTAACAAAGCACTATCATAATAAATACATAAAACAAACCATACGAAAAGATATGTGCAGGGATGAATAATAATTAACAAAAGATAACACAGAGAGTTATGATTGGGCATCCTTGTATCCTTGGGCTAATCCTGAAAGTGGTCTTCTAGGTTCAGTGCTCTATCCCAGTCAACAAATGTAAATAAATAAATTAAATACATTTTTAACAGAAGCCAAGGCCTCAACAAACTGTAGATGCTTGTGTAACTAAACAAAGAACAAAGCAAGAACCTGTGGGTTTTGTGGCTTACATGACTATGATGAGCGAATTGTATGTGGCACTATAAATTATTATTTTAGAGGCAGATTTTTGAGAAAGTAAGAGTTAACACTCGAAGTGCTGGAAGTGTTCAGAATTAAGGATCTGAATATTTAATAAAAAGGATAAAACCAGTAAAGTGGTGTAAAAGTGCTTATTAAAAAACAAATAAACAAAAAAATAAGCACCCTGGTAGTCAGTCTTTGTCTCAGATGATGTCAACTGTGTTTGATGAAAGCGCTCAACTGATTTTTTTATACAATAAAACGGTCTGGAGACTGACTACCAGGGTGCTTATTTTTTGGTTTATTTAATAAAAAGGAACTGAAATATGATTTAGAAGTGCACTAAATAAAGTCTAAAATAACTTGATGGATAAAACTAAGCTAAAGCTTATGCAAAATAGAAATAAAAGTACCATATGAATTGGGTTCCTGGCTGCCTCCTTTTGCTGTTGTTGGTGGTTGCTTTTTAAAAGTACCATATGACAATCCAAGATGGTTTCCAGAAACAAATACATAGTTAGAAATCCAATAACGTCTATGGGATCTAGATATTAACACGATAAGTGTCTTAACCAAACTTATAGGTTATAAGATTAAAATACATTTGCAAAGATATAAATTAAGGAAGAAAAAAATGTTAACTATCATACCATAAGACCAACAGCAAGGTCTGGAATTTATTAGATCTTACTTAACAAGATATTCATACATGAGTAGCAATAAGATGAAACCATTTTGTTGATGGAAGTCTTACTACAATATAATTTTATTTTTTATTCTAAATTCTGTCAATGCATATCCGCGGTGGTGCAGCGGTAGCATTGTTGGCTCACTGCAAGAGGTTCTCCCATTTGATTCTCGGCTGAAGTGCGGGGGAGTGCCTTTTGTGTGGAGTCTGCATGTCCTGCCCGCGGTTGGGTGGGCATTCAAAAGACATGCGTAAATGGGTGTGCCTTAGTTGAAGATTGGACATTGAGCTGGCACCTCAGCGTTGGTGAAAATCTACTGCCAATCATTACCGGACCAGAGTTTCGCTGTGGCGACCCCTAACCAGGAAAAGACAAAAGACAAACAACAACATTCTAAATTATGTCAACAAGTTAAAGGCCTGCCTATGGATGCCACATCAGATCTTTAAGTATGAATTTACTTATGGGTTGGTGGGTCATTGTCATTCTTTCTACCTCTTTTTTCTGAATTATTTTTTTGTGAAAGGTTTGTGGATAAGTTATATTTTATATGGAAAGGTTTGATCACAGAACTAGACAAGTTTGTTGATACCATTACTAACAGTATGGTCTTTTTAAATTTTGAAAGTAATGAGGTTGGAAGTTCTATTCCTCTCTTGGCTCTTCAGTTGAAAAGAATGCATAGACAAACTTGTTTCAAAGTAATGTGTATAGGAAACCAGCATTTGTAAAGTATTACCTGCATTTTAGCAGCATAAATCCAAAATTAATGAAAAAAGATGCATGTAGAGGCCAGAAAATCAGGGCTTCAGGACCTGCATGTTTAGATAAAATATTTGAGCATGAGTTGAAAATGATAATGTAATTATTTAAAAATAAAAAGGTATGATATTATGTGCTTATAAAATACAGTCAATGAGATTATAACAGAAAAAAAAAACATTCACTTTGCACTTATTTTCTTGGGTGGTTTACTTAAGACTCAGAAAATTATGAATGAGAAATCACAAAAAAAAGTTTATTAGACACGAGTCTTGATAGTTACATGATTAAACACATTTGCCTTAATAAATAGAAAGTTAGTTTAAGGAATAACAATTTAGCTACTGTTTTAGGCCCTGAACCACACTTTATCACTGAGCATCAGGCCTTAAGAACATGTAGAAAAGACACAAACCTTAATACCATGGCCATTGAATAATAAAGAAAAAGAAATATACAGATGTGGAGTCTGTACAATTTACACCTATATAGCTGAAGATCCAAGCATTGATCTATGCCATATGCAGGGATCTCTTGGCAGTAAGGCATAATATGATTATAATTCTCAAGGAATAGTTGCTGTAGCTTTACGTTGTGGGTGTTACAGCTATATGTGAATAGATTCATAGGTTTATACTAGACTGTAGATAAGATGAATCATTTGTAGGCTAGCTTCAAAGTAACATTGTGTCAGAACCCAAAAACATGAATAACTGCTACCTAATTTCCCCCCCTTTCAGCCAGGGTTTAAAGGACTAGACCATGGTTGAATTTACAGTTTCCCATCCAATCATTCAGAGTGTTGCTTGAAGTGGGTCAATGTGCTGATTTGCTTCACAGCTAAGGGAAGTCATTTCTTCAAGAAAGGGATTCTTTAATGGATGTCTGTTTTATCAGCAGGTCCAATTAATGCTGCAGGGGAGGTTTAAATTCCATTGAAATGATGTTAACAGTACTGTTTATTTAGCAGATGTATATGTCACAATAGGACTGAATCCTTTGAGGCTTTGTGGGTAAGCAGAAGTCCAACCTCATGAATCTGCAGGAAGCAGAAAACAAAAGAGGTGTTAAGGCAGTCTCTGTAGCGCAAGGAAGAACACACCTTGATTCTCTTAGTGAGGAAATGCTGAGGTCTTTTGGGATGAGTCATATGCTAGACAAAAGCATACTGAAAGGAGCAGTTTAATCTGTTTACGTTCAAAATGTCGATCCCATATAATCGACCGGCCACAACACCGAACCGTTTCTGCAAAACCAGAACCGCAAAATCTTTCAAATGTCAAAATAACTTCGAATTTCGACATTTTGAACCGCGCCACACCTCTACACCAGTGCTAACATGGGTCAAAAAGGGGGCGAGATTTTGTCGTTTGGAAATTTGCTCGACGTTTTGAATAGTCGCGGTTCAGTATTCTCAGAAGCGGGGTCGACCATAATGTTATCGACATTATGAAGGTAAACCGTTTATTCTATTTTAGTTCTAATAAGAGAGTAATAGAGAGAGATGATTAGATAACAGGATTTCCTAACAACAGTGAATACATGGTGATCAAACAATAGTTCATTATTAATGAAAGTGCCTTAGTCACTATAACTGTGTCAGTTTTCAAAGGGGTGTCATCTATGTGGTATTACCTATGAAACTTTAAAAAAGGCGGACACGCAAAGCAAGATAAAAATCTCCACAGTTTATTCCAAATCCACAAAGCTTTCAAGCAACAGCTCTTCGTCAGTGTGTATATAAAATAACTAATAAAACCAGGTTTAAATATAACCCCCTTATCCGACACAGCCAATAACAGTATACAAGCAAGTAACATCAAAAAACATCTTAAAGCAATATCTACTAGTTATTCATAGTCATTTCAGATTAATTTGTTTTAATTTCAAGACAGGTTTTATGCTAACAGATGTGTTGAAACCAAGATTTCAATCAGCATTAAGATGTACAATCCATTCATATTCACATAAATCTAGGGAGTTATTTATATCACCCCCCCCCTTTTGTTTATAATGGACATCCAACGCTCTATAAACAGAAATGTATGATTTGAGCCTCTATCCATATGTTGTGCTAAGGCATTGGTGACAATTTTCCTCCTGATGTTTGAGTTATGCTCTATGACTCTATCCTTTAATTTTCTAGAGCTCTTACCAACATAAAAAGCAGAGTATGTAACACAATTAGCTAAATATACTATATTATTTGTATTACATGTAGCATGACATTTAATTATTATAAGCTCACTAGTTACCTGATTTTTAAATTCACAGCTTTTATTAATAATACTACAACAAACACAATTATAGCAGGGAACTGTGCCAGGTTTCATAGTCGGCCTGTCATATTTAGTAGAAAGATCTTTCTAGCATAATTTCTGCTTCAAATTTTTACATTGTTTATGTGCAAAAGATGGCATTTGGCCTACAATATCAGCTATTTCTGGTATTGCTGTAAGAAATCCTCAATTCCTAGATAAAATATCCATCACACCTTGAAATCTCCTGCCATACGTGGTAACATAGCGAGTGTATGATTTATTATTTCTAGTATTAACTATTTCATTTGCTTGGTTTATTGCAAAATAAGGTCTTGCATCTATAGTTCTTTTCATGACCACCTCATTTCTTATTTTCTGCAAGAATTCTTTATTATACCCACTACTACTAAATGTATCATGCATAACATCCAGTTCTTTATTACATTTCACTTAATCTGTTGTTACTCTACAGGTTCTTAAAATTGTCCCTTCACAATACCTTTATATGTATGAGGGGCATGCATACTACTTTTATGAATATACTTATTTTTATATACATCTTTCCTATAAATGTGTGCATCAATTTGCTTATTCTCATTTTTAATTAATGTAACGTCCAGATAGTTAATACTGTCTTCAGAAAATGTCCCTGTAAACTTTAAGAAATCTGTTGTAGAGTTTATAAATTCAATAAATTGCTCTAATTGTGCACTCTCACCATCCCATATTAAAAAAATATCATCCACAAACCATTTGTAAAACAATATTTTAGTGTTAAATTCTATGTGTGCATTATATTCATGCTCTTCCTCCCATTTTGCTATAACAAAGTTTGCATATGCATTTGCCATGGGAGTCCCCATGGCAATGCCACTAATTTGATGGTAAATGACATCTTGGATGAAAAAAACATTCCCCCAGATTTACAAAGCCCTGTAGAACGTGCAGGATCAGTCTATGAGCGATTTTTGGCAATATGGCCAACATGAGATCCTCGAATGAGCTCCCGGGACGTGCACGTAAGCTCTTAGACTAATCCTGCACAGACTGAGCTCCTGTATGCAAATTACCCTCATTTGCAGGTGAAAACCATGCAAATGAGGGTAATATGCGATCCAGGAAGCTGGCAGCTGTCCATGCAGGACGTGTGCAGTGTGCAGAAATGTACTCTGTTAGTAACCGAGTATATTTCTGCAATCTACAAAACGGAGCTATGACAGCTCCAAATAAAGGCTGCATATCACGGAGGAAGCATGCCAATGGCCAAGTAGAAGGCCATTGGCATTGCAAACTGTTTAAAAAAAAATAAACAACTTTTAATTTTTTTTCGCTGATCTCGCCTGTTTAAGCATCAGTCAGCGACGCGCAAACGGGATCGGGGGAAAATAATAAAGTAAACTTAAAATAAGCATTCTAACTAAAATCAGTATTCTGCCATGCAAGTCAATGGCAGGCAGAAGACAACCTGGCCCGTGAGTAATGGATGCTAAAGGGGGAGGCTCAGTGTGGGACATGTAACTATGCATTAGCAGGCAATCCTATGCAAATGAGGGAACGTTTAGTAAATCCCAGATTTTCCCAGGGTGTGAGGCAGGCCCAAGAGTTTGAGTATAAATAGCTGGGTGCAAGACTAGGATATCGGCGACATCATGTGGGGGTGTCAGGTATACTATAAATGGATTGGAGACCTGTGGCTCGGGATTGCTCCTAGCATAGCACAGCTAAGCTAGCGGTGTGTCTAAACCTGCCTAGCACTCTTTACAAAGTGTAAGTGGGTGTGGGCACCAAGCACCAGGTTTTACAGGAAGAAAAAGGAAGTTAAACCAGGAAAAAAGCAGCTATGTGCACATTTGCGCACTCTGGGCACATGGGCCTAAACAGGGAAAACAGCATTAGGAAGGTAATCAAGGAGAACTAGCTTAGCTGACAGGTGAAATATATCAGAATCAGCCAATTACACAGGCAACAGCTCAGCTCAGCCCAGCACACCACTATAAACTATGCAAACACCTTTCCCCCTTGTTTTACCCAAAAACTCTGCACCACCGGTGTATACAGATAGGGAAATTTTACAAATCGAAAGCAAGAGAAAAAATGTTAGGGGCTGCTTTTGCTATCATAAACCAGCATGTGCAAGAGGCTGAGGGTGGTAAGGATGTGAATGCTGCTGAGCAACCCACAGTGAGGAGACAGAGAAGAGTGTACAGACCCAGGGTAACCTAGCAAGGGCTACATGAGCTGGAGATAGTTGAGCACTATAAGGTGGACAAGGGACCTCCTACAGCAAATTGTTCAGCTGTGCCGGCCACGTCTGACACAGAGAACTAACAGAGGGGAACCCATCCCAGTGGATACCAAGGTATGTGTAGGCCTAAGAAAACTACCTACAGGTACCTTCCAAAGGCCAACTGGGGATATGATGGGGATTTCACAGGCATCAGCATCCAGGGTACTCCACCAGTTCCTGGATGCCATGTCAGCGAGCATGTATATTTCCCCATCACCTGTGAGGCGTTGGCCAGCAATATGCGTCTCTTCCACCAAATAGCAGAATACCCTGAGGTAGTGGATGCAATAGACTGCACGCATATATGCATTAAAGTGCCACCAGATGAGTGGGGTAGGGTCTACGTCAACCACAAGGGCTACCCCTCCATCAATTGCCAGGTCATGTGCGATGCCCAGGGCATAATAATGAATGTGTGTGCTGGCTGCCCTGGAAGCTGCCACGATTCCCACATCTGGCATCTGATGCAGCTGTACCAGACATTTGCCACTGGGGACATCCCACACTGTCACCTAGTGGGGGATGCTGGATATGCACTGGAGCCATGGCTGATGACACCCATGAGAAATGCACACATACCCGAACAAGACCTCCATACTGAGGCTCACGCACAAACACGAATCATAATAGAGCATGTGTTTGGGATGCTCAAGTCACAGTTCCGGTGCCTGGACACATCCAGTGGAGCTTTGCAGTACTCACCAACTACATGTACCCAAGTTGTCCTTGTATGTGCCATGCTACACAATATGACACTGCAGAAACAGCTGCAGCAGGAACAGCATGGGGCAGGGCCACATAGCACCCCACCATTGCCAAGGCCTGCACAGGCACAGTGTAACTCGGAGGAGGAACAACCTGAGCCTGCCCCAGTAGGCAGAAGGAGGCATGCCCAGTATGCCCTGACCTTGGCAAAGAGGCAACGCATAGCACATACACTGACACAGTAGGGACCCAGGGAATGACACCTCTCTCTGACTCGCACATACAGTAAAAGGGATTCCAAACATGACACTACATGTGCTCAACCATGTATAGGGAGTGTACTATGTGCATCTGACATAGGCAGCCCTGCAGCACCACCCTCAATACTGGGACACCCACCAGGTAAGTGACTCACATATGCCAGTTGGGGGGGGCACATACCCAACAACAGTCACAGCCAGCAGGATAGGTGTAGACAAACAAATGCTGTACTATGGCCAATGAATGAGCCCCATGGGTAACCCCTACCCCAGGCTTACACAGACAGACTACAGCAGGCCAGCCAGTTGGATGTAAGTTGTGAAGGCTAGGAAGTCAAAAACTAATATGTAGGTAGTGAAAGTTAAGATCTGTAGTACACTGTTATGCCTCTAGCCAGCATGATAGGTAAGTCTACAGACTGAAATGGTGTACCCAACATACCAATACAGTACTAGCAAATGTGTAAAAGTGTAAGGTGTGCCCCATCATCCTATGTACACTTATAGTAACAGTCAGGCCCCCACCCTGTGTAGAAATGTAGAAACAGTCAGGTGTCCCCCTCCACTATGCAGAAATGTAGCAACAGTCAATGCCAAATGACTGATGTATACCCTGCAGACATAGCATGCTATCTGTCAGTGTACAACACAAAGGTCAGCACTGCAGTACAAACTACCTGGCTTGATCAACACATGCAATAAAGATGGCCATAATGGGCATGCTCACACACTTAAACACATGAAGGCCATGTCAGCAAACACCAGTGGACCAGACATATCTGCCAGTTGCAGCTCTTAGTGCAGACACATGTCAGTATGCACCACTCCTGCCTTGCACACACAGTGTATAGGAATACAGACATATATGTAAGGACTACACACTATAATAAGCCAAAGGTAGATGGACATAGATGTGTTGAAGAGGGTGACCATGACAAGGCACCATCTGGGCCTGTCCCACCCAGTACACAGCCAAAGGGCCCCAAACACATGAGGTGCAGGTGTTACTCACGTGTTGAAGAGGGTGACCATGACAAGGCGCCATCTGGGCCTGTCCCACCCAGTACACAGCCAAAGGGCCCCAAACACATGAGGTGCAGGTGTTACTCACTGCAGATACTAGCCACCAGTATCTGTCAGCATGACGGCATGTTGCACATGCCAGCTGTGCAACATGACTGTACAAGGACATAGTCACCTAGTAGCTGTATACACGTACCTGTGGCATATGACCCTGTGTGTGCCCACATGCGGCATGTCAACCCCTGCATGAATGGGTTACGGCCCATGCACACACTGCCCTCCCCATAGCAGTATCATGACAAACCTGCTGAGGTCATCCAATGTGAAATACACCTTTGGGAGAGCTGTAGCTCAGTAATCCCCATGGCGTGTCCCATAACTGCTTACTGCTATACTGATAAACTAGTTAGGTAGTAGTCCTAACCCCAGACTTGGCAACTGTGTGAGTGTATGTGTGTGTGTGTCTCTCGGTCTCTGACTGTGTAGAGAGATATGCTTTTTAGGCTATTCACACTCCGTACAGTTCACATACACAACTTTGGCAAGGCTGCTGATGTCACTCACCTAGAAATACACCTCTGGGGAAATCATAGCCCAGTAATCTCCATAGTGTGTCCTGTAACAGCGTACTGCTGCTGTGTGATAAAGTAGTTAGGTAGGTATTCTAACCCCACACATAGCAACTGTGTGAGTGTGTGTCTGACTGAGTAGAGAGCAATGCTTTTTAAGCCACTCACACCCCATACAATACATATACTCAACTCTGGCAAGGCTGCTGATGTCACTCACCTAGAAATACACCTCTGGGTAAATCATAGCCTAGTAACCTCCGTAGCGCATCCTGTAACTCTGCACTGCTGTAGTGTGATAAAGTAGTTAGGTAGGTGTTCTGACCCCAGACCTGGCAACTGTGTGTGTGTTTGTGTGTGTGTGTGTCTGAGTAGAGATCAAAGCTTTTTAGGCCACTCACACCCTGTACAATTCATATACCAACTTTGGCAAGGCTGCTGATGTCACTCACCTAGAAATACACCTCTGGGGAAGTCATAGCCCAGTAATCTCCATAGTGTATCCTGTAATTGCGTACTGCTGTAGTGTGATAAAGTAATTAGGTAGGTGTTCTAACCCCAGACTTGGCAATTTGTGTGTATGTGTGTGTGAGAGAGAATCTGTGTGTCTTTGTCTGTTTAGGACTGAGCAATGAACAATGCTTTTTAGGTCGCACACACTCCTTAGAATTTATATACCCAACATTGGCAAAGTTGCTGATGTCACTCACCTAGAAATACACCTCTGGGAAAGTCATAGCCCAGTAATGTCTGTAGTGCATCCCGTAACTGTGTACTGCTGTAGTGTGATTTAGAACTGTGGTAGGGTTCCATCACCACCCATGGCAGTTCTGGATGTTTTGCATGTGTTTCAATATCTGTGTATGGAGCAGTGCATCATAGGCTACTCACTTACAGTACGATTAAAATGCCCTACTTTGCCAATCCTGCTGATGTCATTCATTGTGAAATACAACTTTGGGGAAAAAATTTACTATAATTCCTGTGGTGCAACCTAGAACTGCTCTATGCTGTAGTGTGATGTAGGCCTTGGTCAGGGGTTCTGTACGCACACATGACAGTTGTGGATGTTTTGTGTGTGTCTCATGGTCTGTGCAGGGAGCAATACATTTTAGGCTAGTCGCTCGCAGTACAGGTGAAAAGCCCTACTTTGGTAAACCTGCTGATGTCATTGAGTATGAAATACACCTTTGTGGAAGAAATACTCCAGTAATGTAAGTGGAACGTACTATAACTGTGTAGTGCTCTAGTGTAATAAACTAGTTAGGTAGGGGTTCAACTCCCAGACATGACAGGTGTGTAATGTATCCTGGGTAGAGGGGAGTCTGTGGCCGATGTGGAGGGGGTTTTGCTCATTATGTTTATGGTG
This sequence comes from Protopterus annectens, assembly GCF_019279795.1. Classification (NCBI taxonomy): domain Eukaryota; kingdom Metazoa; phylum Chordata; order Ceratodontiformes; family Protopteridae; genus Protopterus; species Protopterus annectens. The sequence goes on from NC_056744.1 coordinate 1,590,279,624, forward strand.
GCCCTACTATATCACAATGTTAACCATACAGGGATAACAGATGTAGATTAGCTGGAAGGCTGGGGTGCAAAGCCATATCCATACATGTGACATTAAGGCCAGACAATCCAAATTAGCAACCCCACTATTACTCAGAGCACACACTCAACCCATGCATCATATGAACACACATGCCTAGGCAGCAGCCAATATGTGGGTAGTACACTGCATATTGGCCACTGATAGTAGCTATGCAGTGATAGCAGTGGGCTACAGAGGGCATGTCACCCTGCCCATCTCTCCAATATGCACATACATGCAGGCAGTGCACCTCCACCATGTTCCCAAATGGACACCTGCACCACCTGTGGTGCCTTCACATGTGACTCACAACAGACGTACCATGCCTGACAACATGCCCTGTATGGACAGATGACACTGGCATCAGGGAATGCTGTTGGCATGCTATCCATGTAGGTGAAGGATAAACCTGCTGCCCATTACCAGTTCCTGCCACAGGTGGGCAAGACTGGCACATCTGATGATAATCTGTGTTCACATCATGGGCCAGACACCCCAAGTACAGTTCCACATGTCACTGTACATGCATGTGGGAGGTGTGCACATCCCAGACACCATCCATGTCATGGACTAAGGAACACATATATGACATGTGGTGTACAGCATTGGCCACACACAATAGTCACCCAGCTGACTGGATGGGGGATGCAATACCCACCTGTGTGGGCAAATGCAGTAACTACAAGCCTGTGCCGCAATGCAGACCATTGTCATGTGGCCTGATGCCATGGTATACACATTGCCTACCCTTGTACAGCCTGCTGGCACAGTTGACCACCACACACCTGTGTAGACATGCACCCATGCATGTTTGTGTGCGTGTGTTGTATCAACCCCCCAGGGCATACTGAAGCATACTGTCTGATGTCTGACATCTCCTCATACTCTTTGCCCATAAGGCCTCTGTATGACCCATATGGTGCATGTGATACCTGCATATTGATGTATTGTGGCAATCCCACTACTGATGAGTTGCACTCCTGGCCCTGCCAAGTGTGTCAATGTGTGTGCATCCCTGTGTGTGTGCCTGTGTTGATGCTGGCACCTGTTCATGCAGACAGGCACATGTACGACATCTACTGTATATCTACCGTATCCCTGTTGCAGATGTCACTCACCCTCACATGTGTTCTGAGTGCACCACATCAGGTAACCCATGTGGTGCATCCAATAACTGCATCAAACTGTGATAGCACTACATAGTTGCCGGGAGTTTGATACCCTGTGCTGGTAGGTGTGTGATACAGACATGCTTCAGTTTTACCCTCCAACCCCTCCCTGACATGTATCTGCCTCTGTCTGCCTCACCCACTCCCTCTCTGGTGGAAGTGGAGACCCACACCTGCCTTGCTTAGGCAGCAGCATATGTATTTTATGTGATGCTCATGATCAGCTGATGGCCTCTGCACGACTTGCAGCCCTCCCCCAGCTTATTGCATGTGGGACAGCTGTGGTAACAATCCCATAGCCAATTGCATGGAAACACACTCCAATACCTAGGAACATCATGGTGGTGTTGGGTCTTTGCAGTCACTGTGAGCAGGAACTAGATTTGATGTTTGGCAAACAGCATCCCAGATGGATTGGGGATTTATCTCTAACATCATACACTGTGGAAAGAGGGCAGCCAGCAGGAGGAGGATGTGTCTGACCTGACTACAGACAGTAAGTGCTGCTATACTGCATTTGGAGTAATGTTGGTTTAACAGTGTTTGTCTGGATATGCCTGTAATACATGTCGCAATAACTCCCATGTCAGTTCCATGTATATGAGGAATACCCATCTGCAGGGTCATCTGCAGACTGGGCAGTGTTGTGCCTATGGTTTCATGTGTTAGCCACAGTGCATCAATCTGTGGAATGCAGAAGGTAGTGTGAGGATTGCAGTCTGTAGATGGTGAAGGCCATGACAGTTACTGACTTCATATCCCTCATAGGACATATGTTGCAACAAACCCTGTTACAATGGAAAATATATGAGGTTATCACAGCAACATGTCTATACTGGCCCTGTGTATGTGCTGTCAACCACACCTCTGTCACCGTTTGGACATATGGCATGCATGAAGTGGTGCATATGTGCTGTACACCATAAATACTGTCATGATATCTGAAAACAAGCCAGTGATATATCAGATTGCTACACATGTCATGTACAGTAGTGGTTATATTTCATGACATAAGCTGGACATTCTGTGGATGATTGTACAGTACTGCGGTCTGTGTAGTGATGGTAAATGTCGGCAGTGTGTGTATTGTTAATATGTACTTCAGCCTGAGTACGGACTGTGGTAGATGTCATTGTTCTAGCTTCCCTTCTCTCAGATGTTACATGCTGCCCCACTGTATGGTACCATTTTCCGTACATGTTTGTAGGGCCATACACACACACACACGTCCCATACCACAGACAGCCATCATAACAAACTGTGTAGCAGCCCAGTATATGTAGGGTCATTCTGTGAGTGACGCATATGAGAATGGTGTAGAACAGATAGTCCATATACTGTAATATTATGCTAGGTTACTATATGTGGCTGTGTTCACATTGGTTGTGGTTATGCACTGTCACACAGGTGTATCTAACTCTGTGCTGTGACATGGCTGTCGAGCCTGCTATATATGCAGGTACATGTGCATTACCCCATACAAGATGTAGGCCAGTGTTGAGCCAGTCTGCCTGTAGCCTGCACAGTGCATTGTTACATGCCTAGCAGTTTAGTGTACTTAACCAGTGGGATGTTATGTGTAGATACTTGCCAGACTGCTGCATGGCCTCCCTTAAACGTCATGTATGTCAGACAGAGCCGTGGGATGCTGTACAGATGTATGTCAATATCTAGTGGGTGGTATGTGTCCATGGCACCCCTGTACCAGCAGTCATTATGTGTCAGGCCAGACAGGAGTGTGTGAATCCAACACCTATGGTGCCAAATATATACCAGTCGTTATGTGTTATACCCATCTACCTGGCTGTCTACATCCATATTGTCAGGCCTGGTACACATGTGGTGCACTAAGGGATCATGTGTATACCACTGGACTGTACAGGGTGTGTCCGAAGTTCCACATATAGTGGCCAATATCTCTGCTGCACTCTACAGGGGCATTACATGCTAGCAGTGGTACCTTACAATGATTTCCTTAGGATGTCTGTCAGTAGCCAATGGCACACATGTTATAAGCAGATGTCAGCATCCACACACACCATGTCTGTGAAGACAATTCCAATGACAGTAGCAACAGTCTAGTAATATACCTGCTATACATACCTGTCATCTCCTTGCACTATGACTTTGGGACTGTAGGGGCTGGTGTATGGCTACACTCCATGTCCAGGACATATGGTGGAAATATATGTACATATACTTATCCAGATAGCCATATATATATATATATATATATATAT